>NC_087515.1:104166429-104766429 GCF_963921805.1 Phalacrocorax carbo
ATCCAGTGGTGGGTGTTTGTTCCAGGTGCCTATTCAAGTCAAAGCAGGACTTTTACTATTGCTATGAGGAGCACAGGTCACTTGAAAATTAACCCTTCAATTCATTGTTTAGAAAATGGAATGGATGCTGTGTATCAGAATATTGGGAAGACTGCTGTGACTGCAGGCATGTTCAGGACATGCAGGCACACCTGTGAAGTTTAAAGAAAAGAAAGCTGATTATAAAAGTTTCCTACACCTCTTTTTTAGCTTTTCTTGAATTGATATTTCAGAAGCCATAGAGCTGTTATGTTGATGTCATAAACTGAGCAGTTTGGTATGACATAATTCCAGCCTCTCTGAATTAGTGGTGGCAGTTAGATTACTATTATTGATAGTGCCTGCATGCAGGGAACCATTAAGGTGTCATAAACTTAGCAACCTCCTATGACATAATACTAATCTTTTAAATTTAGTTGCTACAATTAGGTTGCATCCCAAGGGTCCCTACTCGAGTGCCTGGTGTGTGTTTGAGCATAGGGTGAAACTTTTCTAAGAACTGCTAAACTTCGTGTTTCTTATAACATTCGATTAAGAGTTGCAAGCAGCACATATAGCAGAAATATTTTCCATTTGCTGTTTTTAAGTAGATGACTGGTAATATGAGAACATCTTTTCAAAAGCTTTCATACTATAATAAAGAATGGATGAATGATAAATGGATAAACCGGGAATCAAATCAAACAGAAGAAAGTCAGGGTATTGAAAGAATTGTAGCTAAAACTTTTTCAACAACCATCATCTTACAGATGATCGTGACTGTCTTCTTACAGGTATCTCCACATTTTGGCATTGAATGGCTACAGATGAATATAAATAGGAGGCTAAATCCTAAATATATAGGATAAGAATTTTAACTTGCTTAATAATTTTACATTTTAAGATGGGTGAATGGGAATGGAAAGGTTTTAAGATATGCATGCACAGTGGTCAGAGTACAAGGAAGTTCAGCAAAATCTTGTTTCCCATGTGTGTCATGGGAGCAGTCATGGGAGTAGTCAGGGCTACTGGCATGTGTGTGAAAGCTCATTCACCAAAGGACATGCTTTTGATCTATTAACTAGCTAAAAACACAGAGAGGAGTTTGGCAGAATTCTTCAAAGGGACGGGAATTGTAACTTTTTTTCAAATAACATCACAGATTCCTTGGACTCTCTGAGCTTTAAAATGTTTTAAACCTTTAGTCCTAGAAAATGTCTCCACAGCAAGTCAAGCATGGATTCTCAGTATCTGAAAATGCCATTGCTTGCTGTGGTGTAGGCTTTCATTCAGCTTGCAGGTACATAAAACTGCTGATTTTGAACAGCAGGTTTGGAAAAACATTTATCTGAGAGTTTTTAGACTGTGTGGATTAGGTATAGTGACATACTTAGCTAAAGAGGTAAAGAAACCAGTGACCATACTGAAGTTCCCCTCTTTGAGAGCAATCAAAATGCTTTATTACTGAGTTTGGAATCGGGACTTAAATGTAGAAACAGGCAAGGAAACACATTATGGTAAGGTAAACCGGACAATGTATCATCAAAACCAGCCTGTTCAGAGAACTAGGTTGTAAAAACAGGAATTCAGCAGGTACTGCATATAGAATATGATTTTCTAAGGAACATTGTGTAAAACTTGGAAGCCAGAGTTGAATCAAGTGAGATATGGACACCCTCTTGCAGATAGTGCTGTGAGGACAGTAGAAGGATACAGAACCAACCAGCCAGAAAACCTGCAAGTATCAAAGCCAGCAAGTAAACCACTCAGTGGACATCATTAGAGATATTACCCAGTCTAGTGGCAGTGGTTGTGAGGCAAACCATTTAAAACAACTGTGAGAAATAGGTATTGCTTTTCAGTGACTCTTCTGGGGATGCTATGAGTAGCCAGAACTAAAGGAATTACATATTAAGGAATATGAGGATGTTGACTTTACAGATCTTCTTTCCATATTTCCTCTTCTTCGGTAGCAAGGAACAAAAAGCAAGGAAATAAAATGTCTCCTACTGTGTTGTTCGCCTGCTACCTATTGGTGTTGCTCTCCTGCCGTCTTCTCCATCTGCTTTAAATTAATTTCTGAAATGTGCCCTCCTTAAAAATAAGTTCTTATTAATTTCATAAGGAACAAATTAAGAAATAGCAAACATAGAGACATTTTGTTGAATTACAAGCAATTAGAACACAACGGGGAGAGGAGCAGGGAAGAAAAAACATTATACCAATTATGAATATTCTAAAAAAAAAAAATCCGTCAGATCCTATGAGTCACATAAAATTTTTAATTTGTCTTTTCCTGGGAAAACTGCCATTCTAATTAATGAAAATTTTCATTAGTGGTGGCTTTAGGATTTTACTTGGTGTAACTAAAACACTGTCTAAGATAATAAACAGTAGTTGAGAAATGTGACAGTACATTAGTCGTGAAGTAATACATAAGAAACAGTCTAAATCAGCAACACCCTCACTTTTATCCACCTGCTTTGCATATTATGTATTTTGTTTAGCTGGGAAAATGAAATCTAGCCATGACTGCTCATTGAATCCTCATCATCTTTAACCCTTCATACCTTTTATACATACATATTCCTCTAGCAAATGGGTAATTCTCTTCCCATTTCAAATTTATTCAAACCCAGTATAATTTTTTAGTCCATTTCATCACTTTATATGGTAAGGAGTCTCTTCTGCTCACATTTTCTTCAGTGACTAGATATCATACATTTCTTTCCTATGATTTTTGGTCACGATGGCTTATTGCTGCGGAAATATTGTGCTTCTGTGGTTATATAGGTTTCTTTAAAAAAAATCCATTAAAATTACTGAAATGAGTGCATTTTTATAGGATGAGTGTTGCCTCTTAAGTTAAGAGAGCTTATCAGAAACTAAGGGTAAAAAGCTGTTTTCCGCAGTTTGGCACCTGCTTTATGTAGCAGTACAGTTCAGCCAAAGTGGAAGTGAATGTAAAAGGATAGCTGTAATTGAAGGGTAGATTGCATACGCTATGCAATTATTTTTTTTTTAAGAACTGCAACCTTTTTCACTGTAGTATGTGGTTAGTAGCATAGCTTTGAAATTAAGCATGATGAAATTTACACACTATGTTAACCTTGTGTAAAGGTTAGGAAGGAAAAAAAATCTCCATGTAAAATGTGTTCTTAATTTCATCTTTGGGTATGCTGACTGAGGCTGCAGGAACAGGCTTTAGCTCAAGCGAGAGAGAGTGAAGGAGACTTTTGCTGAGTTTTGAACACTCCTGCATGTTGAGAGACTGTTGTGAGGTCTTGTCATTAGTTAATGGGGCGATATTCAGCAGATCACTTGGCTTTGGCTATTTCCCTATCTGTTTAAATATGATGGACTATACCTTCTCCGTATGTTTCTTACCATCTCTGCTTGCTTGTTTTCTGTAGTATTTTTACATAACTGGCCTAAAAAAGCATAATTTTACTTACTTTATGTTTGTACATAATTAGAGATACATTACATTTGCCTCTTCTACTGGCTAGAGTAGAGCTCTACTTTCTGGACAAGTGACTATCAACAGATGAATTTTTATAAAGGTCCACTAGACTTGTGGGGAATTCTTCCACGTTGCAGAAAAAGATTATTTCTTTCATTGCCTTTCCCTTTCTGCAGAACTAAGGAAATATCTTAAAATTTTAACAATCACTTTTATTAACAGGTTGAAAACATGTTTTGGGGTTGCTTATGCTGTCAGGTAACAAAGGGCAGTTTGAAGAAATTACAAATGAAAAAGTCTGGTTACTCTTCTATATCTATTGTAAATTTAGAAGACTGAAGAAAGCATTTCAGTCATCCATACACCATACTACAGAATGCTTTTTGTTTAAGTTCACTCTTGCAAGAGGGATTCGGGTCATCTGAAAGTCTACTAACAGCACTGTTCTTGCATTTAATGTAAGTATTTGAGTATACAAAAAGAAGCCAACCAGTTTTCAGTAGTTAACAGAAATTCCTACAGGGCAAGATGCGACCTTGTAGATGCCTCAAGATTTTGGGTTGGCAAATATGAGAAAGCATTAAGTTGGGTCCAGATTATAACCTTGAGCTGAGATGACCCGTCAGTCTGATAAAATGTTCTGCTTTGAATGTGCTGCTGTAATGTAAATATCATGGTTTGCAACATCACTTTTGCTTGGAAAGTCCATGTTCCAAGCTCTGAAACAGTGATTTTATTACACAACTGCAAGGGAAAAAGCAGGTTACTTGAAGACTTCTCTTCTCTCTGTTTTGTCTCATACTGTATAGTCTAGTAAAATACAAGACTTAACTTGCTGGTCATTGGCTACCTTGATTCATAGGTAGAGAATTATATGTCATGGAATAATAGCATTGCCTGTTTGAAAAAATGCTGTCATAACAAATAGTTTAGCATTCATATATGGATCTCTGAATTTTCAGAGTCTGACTTCCAAGGGCTTTCTTTCCATGCTACATGGACTAAGTGTGGTGAGCAAAAGCCCTGTCTCCATTGCTCAGTATCATTAGGCTTATGCGTGTACCACTCACACAGAGTGCAACTTATTGAGAAAAATTTGGCTTTGTAGTTCAGGTTATTGAATATTTTTTTGTCTCCAATGTGTAAGGCAAATTTGTGTAGTTCATTGCATCTTTTACAAGTTGCCATAAAATTTACATATATTCAACAAAAAGAAGTTGAATAAGTTAAAACTGGAGAAAGCTTTCAGGTTTGTAGTGCAGCTTTTCTGTAATTCTGCAGAGTTAATACATTCTGTCCCACTGAAAATGGAGGAACCTACATGGTTGCTATGTCTTTCACAGAATTGTAGACTAATTTAGGTTGGAAAGGGATACTCAAGGTCATGTGGGCCAAGGACCTTCTCAAAACATGGCCTTAAAACATCATTGCCTAAGGCATTTTGAGTTTTGAGTAGTTCTAAAAGGTGCAGATTCCACAATCTTTCCAGCCAGCTTGCTTCAATGTTCTACAAATGTCATGGTGGGAAAAAAAGTTTCCTAATACCTACCTGGAATTTTCTGTGTTTCAATGTCTGTTTTCTTCCATCCTGTCAGGGTGCTCCTCTGTAAGAGCCTGGCTCTGCCTTCTGTTAGACTCTCTCATTAGGTAGCTGACTCTCTCATTAGGTAGCTGAAGACAGCAATAATACCTTCCTTGAGCATTTTCTTCTTAAAACTCAGCAGACCTAATTCTTTCAGCCTTTCATTGTACATCTTGTACTGTACCCCCTGATCATCTTGGTGACTCTCTTCAGCATTTTTCCTTGATGTCTGTGTTTGTCTTGTACTAGGGAGCTGAAATTTGGTCTCTCAAGTGCAGAATAGCAGGGAGTTATCACACTCTCAAGTGCTGGCTGTACTGTTGCTAACACAGCCTGGGAGGTGGTTGGCTGCCCCTCCTGCAAGGGCACACTCGTGATTCATATTCAACTTGTTGTTCCCCACAGGTCTAGGTGCTGCGTGGAGTTATTCTGTCCCCACTGTAGGACTCTGCATTTGCCTTTGTTGAACTAATTTGTTATTCTGCTTTGCAAAGTATATTTTCAAAAAGGAATTTGTGTAAGTATACAACGGTTTAAAATGCTTTAGTTTTTGTGCAAGTAGTACCTTCAGTGTAATTCTGAATATATATAAACCTGCCTCTGCCTGTGTTCTTCTGTTAGTCCATGTAGCAAGTCTTCCAGCATTTTTTATTTGTAAAAATTATGTTTATAGAAGCCACAATTTTTAATAAAATATTCAGAGTTTTTTTGGGTCTAAATCTACTATGTCTCTGTCAGCACTGTATGATGTTGATTCAGCATTCAAGCTATTAGAGAAAATAAGTGATTCAAGGTAACTCAGATTGGAATGTGTGGAATTTTACAGTTTCTAAAGGGAAGGAAATGCTTGGGCTCTTTTTCATTTAACAATCTAAGGACATATGCAAATGACATACAGGATGAAATTCTGTCCTAGGCAATTGCCTGATGTAAGTTCTAATTCAAGTCCAATTTAAATGGGATAGAACAGAGTCACCAAGTCAAATAATATTGATGCTTAAGTGCAACACAGATGACATGGAATTTGCACAGACTGTAGAATGAGGTGAAAGTATGTTCAGATGGAATTCGCCTCTTTTTTTTCTTGATGGTGCTTGTGTAAGCTGATGGCAGTCACTGTGGTTCCATTCATAACCACACGTAGGAACAGGCATCTCCAGAGATGTCTGAGAAAGGTCAGACCAATTGCTCTCTGTGGTGACTATATGTAGCCTAAGGTTACCTGCTGAAGATTGCCTGCTGAAATCAGATGACGTCAACCTCTCTCACACTAATTTTTCAAAAACACCTGGTTGTACATCCTAAATACTCACATACTGGACGATCAGAAATTGTGTATTTTTTGGCCAGATTACTCTTGCTTTGCGCTTAGAGAGTTTAATTTGCCTAGTTTTCGAAGTTATGGCACTATTTTTCTTAGAAGTGCCTCACTATAAAGCTCTGCTTATTATATAGTTAATGTTTCAAAAATGAGAACAACGGTTTGTTAGTTAATAATGCCGTCATATAGTAGTGTCAATGTATTTATTAAATAACTATTTAGGATTTTTTGTAAGGTGGCAGCAACAGTATTTAGAACAGAATATTCAGCATGCTTCACTCAGATTTCTGTGTTCCTTGATAAATTCTTAGTTATGTCACTTATCTATAGATACACATTTGTACATAAGACTAAGAACATATACGATTACTCTTTTTGCCTGATTTAGGAATATATTGGCATATTTATTGATAAATTGTTTCCCCATTTTTAATTATCTTACTGTTTGACTTTTATTCAAACAGAAGCAATCATATACCTGTTCATTTTCTGTTGTTTATAGCCTGACACCCCTCCAACAACTAAGGCAGTACACTATATAGGTTCAAGGAGATACTGTTTGAAGCAGGTACTATTTTTGATTTTACATGACGCCAACAAACACAAGACGATTTTGCATTTCTTTGCTTTCTTTCTGTTTATTAAAATAAGGTTATTTTACACAATGTGCTTATCTACTTTAATATTTGATACTATGTAAGTCTTACTGCCAGATGTTGCACAGTTTTTAAAATTTCTTGATTTACGGATTAAGACTATGTTTTGGCATAGCAACTGTAAACACCTGATAATTGCAGTGGTGTATAAACTACCACAGGTTCACTATACCAGAAGAAAAAAATATAGATACATGCTTTATAAGCGTACTGAAGACTTTGGGCAGGTATGTCAGTGCTCTATATTAAAAAGTTATTGACAGAAATGCATTTATGTAGCAATTATCTTAGAAAAATATTTCAAACATTTTTACTGACCTAATAACTTTGTCCATGGATTACTTGCACATTCTTTAAAATGCATAGCTACCTTTAGACACAGTCATATTTATATTCCCACACAGCAACATAAAATAAAGTGAAGCATGATATCTTCCAGTAAAATCAGAATAGCAATTTCAGGTATGCATGATTTGTCATTGCCAAATATCAGTGTAGCCAATTAAATCTCTTTAGAGCTCTGATATTGTTTTAGAGTGGCACAGAGTCTATGCCTAGGTATTTGGAAGTTTATATTTTGTTGTCAAATGACCTCCCAAATCAGAAAAAAAAGTCTTGTTAGGGTGTTGTGATTTCTTTAGTGTTCTTTAGTATCAATGCAGAGAGAGGTTTTCGGCTAGTGGATGAATCACACTTTCCTGAATCACACTAGGACCTTTCCAGATTTTCCTCTGTGCATTTGAAAACTGAGATAGGCACTGAGGTTGTCTACAGGACTGGGAACTGCTTTAGGTGAGAGGGAAAGGAGCCAGTGCTGTAGTCTGTGGGTAGGCTGGTGCTAGTACTTCTCAAAGCTAGGTGCATTTTCAGTGGATTTGCCTGTGTGAGTTGAATTTTACGGGATTAGGCAAAAAACAAGAGGGGAAAATACTGGAAAAGGTTGGAACTGCAACTAAGTTCCATGTGAAACTGTGAATTAGCTAAATTCCTTTCCATTTAGTGAAATAATCATATTATGAAAAAATGTAACAATAAAGATATAGCTAGGAACTGGCTTGCTGGATCACTCTAGTCTCAGCTGTAGAGTGATACTCCTGATGTGGCACTGGCGAGTCGAAAAAGCTTAAGATATTTAAGAGCTTGATTGTAGACATTTGCTATTTGCTTCTGAGAGTCCATTTCTGAATCTGTTCAGTCTTGTATAATGACAAGTTGATTCTGAAGTATCTCCTTGGTTTCAAATTTTTACACAGAATCATGCAGGAAATTGGACCTAAGATGTATTAGTAACTTTGTGCCTATCATACTGTTGAATTTATTCATACGTGAGCTGCATGCAATTATTAGCATGACCAATGTACAAGCTTTAGTGTGGACAGTATGAGTGATTAAGATTTCTCCTATGGATACTATCACTGGATCTTTCGTAACCCCACAGAGCGGACTGAACTTCATTTTAAATACTAGTCTAATTATCCCTACAGAGTAAATTGCATGGTATTTAGTTTGACTACATTGAAAGCCTAAGATCTGAGGCTGCTTTGCAATGATTTGAAATCTGTGTTTCCAGGGAGTTGAGTTATTTCAAACCAGATGTTTAACCACGAAATTGCATTTCTATCTCAACTGCTTACCTAGATAGGAATATCCCTAATGACTACACTGAGACAAATGGCAATTATTGTTACACAGTAGATAGATGCCATTAATATAATGCTATCTCACCAATGATAATTAAACCCAGAGAAATATCTCAATTTTAGTCAATGAATGGCCCAGGTCCTTAAAAAAATAACTCATTCAGTGTTTTCACAATGAGGATTTCTGAACATATCCAACGTGACATAAACTGGTAAGATGAAACTCAAGCAACAGTAGAGCAAGTATACAGTTATTCCCATAAAGTGGTATTGGTAATTCCTTCAGCTATTGAGCAAGTAATCCATGACATCAAGGGTGTAAGTGGCCCAGCATTTGTTAACATCAACATTGCTAACATCGAGATAGATCTGTGCTAGTAAAACAAAGATAAGTAGCATGACCAAAGGGAGTCTTCTGTCTCATTCACAATTTTAAGTGTTGGGAAGTATTTTGGGGCTATTACTCACTGAGGCTGGAATCAACTAGTAGAGACACAATGGATTTTTTTTTTTTCTTTTAAAGTACACTATAGAGACATGGCAGCTGTTTTCCTTGAGGCTTGCATTCTTCTAATCCATCCTTAAAAGGAAATCAATACAGATTCTCTCAGAGGCTTTCAAGGCTGTCTCCCACGTCAGGTGGAAAGGAACAAGAAGAAACAACTTGTTTCAAGAAACTAGGGATGTCAAGAAACTTCAATAGGCTGTGGACCTGTCTTCTTTCTTATTAGGCTTACTGTTTTCAAAGAAGTAAAAAAAAAAAAAGAAGCAGCCTTCTCAAAGGTACTTGCCTCATCATTATGACTGACCTTCAGAAACTCTTTGCCTTCCCACCTGATCTTCACTCAGCAAGCTAGATAAATCAATAACTGAGACAATGCCCTCCTGCTTCTCTTTGTTTTTAAAACTCTCTGAATGGTATGAGTTTTTATGTTATAGCCAAGAAGTCACAAAGCAGCCTCTCTATTCCTGTACAGCGAAGAAAGCTCAAAGGTCTCTGAGTTGTTAATAATAAAGCCCTAAAAATAGAAACCCCAGATGTTTTAAAATGCAAAAAGTAAATGACAGAATTTATAGTAATTGAGTAATCATTTGCAACTCTGAAATAATTTTCTAACTGAACATTCCTGACCTAATAATGAATAGTATTGTCATTTGCCCTTTAACTCTTCAGGTCAAATAAATTCTGAAATTTAGTCTTTCATTTTTTTGAGAGGGATCTAGTCTCAGAGGCCAAGAACACTGAAATCTTAAACACTTAGTGATGCTTCAGGAAAAACCTTGACATGCAATCTAATTAAAGGTAATACTGCTTATATATAGGCTGTGTTTTACCTCTTCTGCATAAAAGCTCTGGTTGCCTTTCTAATGTCCTTCTAAAAGAAAGTGGGAAGACAAGATAAGAAAGGAGAGGTGTAGAAGGGGAAATGAACTGGAAATACACAATAGCTAATAAGAGCTATTCTGTGATGTTATGTCTTCTGTAAATTTTTATATGAAATCTCAGGGAGCCTTGAAAAGGAAAAGCTTTTATTGTTAAGGAGTTAATATACTACTCAAGAGATATGCCTGTCTTGCTTTCCATCTAAAAAAAAAATCTCGTTACAGCTTCTGAATGCACATTTCACTGCTTTTTGGATGACTGGCTTTTATCTAAGTATGGTGCTATGAATTTCAGTAGAATGGTCATTAATGTAAAGACCTGAAGTCCATTCAAGGTCCAGTTCTGAGAAAGAACAAGACTAGAACACCAAAACAAAACATGGTACTTCATACTTTGGCTTATTAGAAGGCTTAATCTAGGAGGGCTGGACCTCACTGGCTAAGATTCATAAATGAATTTTCAGGTTTTCAGAAATGAACCATGCTGTATCTAAATGAAGGATTCAGTCCTGCCCCCAGCATTAAAATTAGGTAGTAATGTTGTTGGTCGTGGCTGGTAAAAGAAAGCAACAGCGCTGAAAAGATCTTTCTCCCCCTGAGAGTTTTGTTATTTTAGTCTCTTAACTTTATGTTAGGTGTTTGAAAACATGTTCAGATGCGTAATTGCTTTGTGTTTTCTTCAGGATGGGTTTTTAATTTAAAATTACTCATACATAAGGTTAAGCAACTTGGAAGGGGATAATTTTGTTTCCAAACGTGTTTTTCCAAATGTATCTTAGATTTTTATCTTATTCACAGTTGGAAAAATGTTCCCTGTTCCTGGAGAACACTGCTCATGTGCCTTCCCAAGGCTGTGTGTGCCTACCAGGAAGCAATGATTTTACAGGGCAGTTTCTGAGAATGTGTGACCTATCTTGCTTTTGGAAAGGGACTGAAAAATCTGTCACAGATGGTATAATGGTTCAAAATTTTGATTCTGAAAGAGAGGCTATGTAACGGAGTAAAAGCTTTTCATGATACCTTGCCTTATGAAGTAGATGCTTCTCAGAATTCTCACTGATATTAAATAAAGACCAGCAAATAAAGAAGTAGTGGTATCAGAATTAAAACAGATGTATTAATTCTCCATGCTTTCAACCTTGAATTTCACATCAGAATTTGCTTTTTATAAATACTTGTGTTTCACATGGCCTTTGTGGTGTAGTCACATCTTGTGGTATTGCTTCATTACGCTGACATTTGCTTTGAGAAACCTCTAACTCTGTGTCAGTGAGATAATGAATTAGTAGCAATACTAGGACCACCTTGTCGTTGACTGACAACGTACAAAGGAGGTTATGCTGAGAATCCATATTGTCCAATAAATTAGCAAAAAAATTGCCAAATATGGCAGCTGAAGGAAGAACTATGCATGTTTTTTTCCATGTTGTAGCAGATAAGGAGAAATTACTTTTTTCATATTCTTTTTGAACATACAGCTATAACAAAATGACAACTAAGTGCACAGAAAGATGAAACAATAATTACCTGACAAAAAAAAAAAAACAACCAAAGGGCAAAAAACCAAACTTGTTTTTCAAGAAGAGAGGTTGAAGTATAACAGGGAAAAGACTGGTGCATTTCCATTTGCAATGACCTGTCAAGAAAATAAAATTGGAGAAGGGGAACATGATGATGAAGCAAAAAAAAAAAAGTGGTGGCAACAGTAGAATCAATCATCATGGCTCAAAAAAGTAATAATAAACAAAAAGCATTACAAAAATGTCTATATTGTCATGAGAATCACTTATTGACACCAAATCTCTCTCACTTCTCTGCAAGAGCAGAAAAACATTCCCAAAGAACCTATTCAGATCCAAATTATTTTTCATCCTTCAGGATAAGCTGCATGGTTCTCCGTTTTATGTCCTCAACATCACAGAATGTATGCATTAAAAAACAGTTCAAGCAAATAAAACCAAATCCAAAAGACCCAATTTTAACTTGTGCCCTTAGCTCAATAAAAGAAGATGTAAATTCACTGTGTGCATTTATTTTTTTCTCAAACTGAATCTTACTAAAATTTGAAATAACTCTTTGACTGAAAATTGACATTTTAAATCTTGCTTTCATTCTGACTTAAAACAAAACCAACATTAGCTGACACATGAAAAACTACTGAAAAAAATATTTAATATTTAAAAGTTAGAATCTTCTGGAGAATGACTTTGTGCTTCATTAGAGACAGCAGTAAGACTGAAGTATACGGTATACTAGCCAGATCCTGCTTATAGTGATTTTAAAAAGTAATTTCGTAATCTGCTATTTTATGATCTTTCGGTTACAACACAGCTCTTAATGCAGCATGGTAGCATTTCGCTGGGCTTGGTGGCATTACAGTGCCTTGTGTAGTGACTCCTCACATGGCTCCTGATCTCTCTTTTTTCTTGTGCAGAGTTCCTTGTGAGGCCTCATATTTGCATTTGTGATAATATTCAGGTACTTTGGTTGATTTGTAATCTGTCCTGAATAAATGCATCATTTAATTTTTATTTTGTTGTAGACAAGAAACGAGTGTACTTGCAATGGAAAAATAGAGTGTACTAATCCTGTCAGCTAATCAAAGGCAGTTTCTCACCCATCCAGATTTCTTGTTTAGAAAGTAGGTCCAGGGTGTTCAAATTTGGGTCCCTAAAACGTGTTTTCTAAGTGAATGACCTGTTTTCAAAAAGTGGGAACACCTACTATTTATTGTTAGTCTCACAAAAATTCAGTGCTTCCTCACGCATTTAGGCAATTGTCTTTTGATCATGTACTTCAAAAATGCTGAAGTTGTCTAGAATATGGATGTATGTATAATATGCCTGCAAGACGTATTGATATTCATTGTTACAACTCTGTGTGCCATAGTAAAGGCACTTAAAGAGAATGGTACTGAAAGCAAATGTTTTTATAATTTGCATAAAAGCATGTTTTGATAACTTTCATAAAATCTAATAAATAAAGCCGAGCCATATGAAAACTAGTTCTTCTTTTATTCCCTAGGTATTTAGGGAATTATTGTTTCCTTTTTAGGGCTGAAAGGGAGGATTCACCAGACTAAGTGGAGATCTTAGTTTCTGAATCATAGGCTCCCTTTAAAAGTCACTAGAAAGAGTGGGTACTACTTGAATAAGCTTCAACTCATTTTTATGTACAAAACAGCTCAGTTGCATTGTTTCTGCTTCTCTCCCTTAACATAAAAAAAGAGTGTAGGATGACCAGCTTATATGTGGGGATTAATACTGAAGATGTCTAAAGTTAGGTCAGCTGAAACGCCCGAATTTTCAAAATTTTGCTATGACCTGCCCTAACAAATAAGGCCCGTCTCAGAGCTTAGACCAACCCTCTGATGGTGTGGAGACCTGTACGGGTGAGTTTTTCAGGCCATTGTTCAAGATGTGTGACTGTGACTGGAACCAGCCTGTGACTGATCAGCCTGTGGCTGGATTTTATACAGACGTAGGAGGAGGTCATGTACGTCTCCCATTAATTTTGTAAGGGTGTAATATTTTTTTGTTTATGCAGTCTTTCTTGAATACATCCAGAGAATTTAGTAATAATTTTTGTTTGTTTGTTTTAGGGAACAGCAATTACTTTGAATGCCAGGAAGTATTCAAAAATTTTACATATTCAAAGAAAAGTTTTAACGCCTGCTTTGGCACAAAAATTTGAATATGTTTTGCACAGTATGTTTCTTTTTATTGTCCCTTTCTACAATGGTGAAAACCAGATATTTTTAAAAAGTTACTGAGTGAATTCAGTGTTTTTGTGAACCGGGACAGAATACAAAGACTAATGCCTCTCTGCTAAGATGACATTCATTAATCTTGTATGAGCAATAGGCACAAAATATTTGCTACCTGAATTTCAAGAGGACATGAGGTCATTGATTAGTTCCTGATTCTTGAACTGCTGAATGGGAATATGATGAAAAGACATAGTCTATCATTTTTTTGTCGGTAAGCAAGCTAAAGGATTAACCATCTTAAAGACTATCACCAGGTGATCTCATAGTCATGAGCAAAATATGCTATCCTACTAGTAATTTAACTGTAAATATATTGACAGCGTCTAATCTGTTTAATACCTTAAATGGTATTGAACTTACTGTAAACAAAATTATGAAATTTTAAATATAGCTTAATGTCAGCTAATTAGTGTTTTAGCGTTTACCTTTGGCAAAAATCAATAGATTTAATTTATCTATTTAATTATTTAGTCAAAGCTATCATTTTGACTGAAATTGGGATCTCTTTAAACATTGGAAAGAAAACCTACTGTTACCTAGTTTTGTAATGTGGAAATCTGTGTATTTTCTGCAAAATATAATTACGGTCTCTTTTGGGGTCACAGACAGCATCTTTAAAAGAACAAACAAACCAACAACAGTTCCTGGTCTTTTTCTGGAGGAAAACTTAAATTCTAATGCAATTAGATTAATACTTCAAGGGAGTACTGAAATTACATGTAATTATCACTACAATTTTCATGTTGGCTCTGTAGAATAGAAATTATGTAACTCTAAATCCAAAGAAGGGCAAAATTGTGAGAATATCCATATTCATCAGAGGATTGAATCTTAAGGAGTATTTCTGGACACTGCTTTCTTGACTCAAAGCCCACCTGGACACAGTCCTGTGCCCCCTGCTCTGGGTGTGCCTGCTCAAGCAGGGGGGTTGGACAAGATGATCTCCAGAGGTCCCTTCCAACCCCTGCCATTCTGTGATTCTCTGATTCTGTGAGAGGTGCTAGTCTTGGCTCTGAATGCCTTAGATAACTTTCAGCTATGCTAGTCTTGGGTTGGAATGTTGGAATGTTACTGATGGCTGTTTGTGGTGAAAATTAGTAAAGTGCTACTATTCCAACTGCTATGCAAATAGCCATATTAAGAATTATTAAAGTAGTGCAGAAGGGTTACCTTGTTACTTTAATGCTGTAGTCTTATGTCTGTTAAAGTTCACATGCAAGGGAATGAAAGGTTTTGCATTCAACAGATGAAGGGATGTTCTTCTTTGACCTTGGCTTGTTGTCTGCACAGCATACCCATTACACATTATTATTGTGCTAAAATTCCTCTCTTTTTTTTTTCCCCTGGGTTACCTGTACTGCTGTTTCCTAGGCAGCAGGTAATTGAGATCAACCATTATCTGTGTATTAGCATCCAGTACTGTCACCTGCCACTTAATTTTTGTGTACGTACAAGTACTGAACTTTTGGTTTGTACCTCAGTTTATACAAGTCTGTCAATGGCTGTGAAAACTGCAACTCTAACACATGTCCATGGTGCCTGGAGGAAACGGGTATCTTTAGCTGGCTGGTTTTCCCATTGGCCCACCTCCTAAAACTGATCTCCCAATCAATGCAGGTAAAAGAGGCAGAGAATACTTTCCCATTCTTTTCTCATTGTTCCTTTTCTGTCAAAACACGACAGGTTTTTAAGGTAAATCACTGCTGACACACTCCCTCCTTCCATCCCATCAAAACCAGAAGTTTCATTTTTCGTCTGCCTGCCAGCCTGGGAATAGTCTGGTGTAAGCCCCTTTTATCTGCCTCCTGACAGTCCTGAACAAAAAAAAAAAGGAGAAAGGGAGAGAATATCTCACTGTGGCTGTCTTCCAGCCACCTGAGACAAGGTGGTGAAGATGGGACTGGAACTGATGATGGACTTGGCAGCGTTAAGAAAAGATTTGAGATATACTGAGCAAAGCAACTGCTGATCAGTGAGCAGGTTAATGATAGCCCCTGCAAGGCAAGCAAAAGAATTCTGTTCTCTATATTTACTATAGTGGGCAATAGAAATTTTCTGAATGTTGGATATTTACAGTATCATAAAACATAAATGGAATAAAGCATTTATTTTCTTATAAACCCTGTGATACATGGAAAAATTGCTTGTTTGGGGTTTTTTTGAGTTTTTTGTTTGTTTGTTTGATTTTTTGTTTGATGGGCTTTTGGGGTTTTATTTTGTTTTTCCCCAAGGGAAAGGGATCTGTCCTGCAATTTTTCATTTGTATGTTTGTTTGTTTGCTTGCTTTGAAGTTTGTGGTGGTGATGATTATCCCTAACTTCATTTAGGGTCTTCAGGACATGCTAATGTATCATAATTGGTATTATGTCATGCTGATATGACATACTGTTTGCAGTTACTGTAACTAGATCACAATATTGGGGGTTTTTAAAAGCCTGTTTTCAAAAAACACATTGTTACATAATATATTCAACTTATATTTAATAGAAAGTGTCATGCTTTATGGTTTTAGTGAAGAGCTTAAAAGATGATCTTTGGAATCGTAAATGAGGCTATTAAAAAACCCTCAGGTGTTATTATAAATCCTGCCATTATTTCAAGCCAATTGTATGTTTTTAGAAGCTTTAAGTCTTGAACACCAAGGTCTGTAAATATTGAAATTAAAGAAGGATTGATCTGGTGAATGAAAACATGAATCCACACATGTGCTCCAGTCCTACTGAACATAGCTTCCGTATGGACAAGATTTTCCTTGACATATTTGATGCAACAGATTCAGGCCGTTAACTGATAAGGAAGAATTTGTAGTGGTGAGCAGTAGAGAGTTCTTTATAGCTTAAGTGCTCATCATGGTGATGCTTTCCTTTCCTATTAATTTTATTTTGGACTGAGGACTGCGTTGTTGGCCTGTTGTCTGCTGATGTTGATAAAATTTTTATTTATGTACATGTTAGCCTTCGTACCAGTAATAGCCCTATCGGTTTTATTTGTGAAGGTTCTAAGTGTCATTTTGTGCTTCTAACTCAGGCCTCGGAAGAGTTGCCTACAATTTAAAAGCAATATTCAGGCTCTTAGGAGCTCTTTTCTTTCATCTACATTTAAATACCCCAATGGAAAGAAAACATTTAAAGATGTGCATTATTCACCTGGCCATTATTGAAGTGTCATGTTAATAAATATTAACTATCAGAGTAAGAAGGGTTTTTTTTAGTATTTTTAGCTGTTCTCACAAAATCCTGAATGTAATTTTTCTTACAATTATATACTGGAAACCCATAATGGCTATAGAACTTTTCATGCTACCATAAAGATATTGCTGATATTGTATTTCATCTGTACAGTACATTAAGCATGGTTATTTATGAAGACATTTCTAGCAAAGTTACAGCATAGAAAACCACTTATTTTTGTCACAAATTAGCTAATTTTGGAAATGAAAGTAAAAGAAGAATTCTATAAATCTTCACTGTTCAAAAAGTTAAATTGTTATTCTTCTATTATGAGGTACTTTATAACTATGAGGTAAAGCTTTGACCTTGCACTTGGAGCCGATACTCCAGATGTAATTACTGCCACATACTTACTGGTGAGGAAAGATCCTCAGTAAACTTATTTCCTACTGTATTTCTTCACAAGGTGGAAAATTATGTTGTTACACTGCCTCATAGATTCAAGTGCTGCAATTACAGGTAGTAACTGAAATACGTCTTTGTTAAATTAATCTCAGTTCTGCAAGCTGGGACCAATTATTTAAGCTCACAGACTAAAAAGAAAAAAAATTGCATTGTCATGATGGGAAAGGCTTTAAAAATTGGGTTCCAGTCCACTGGCAACTGTACTGAAACTTACTGCATGTAAGCCAAATAAATTTTAATGAAATTTTCTTATGTCCATTACAGTAGACATGCAATTGTCTGCTGAGGAGGGCTAACTTCTCTTTCTGCCTTCCATTCTTTTCCCCACTTCTAAGTCAAAACAAGTAAAACAACCAAACGTGGTTTTGCTTCTTAAAAAACATCTCTGTATTTGTCACTGATCAGGTACTCATAGATCATACTCAGGAAAGGGACTGTGTTTCTTAGTACTTGCTGGAGGAGAGATATTTCTTCCTTGACATTCTTTGATGTGATTCTTGGCAAACACGAGCTTGGACAAGCTGCTTATCATCCATCCATGTTTCAGTTCTATCAACAATTAAAAAGATAGGTAATGTGTGCTCATCACCATGAACTTTTTGAAATCGGGAGGAAAAACTCACTGTGTGCAAAACTTCCCAGGACTCTGACAGTGGAGTAGGAGTCTACAGAGGGGAAGAGCCAGGACTGATTTTGGACTTTGAAAGGTGGAGTTCTTCTCTGCTGATCTCACCATGCCTACTAGAAATACAATAGGATTAACGTGTGGTATCTGATACAGATCTCATGGAACTGTACATGAAATCTCACTTATTCATCTGCTGCTTTGCAATATGGAAATCTAAGATACTAAAGCATCAGGAATTGTTTTAGTGCTGCAGCAGGCTGTTCATCAGAGATCTGGATGCTGATTCACAAGCTTCTTTAAACTCATTTGGAAAATCTGGCAAATGTACTTCCATTTGCCCATTCGGATGTAATCTGTCAATATTTATAATTAGAGGCTCAGCTGTTTAACTGAGGGCAAGAAAGGAAAAATGAAAATATAAATCTACAGTAAAATAATATACTGAGAAGTGTGAGACCTGTTCTTTAACAGAAAATGAGGGGATAAAAATAACAAAGAGACTAGAGAAAATGCCTGAATCTTTTGGAAGCAGCAGGGTTTACAATACCTTCACCTTCATCAAATACGAGTAAACCAATTATATGTGATTTCTGATATAGGGCTTCAACAGAGGAAGATACTGCCAAGAAAGAGATGTTTCTTTTGTTAAGTTTTCTTCAATGTCCTTCATATGGTTAGCAAGAGTTTTCCATGTGGTTTAACGCCGTCATTCCTGCTGTGATGGGTATCAAACATATCAACTTCTTATAAGTATTATTTCTTTGTGATTGTGGCATTTTCTATACTGCTAAAAAAGCTATACCCAACTGGGATGAACTGCCGTTGCACAGGAAAATGGGAGATTTGCTTCTGATAACATTGGTACTTAATGGCCAATGTAGATGCTCACTGTGAAGTTTTGCCTCTGACCATGCTGTGTCCAGCAGACTTGGCTCACAAGAGGGATGAGTGTCAGAGATAAGTTGAAACCAAGATCTTGGATATGGTTAAAAATGCAATTCCTAGCACAGAGAGACAGAGAGTCAGCATGGCAGAAAATCCTGGGAGGAAGGGATTTGGCTTAAGCTGACGATGTCTAAGCATTAAGACAGTTAAATTAGAACTTTTAAATTACCTAAGTGCTGATGTGTCCCTGCAGAGACAGCTCTGAGTCATGTGTGCCGTGAGTGGAAGGTGGGAGGATAGCACTCGCGTGATGCAGTGTGTGGTACAGCTCGGGGGTAACGAATGCTTTCAAACCCTCTAGCTTGCTGAAAACATTCTCCTTAAAAGTGAAAATAAAAGAATTGGCTATTCCTGAGCTGTGGTTTTCTCTTGTTCTGTACTCATTCTACAGAACAACTTTGTACTGTGCTTTAACTCTGCCTGCGGTAGGGAAAGACTTGATTAGGTAGGAACAAATGGTTCCTATTTGTTTGTACTGCTACGGAGAGGAAAAAGGAGATCTAGACATGGATGCGTAGATATATATATATAGTTTTAACAGTCATGCTTTTGGTGCAACTTTTTGCAAGATGCCATTTGATGGTTTCTAATTCTGAGGTGACTACACCTCTTTGAAAACCGTATCACATTCTTAGGAACACCAGTAGGGCACTTATCTTGTAACAATTTTTGAGTTCATTAACAAAATTTTTTTCTCAGTGATTTTACTCTTGCATGCTCTGAAAAAAAAAAGTGTTTTCTTTCTCAGTATCTAAGCAGTAGCGCAAATATCTGAACATGACCTTTACTGTGAGGGAAAACAGATATTTTTGTTTTGCTTTCTTTATGTTTTGGTAACACTGGGGCCAAGATTGATGGGGATGAAGAACACCAAGTTATTTTTTAAAAGATTTACCATGCTATAAGTATTGTCAGAAAAATACATGTTTTTATTTTAAGGTAGTAGAAGCAATATTGTATACACCCTATGGGTTTTATAAGATAAGCTGGTAATATCTCAGTGTCAGCCACTCTATGGGAAATTGAGGTATGCTTGTCATATACCTGAATCTTCTTGAGACACAATGTCTCCTTAAACAAAAACTATTTGTGTATATCTCATGTATTCTCTGTATTCGTTTTCAGGAAACAACCTACCTTTGGCTTGTTTTGTGTCCTAGCTTAAAGTGATCTAAGAAATTTAAATCTGGGACTCCATAAACAGTGTGAATAATGGTAGCTTTGAAGGCTTCTAAGAATTTATGTTACAGAAATCTTCTATAAGCCTAAAATAAATTATAACAGCCATATGTCTTCCTTCTGTAGATGACCTTTAGTGCATTAGCTAATCCAAAATTAAAAAAAAAGCAGGGTCTGGGAGGTTCTGAGCTGCTCATCTGTGTATACCACTCTTGAAATGAGATAAGCACCACAGTCAAAGATGCAAAAAAGGCAGTGAAAAGACAGCTGTGTTTCTCTCATTTACACACAAAGTAGAGAAAGCATACCTCACAGAAGGAAAATTTTCGGCACTTACCCCCTTCATTTTGTCCAGTTGTGTAGGACTTTTACAACAGTTTAAGCTAACAAATGTGAAGTCTCTGTAAAATGCTGCAGCCTCTCTCACAATCATATTGTGCTATGAAGGCTTTGGCTATAGCTTGAGGTTGAAATATGTGGTATTTTCACATTTACCTTTTTTTGCTGCCAGTTTAGGTTTCCAACCAGAATGTCTTTCTTCAGTGCTGTGATTTTGCATTTGACTCTATGAATTTTTGTGAAGGGAATTATTTGGCTTTTTGCTTTATGATGAACTCAGACGCTCAGTGCTGTACACACCACGAAAGAGAGTTTGTCTTTGCCTCAAGGAGCTTTTAGCCTGAAGACTGGGTTCTAGGGAGCCTTATGTGGGGATGATCATCCCTTCTGTCAGATGTCCAATGTGATGTGACCTCTGGACTACATAGAACTTTTTTTTTTACCCTAGCAAAGCATCAGTCCCACCGGTGAAAATGTGTCTGCTAACCTATTCCCAAACCACTACAGCAGTATTTTTGCAGATCTGTAGGAAATCTGTGTTCAAGTGCTCCTTTTAGTCATGCTGAATTCCTAGAATACCAGGGCCAGAAGTTGTTAAAGGCAAACATTTCCCTCAGAGTACACTGGCAGCTCCCTGACTGGCCAGGTGCAGCGTGCAGGGAGCCCCCTGCAAGCTATTGCATACCTTTCCTCAGGTACTGAGCATGCAGTTACTGGTGGGAGTCTTAGAGGCCCAGTGCCCTCATACCTGAAAGGAGGTTGTAGTGAGGTGGGTGTTGGTCTCTTCTCACAAGTAATAAGTGATAGGACAAGAGGAAATGGCCTCAAGCTGCATCAGGGTAGCTTTAAGTTGGATATTAGGAAAAATTTCTTTACTGAAAGAGTGGTCAGGCATTGGAAGAGGCTGCCTGGAGAGGTAGTGGAGTCACCGTCCCTGGAGGTGCTCAAAAAACATGTAGATATGGCACTTTGGGACATGGTTCAGGAGGCCTGGGGGTGTTGGGTTGATGGTTGGACTAGATCATCCTAGAGGTATTTTCCCACCTTAATAATTCTATGATTCTATGATTGTGGGTTTGCAGTCTCATGGGAGTTTTCCAGCAAATCTGTAAGGAAAACAGGTGTAAGCAGATCCACCTTTTATGTTTTGGACAAATTTTAAGATAAAAAATTAATGTTTGATTTTAGTACAAAGGCTATTGAAATGACTACTCTAAATAGAGGTTGATATGGAATAAACACCCTCCTGTGAACCTCTAAACCGTAAACATTTGCATAGCCTTTGGGGCCTAGTTCAGTTCTTTTTGTGTTTTATCAGTCAGAGAACTGTCAGGGTATTTGTACAGCCCTTAGAGCTGTGATACAATTGGTTAAGATGTCCGCTATGATGGATGTTCCTTCTAATGTACAGTACCCTGATCCGAAGCTATTTGCTCTCTGGAGGTGCCATTCAGTGTCAACTCCATCCCAGGAGTTCCCTGAAATTCACAGACTAATTATTCTGTCTCGGTATTTAACACTTCCCACTGGACTGTCTAAGTCCTAAGGTCCTTTAGGAGGGGCTAGAAACAGCATTTTACCAGCTGCTAAATAAAACTGAAGGGCTAGCCTGATTCTTGACTATGAAGAAAGTATTTTGTGAATGAGTGAATGATATGGTCCCATGGAAGCTGACATGGCAGCGTTAAAACATCCCTGAATATCATCTTGTGAACAGATACTGTATTTCATGCAAAGTATATATTGCATAAATATGTAATGAATGGGGTTAATCTCTAGCCTCGATGAAGCTGGTAACTGATCACTGTGGAGAGGATAGGTTTGGAGCAAACTATATCCAGACCTGATTTGTTGACGCTGTGAGGCAGTGAAGCACAAATGTGGCATTATTATAGCTAGATGTAGCCTTTGGATCAGTTTTGCCTTATGCTAAATATGATAAGAATCATAAAATTCTGCTTTACTAGATAGAATGGCAAAAATAATCCCTTTCTGAATATAATTTCTGTTATTACTGAATAACAGCACTGATTTCTTCTGAGTAATGACAATTTAGGTCTTTTGCTGTTCTACTGGGATCCCATGTATAATCCACATCCTTCCTGAGGAGGACTTCAAGTGTTCGTCATTCTGCTTTCTATATTAATTGTCTGTGTACTCTCATTCAGTGAGAAATAGCCTTAGGATCTTCACTTTTTGAAAGCAACTACACAACATTATGTGTCTAAATTACGAGGATCTCCAGCAGGCTGTATCTTCCTAACAGCAGTCAGTGCTGTCTGGAAGGTTAAAGTCCCTATTAAAGTTTGGATGGGAGCCAGAATGACTTCAACTACATGTTAGAAACAACCATCTAATAGTATTGTGTAACGGTGTGAGCCACTATCATTCAACAGATGGCAACATGTGGTACAACATCATGCAATTCAGTTGCTGTTTCTTGAGTCCCTCCACAAAATAATGGAGCAAAATACTAAAATGTGACCAAAAAAACCCCCATATATAGGATTCAAATGTTCTTATATGAGTAGATGCATAAGAAGAGTCATTTTTTTTCCCGGGTTATATTTAATTTGTCAAACTGTCGGTTTAGGAATATATTTGTAGCACAAACGAAATAAGGCAGTATTATTAGTCATGCTACTGAAGCTGATGGAGAAATCCAGATGTTGTTTGTTCACGCAAAATTAGTGTTATCCCCCTCTGCTATAATAAAATAGAGGAAGAAGAAGGTACAAGATAAGAGGGTTGAGGAAAGAGCTAGTTGTAGTTCAAGGCCTGTGTTTCAGTGTAGTTAACTTCTGCATACATACATGTGAGCTGTGCTGAAAACCACAGTGCTCTGGCATGGGCGTGGAAGAGAAGGATTTTCCAAATTAACCATATGAATTGCATATATAATTGGTTATCTGTGAGGATGATGAGTTTTATTGAGAGAAAGAGTGCTTGGAGTGATGAGGGAAGGCACAAGGGGATGGAAAACAGGTACATGTTCAGACACAGAAGCCTTTCAGGTATGCTTTTTCTGTAGCTGGTCCCTTACGTATGTTTAGAATGTGTCGTGCTACAGCACTGCTGCTACAACATTATGCATGCCAGCAGCAGTTTTCACTTTGTCTTTTATACAGATTGACATTCTTCATGAGGGTAAAGTTACTGATATATTTTTTGATGTATGTTAAACCTTGCATGTGGTTTATGGGTTAGCATATCCAAAAGGGGACTGAGATGAAGGATTATGCAAAATGAAGTCATGGATTATACAGTCACAGGCAAATTAGACACTTGAAAACATATGCTGATTGCCATTATCAAAAAAATATCAGCACTTAAAAGACTTTCTGTAGTGCCTTATTACTGCTCAGTAATTTGTTTGTAGATATATTTTATTGCATTAGGCAGATCTGAGTGGTAACTTTCCTCAGTGATGTTTTAGTAATTGAGCAGAGCTCTGGAGAACACTGATACTGATGCCAGCTGTATATTGTGGTATAGTTGTAGCTTCATCTACGTGACAGGCACAAGCCTA
This sequence comes from Phalacrocorax carbo, assembly GCF_963921805.1. Taxonomy (NCBI): domain Eukaryota; kingdom Metazoa; phylum Chordata; class Aves; order Suliformes; family Phalacrocoracidae; genus Phalacrocorax; species Phalacrocorax carbo. The sequence goes on from NC_087515.1 coordinate 104,190,517, forward strand.
CCCAGCCTCACAGAGAAAGAGGAAGATGTGTATTTCAGCAGATCTGCAATCTTTGAAAGGTCCACTCCACAAAAGCATGTTTTTATCATGGGTTTTGTTAAGGGGTATTTTGGCTTTTGCCCCTCATTCTTTTGTCTCCCACAGTGAACATCAGGACAAGGTTATAATTTAGTTTGCGTGCTTTGATGAAAGCTACTTTCAAGAATAATTTTTTCACTTCCAGAGGAGCTACTAAATCTCAGGTGTGCTAGCAAACATTTCTTTAAATTGCTACCAACTTGTTTATGTGTCAGGGTTCATAAGGAAATCAGGAAGAAAACATGTCTTCTCTTCACAACAGAAGAACCTCTGAAGCATAGCCTCTGCACCTGAGAGGTGCTTTGTATCTTTGCCTTTCCCTGTTGCTGAAGGTTATACCTCCTGCCAAAATTTAACCCACAATACTACACCTGTTTGCACCCAGAATCTAAAGGACTAAACTAATAATTTGCCTGGCTTAGAAATTTTTACTTCTGTACTTCAGCTCACTGACCATTTTGTGCCATCGCAGTAGTTTGTGGGTCTGCACCATGAACAGTGTCAGGGACTTAGTCTGATGAAACAAGAAAATGGTGAAAAAGCGGATAGGAGTGGTGAGTAGAAAAGAAGTAAAGGAGAGCAGCTCTTTACACCAGTGGTGGTGTTGAACCCTCTGTGTCATCAAGTCAGGGTTTAAGGCAGTCACTTTTGTTTCAATGGGAATGTAGCCTGGAGGAGAGCTTCACAACTTGCTGTGCATTGTCAGGGAGAGGCAATATTTGGTACAAGAAAAGAGATCTCAAACCATTTCTTTTTACAAACTTAACAGGTTTTAAGCTTTTTCTAAGAACGTCCAGAAGCTTTTCTCTAAATAACACTGAAATTTATTGTAGTAGTAATAGTAGAAGAAAGTGCCCCATAAGTTTAATTACCATTTAATGGCAGTGAATTTAGGATGTGAATCTGAGGTACACTTGCTTTTCTCTGCCAGCTGTCAGTCCAGAATTCAGTAGCACATCTCCACTTGTTTTGAAGCACATTTTAAAATGTGTTTATGTTGTTTGTTCATTAACAGTCTGTGTGGCTGCACTGTGTAATTTATAGTAATGGTTCTTCAGCTTTTTAATACTGTTTTGTGCATGTGAGGAATATATTTGGATTTGAATAGCTTTTAGGTGATATTTAAGTGCTGGTTTAAAGTACAGTTTACCTTTTCTTTCTTTAACCATCTGATGATTAAGACTCAGACTCAGTCTTGAAGGGACCTTTGTGATCAGTTATGGTGTGATGAATCCCTCTCCCTATTTCTCTCCACTATTTTCAGTATCTTCCTCAGGTATCTCCTGAAGCTCTTAGACAGAGGTGGTCATCAAGAGTTCCTTCTACAGTCAACAAATTAATCATCTTGATCTTAAATCCTAATTCTTAGACAGCTAAAATAAAATTGAATAAATCCTTAGTTTTGTTATGTAAACTTATGTTGGCAATTAATTTTGACTTATGTCAGAGACATCTTTCTGTTTTTTCATTTTTGCTGATTATCATGGTAGCAATACTTGGAGTTTGAGATAAGAATTTGTAAGTTTAGAAGATAGAATGAAAAATCAAAGCAATTAAGTATCTAAAATTTATGTCTTTTTTTTTTTTTAACTGATACACAACATTTACTTCTTAGGTGCTTTGTGTTTTTGAGTCTCTGTCAAAACATTCCACAAGGTACCATACATTTATGTAAATAAAACATATTCAGTCATATTTTTAAAATGGTAAATCCCAAATGGAAAAAACCTATTGTTGTGTGGGTTTGTTTTTGTTTTGTACTGTAGGAGGACAAAAGCTATCTAAATCACTATATAAAACTTGAGGTGGTACGGTAGCATATTCCCATGTTTTCCTTTCCCTTTCTTGCTGGTCCACTTGAATTAAATAAGGAGAATATTTCTGATGAGGAAACAGGAATTGTGACAATATTTCTATGGACTCATTAATATTTACATCTTGCTATGGAATGCCTCTCCATATACTGTCTGAGAAGGACACAGATAGCTGTATTTGTAGCTTCTTGGGTAGTGTTCATTACCAGTTCCCCTCTGTATCAATCTGGAAGTCAATTAATTTCATTTGAGGCTTGCTTCTCTTTGTCGAGGTGCCACAGATTGTGCTTTTGGCTTTAGACTGTTTTGGTATTGGTCAAAACAGCAGCTGTCGCGTGTACCTGGTGAGTGATGCCATTACAGGTATAGTTTACCTGCAACAGCTGCAGCAATCCTGAAAAAAAAAGCATCTCCCATTTCTGCAGCCCCCTTAAAATGGGAGGCTTGAAACAAGTTCACACAGAGTTGTCTCCATGTCTAGTTTCCTAGAACTCTTCCAGTACCCTGTCCGTGTAAAGGCACCTTGGTTCCCACTTCTGCTGGGGAGGAACATCAGCCATAAACTTCAAAGGTTTTTTAATGTGATTTTGATAAGTTTCATCTGCACTGTAGTTCTCTTTCCATGGAAAGAAAGATCTAGTCTTATTTAAATATTATCAGGTTAATCCACAGAGGATTTTTTTCCCCTCACATTCAAAATGCCTGTTCTAGTTAGGCCCTTTTTTTCCCTACTAGCATGTCTTTCCCTATTAGTTCAAATTATGTTGCTGTTTTCTCGACAGCCTGTCTAAAGGAGTTGTAGCTATTCATTTGTATAACACAGCAATAATGTTAACAGTAATAATGTTTGCAGATCTTGCAAATAATAGAATCAAAAAATAACAGTTTCAGCTTATGAACATAAAGTCATGTGCATTTGAGGCCTGGCTTCAGCAATGCTGAAACACATGTTTGGAGTAATAATAACCATTTAATGATCTGAAATGGCTTCTATGTAGAAAAACAACATACAGACGTTTATTTATTTGCAGTTTCTGAATGGAAATGCTTTATTTTCTGAATTTTTGTGTATTTGGGGTTGTCCTTTGAACATGCTAAGAAATGTCCTGGCTTAGAGATGACAATTAAAACATTATGTATTATGGAAAACTGCAGTACAACTTGAAACTCCTCCACAATCAGGTCTATTTGAGCAATTTAAAAATGACTATTCCTTGGTCAGCAAAAATACAGATTGTTCTACTATTTTACAGATTAAAAGAATTCACACTAGATTTAAAGAGGTATTTAAAATACACAAACTCTTTAAAGTCATTTGTACATCACAGTTTTCAGTACAGACATTACTAATTCATGTGGTGACTCAATCTCATAGTCACTGATGTCTTACTGAGCAAAATTGCCATTGTACCCCTTTGAACTTGTTTTTACTTTTAGTCAGAAGACTGTGTTATTGAGAAGAGCCTCTTGATTCTCATTACCAGTTACAGCAAACATGCATCATGGTTGGATTCAACAGGGATCCTTGAATGACTAGCTGATAAACATTTTATTAGTAATATGTTCCATCTGTTTAATGTTCAGCTTGATCTAGTAGCAGTTGGTAGTAAAGCTGTTAAGGTTCTTATTGAGCTTTCACTGGCATAAAATAAAGAAGTAGAAATATCTTGAACAGCCTACCTTTCAGACAGATAACTATGACAGGAGGCCCAGAAGCCCATCATGCTATAAAAAGTAAATTATCTCAATACCTGATGAAATGTGGCCAAAACTCCTAACTTAATGTTTTTCCTTAATCTTTCAGATTAGGGGGATGGACTTTTTAATTCCCAGGGAATTAAAATACTACCAGAACACTTTAGATATGTTGATAGTTTTTCTGAGTTATTTTTGTATAATTTTTTGCCTTTGTTCATTCTTGGTGTAGCCGTCTATGGTAGCCAGATATTAAGAAAACAAATATAAAAGGCTGTCCCATAGGCTTCAACTCATCCTGTGCTATCATACTGAAAAATTCAAAGCCAATAACATTTTAGAAGTTGCCATGATTATTTAAAAAAAGACTATTATCCTATTTTAGAATGGACCTAGAAATCATAACATGTGGACTGTTTATAATGCTGTATACGACCATGTATTTTCTCACGTAGAACTGAGTTATACAGATATTGTACCAGAACAGCTTTATTACAAGAAATATCAAAGTGGTAAGTTTAAGTCAAGTATATAAAGGGAGTAATTAGTGTTTTTGCAACAATTAATGCGTTTTGATTAAATAAAAAGATAAGTTGCTTGGGTTCTGATTCTGTGGCTTCAGGTAATTTCAGCGTACCTTGAGTTAAGTTACAAGTTAGAGTAATTCTGCTAAAGGTAATGATAATAAAAGGCCTCCTTGAAAAATAAGGTTGTAAAAATAAGATTGAGCATGACAGAGAGTTCACCTCCTGACATATTTTTGTGGTAGCTGTGGCCAAAACCAGTCAACATGTTGTGGCCCTCAAGTAATATATGCTTGCTTCAAATTAAAAGTGAAACAAAATAAAGATATAAATTACTGAAAGCCCTGTTAACTTTAATATTCCTGTTTTGATTTTTCATGTGTATTGACAACTCCATTCCATGTGATCAACAGGTAGGTTGTAGTTACCATATATATTTGTCTTTATTTATTTTAGACAAAGTAACTGACATTGCAGAGTGGGAAAAAAGTGTCACTCCCTAGAATGTTTTGAAAACTATTACAGCTACCCTCATTTTCTGTGCACAGTCCCTTTAGTGTTGGGCTGCTTGTTGTTTCTTGTCCACTGGATAAAGGACAACTTGCAATGCGATAGTTCTGCCTTTGTTCCAGAAGCATCTTTGCTTAATTCAGTCTTTTTGCAGAAATTGTGCTTTCCACTTGACTAGGTGACAAAAACATGAGCAGCTATGGAAGTTCACATACCTCAGCACTTCTGTTTCAGGTTATTTAGCTATCTTCAATTTACTACCTGAAGAAAATTCATATTAAAAAGTGCATGCTTAATAATATTATAATAAATATGTCTTGGGGTGCCTTCAGTTGGCACACCTACAGAATCTTCTGCAAAACATTTGTGTGGATATTGGAGAACCCCCAAAATCCTGCTAACTGTTCTAGAAAGTGTAATTAAAAGATCACATTTTCAGCACCGATGGCCTTATTTCAAAATGGAAGAGAAGGAAACACAGTGCAGAAATGGGGCCGTGCAGATTATTTGGTTCCTGATTATTATTGCTGTTCATATTCTGATTTAATACTGCTGCTATTTAGGTCCTCTGGGATTTACTCTAATAAAGATAAAATTTGTGCTAGAGGATCAATATTTACTAAAATTTGAACTAATGATGAAACTATCTGTGACATTTTGTGAAATACTGTATGAAATTTTAAATAATGAGACATTTGACCTAATTTTTTTTTTTTTTCTGGTCCTTCACAGCTTTTTAAATATATTTTAATGTAATACTTAAGCAGTCTGTAAAGCCAGCCTTAAATGCTAATGAGTATGTTGCTTGGACAGATCAAAGCAATGTTCATACAACACATTTTGAAATTAAATGGTGGCTTAAATTTTATCAATTTCTACAAAATGAAAGAATGATGAAACCACATATTATTTCTAATGAACAGATCAATGATACATGAGTTTTAATGAAGTCACTGATAAAATGTTGAATGCTGATTGTAAGTTGAATCAAATCTTGTCCTGTATTGCTTTCTGAGCTGTGCTGGAACTGGGACTAAATCTTTTATTTTATAGTAGAAGGGCTGTAGGTAATGTGAAAACTGAGGACTTTGTCTACGATTTTTTTCCCTGCTTTTCTGAGGTTGAGTGAGTAGAAATCCCTAAATCATCAAACAAAAGGGATAATTGTGTTGTGTTGGTCCAGAGATCCAATGTCTAGGGTGGAGCACAGAATTGGGAAACCATCTACGCATACTTTTCTGATACTCTGACAGTCTTTCAGCTATTTTTGCTCAGGACTTCCTGAGCTAAAGATGCCATTTTTTTATTTTAGTAGCCTTTGACAGAATTTCCCTGCATGAATTTTCTACTATATCCATTTCTGTTAACATTAGTTAAGATTTGATGAATCTCTTTCTTGCTGTCCTAGAGCAGAACATGAGTGTTGTCATGGGACAACTTGTGCAGATAAAAGAGGGATTTGATTTCTCTGTCTCTGCAAATTAGAGATCTTATCTGCTAAGAAATGTGTTTGCCTAAGTTTGGTATTTTAAGGTAAATATGTACAGGAGAATAACAGATATGTTATCTTGCTTTGAAGTTTCTCTCATGGGCACTTAAGAATACAGAGATTTAATTAAAAGAAAGGGAATTCTGTGAGAACCCATGATATAAACAAACCTCTATAAACTGGTTAGAGCTTCAGCTCTGTAAATTAGCTGTATTAATTTCTGCTAACTAAGAAGAATAATTGAGCTGGTATTTTAAAACTCTTTTTGAATTATCTTACTGTTTAACCCTCAAATTAGAAAATTTTCTGAAGAAGGAAAGAGTTACTTCATCTGCAGAAGTCTGAGTCAGAGCACAGCTATATTATGCAAATCTTAACAGTAAAAATAGCTTTGAATGTGGGGCTTGTTTTCATTAGCAACGGGATAAAATGGTTAGTGGGTGTCTCTAATCAGCACGTTTCTAGTGCGGTTTAGAAGGTTAAAGATAAAATATTCATAGCAGAATATCCTTTCCCCCTTATTTGAAATACAATTTAAAAGTGTAAGGCAAAAAGGGATCACTTGTTCATATGTATATGTACATATATATGTGTGTGGCCATATATAGATATATATGTACGTATATATGTAATAGGGCCTGTAGTGATAGGACAACGGGTAATGGTTTTAAACTAAAAGAGGGTAGATTCAGACTAGATATAAGGAAGAAAGTTTTTACAGTGAGGGTGGTGAAACATTGGCACAGGTTGCCCAGAGAGGCGGTAGATGCCCCATCCCTGGAAACATCCAAGGCCAGGTTGGACGGGGCTCTGAGCAACCTGATCTATTCGATGATGTCCCTGCTCACTGCAAGGGGGTTGGACTAGATGACCTTTAATGGTCCCTTCCTACCTAAACCATTCTGTGATTCTATGATAGCTATGTAATGGTAGATCATTAAACGTTGCTCACCTCTCTCTGAATTAATTAAAATTTTATTTCAGTTTAAGTCCCTAGGACAGATCATACTGAATGCCAGAGGGGAAAACAGACTGGAACTAGGTATCTAGTATAAAACACTCTGATATTGGTAGAGGAGATGTGGTTGATAGATCGAAGTAATCCTAGTAGCTAGCTAAAGGAGTTGAGCTCCCATTCTTTCTCCATCCCATCTCCTAATAAGATGCAAGAAATTATTTCTTCCCAAAACCAGGTCTGGTGATCCAGTCTCATTAGTCTCACTGCAAGTGTGAGAACCAGACACAACAGCCAGTGCAACTAAGGAAAAATATCCTCTTTAGTTCCTTAGAGAAATGATCTGTCTGTCCTGCCTGGAGCATGCCCTGAGAGAATTTTCATTATCACTCTTGCTGGAAACAATTTGTAGATGTGACTCATGATATCTGATAATCTGCAGTAACTGATTCTCAGGTTGGTTCTGACCTTCTCAATCCTTACTCATTTGAATGGCCTTTTATTCACTGAAGTGGACTCAAAAGGCAACAGTTGGCAGTAAGGTGGTAGTCCGCTAATGAAAAGGCAAAGACGCTTTTGATCAGTAATTTGCTGGGCTTGACTTGCAAGTCAGTTATTAGCTCTTTCCAGTGGAACTTTACTTTGTATCATTTATAAAATGTGTTTACTTCTGTAACACAGGCAGCCTGGCACTTCAATAATTACAGCCTACAGAGCTTACTTCATACCAGCTCTACGAACATAATATTCTGATAGCTGTGTTACTGCTAGATGCTAGGGGTGCTCCACCACTTTCCTACTTGCTGAAACACTGTGGGAGGATGTACTTAGTGAGTTATTTTGAAAAGGGAATATTTAGATCAGAGTGAAAAAGCATGGATTTTTCTTCCAGTTACAATAAAAATGTACGTTTGTCATGCACGCCTGAGTACCTGGTCATTGTTACACAGACATTCATAAACAAAGTGCGTGTTTAAAAAACAAACAAACCTGTTGGGAATTTAGCATGGGGGTTAGATCTCTCAAAGTGTGATTGGTTGCTAGGTGTGTGGCTATAGCAGTCTCCGTTGCAGGAGTCCTTGGCAGGGTGTCTCCAGCTGCACTGGGAGAGAGACTCACCAAACTGTTGGTCTGCTGAATTCCTATAACCTAGCTGGCCCGTGGTCCTATGTGACCACTTCAGTATATACACAATTCATTGCTATTGCTTATCTTAAACTACATACAAAAGATCTCTTAATTGTGTACAAAAGACTCTCTTATGTGACTGTTTTTGTATCTGCAGGAATGGATTCTACGGACTATTTAAAAGTAACTATGTACAGCTTGATCAGTTTTGCAGCAGAAGCTGCCTGGGGAGCATCTGGAATAGCCAGATCCCCCACGCAGGATGTTAATGTACACATTGGAACATCCGAATCAGTCTGTACATAGCAAGAGCTGCCTCAGGGAGTGCCTGGAATTCCCACCTGGAAACTCCTGCACCAATTACTCGTGTATATTGCTGTAAAGGAGACCAGGAGCTCAGTCAGTCACCTTAGCTAGTTTGGTATGATGTTTAAATCACTTGGATGTCTCATCTAGCTGGGGGTTTTCTGGACCACTAGGGAATTTCTGACTCAAGTGCATGGATGTGCAGACAGGCAGCAGCCCTGAAATCCAGCTATGCGATGATAACTCTAGGACAAACTTGAATTTCATATTAGTAACTTAAGTTTCAGAGCTTTTGCCACATTGTACGATACATACTTAAACCTGCAAATCACATAAATTTAAATCAGTGGCTTGGGTGGAAGGGACTAGAATACAGGTTTAACATTACTTTTTTAGACCTTGTTACGCTCAAGTCGTGCAGCATAGGGAGGAGTTGCATTTCTGTTTGTGTAAACAGACTTGTCAGACTTTTGTTCCAAGAAATTCTGGAAGTGGAATAGACAGATGCAATAAAGGACTGTTGGGTGCTGTCATACTCATCCACTTGTAGAGGAAATTATGGGTTTTGATGTTCACATCTATAAAAAAAGCTGATTGTGCTTAGAAAGCCACTTTTCAGTATTTGCAGTAATAGTTAATAGTACTATGTGTTTCTGTACTTAAAACTGAGGGTCAGTCATTGAAAAATGATGAGTCTTTTCCGTCTGGTCCAACTCACCAAGGACTCTACTCTTCATGTCTTTGTACTCCCAAGGACAATTCTGGCTGATTTACTGAACAGAAGAGCCAAGCATGATCTCACTGCCTCTTTCACACCTAAAGTAGCTCACATCATAAGTATTGCATGTTATTCTGTATCCTCACCAAAAGTTCTTATGTTTATTTACTGGCCAGGAAAGTGGTAGGGTTTTACAAATTTTCCTTTGGTCATCATAGAGGCTAAGAAATGCTTGACAGATAGACCGAATTCCCTGCCAGATAGGCTGGTTGATTTCTCCCTCCTACCTTCCTCACTGATATCTGTTTATGGAGGCGTCTCACTAATGGGAGAGAAAAACTGATATGAGGAAGCAAGAAAGTTATCCTGCAGATAGTGCAAATTATATAAGGAAGAGTAACCTGTGTGGTATAAATAATTTCTCACTCGGTTTCCAGGTGATGTATTTATTTAGGTATGACTAAAAAAAAAAAAAAAAGAACATTTTCTGTATCAGTTCTTTTTTACAAAATTTTGTCATAAGTGTGCATATTGATCCATAACAATATAAACCCTATAGCATAGCTAATGTTACAATTAGACAATATACAACTAAATCAGTTTCTATTTGTATTCATAAGACCTTGTGGTGGGTTGACCCTGGCTGGATGCCAGGTGCCCACCAGGCTGCTCTGTCACTCAGCAGGACAGGGCAGGGAGAAAATAAGATGGAAAAAACCCTCATGCTTCAAGATAAAGGCAGTTTAATAAAGCAAAAGCAAGGGCTGCACGTGGAAGTAAAGGAAAACCAAAGATTTATTCTCTACTTCCTATTAGCAGATGATGACTGGCCACTTCCTGGGAAGTAGGGCTTCAGTATGCATAGGGGTTGCTCTGGAAGACAAACTACGAACAGGGAATGCTCCCCCTCCTCCTGCTTTCTCTTTGCTTTTATTGCTGAGCAGATGTCATATGGTATGGAATATCCCTTTGGTCACCTTGGGCCGGCTGTCCTGGCTGTGCCCCCTCCCATCCTCTTTTCCACCCACTGCTACTGGGTGAGGGAGGCATTTGGAGAGACAGCCCTGATGCTGTGCAAGCACTGCTCAGCAGTAGCCGAAACACTGGTGTGTTATCAGCACTTTTCTGGCTACAAACACAAAGCACTGCACTATGAAGGCTGCTGTGGGGAAAATTAAATCCATCTCAGCCAGATCCAATACAGACGTTAATGGACTGATTATTATTTAACAGGTACATCCATTACATTAAACAATAAGCTGATATTTTTCATGAAAGTGACTTTTCTGGTCTTTCAGATTTTGAGCAATTTTAATTGCCTAGTTCTAAGAAGTAGCATAATTCCATGGAATACTTTATGCTTTCACAGTAAATATATGGAGTGAGGTTTCTGGTAGAAAATCTTGTGGAATGAAAATCCCACGTAAATTTTTCATTAGCACTCTGCCATTAAATCTCTCTCAAAAGTTCACACACAATGTAGGGCTTATAAACACGATTTGAGAATATTCATCTTAATGTCAGTGACATTTTTGGGAAAAAGTAGTCTGAAGTTGGAAGTACGTACTAACATAAGGCTGAAGAGTACAGTGATTAGACCACTATCTTAGTATTTATGGAAAATGGATTGGTTTTTTCCACACGGTTTGTCAGGGGCTTAGCGTTCCTCTTTATATCAGAGTAGAATGATGTAGGGACTGGAAGTCATTAAGGTACAGCAACAGGAACCAAATAAGTATCTATCTCAGATCAAGTTTAGTAACATCTTTGTTATATGATAACTATCTTTTCTCCTTTTTCTTACTTTTCTCCTTCTTTTTTCTTGCAAAGCAAAGAAGCAGATAACCCCTCTCCCCAAAACAGCAACAATCTGCATTTTAATTTGAACTCACAATAGGACACAGATAATGCTGTTTAAATTCAGTCATAATCCATATGGATTTGGCTCTGGTGTGTAGCTTTTTTGCTGATACACTGAAATAATTATTACGCAGTGACCTTTAAAGAAAGCTGATTTTTTTTCCTATTGTAGATGTTTATCTATATTTAACCAGTTTGAATACTCTCAGGCTAAATATTCTCTGTCCTATTATGTTAAATATAAGATAATTACTGTTTGATGTATTGAGACAGTGGAAGAAAGAATGTGTGGGATTAACTTCAGTAAGTGTGCTTTATTTCTGTGTGGTTGGTTGTTTTTTACAATTATTTATAATAAATTTGCATCATGCCTGAAAATTGCAAACATTCTTTAGTTACATTATGGAATGTGTAGGTGTATGCATAATTCAGATGGGCTAAAACACTAAGTGTTGCCCATATTGCTTGTGAAATATGACAGGAAAGATGTCTTAGGGGAAATGTAGGCACTCATATGAAAGGGTAATTTTGTGTGCTAACTGAAATTGCATTCAGAATCTTTGGATTCACTAGCAGTGCATGGATTATACAGCTCAATTCTAAATGATAGAAACGTTGGTTGCTTGTTTACACATTGTAAATAAATGCACACGTAATACCTTTGGTACAGAATTATTATAAAGGTTACCCGGGTGGTTACTGTTGTTGCTAAGGCTTTACAACATGTTGCATTTTAATTTTTTCACAGTTTTCAGATGCTTAGAACATTCTAAAACTTCTAAGTTTGGCAGGATAATAAAAAGATGTGTTAAAGTATTTTCTTGCTTTGCAATTCTAAATGAAATATCTTATAGTTACTTTCTTGAAATCAAAAAATGAAATGTATTCTTTTATTCTCCTTTGCCAGTTGTGATGCAGTTCTAGCCTTCTGTTTTGAATGGGCTTTTCCCATAATTTTTTTTTTTTAACTTTGGTTTACTTATCTTTCTTTATTTTACTTTTTAAGTCTAGAGAAATTTCAGCCCTTTTTTTTAGACTTTAGAAGATGGGAACATTTATGCTGCTCACTTCTGCAAATTGTCTTTTCCTTTTTGCTTGGGAGGTGGTGCATTCTTTAGTATGGCTATAAGTATCATAAAGATTAGCTTCTGTATATGCAAATCATTTCTTTTCACCAGACTGAGTTCATAGTCATAAAACCTGCTGCACTGTGTGTCCATGAGCAGATGGATTCCATAGTCTTTGCCACAGTCAATAAGTACTTTATCCTACTGCTAAAGTAATTTCATTGGTAATTCTCTACTTTTCCTGGGACAACTATGTTTGAGAGCAATTTAATAACTCTGAGGCCTTTTTTCCATAAATTTTTTTATATAGGTAACAATTTGAGGCTATGTCTATGAACAGATTAAAGATGTTTAAAGACACTTGTTATGATTTTGATAAAGTATCTAGGTAATAAATGCCTCTTAGAAGGGAAAAAAGCAGTGTTTTGAGTTGCATGATGAATTTATTTTAAAAAATGCAAAACCTTGTCATAATAGGACTGGAGAACTACAAAGTTAAATATTCAAATTTTAAATTTATGGGTGAACTTCCAAATGTGAATTCAAGATGCACATTTAACTTATTGCTTACTTGTATTTATTATTTTAGTTTAACTTATATGCATGATTGTGAGCTCTTAAATGTATTTGAGAAAAACAGAATTCCACCTAAGTACTGTCTTTGAATTATGTGGGCAGGTAGATATTGTTTATGTTGGGTTTTCATTATGTTGCCAATACCTAGCTTGGGAGTATTTATATCTGTTAATGTGCTAAAATATAAGAAAATATATTAAGCACATGTTTAAATGCAATTGATATTATAGTGTGGATACAAACATTTTTTAATAAGTGGAACTGCACTAAAAATGTCACTAGCGTTCCTGTTTGCTCTTGTTAAAAAATGTAGACAGGAATGAGCCTCTCCTAAAGGGTGTTTGCACACAGATTTTTATCTCATGCCTTCAGAAAGAAAAAGGTGCAGAGCTGTAGGTTGTAGTTTTTATTCTTCTGGGATACAGAGTTGATAGTGATAAATATCATCTATAGATGTATGTAATGTATCCTTAATGTAAGGATAATAATCCCAGTAATAACTCAGCAAAAAGCAAAGATGAAAACTTTTTTTTTGATAGTTCAATTTATTTTACACAGTAGCTGAAAACTGTAATGGTGGGAGGTATGTATCAGCCATAGTTCTTCTTTTGGTCTTCTTGTAAACTGATGTGTTTTCCTGCTGTAATGGCAAAATTAACTGTGAGCTTTAGAAACAAAGAACTTTGTGTAATTTCTTCTTCTTTCCCAGTGTGTGAGGAATTTTCCAAGAGTGTGAGGAAATGAGGGATTTCCCCACCAAAAAAAATCTAGCTGATACGATCTGCTCCTGAATGTGAACCAATGTATGCAATCAGGAAATATATTTAAAAGTACTCTCCTGATTTGGACTAAGCTGCTAATGTAAATACGCCTGTGTTGGACCAGAACCGCAGAGCTGTTTCCAAGCGTGGGAGCTGGTGAAGCCTGGGAGAGACCATCTGCACTATGAGTGCTTTGTTTTTGCTTTGAGGAGAGCATACATGTGTAAGAACCACCAGGGCCATGAATGTCTGATTTCTAGAGGACTGATATGCAGCAATTTTGAAGAGGGGAAAGGAAGAGAACTTTTTTCAAAGAGAAATACATGTGTACTTAGTTTATACAGGTCTGTGAGAAGGCCTTAAGTTATACTGTGTTTTTTATCTAAGAAAAGATTTGTGATTTCTTGCTGGAATGATCAAAAAGTATGTACATGGAGAAAAGATTTGTGATCCTTTAGACTCCCCTTTACAGGAAGGAGAATGGCATGGAAGATTACAGTGATTTGAAATGGAGACTAAGAAGTGTGGACAAGAGACTTGGGTTGGGACTGTTTTTTTAAAGTAATGAATATATTAAGCATAGGAACAACTTTTCCAGTGGTAGATTCATCTTTGCAATCAACTTTCTCAAAAACACTGCAGCTAAGAGAAATGTCTGAGCTGAGGGCTGACTTTAGAAAGTGAACTGTAGATAAAAGGTGAGATGGTATGGCAATGGTTCCTTCTGGCTTTAAGATTCATGAATATGTACATAGTTCATATAGTTGAAATGGTAAGAAAACTTTCTATGACTGACTTCTTCCCTGTATTAAAAAAAAAGACCACGTCATCCCACAGTCTTTTTAGGTACAGAAGAGGCTAAACAACTGGCCAACCCTGATTAGCAGGACTCGCCACTGTTCATTCCACAGAAGTCTAGCTACATGAACAAAACATATGAGGAATTATCACAGAGTCATAAAAACATTAAGGTTGGAAAAGACCTCTAAGATCAAGTCCAACTGTCAACCCAACACTGCCATGCCTCCTAAGCCATGCCCTGAAGTGCCATTTCTACACATTTTTTTAACACCTCCAGGGATGGTGACTCCACCACCTCTCTGGGCAGCCTCTTCCAATGCCTGACCACTCATTCAGTGAAGAATTTTTTCCTAATATCCAATCTAAGCCTCCCCTGACACAACTTGAGGCCATTTTCTCTTGTCCTATCTCTAGTGACTTGTGAGAAGAGACCAACACCCACCTTACTACGACCTCTGTCCAGGTAGTTGTAGAGAGTGATAAGGTCTCCCCTCAGCCTCCTCTTCTCCAGGCTAAACAACCCCACTTCTCTCAACCTCTCCTCATAAGACCTGCTCTCCAGACCCTTCACCAGCTTCATTGCCCTTCTCTGGACACACTCCAGCACCTCGATGTCCTTCTTGTTCTAAGGGGCCCAAAACTGAAACACAGTATTCAAGACATGGCCTCACCAGTGCCGAGTACAGGGGCACGATCACCTCCCTGCTCCTGCTGACTCCTGATGCAAGCCAGGATGCTGTTGGCCTTCTTGGCCACCTGGGCACACTGCTGCCTCATGTTCAGCAGGCTGTTGACCAACACCCCCAGGCCCTTTTCCACTGGGCAGCTTTCCAGCCACTCCTCCCCAAGCCTCTAGTATTGCCTGGGGTTGTTGTGACCAAAGTACAGGATCTGGCACTTGGCCTTCTTGAACCTCATACAACTGGCCTCAGCCCATCAATGCAGCCTGTCTGGATCCCTCTGCAGAGCCTTCCTACCCCCAAGCAGATCAATGCTCCCACCCAGTTTGGTGTCATCTGCCAAGTTACTGAGGTTGCACTTGATCCCCTCATCATGGTCATTGATAAAGATATTAAAAAGAACTGGCTCCGATATTGACCTCTGGGGAATACCACTTGTGACTGGGCGCCAACTGGATTTAGCTCTGTTCACCGTAACTCTCTTGGCTCGGCCATCCAGCCAGTTTTTTATCTAGTGAACAGTACACCTCTCTAAGCCATGAGCCTCAAACTTTGCTAGGAGGATGCTGTGGGAGGCAGTGTCAAAGGCTTTACTAAAGTCCAGGTAGACAACATCCACAGCCTTTCCCTTATCAACCTTTCATACAAGGAGATCAGGTTGATCAGGCAGGACCTGCCTTTCATGAAGGCATGCTGGCTGGGCCTGATCCCCTGGTAGTCTTGCACCTGCTTTGTGAGCTCACTCAAGATGAACTGCTCCATAATCATCCTCTATACCAAGGTCAGGCTGACTGTCCTGTAGTTCCCCGGATCCTCCTTCGGGCTCTTCTTGTAGATGTGTGCCACACTGGCAAACCTCCAGTCATCTGGGACCTCCCCTGTTAGCCAGGACTGCTGGTAAATGATGGAGGGTGCCTTGGCAAGTTCCTCTGCCAGCTCCCTCAGTGCTCTCTGGTGGATCTCATCCGGCCCCATAGACCTGTGAGTGTCCAGGTAGAGCAGCAGGTCATAAACTGCTTTCTCCTGGATTATGGGGGATTTATTCTGTGATCTGTCCCTGCCTTCCAGCTCAGGAGGCTGAATACCCTGGGGATAACTGGTCTTACTGGTAAAGACTGAGGCAAAGAAGGCATTAAGTACCTCAGCCTTTTTGTCATTCTCAGTGGCAATGTTCCCCCCCTGTACACAATAGAGGTAGATATTCTCCTTCACTCTCTTTTTGTTGTTAATGTATTTGTAAAAACATTTTTTGTTATCCCTTACAACAGTGGCCAGACTGAGTTCTAGCTGGGCTTTTGCCTTTCTAATTTTCTTTCTGCAAGACCTAATGAGATTCCTGTACTCTTCTTGAGTTGCCTGCCCTGCTTCCAAAAGTAATAAGCTCTTGTTTTTTCCCTGAGTGCCAGCAAAAGCTCCCTGTTCAGCCAGGCCAGTCATCTTCCCCATCAGTTCATCTTGCAGCACTGAGGGACAGCCTGCTCCTGCACCTTTAAGACCTCCATATCCTCCTGCCCAGCCTTCCTGGACTACTTTTCCCTTCAGTCATATACATGGTCGCTAAACCCAAGACGGCCTCCAATCACCACATCTCCCACCAGTCCTTCTCTGTTTGTGAACAGGAGGCCAAGCAAGGCACCTCCCCTGGGTGGCTCACTCACCAGCTGTGTGAGGAAGTTATCTTCCACACACTCGAGGAACCTCCTAGACTGTTTCCTCTCTGCTGTGTTGTTTCTCCAGCAGACGTCTGGTAAATTGAAATCCCACATGGGAACAAGGGCAACCAATTGCGAGACTTCTGCCAGATGCTTTTAGAATGCTTCATCTACCTCTTCATCCTGGCTGGATGGTCTATAACAGACTCCTAGCAGGATATCTGCCTTGTTCGCCTTCCCCCTCATCCTTATCCATAAGCACTCGACCTTATCAACACAATCATTGAGCTCTATAGAATCAAACGCTCCCTAAAATAAAGGACCACTCCACCACCTCTCCTTCCTTGCCTATCCCTTCTGAAGAGCTTACAGCCATCCATTGCAGCACTCCAGTTGTAAGAGTCATCCCACCATGTCTCTGTGATGGTGACTAAGTCACAGCTATCCTGCTGCACAGTGGTTTCCAGCTCCTCCTGTTTGTTGCCAATGCTGCGTGTATTGGCATAGATGCACCTGAGCTCGGCTATCGGTTTCACCCCCAATCTCAGCATGCCACCCCTAGGCTCCTCTCTAGTGAGCCTGGCTATATCTCCTTCCCCCTTCAAACTTAGTTTAAAGCTCTCTTGATGAGCCCCGCCAACTCATGAGCAAGAATCCTTTTCTCCCTTTGAGACAGGTGAACTCCATCTGCCTCCAGCAGGCCTAGTGCTGTGTAAACCTCCCCATGACCAAAATAGTCAAAATTCCACTGATGGCACCAGCCTCTAAGCCACATGTTAATCAGGTGAATTTTCCTATTTCTTTCATTCTTCTTCTCTGCCACGGACAGGATTGAGGAAAACATTACCTGTGCTTCTGACCCTTCAACAAGTTACCCCATTGCCCTGAAGTCCCTTTTGATCACTCTTGGGCTTCTTTCTGCAACCTCATCACTGCCCCCCTGCGTAACCAATAGCAGGTAATTATCAGAGGGCTGTACCAGACCAGGGAGTTTCCTAGTAACATCTCTGGCCTGAGCCCCAGGGAGGCAGCAGACCTCCCTGTGGGATGGGTCTGGTCAGCATATTGGGCCCTCTGTTCCCCTCAGAAAGGAATTGCCTACAACAGCTACCCTCTTTTTCTTCTTAACAGAGGCAGTCATAATGCGTGGGGCTAACTACTCACCCTAGGCAAGCCCCTGGATGGACCTTTGCCTACATCCTCATTTGCCTGGCCTTCTGTATACAGATTGGGTTTGTGTACAGATTGAGATTAAAAATTACCCCAATTTCAGGAAACGTAAGGTTTGAAACAATTGACCAGCATTTTTATCCAGCATTTTCTAGTAAGTAGAGAAGTTTATTGAGTTAACAGTGACCAAGCAATGATTAACTTTACTGTGTGAGCAGAGATACATAACAGCTATTTAAAGCTTGTCATGAGTTCTAGGACCCTATTAATGTACTGTCCCCTGTGTGCCGCCTTTTCTTGGGACACTCACATGGACAGAGAGCTTCACTAGAATAAGCTTCTCCAATAAGTGTTCTGCTTCTCTTCTCCTTGATAACACATTTTGATGCTGTACTATCTGTAGCTTCTGTCGCCCGTATGGATTTCTGTTTTTCAACAGTGTGTGTCATCCTAGCTCCTCCATACCATAGCAGTGTTTCTGTTGTCTTGTAGTTGGTATTTCTCACCAATGTGGTAACAAATAATACTAGAAGTATTACTTCTATGGAAAACAGTTCACATAAATTGTAGTAGTGTCCCATTTTTTTTTTTCTAGTAAAGGTTTAACTGTGGTACAAGGAAATCAGACCCTTTGTAAATCTCACAGACACAAGTCCTCTTTCTCATCCTCTTACTCTGCATTGTTGTTGTTTTATGGTAGGATATGAAAATACAACAAGGGACTAACTTGTATTCATTTGGGTCAGGTACATATCATCAGTGTGAGAACTGTATCCTAACTGTACCCTCTGTCCTATTTCAGGATTTCAGACTTCAGAACTCGCAGTAATTCCTAAAAAAGACATAGAATTTTTGGTATGTATTTTGTATTGACAGCTAATAGTTCAATAGTCAGTTGGACTGGAAGCAGAGGATTAGGAATTTTAATATTTACAGAGGGGCAAAATATATGACAAACATTAGATAAAGACCCTAAAGGTAAGCCAGCACTGCTATATACACATTGTTTAGCTTATCAGAAGTATTCTTTGTCTTATGAATAGGAACTTGAGCTGACCATTTTATAGAATCTGAATCAGCATTTTAACTGGTAGATTTTCAGATCTACTTATTCCTCAAGTAGTGAATTATGTGTCCTATCCATATTTACACTTCCTTTTCTGCGATGTCTTAACTGGACTCTGCAGTGATTTCCACCATGATCCTTTAGGTAATGTCTGTCCTTGTCCAGAAAACCTGCTTTGCTCCACCTTTGCTGGAATTATTTTCTAAGGGAATTTCCTCTTTCTCTGCTCCATCTGATAGGCGTGGCCAAGCAATATGGCTATGGTTCCCATGGCTCTTCAAGAAAATGGGAAAATCCCAGTGTTCCCATTTCAGCTTTCCATGGTTTGATGTTTCATTGCAATATTCTGTATAACTCTGATTCTGTTATTTATCATTCTTTCCAGTTTTATATTAATATACTGCTGTTCAGTTGTGATGAAACATTATTTAAACCCTTCATGGTATTTGTTCAGTAAGTATGAAAGCAAAAATGAATTCTTTTGCCTGAAAGGTCATATTTACCTGCCAGGTGAAATACAATATTTTGGAAGTCAGACAAATATAAATTTTCAGAATATGTCTTTCTCTGATCTTGGTGTTTCATTAAGTTGTGTATAGTATGTGACTGCTACCAGAAGCAGTTCCTTTGGTTTTTCATCATGTGTTGTGGTTTAGCCCCAGCCGGCAACTCAGCCCCACACAGCCGCTCGCTCACTCCCCCACCAGCAGGATGGGGGGAGAATCGGAAAGATAAGAGTGAGAAAGCTCATGCGTTTAGATAAGAACAGCTTAATAATTAAAATAAAATTATAACAACAGCAATAACGCAATGGAAAGGAGAATAACGAGAGAGAGAGAGAGAGAGACGAAACCCCGGGGTGTGAGGGGGGAAATGAACAACTGAAACAAACCACACATGATGGAGCTGCTCAGCGCCTGCCGACCCGACATCACCAGTCCCCGTCCCTGGCCATGGCGTCACAAGGTACGGAATGAACACCCCACTGGCCAGTCGGGGACAGCTGTCTGGGGTGTGGCCCCGCCCCTCCCGGCCTCCTGCCCATGTGGCAGAGCTCGGGAAGCAGGAAAGGTCACTCACTACAACAGGCGCTGCTTAGTGACACTGAGGCACTACAGTGAAGAGAATTAACTCTATCCCAGGCAAAACCAGCACACCATGCCTCCCTGTACTGTTGGAGGTGAGGCCTTTTTGGGGTACTGACAACAAAAGCTTAGAAAGAGAGGACAGTGCTGACAAGGTAAATGTCATTTGGAGGGAATAACTTTTTCACAAGAGGTTTATGAATGTTTTCTTGAAGACTTTGGATTTGCTTAATCTACCTTACTCCTCTGTTTTGTCATTGCTATATTTCCATTGTTAAATAGAGTTGCGGTTATAATTCAGAGGTCCTAGTTTGGCTTTTGAGCCAAATGACACTTGATGTGTTTCTTGCTTTCAGTATTAGATCAAAATTCTGTAAACTAGAAGCTGACAAATCAGACTGTAAAGAGACCTCTCAGTGGCCTAAGCAGAGGAGGATGTAGGCAATAGCAGAATGCTGATGAAACTTGTGTTTCATCTTTGTGATCAGTTTTAGGTACAATAAGCTTGAAGGTGATAAGTGAATTCAGGAAACAATGGTCTTACCTTTATACAGGAACAGAACTTCCTATTGAAGTGGATATGAAGGAAGTAATTTTGTAAAATTATGTGATTGCTTAGGCTAACTGTTTTTAATAGTCATTAACAGCAATTAGTATCTTAGGAATTTTTTACATTTTCAAATTGCAGGGAAATGTTAGACATAAAAGATAATAATGAGATTAACACAAGTTAATCTGAGTTAATAAAAACACCTAGATTTTTCTCAAAACATTTTTTGAAAGGAAGCTTGCTGCCAAAGCAGTCTGCTGTTATTTGTTTAGATATGTATGGACTTAATGTTTTCCAAAAAGTAAGTTCAAACAACTCCCTAAACTTCATTAAATACTCTTCTACTGATAACTCTGCTAGTTAAGTTGTGTCCTTAAGAGGCTTTCCCTTCCCTAGCATTTGGAGAAAAGTTTGCAGAACTTCTCCTTCATACAATAGATGGCACTGCAAATCTCTGGCAATCAGCCTGAACCTGAGGAAAGACAATCTGAGTTCTGAGCTCTCAGGATGGACTTCCATCCTTTCTCATCTGGAAAGGTAAGGGTAGGTACCTGCCCATAACTTGTCATCCAGTTACTGACAGCTTGGTTGTTTTTTTTTAAGTGAAAGAGGAATAGGAGAATTCTCTGGCTTCTTCATACAAACTCCTTTGGCATGTCCAACTCTGCAACAGCTAAGAGGGTCAGGCAATTTAACTAGGAGTTAGACAGAAAATGGAGGATAGATGCTGCATTAATGTTGAATTCAAGGAGTAAAGGCATAAAATCATATAGGTCCTGAGACAGAAATACTTCTTGCATTCTTACTGGTATTGCAAAGCTAGTGAGTAAGCATGAAAAATTGACGTTTTCAGCATGTTTAAATTCTTTCAGTATTGTGCAATTCTAACTGCCCCAAATAATCCACTTTGTGCAGACAGCTGCACAGATGTGCAACTCAATTTACAAGTATGTGATTGTTTTCATAACTACAGCTAATAGATCATATCCCCACGATTTCTTATCTTAGGTCCTGCTTCTTTAATTACTTAATTAACTTCCTAAAATATAGCTTTAAAACTTTGGTTTTCTTCCATGAAGTATGTTAGTGTTTTTGTTGTTGATTATGATGTTGTTAACTTGATCTTTGTCAGGAATTAATGTCTTTGAGGGGGAATAGACAAAGTGTTTCCTGGACATATGAGTTTGTTGATTTCTCATAAGTGTGTCATGAACATACAGCTTTTATACAAACGTATCTCAAAACCCTCTTTGGAAGTTCTGCTTTGGAAGAAGATCATAGCACAAAAAGCTTTAAGATCCTTAAAAGAAGAGGGTATTTTGTGGTATGGCTATTCTGTGGCAAGACGTAGTATATTATCTGGAATGTATTGCTGATCTTTGTTTACAAGGGATTCTTTCTATCCAAAAGCAGACATTCAATTTGTAATGCCAGTTTTTAATTTCTGCTGTTAAAGACTACTTTGTGAGAGATAATTACATGGTGTGGAACTGGTACAGAAGTGTGTTTACAGCAGCAACCTTCTCATTGTTTTGAATAGAGATAATTTATAATGAAAGATTTTTTATACAGTGTTTACTGACACCACTAGGATACCTCTAAGATTTTTTTTTCTTCAAACACCGTTATTTTACAGTCCCTCAAAAATAGTTTTGGGAGGGACATAATGAATGTTTCTATGTAAGGCTATACTAAGGAAAAAACATTCATGAAAGGAAGATGTATGCCGTCAGCTGGAGCCACTCTGGGAACTCAGTTGTGCTGAAGTCAATAGCAAAAGCGGGATTGGCCAGAGATTATTTCTTATCATTTTCTTACATTTTATCAATGGTCCTACATCCAGAGGCAGGTGTCATATTTTAAGCATTATTCTTGCCACAAAGCAAGGATGCTTCGTAAGCATACCATCTTCTCCTATCCAATGAACTGGAGGGTAAGAGTCCTGACATCCAGAAACTCTCTCAAGTTACTGATGATTTATTTTAATTTATTTTTAAAAAGCGGGGTCATCACTGTGTTTCTTTTCCACAGAAATCAGCGTTGGCTATGAGACTGACATTTTCTCCTGCTCTGTGATCCCAAATATTCATTTCTTCTGTGTTAAAGCAGCCTTTGCATTCTGAAAAAGGCGTCAGGAATTTGTGAGTTGGTGGGGGTATGGCTGGATGTGGCAAACCAGTCTCAAGGGCGGCATGCTCATCTAGCCACCTAGAAGAAAGGAAATAACCCTAGCCGTTGGAAACCACCTTCCCCTCCAACAGACAGTTGGCTCTTCTATTTTCTTAAGTATGTTTATTTTGCTTCTGTGTCATATTTCATAAACATTGCAGTTCTCATAATTTTAAAGCTACTTTTCTTTAAGGTGACCTGAATTTGTGTCACTTAGTTTTCTGATCATTCAGCCAAGCTGCTTATTTGACTTCCCTGTGAGTGACTCATGTTTGGAAAAATGGTTTATACTTGTACAGTTCAAGACCTGGTAAATATTTAGCGCTTTGTAGAAGTGATTATGATCATTCTGTGAGAAACAAAAGATGCTCCTGCCAGTTGGCCAAGGACATGAATCAACAGCCTGCCCTTTCAGCCAAACCTAGGTGCGCAGTCACAGTAGACCAAAACTAAGAATCTGAGGAAATATCTTGAGGACAACTGAGTCAGATGAGTATACCCAGGTTAAATCTTGGCCCTGTCCAATTCTTTGGCATTGAGCCTATGGACATTTTTTTTCCAGATGTACTTTGAAGCCATGGAAGCCTGATGAGACACTAAACTCCTGTGAGTTAGCTGGCTTTCTGCCTGGAGATTAACTTCACAGATCCAACCCTCCCAGAAGCTAAGGGAAGACACCAGGAGCCACCTGGGTCTGCAGATGTTGTCACCGCCCCCTGCCTTCAGGGATTCAGTAACACAGACCAAATTGTGATTCTTATCCTTTTTGCTGTGGAAGCTCAGCCAAACCAACTCTTTGAGTCTCAATTTTACCATTTACTTTGCTTATAATAAGCATAGTACCTACCTACATTTTTTCATTCCTGTGAGAATTCTTTAGCTAATGTTTATACAGGTTTTGGAAATATAAAATGTTCTTTAAATACACTTTCTAAGGGTATATATTATATAAAAAGTATAATCATTATTACAACCATATGAGTTTCTAATTATGAGCTGTATTCTGGCGATTTCGATCTCTTAACTATTCTGTGGATTTCAGACACATAAATGATTTGCTGACTTTTTTTCTGTTTGTTTTAAAAATGGTGTATATATTTACACTGGTTTCTACATGAGCTTCTAGGATATCTGGGCCAAAATTAAGATAGGAATGTTCTATAATTTTTAGTGTGTTTTATTAATTTAGTCTTTTCTTTCCAAAGCCAGCTCATTCTATTGGAACTGAGTTTTTAAAGAATTAACTATGTTGTTAGGCAAATTCCAGTGATCTTTCAACCACACATTCAGCTTCATCACATGAATAATCATGGGTTAGAAATTCAGTACAAAAAATTCCTTGCTCTTGAAACAGAATGTATGCAGGAGGGATGCCCCTTGGGGAACTCATATTCCAGAAATTCAGAAATTTTGATGAAGTTAAAGTAATGCTTTCCTGTGTCATCATTTTTGTTTAAATCTTCTTTTTAATTGGTTAAATCTTCATGATTTTTTTCTCATACTGTTCTGCAAATACACATATCCATGTACAACAAGGTTTTCATTTTTCTGTAGTAACTGCACATGAAAACACTGTCTATGCGGAGTTGACCAAATGTTATACCAGCATACATTTCTGTGAACACAGAGATGCAGTCAAAATCTCAATTCTTGCATGAAACTAGATGTGGAATAATACTGTTTGTCTGGGTTATGTTCATGGTATAAATCCCATCGTGAGGGTTAGTGAGGCAAACAGGCGCACAGAGACTGCAGGTGATTTTCCTTTATGTGCCTTGCTGTCCTATTCATAATTTCATGCTGCATTTTTCTCACTGTATGGTCTTGTTGCTGGTTAACTATCTTAAGGCAGATTACTGTCACACATATGAACACTCACCACAAAATCTTTGGACCAGTCCTGTTACATCTACCAAAATTGTGGTTTGCATGGATTTTTATGCTCCAGTTTTACCAAATTGGATGATATCTAGGAATATTCTTGGGCCTTGGCTTTCACTAATCTGTACTTTTTACAATTGCCCATGGTTAGCTTTTGGCTTTTACTAACTAGTTCTTTCCCAAGGAATTCCTGGACATGGTTTGGAAGCCAAAATACATCCAGCAGACAGTTTGGTTACACTCACCCTGCTTTAGCGGCTGAGACTTTCCCAGCGTAGATGCAATTGTTCTGTATCAGTTGGCCTCAGTGCTCAGGAATGTTCCTGACTACATTTAATTTAACAATACAGATGTAGCCTAGATGTCCAACCCAGACAACACTCTGATTGCCTACTTCCCAGCAATATGTAATTTGTTAAGTGCGATGCTTCAGTTAATTACATAGAGTAGACATCTGTGCGTGCACAGAAGCACCCTGCACTGGGAGATAAGAGCCTGTCTCCTGCTAAAAAGACGTGCAGTAGCTGTTGTGCTTAACTGCAGAGGTCAGACAGTTGTGAAGGAACAAAAGATCTGGAATTCTGGCCCTTGCAGCCCACCTTGTTGTTTGCTTGCCTGATTTTTGACCCTATGCTTTTACATTCCTGGCTGGAAAGGGCTCTTACTCCAAATATGTTATCTTTACAGTTGCGATACTTACTGATGGCATTGGAGATCTTCTACTCCAAAACATAGGTTGCCTAAAATGAAGATGTTTGGTAAAGCTGTAAGAATTTGCAAAAGGCAGATGATACCATCATTTTCCCTTCATTCCTTCCTACACTTACAAAAGGGCTATCATTTCTGCATTAGTTATCTGTCCTCTGAGGGAGCTTAACAACCAAAGTGCTGAGTAGATAAAAGATCTTCTAGTGTTTCTCACTGGCTTTAGTTTCTGGTTCAGTGTTCTTAGCCATGGGAGCACCAACGATTTTCCTGTAGTTAGAGTAAGAGGGAGGGTGGAGATAACAGATTCAATTGATCTCCTTAGGTCATTAATTTTTAGTCACTGGGATTCCTAAGTAAAGCCTAGCCTATTCTGCTTGGTCTGCTGGCCCTTAAACTGTCATCATTGCTGGCATGAAATCCTGGCTTCACTGAAGCCAATGGAGTCATTCCAGCTCTGAATCAGTTTTACAAACATAGGCATCTCGTGATATTTGAAATACCCTAGGGTATTCCGCCTGGCTTCCGTAATATGTTCAAGAAAGGTGCAGGTTTCCTTTGCTTCCTCTGTCATATCTGCTAGGTGGTTTGGATACAGTAGTACAACTCAAATGGCTCTAAATGCTTCTGTTTACATTACTGAATAGAGAGCCTCCTTTCATATAGCAAAGCCAGGATTTTCTCTCTTATGCTTAGTTTTTTATAATCACAGTGTTTGCCTACAGGTCCTTTGTGTGGTTGAAGTTTTGATTGTGTGTTTAATAAATGATTAATCATCCTCTTTTTCCTCTCTGCTTGCTTTGGACTCTTTTCCTGTGCACATACAGCTTTTGTAAATCAGTTGCCCAGTGACTGCTCCCAATTGTGTTTAGTTGATCCATGGCAAGGCAATAGATGTAGATCATCAGCCTCCTCTGGCTTTCCTTCTGTAAATCTGATCCATTTACTTTTCTCCTTCTCTGGATTTTATCATTCCATTAATTTCTGCAGTCACTTAGATTTTGGAACAGCATGCAGACATCTGGCAGAAACCCAGGACAGCATGCTTTCCTGTCATACTTGTGCTTGCAATGAGTTGCAGTTTTTTGGCCGTATAATAAACCACACTTTATCTGACCTTTCCATGTTAAAATGTAGGAACTAAATGTCTTTAATTAAATTTCTGGGGTTATTATGGGTTCAGTTCAAGACCCGTATTACTTGGAAATTCTTGTAAGATAAGCATAGTTCATGTTAACCTATGCTCAATCTAGAATAGCTAAGGTTCTCAGCTGTGATAAAATGACATCATTAAACTCTGTTACTTTCCTATTCCTTTATGAGAGGCAGGGTAAAAATCCTTTCTATAATAAGGAATTGACAAGCTGTTTTCTGCATGGAAAGTGTTACCTGTTAAAGTGAAAACCACAACTATTACACTTCTTTCTTACATTCTTCCGTAAAACTTCCTTGAGCAAGGATAGCTGCAGAAAGCCTGGGAGTTAGGCAGCTTGTGCATATACAGCAATCTTTGATAATCATCATGTTTGATAAACTTTGTTATGCTCTTTCGTTTGTCACTTGTGCTGTATCCCATCTATGGCATTTCAGAAATTACTGCATTGATTTGAGGCTTTTTATTTGTTGCATGCTTGGCCAGATGCACCATGATGCAGTTACCAAATTTTTCAGATTTTTCTATTCCAGTCATGGTGTCTTTTGAACTCTATTTTCACACTTATTTAAATATATTAAATGCAAGATTATCTGTCATGTTTCTCTGATGTGTCAGATGCCTTCAAAAACAGCAATTTTTTTAGGAATAGATGATCGTTGGGAATGCGCCATAGTAAATATGAAGTTGTATAATGTGGGTTTTTTTATAGCCAGTAAGAGAAGTTCTTGGATAGGCCTGTGATGCAGTTCTCACTTCACAACAAACATAATGTACTGTCTTCAACATAGACATGAACTAGAGTACTGTAAATGCCAGATGATGTCACTTTATACAAGAGTGTAGTATTCAGCAAAGTAAGTCAGAAAAATATCAGTTCTTTTTTTATAAGTATGGAGACTCCCCAGTGAATAGGGATGAGTGACAGAGTATCAGTGTGCATTATGGTTGAGTCCAGTGTGGACAACAGTTGTGAATAAGCATCCTTGTATAACAGAGTGAATAAGCCATAATGGAAGAGCTGGAATCTCACTTTTCAAGCTCTAGGCTGTCTGAAAAAGAGACTGTTAGCTGGCTGATATGGTGGAAACATCAAGCTGTAAAAGATTTAAACTCTCTTCCCTAGCTATAAAAGTATATTGATCTAAAGTCTATTATTGCAAGTTAGAACTAGCCTGCCTAGGTATATAGGTGGAGCCTTTCTTATCTCATTCACCAGTATGTTACTTTTCTCACACTTTATGCTTCCATGTTGATCTGGTTTGCCAAACGTAGGAACTGAGAAGCGCTTGCAGTGCTTCCTGGCTACAAGAGTGGTTTCCTATTTTGTTTTCTATTGTACATGTCATTGGCACCATGGGCTGAAGAATGTATACTGGGGTGTGTGTGTGAAGTACTTTGCCACAGTATTACAAGCTTTTCCACTCTTCCACACATCAAGATGCTTTGCCTCTTTCATTGGCATGCAAGTGCTGAAGTACTGCTGTTGCTATGACATGCATTTGTTTCCCAAACATCTCAGAGATTTTGTACCATACAAATGAACATGTCTCTCAAGCCATGCTGGGGTCTTTTCTTCAGTCAAGGAGAACTTCACCCTGGAATGACACAGGCTACAATTTTAGGGACAAGCAGCATCTTTTGGGGTGAAGATGTCTAATACTTATTGAAATTACTGCAAAAATTTTCCGCCCCAGGACAGCTGTGTATAAGTCTTGACAATTCCCTTGCATTTGTGAGTGTAGTGTTAAAAGGCTTAGAATTAAGTATTTCTATATAATAACAAAATTTCACTGCTTTATGCACCCCTATATGCGAACAGAAGGTATTCAGTCATCTTCTTAGGCAAGACTACTAAAGAAGTTGCCATCATGAATGAACCTGGCAGTTTAGAGGTAACGTGTTGTATAATGTGGTGCCAGAGGCGACAATACTCACAGAACATTAGGAATTTACTGCACATTAGTATAAATATAAAATATGTGACTCAGTCCTAGTATGCTAACGTGGAAACCCTTCCACAGTCCTGAAATGGACTCCTTGTTGTCCTAGAGGTGGTGCCAAAGGAAAAAAAAAATCACAAGGTTAACAACCTGTAGCAGGAAACAGGACTGATGCAAAATAAATTTTCAGAGACAATAGAGGTGTTTTCATGATATGTGAAAACAGTTGCTGGGATGCTGTGGTTACAGAGGCAAAGTGCTTTTTGTCAAGCTGTTTAATAGTTAGGAAGATAAAATTACAACATATGCTATCAATTAAGAAAATGTAAATTTGCTAAAGTAATTTTACATTCGGAAATTACAGAAGAACAATTTCCTGGAGCATAGTCATAAATATTCCTTTCAGAAGCAGAACGAATTCATATGCACAAAAAATATACTTTAGTTACGCCTGTGTTAAATAGGTTGCTTTTGCCCATGGAAAGAGGTGATAGTCTGTGAGATCAATGCATACCAGGAGTGTCTGAGCTCTGCATCTTACCCATTTGGATGGTCATCTTATAATTAATTTCTAAGTCTCTAAGGGAAAGAAAAAACTCTTTTCTGTCCACTCATATAGTTGCAAACACATGTTATTTAATATTTTCAGACTGCTTATTGATACAAATCATTATGTTAGTGCTAACTTCAAGTAACTGATACAGTAAATTTGTTTGTTAAGGGGTTTTCAGGTATAGCCTGTTTCAACGTGAATACCATTTTTATTTTGAGATTAATCCTTTGTAACTTGGTTAAATAAGAAGAGAGTGATTGTGCTAAGCTAGTATTTGAAATAAATAAGGAGTATCCAGATGTATGAGGCAGACCTCCAAACCAAGTAGGGACAGTCTGTTTGTGGCAAGCAGCAGAACTTATGTTCTGTGGGAAACGGCCAGTATAGAAAAAATGCAGCAGAAGGCAGAAGGTAGTGCTGGGGGAATGTTTCATTGGCAGAAGAGGTAATGGATTTGAAGGAAAACAGGCCAGTATGTATGATGGACACACTGAGAAAGCCTACACTGTACAAGTATTCAAATGAAATAGGAAAGAATTTCAGGTAGGTGATGATTAGCTGAGTATATTTTGTATATATACAAAATATATGTGTATATACGATATTGTGCAAGATCCAAGTTTCACTATAGGTGTGTATTGGAAGAGTTGCAAGGCCATCAGCTTGCTTTTTTAAAAAAACAATTTCAATTTATGTATTTGTGACATAGGTTGAGCACCTCCTTATGTTTTGGCAAAAGTATAGCAAGAATTTTTTGCAATTAAAAGAATCGTACATTGACCACAGCTAAAATTTCACCAGCAAGGAGGTTTGCAGCTCTCATTTTACTTATAGCAGAGACCCTACATGCAGTTATACCCTGCTTAGGAGAAAGTAGTATTTATAAAGTATAACTGCTTGTATTGATAATGAAATAATCTCTTCTTCAATAATTGACATTCAGATTTGTTAAACACTATGATAAAAAATGAAGTTACTCATCAAGTCACATCTTCAGCTGTTCATCAGTTTAAGCGAGAATCTTTTAAAATAAACTTTTTTATTTTATGTTCATGGTTAATAGAATTTCCATATTATAAATTCCTATTTGTCATCAAGCATATACTAGTTTACATCTGATAACTCCCTGAAAAAAGGGCCCAATAAATTAGAGAAAGCTCAGGAGATTGGGTTTTGAGGTGACGTCTCTTTTTTTTCTGCTTTAATTGACAACTGGTTGAGAAAAGCAGCCATCCAATTGCCGTTGTGTATAAGTCTGCATTTCAGTGATAAGTCGTATTAGGTTGTGTTCTTGAAAAGCTGATACAGTCTAAATTGTAAAGGGATTTCAAGTCTCTGACCCTTAAATATATGCACAGCAAATAAAAAGCAAAAAACCTAAAAAGTACCCCAATACTGCATAGCTGACAAAAATAGGATGCTCTTTTGTTTGTGAGGATACTTATATTTCATCTACAGTTTTAAGTATGTCACTCTGAATAATGTAAATAACAGAGGCCATACTTATACTATGTGGAGCCTCCAAGTGTAGTAGAAACAAGCTGACACAATGGTCTGCTGAAATGCAGTATCATAGAGAGACACCAAATGGGAACCCCCTCTAGGTCTTTGAGAAGGCCTGGTCCTGTGGGCTAGGACAGCTGATATTTTACCAGAGCCTCTTAGTAGAGGTAACGAATTTAGGTACAATACCAACAGATTTGTATTGCTTCCAGTCCCATTTCTAGGTTGTTCAAGACTAGCTGGGGACTTTTGTACATATCCTGTTATACTGTTTTACACTTCCCAGGAATTATTTAATTTCTCATCTTTGGGACTGCATTTTTATGTTATTTTTTGAATGCTAAATTATGATTAGGAACCCTTGGTTCTGATCATAAATTTAAGATGAGTTTTCTAAGCAGCACAAGAGTTTAAGTAATACAATTTTTATCTGCCCAGTACTTAGACTCTAGTACTTAACTCTAGTAACATTGCTGCAAGTGAATGACTGAGTGAAATCTTTGGTTCTGTCCTTAAGAGATCCTCAACTCTTCCTGATACATAAGGAGGGCCTGCAGGTGTACAGGTTGATGTAGAAGCTCAGAGCATTTAGTTCTGCGTCTCCTGAGAGACATGCAGAACTTTGCAGCATACTGCCATTGGTACTGAAAATGCCACCAGTTGTTCTTCTAACTTGCTCAGCAACTACTAAATAGTTCTCAGGAGCCTTTTCTGGCATTGATAGTCTTAGACTGTTTCTGTTACAGGTTCTGTTAAAAACAAAGGCAGTGAAATAGACCTACTTTTTCTGTAACATTTCTTTGTGAAATTCATGTAATTACTTGTGTGCATTAATATTGAAGTGCTTTGGTGCCTTTCTCCCTACAGTTCTATTACCCTATCAGTTACAAGGACCACTGCAATAGCAGAACTTTGCTTGGAAAAGCAGGATTAAAATATATACTTGTATAATAGATTTTACTCTTGAACTCTCCGTGACTTCTTATAAGCACCTCTTAGATGCAGAATGGCCAGTGTTCTTTTTAACTTTAGCTCACTGTTAAGCTCAGGGGGAAAAAAAAATCAGTGTATGGAAAACAGAAAAGGAGGCGCAGATAAATAGAAGCAGAGAAGGCAGATAAGCATTTTTAAATCAAAATTTGAGCAATATAATATGAAATATGAAACTACATGAAACCTTGACAATTCTTTACCCCAAATCTAACAGATCTTTTGTAGTTTTGTGTGTGAGAAATGTAAATGCTGTAGCTTAGATTTATATATTAAGCCTTCGATTTATCCTGGAGGACACAATTAGTTTTGAACAGCTACATGGAAAATAATGTAATGAGTTGTGATTGTGAATGCAGACAGAATCAGAATGCCAGGGCTAGAGATATTGTAATTCCTTTTCACATATGCCTTGGCTCAGAAACAGGGGAATGTTTTTTGTCAAACACACATTACCTCTAATTGCTTGATTACTAGATCCTTACAAGTAGTCAATCCAATTACGCATAAAATAAGGAATGGTATCAAGTATGGTACCTTGAATCATCATTCTTTGTGTTTGTTGTCTGCTAATTGTTCTTTGTGAAGCCCTTGTATTGTTGTGAGAGGTAAAGAAAACAAGCTGTATATTACAAAGAAAAGCAATAAAAGCACGTTTGTCCTGAGTTCTGACAGTTTCGTTTCTTGGTTTGAGAACAAAATCTGTATCAATTCAAAAGTGACCGTTTGTTTGTCAGTATTTGTGCACTGTATTTATAATACTCCGAGGTGAGACTAATGCTTACTCACATCTGGATTGGAAAAGTTGTCTAATGACCTATTAAAATATCCACCTTCGTTGTTCCTTAACCATCCATTCAATGCATCAGAATTATTTTATTTAATAAATATATAAAGCAATTCAATAAATATCTTTGGTAACTTTTCCTTGAACTGTTCAGAGGGCTATTTTAGGAGGACTTCCTCACACTCAGATATACTCTGCAAATGTAAATTCAAGTACATTATATCAACTTTATGACGTTCCTTTTATTGATTGGGCATATCACTTCCACTGTACATCCCATTGGATAAAAGTAACTTTTACATCCTAATCTGAAATTTCATTTATGCTTTGTATAAATATTTTACAGTGAAATTCTAGTGATTCTGTTTTTTAAATATTGAAATAAGTAAGCTAAAGTTAGAATGTAACTATTTTTTCCCCAAATAGTAGCAGTGATAGTAATATATGCTTTCATTTTTTTACACCAAATTTTCCTGAGCTAACCTCATCTTCTAAATGCAGTTGTCAAATATACTGGCATATATCCAGAATAAATAGAAACCACTGGACCAAATTAACAAACACCCTGTAGACTGTTAGACATTCTAGGTGTGTCTGTTTCAGAGTTCATTATAATTTCTATTTAAAATGCTTCAGTTATTCCCAAAATTAGATTAGAGAGGGTAGCATATTATTTGTGTATGTTAACCAACTAATTAAAGTGTTTTTTAGGGTGACCCAGCATTTCCCCATTATGAAGCAGAAAGTCAAAATGTGATTAAAAGGTCATTCTGGTTTTAGGCATATAGTCCTTTCTCTGAAAATAAATGTTGGAATTTGACACGGTCTAAGCTTTCAAACCTCAAAATCTAATTTAGGCATTAAAATGAATTAAGGCTTTCAAAAATTTAGTACTAGGTAGCTAGACACCTAGAAGATGTAAAGTATTACTCAGGTGCTAAGTATTGATATCTGGAATGCTGAAGTATTAAAAACCATTGACTACGCTTCTTAAAAAGTAATATAACGTATTAAACAACCCCTTTTTACTATCTTTTTATATCACTGGTGGTAACACTGAGATTTTTATTTTAGATGAAAAAAGGATTAAAATAAAATTCTCAACTTATCAAAGCGATCAGCAAGTCCTGGCCTTGATATATGCTATGCAGTATTTAATTTAAATTAGTCTCTGACATGACACTTAATGAGATAATTTTGGAACACAGTAGTAATAGGGAATAATATCTCGAACTAGGGACATGATTCAGACTAATAACCTGAAGACGTGAAGTGGCACCGGTGCTGTTCATTTTAAACTGCAGCCTGAGAGTCCTTTCCTTCTGGGTGGAGTTCAGAGAGAGAATTAATTCTGCAAAATAATTAGGGTCAGAAGAAAGTTACTTTTGGAAATGTCTCTTGACTGGGTAACTTGAAATCTGAAGAACAGTGGGCAGCAAGAGATTCAGTTGCTACTTAACAATTCATTCTCTTCATCCATTTATCATGGTAGCTTTCAATTATTTACAGTTTATTCCATGTGCTACTGTAAGCTCCAAGCATGAGAAGCAAGTGAGTGAAATTAACTGGCATTCGTCTTCATGAGCTTCGGATCTGTCATAAGCTTTCCAGCACAGCATGTGCCTTCAGTTTGCACTTCTGCAAAAGCGACTTTACAGTCTGAAGTTTTGTGGGAGCTTTTATGTATGGAGTGATCAGACGGGCCTGTGTTACTGCATTAGCTTGGTTATAGCCTGATAGAACGACTGTGTCTTTCATGCCTTTCAAGAAGGATGTGAACTCTGAGTCAGCTTTTAGGCCTTTTATAATTGTTCAGACGTCAAGCAAAGACTTCAGTGAGAAGGGGAACTTTAGTTAGCCCTAAAGGGCATTCGTAATGGGGCCCAGGTACAAACCCAAATAAATATTTAAGATTATTTGCACCACTTAACCATTTAAATATAATGAGAGCGCAGTGTAGCCCCTGTAGTCTGCTTCTGGCTATGCCTAACTCCTAAGTGGTTGCTAAAATGAAGGTGCTCTTGGGGAGTAAGTTGTGTTGGGTTCTTCGATCAGTGTTTGAGATGGATCTGTCCTGTGTAGCATGGTGACATCAGTGGGAGCCTGAATCCACAATACTGTGCAAGCCTGAAGTTTTTAATCTTCAGACTTGTGTGGTTTAAAATTACTTCTGTCTGAAATGTACCAGTGAAATAATTTTTCCACAAATGTCTCCTGATCCAATGAGCTTTTAATTATTTCTTCATGAATTTGCATGAGAAAATTAAATTCCAGATTTTGTTGCTATCAGAAATGGGAAAATACGACATTTTTAACCTAGAGAATCAGAATCTCATTTAACTATATTTAAAATTTAATCCTGTATGCTTGCTCTAATTCTGTTGCTTAGTTTTCATTATAAAAGCAGAAAGTAAGCCAAAAGAGTGTATTTATGGCCTACAGTAGCTGAAACAGCAGTTCATCGGAAAGATCGTGCCACGACAACTACAGATTTAGGCCTTTTTTTGGTGCCTGCCACCCCTCCTGCCAGTTGCCAGGCAACACTGGCAGTCCCAGTATGCAGTACATTGCAGATAGACCCGCACCCGGCTTTCTCTGCATATACCTTTTTTTCATCATGGCTTTAACTATTCCTGATTCTAACTCAAAGGTTGACTTTTTTTTTTTTTTTTTTACAGTGGAGCTGCATTTATTACCTATTGAAGACCACTCTAGTAATAACAATTAACCTTTCATGGCTTTGAATACCTTCATTACCAGCGTGACTTACACATACAGAAATTGCTCTGTGAAATACAGTCATCTTTTGGATGGAACAAACAACTATTTAGTCACAGCAGCAGAACTCACAGCTTTTTGGGATATATAATGAGAAAGAATGCAGCTATTTGAACAACTGGTCCTCTATTGCAACAAGTGGACTTAAGTAGACAGGATTTAATTATACAGCTGTAATTTAGTCAGAACGAGGTTAATGCTTCTGCTCTTTGAAGATATTTCCTTTCCTTTTTGGTCACTTTGAAAATCAGGGTTAAGTTCTTTGACAGCTAGTAAAACGAAAAGAGCACAACCGCTTAGCACTGCACTTGCAACTTTTCTTAGTCTATTTAAAAATAATAGATCATCATCTACTCAGTCCTTGCTAGAAACATGCAAGTTTTCCTGTGGAGGTCACTAATTAAAATAAAAAACCTGTGTAACTGGATGGATTCTCAAGTCAAAAGGGTTTAGTAGTAGGCTGTGGTATCTGAAACAGCTTCTCTTCATGAACAATTGTTGCATAGGCTTGTTTGTTTGCTTTTTCACTAATACTTACCACCTCATTTGGACTGAAGTCTCTTGCTCCTATACCAGCCAGTGCTGTCACCAGAATCGCTGTTGGCAGATGGTAAAATGGCAGGCAGCTTCAGATGCTAGTGGTTAGGAAAGAACCAGCAGCACATTACCCATGTTTGTGTATCCATAGACACTTTAACAGCCTTGTTTTAAGAGCTGCCAATTATTCGTTTAAAATATCACTGCCCCCATTAATACAATACTTTGGTTGTGAGAGCTGTTACCTGAAACATGAATATAATAGAAACCTCTTAATAATAAAAGTGGAATAATTCTGCTGTAGAAACCTCCTAATAATAGAGGTGGAATAATTTTGCTGGGACAGCTTGAATTCAAACTATAGTTGCAGAATCATAATGGAAGGCAAAATAATATGATAAAAGGACGTCTCTTGCTCAGCCTCAACTTGGAGCTGATTACTAGGGTTGGGACATTGCTAAAAATAGGAGATAGCAGATCCAAATGTCCTGCAAGCTTTGCTGGCTGGAATTTGGTGAAGGAGGGTGTCAGTGGTGCTATTGTCATCCTCACAGGGCGTAAGGGCCCAGTCTTGTTACAGGTGTGGCAATCAAACCTGTTCACTCTTACGAAACTTGGCTTTACAATGCTGTTCCCCATGCCTATATTTGTCAGGTTATGATGCTATTTAGTAGCCTGTTGTTCACTTCAACAAAGAGCAGGAGAGGAAGGCTGTACATTCAGCATAAAGCTTTTATCAAAATGCAGACCTTATAAATCACTGCTCACACTTTAGAAAGGAAAACAACTGACTGACTGACAAATGCTTATTAAAATATTTTGCTGCTTCTGTAAGTGTGCAAAGAGCTTTTGAAAGCAATCTCCTTCAGAGTAATTAGGAGGAGGAGGAGGTACCATTTATACCATTCTTATTTCTGACACAGTGTGTAGATAGACCTGTTTGGAAAAATCAAGCCTTCTGAATGCCATTTACTTAAGCCTATGATGTTTTAGTGATCTCTTCTTGACACAGGCATCCAAGTTTAGGACCCAGAGAGCATATAATTTCATACTTGGGCTCCAGCAAGTATGATAGTACATAGATCTGCTTAATGGCAGCTTTCTAATAATGCAACAATAGACATTATGACTTCAGTTGGCAGCCGCCCACGCACAGAGCCACCTACACATCGCCAGAATCCAAAGCTGAGATTTTAGATTTATATTCTGAGACCTATAAAGTTATTAAGAAAAACCTCTTCCTGTCAGTGAGAAGATGCTTTTGGAGCACATTTTTTCCAACCAACAAATGATCGTCATTGGAATCTTGGTACCATGTTAATATTTCAGCCTGGTGATAATTTTGTCTACTTGTGAGAGGAAGTAAGGTAGCTATAGCTACCAAAAGTCAACTTTCTTCTCAATACCTTTAACTCTTTTGATCCTGTTAACTGTTTTAACCTCACCATGAATACCTTTGTGTGCCTGATAAGTTAGGAGTTGAAATACTTAAGTACTGGAGTGTTATACAAGAAGTGTTTCACATTGAAAGCTTTTAAACATAACACTATTAACTAAAGTAAAATCATATAAATATTAAATTTTAGTGTTTAAATATCTACTCTCTGCGACTTAGCAAAAATTTCTGTTTTTCTTTACTTGAAGCTAAGACACTGAATACAACAACTTCATTTAATGTCTGAAAAGTACTGTGTCAGGTGGTTGAGAAGCAACTTGGTATTCTTGCTTTACTTTCGCTGTTCTAAATGTGCTGCTCAGAAACGGTTTTGAGGACAGTGTTAGGAATTTCTCCATAGGTACTTTGCTGTATTGTTCAGAAACCTCACAACATTAATGAATTTTTTTTGTCATCCATTTCATGTTTTTTACAGCAAGGAAGTGAAAGGGTTTCAAACAACTGTCACATCCTCTATACAAATCCTAAAGACCACCAGAGATTCAGTGGGGGAAGAAGACTGTGTAGGACTATGTAACATAAAATCTCTGCCTACTCCTTTATACGTCTGTAATACAGTTTTCTGACATTGAACACTGTACTGCTCCTGGGTTGCACTACAACCCAGTTGGCTTGACTTGCTCTTGTCCCATTATGTTTTGAGGCAGACAAATTATCAGAATTTGTTAAAACTTAGAGCCTCCATTACAGTATACCCGTCATGGGTAGGACTTGCATTCTTAGGCCAGCTCTTGAAACTTGCTTATGTGCCTAATATATAAGCACAGGAAAAATTAGTAATGATGTAATGAAAAATTAGTCCTGGATGGCTGACAGTGAGAACATCTTTCCAGTCAATCTCTAGTTGCAAGTAATGTAATTCGGAAAAACAGATTGAGGTTAATACTTGGCCTCTGTCCAACGTGAAGGAGTTTCACCTGACCAGGTTCAAACTGGGGTGCTAACTGTGTGACACTGGCAGTAGTGGGATAACGTGTCATTATCTATGCCATTTATTTCAAGGCGGCGTAAGTAGTGAATGTAATATGACAGGAAAAATCAAAATCAAATCACAGTGTATCAATTCATATTAATTCTCACTCACTCCGGTAGGTCAAAACAGTTCCTTAGATGCAGACTTGGAGGGCCAGAATATGCTTCTTAGAGCACGCATCCACCTCTGAGATGAGACTTTTCCTTCGTAAGTGCAGATCTAGCTGTATTGTCATTCCTCCTTCACCAGCTCAAAAATAACCTAGCAGCTGCACAGGAGTTGGAACCTTCTAATTATCTCTAAGAAGCTTGAAGGAAGACATGGCAGATTTTGAGAAGAAAAAGTAAGTCAATCGGAGCAATAGATTTTCTGAGTTTTGGACATTTAAAATTAATTTTAGTTCTAATAATGTCAGTGGGCATGTTGCCATCCTCTTCAGTTGAAATGGCATATGGCCCTCCATGAGGTGCCAGTGGGAAGCTATTATAAGCAGTCTGATAACTAGAATCATTGTAGATTCTTCACTACTAATGGCTGATTCTCAGTTGGACAGTGAAAGATAAAGTGAGGAATAAATGGTGAGAAAAAAATAAAGATAATTAAAAGAAGTGTCTAAAAGCTGACTACAGTACCTTTACAGATGTTAGGGATTACTCTGTGCTAAGTTAGCTCTTAAGAGAGGTTTAAAGTTCAGGTATTTCAGCTACATTTAAAACAAAATTCATTACTTCACAGCTTTTGGAAAAAATTATGCCTAACTTGACTGTGTGTGGTTGACCCTCCATAACAATATCCCTGGGCCTCTCAACAAACACTGGTCTCTTGAATGGCCTGCCTTTATGTTTACAACTGTTTGTGTGCTTAAAACTAATGTTTTCAAAACAGGGAACATGCAAAATGAAGACTCTGGACTGATGTATCAAAGTGGACTTGATTTTTCCAGAATTAATAAAATGGAACAGCTGGCAGGACAGAACAGCATTCTGTAAGCAGAAAGCTGTGGCAAACATGTTGAGGTTGCACTGAGTGAAAAATAATCTCATTAGAGCACTGTAAAATTCTTCTGGAGCTCCATTTTTGTATAGGACTTAATATCTGTGTTTCTGACTCTGTTGATGGCTGCTTTTTTGAAAGAGAAGGATTCTTTTTTATATTTAGAGCAAAATAGATAAGCTCATTTGTCTCTATCAACATTCATTCTAACATTGATATTTTAATGTATTAAGACACACTTTCTCATCCTACTCTGCAATTTGCTATACTTGCCTACATCATCATTAGATTAATACTGCATTAATAAAGATGACAGGAGATTTGCAATAAATGCCATCCAGTTATATTTACCAGTGTTTCAGTTTGTGAGTGAATCATATTTTTTTCTGCAAATTCAGAAAAAGAGATTTGGGGAAGGTAAGGAGAACTGGACTCCTTTAAGTTTTTCCCTAAATGTTCCCGCTGAGTTTATTCCAAAGTGTTCTATCTGGGTAACTGCTTTCATACTAGAACAAATGAGGTACGCCCCTCCCAAAATTAACTTTTCTGTTTGTATTTAGAACACAGCTACACATGATTTATCTCTGTATCAGTAGATTGGTGTCTACATTCTCTCTGTCTGTGTGTTAAGTAGTTGATTTCACATGACTTAAGGAAGAGGCTGTACTGAGTAGACAGACAGAAGAGTCAAATTATAAAATACTTACAAAACTTCGACTGAGATTTGTGAAATGAAGGGATCCGTATTATCTGCTTCAAACTCCACCTATATTCCCCATTTCTTCCTGCTTGAAATTCTGGTTAGCTGACCATAGGGCTGGAGCGGTACTGGAAAAATGTCTGACCTTCTTATAACGTGTGTCTGAGTACAAATTCCCTTTTGCTGGAGGGGGAGTGTTTGGGTGCGTTTGCTGATTATTTTAAAACAGTGATAAAACTGTAAGGAGACAAAAATCTCATGGTATTGCAAAGGTTAGTGACGAGTGTACTCTTAGGTGGAATTTCAGCAGCTTTGGTGTGGAAGACACTGCAAATTCAAAGTAATTTTGTAGTTCTAATTAAGATATGTGGGGTTTTAGTTCAATACCTTAATTATCTATAAAATAATTGTGTTAGGAAGCTATTGTATTCATAGAGAATAATTTGAGATCACAAATTTAACAACAGTAGAAGATTATTTGGAAGAATAAGCTACTTTGATTCACTGATCTTATTTCCTACAAAAATTCCTTTCTGCTAACCCCTGACCACAACAGTGCTTCAATGATCAAGGAGCTGATTTGGCTTATTCTGTCATCAAGGAGTGTTTTGAAAGACAGTTTAACCAACAGGTTTTCCACGGTAATATCAGACATATCTGTGGCTTTTTGTGGATTTTGTCAATTCAGCGGTTGTGCTGTTACTGATCTCAATGGGTATTTTGTCACAGGTCTGATTGTTTTGTGGACCCAGTGTCTTTATAAACATTTTCAGAATCTTACTCTTGTTTCCAGTGTCAGGAAATTGGCTTCATGCAATAACACTTTTACTCTTCATCCATAACTTGTTTTGGCTGAGGTTGTGTCATATATAATTGTCACGTATGCTTTAGACCATTCTATGTCATCACTTATCTGACACATAAAATAACAATGTGGTCAATTTGTGCATAGGCTATTTTATGGACACAAAACATCGTTCAGCATAATAAAATCAAGTGTGCTTTCTCCTCTGACACTTTGCCCTCTTAGGCAACTTCTTTCATCCACCCCCCCACCACCGATTAAGAAATATCTTTTGTCAGTGTAGACTCTTCGAATTAACTCCACATTTTACCATACAACATTAGCACCATGGTGCAGTAATGCAATAGTGCTCTAAAAGACAAATAGCTAATTTCTCCCGTTCAATGGGAAGGTTACACACAAATATGTTCTCATCTTAGTTCTGGGCCCTTTTTGGCTTTGCTTCAAGTACCTGGCATTAAGTGTAAGCTACCGAAGCACTGTACTGCAAGTGAAGATGTCTAATGGACAACAGTGAGATCTTGTATTGTGGATGATGATCTTGTTGACTGAGCATGATTGTGAAACAAAAGACTGAAAGGCAGTGTCCTATGGGAATGCTGAGGTTGCTCAGACCAAATGAAAGCTATCTGGGTGTGACTGATGTTTGGGAAGTTGAGTTGTTACACAGGAGCTCTACCCAAAGGCCATTCCTTTTTTTTGGTCTTGACTAAAACTCTTTTAGCTGTTCATGGAATAAATAGAGAGGTTGTAGTGTGTATGTGAATGTAAGTTTTTTGTTTTGTTTTAAATTGTAGTCCTTTGAGTGGATAATATTTGACATGATATATAAAGCATGAAAGGATTCTACCTAAAGGGATAAAGTTACAAGAACAATGTTCCCAGTACTGACACTGAGACGAAAGAAACAGCTGTTTTTCTTCCTGGAAAACAGTGTGATATTTTACAGCACTGTAAAAGCAAAATGCAGCTTCTAAAATGGACAACTATTATGCAATAAATAGAACAGTTCTAAGAAATGATATATACTTAAATATTATGACTATTGTCTTAGATCTCATGGACAAGAGCTGCAACAGGATTTTTTAGCATTTTGTTGTTGGAAGGTTTGTGTATTGTTATTATGACATATAGACGTGTTTGGAAATAATCTATAAGTAGATGTCATATACGTACATAGCACAATGTAATGGCAATAATTTGTGGAGAGGGTCTCTGTTTAAAAGGTAGTGGTGGGCTGCTCTTGGCCAGTTCTGGACACCTGCCCAGCTGTGCTCTCACTGCCTCTCCTCAACAGGACAGGGGCAGAATATAAGATGGACAGCTCATGGGTTGACATGAAAACAGGTTGATCACTTACCAACTATTGTCACAGTCAAAATCAAGTCAAATTAGTGAAAATTAATTTAATTTATTGCCAATTGAAAATAAAGTAGGGTGCTGAGAAACAAAGACAAAAGTAAAACCACCTTCCCTCCACCCTTTTTTCCAGGCTCCACTACACTCCTTCATTCTTGACTCCTCTGCCTCCTCCCCACAACCCTGAGTGGTGCAGGAGGATGGGAGGTGGGGGTGTGGTCAGTTCATAACAGCTCTGCTCTGCTGCTCCTTCCTCCTTGCTCTTCTCCCCTGCTTCAGCGTGGGTCTGTCCCATGGGCTGCAGCCCTTCAGGATAAACCTGCTCCTGCATGAGCTCTCTACAGGCTGCAGTTCCTTCAGGAAATACCCACTTGCTCCAGTGGGGGGGTCCTTCAAGGGCTGTAGTGTGGATACCTGCTCTGGTGTGGTCCTCTCCACAGGCTTCAGGGAAATACCTGCTCCACCATGGTCTCCTCCATAGGCTGCATGGGAATCTCTGCTCCTGCAGCAGATCCTGCCCTTCCTTCTTTTCTGATTTTGGTGTCTGCAGGGCTGTTTCACTTTGCCTGTGTCCTATTTTTGCTCTTTCTCAAATATACTTTCCCAGAAGAGCGACCACCGCGGCTGCGGGGCTCGGCCGTGCCCTGGGGTGGGGGGGTTGGAGCCGGCTGGAACCGGCCGTGCCCGGCCCGGGGCAGCCCCGGCCGCTCCTCACAGAGGCCGCCCTGCACCCCCCCAGTGCTGCCAGCGCCTGGGCACCTGCACCCCTTACAAAGATCCAGGTTTAATAAACTCTGTAGGCTGGATTTTCAACCTTGACAATTTCATATGAGAAACAAGTGTCTTTTGGAAGTAGTCAAACAGCTTCTCAAGGTTATTTATTCCCCTAAAAGATATGCTCATATTCAAGGAAGAATTAACTCCAAGAAACAATTGGGTTTACCTGTGTGGTAAA
Organism: Phalacrocorax carbo; assembly: GCF_963921805.1. Lineage (NCBI taxonomy): Eukaryota > Metazoa > Chordata > Aves > Suliformes > Phalacrocoracidae > Phalacrocorax > Phalacrocorax carbo. Next base: position 104,233,242 of record NC_087515.1, read on the forward strand.
GGAGAAGGGATGGGACAGTCACAGCACCATTACCCAGCTCCATCATCAATAAACTGATTTTGGGGAATGAAGATATTCTTTTTCTCTGAAAGATTTGTGTAGCATTTATTCACTTCAGAAGCTTGCTGGGGGAAAAAAACAACAAACCTGAAACAAAAAAAATTAATTTTGACTACCTGTTTAGCTTTACTTTGGCTCATTAATGGCTACACTAAAACTAGAGCAAATCTGGAAAAGCTGGCTGTTAGCTAACTGCCGGGAGCTGCAGAGGGAGAGAAGCACCATCAGACACCAGCAATCAGCCAGCTTCTGACCTGGTTCACTTTCTTTGTTTGTTTTGTTTTGGTTTGGTTTTTTTCAGATAGTGGTCGTAATTTTTCAAAGTATTTCAAACACACTTTTTTTTTTAATGAATATAAAAAAAAAATTGATCAGGTTGTCTGTAAATTTTAATTTTTTACATGGCAGTTTTTGCTTGTATTATCCAGAAAGATCCTTCAAAATACAAATTGTGAGCAAGATGTGTTGCAGTTGATCTTTTTCTAAATATCATCAACTCCACTCTGGTTAAACTGTGGCAATTTTCCGACCGTTGATTCTTTTTTATTGGTGAAACTTTACCACATTTCTGGCCTTGAATCATTCAATACTTTCATAGAGTATTTTTGAAATTGAAAAGTTTAAAAATTTGAATGACCTGGAATGTTCAGGCTTAATTCGTCTCTTCAGAAATTCTCGGGCTTCATCTTCTATTACCAGAGTGCCTTGGGCTTCTGCTTTGTTTGCTAGGTCATATCCTCATGGCATTTTATGAAGATAAAAATACCCCTTGGTGCCATGACCTTCATGTTTTCTCTCTCTTCCCAGGGTCTGTTTTAATAGACTGTCACATAAACCTTTGTACAGTTAAATTTGTTTTAATGTTGGATGGTGGTTACTCTGTCCATTAACACAAATTGTTGTTTTTCCACTGGATGATTAAAGCTTTTGTATCAGCACATTCCTCCTTGTGTGGTTTTGGATATGAAAGCTACCAAACAAGTGAATCACCTTATCCTTTTTTTCTACATCTTTGGTAGTCTTGCATGATGTTCATTTGCCTACTCACTTAATTCAGCCTGGATTACTCTATTATTTATTTCATTAAATTCAGTGTATTTCAAATTTTAAAATTACATTGGTGAAATCTGAATTCCTTAATGGAGTGATATTTTAAGACAAAGAAGGACCTAGCTTCTTCCTCACTTGGACACTTAAGGAATACATTGTCTTCCTTTTTCATGTAAGATATTAAAGAAAAGTTAAATTTTGTTTAATAGTTTTTAAGTTTCTAGCTTGTTTGGTTAAGTATTTTAACAGGGAATATAATGAAGAGAAAGATGACAGTGCTAAGCTTTAGTTCCTTTTGCAAGTGTCAGAGCCTTTAATACTTAAAAAAAAACATGATAGTTGATTTTTTGGGGTTTTTTTGGTGTGTGGTTTTTTTTCTTCTCCACTGTGACAATGTGGCTGAAAATCAGTAACACCAGTGCTTCAGGTTATTGTCAGCTTGTTTATTTGTCTGTGGAAACTCTTACTGTCAACTTGAATTCTTGTATAGGTGAATTGTTTTCCTGCAAAGGTCTAAAAAATTCTCATGTTTCTAAACTGATGTTCAGTTTTACTAAAGTGCGTAACTGTATGATAAATTTCAAATGTGTGGTCAGTCTGTTACATTTACTGATTTCTTTGCTTAAACAAGCCAAGCGTAGGCACCTCATTGAACCTGGACCTTCGATAGAAATGTTCCTAACAAATAGGAGTAGCTTTATTTGTCACGAAATTGGATTCCATATGGAATTATAGCAATATGCAGTATTTCTGCTCAGTAATAGTTAATCACTTGTCATTTAGAAGAATACCCTGTATTTAAGTACTTGGTATGCATGAGTTTCTCTTACTATTTTTTATTTCAGAACCACAATACTTTTTTTGCTATAAAGTTTTTCCTAAAAATCTAGTGATTTTTGATTGCTCTACACTGGCAAATCCATTGACCTGCAAAGAGTAACTGTGGTAGTCATTAGGTAAGGAACTGCTGTTTAATATGTAGAGCAAAGTGAAGTTTTTAGGATTAATGCTTGCTTTTAAAATTCTGAGTACATCTGCAGAAGTAAACTATAAATTATAAAATAAAGAGCTAATTCAAATGCCTCAGCATTGAGCAATTACAGGAAAAATCCTATTTAGACATACAAAATTTTAGCAATAAACTTCTTGTGAGATGGGGAATATTAATCTCAACCCAGTGAGGGGACTTGGCCAATTTATTACAATCAATAAGAATTTGTTCATTCACCTTAATGTGAGCTGGAGCATGTCCTACTTCTCATATCCTGAGTGACAGTGAACCTTTTTAGCTTAGTGCCTGCTGACAGTACAGTCATGGGTTTTGGCAGGAAGAATTTTAATGTTCTGTTAAAATACTTTATGGCAAATTAGAATAATCTGAAGTGGATAGTGGAAAACTAACACTTTAAAGAACGCTAATTTGCTGTGAAATATTACAATTTATATTTTGGCAGCTAGAAACACACACAAAAAAATTGCTAGGGTGCTTTGTTACGAGTAAAAATGAGTAAAGGTGTATTACATAAAAGACCAAATATAGTTCAAGGGCTGTTTGTGTCATTTGGAGACCAAAAAGATTTAGTGAGTTCAAAGTGGAACAGGCATGTTGCTACAGCAAAGAAATTCTAGCTCATTAAAATAGCTGTCATTAACAATAATAAAGTTGTTTTAAAATATAGTTCTCATTTTGTTTACTACAGACCTTTTAAATAATGAACAAAACAGATTCAGAAATGTTCACATCTATCTTGAGCCCCAAATTAGTAGGCAATTGTTTCCACAAAGCATAAAGTTTCTAGTATTTTAAAAACACCAGGTACTGTTTATTTTTATTTAAAAAACAGTAAAAATTGGATATTAAATTAAATTACATGACATGAACAGCATGAATAATTTATTGGCAGTCTTTATCTTCCGTTTTGGGTACACTGTTGCTTTTAAGAAGCATGTAAGAGAAAGCTGAAGGAGTCAACCACTACTGCTTTAAAGAAATTAAAAACCCTGTTTATTTAGAAACAGTCAATTTTTTATGTCGGGTCCAAAAAGTAAACTATATTAATTTGCCATTTTATATTGCTTTTTCTTTAACCTCTTAGCTTCCAAATTTAAATGAGGATTTCTTTTCAATTTTATCTAAGCAAGAGCCAATTAAAGGATTTATTTATATGTAAGTGTGTTAATTAAGCAGTTATTGCCAGTGATTCTTTTATTTCAGTACATTCTATATTTTCCCTCTGTCTTCTAAGCAGTTATCATATGGCTTTATCTGTTCCACTTTGTAAATTAAGCAGCGATCATAAAAAGGAAAATTTAATGCAATAGCCGATTGTTTGCTGTACTAAAAAAAAAACCACCCCAAAAAATCCCTTTTGAGCTTTTTAAAATTCCTTAGCTCAGTATTACACTGCAGCTGTAGATGTAATCATGCACTGTTTAAAAAAAATTTTCCATCCATTTTTTATGTTGTACTTCCATGGTCTATCCCTTTGTGTTTCTGAGCAGACAGTGAGATATTCTGTATTTACTTTCAATATATAGTTGCTTATCTTGCATGTTTTCAATGCAATAAAAGTTATTAAAGCATTTTAACAAGTGTGGCCCACGATAATATATTCCTGGACTTCTGGCCATTTTTGTTGCTCATACCTGTAGGTTCACTTCAGTTTGCTGTTGCTTTTTCTTTTCTGAATAGGGTACTGGAACTGAATACAATTTAAGTGCCCAGACACCACTTATTTATGAGGTGAAAACATAATATTGGTTTTTCCATTCTTCCATATCTTATCTTCCTTTTTTGTTTTTAATGTGAAAGAAGCTGTAAGTCTGCCTGTATTTGGTCTTGAACTGTAATTTTCTACAGTGACCTGAATTCCTTCCTATGGAATAGCGTATTCATTGAGGATAAGAGCTCTGTTAGACCAGTTTGAGGAAAGCAAATATCCCTAGGTAAATGCTACCAAGTGTATGTATTTCTCATGCATATCTACATTTAATAAGTCTTCTGTACAGTAGAAATTACATGTTTATGAAGTTTTTTATCAACTTAGTAAGTTTAAAAAGATGATGAATTTATCGGTAAAACCCTTGAGTTCAGCTGGTCATTATAAAATCCTGGAAATTATGGTAACTAAAATCATTAATTAAGTGAAAATAACTTGATTAATTTAAGTAGTTTCATGAATCCATTTCTTAAGTTTGAGAAGACTTAACCAAGGCAGCTGATGTTCAGTTAGAGAGTCCTAGAGGAGAATATAATGTAGAACACTGGAAATGGGCTATGTAGGTGTTCAAAGAGAACTGATTATAATTTTTGATTTTTAGTGGAAGATGATAAAATAAGCGGAAAATAGCATGTGTGGAGCTACTTTCTGTGGAGTAAAATGCCTGAAAAATGCAAAAAATACTCAAAGCATTTTATTCTGTATTTTAAATGAACTGTATTTTAAAGGGATCTTAATCAGCCATATAGTTGTTCTATATTATTTTTTCCTGTGTCAACATATTTTTTGCTTGTAAACATTCAGTGAGTAGTTGCTGTGAATAGCTATCAGATTACAGACTTTTTTGCTGCTGAATAGAGTTTTTGATCACCAAGCATTGTTGCAATCTTTTGATGGGTAAAAAGTTTTCCAGTTCAGTCCAGGTTTTGCAAGTGGTAAAAAGTTCAGAAAAGAAAAGCAAAACCCAGCATAACAAACGACAAGAATAACAAGGAACTTTCATACATGTTGGTAAGTCTATTCAATGTTTTTAATCAGACATCCCCAGCTTTTTAAGAATTTTAAAATGTTGCTGTAGCATTCTGTAGAAACATGGACATATGAAAAATGTTAGGGCAGTTACCAAAATGGTAAAAAATTGGTGCCTGAATGACATGCCAACACCATCCTGAAAATCTGAGGAGAAATAATTTGAACGCACCTACCATTAAAATCTCAATGATTTTTTTGTTTGTGGGGATGAATGCATTAGCAATTGTGAGGCACATAAATACCATGGCGAGGAAGATTAACAGATCTCTCCTAGACTACTAATGTCTGAAACTGAAATAAATAGCCTAAATATCAGCCAAATGTTTAGCTTAATGAAAATATTTAGAAAGTTTATTCTCTGGACAAGCTTCAGCTTAAGCTGTCTGATTTCATTTACAGCCATTTTGCTGCACATGAAGAATACTGAAGTTTATGAGGAAATGGAATAAGTACTGTTACTCGGGATATAGCTGTCTGAGAAACTATTAACAGTTTTCTGGAATTCATATTTCCCTACAAAAGTGCATTAAGGAGAACCCAGTTTTGTTTTGTCAATTTTGTTTACATTTGTTCTTTATTGAATTGTAATTGTGAAAGGACTGCAGTACCAAGTGGTTCAAGTTGGAAGGGAGCCCTTAGATATTCAGTTCTGTTTTAATTAATTTTCCATTGGAAGGACAAGATAGGTAGCGAAACAGGTTATTTAATGAAAATACTTTTGATTTGTCCATGCATCAAGAAAATACTGAACACAAATATTAGAAAGTAATTGGATTTACTGACAAAAAGTTGTTCGGGGATGGTGGATAATGGGTCTGAGATGGAGAGAAACAAGCCATCAGCAGCTTGCTGACATATATTTTTGATCAAAAGTGCATGGTGTGAGAGGAATGAACTCTGTTGTTGTAGTTCAGAATACATGAAATATGTAGTACTTGACTCCTCAGCACCTTTTAAGAGTTTGCATGTAAATTAGGTAGCATATTACCTTTTATGCCTTTTCAATGATGCCTTGCTCAACAGAAATTTTATTAGAAGTAGTAACATTCCTTTTAACATTCTGAATTGATGGGAAATAAAGTGGTTTTTTTTCACATTGATATTTTCATTTTTTCATTTTAAGTATTTTGGAGCTGCATTTCTTTATAATTGTATTTCTGTATAATTGAGTTGTTCAGCACATGTACACAGACATATACACACATTTTCATCCATAGATTCCTCAAAACAATCTGAATTAATGTAATGTAATATAGTCTACATTTCATTATTTTTCTCTAGTTAACCTGTTTTCAAGGAGTCTGTCCTGAAATGTTATAACCAAGAGTCCCACTTTCCTAGCCAGTCTACCTAGTCAGCATCTATTATTTGGGTAGCTGGAGAGGTTTGACTTGAGCCTGTTCCTCAGCTTGTACTGTCTTGCTGTTCATTTTCAAGGCATGTTGGGTGGGAGAACTTATTTCACCATGAGAACAGCTTTTTGACAATTGGTTCTGTGTCAAATATCTCCAGTGAGCATTTGGGCTGCTGTGTAATTACAGCAGGTACCAGCTAACTATTCAAGTACAGTCTGGGAGCTGGTTTGCACCTCCTCGTATATTGTGTCCTCTCCTTAACCCCCAGGAAGTTTTAGCTGAGTTAAGGAGGGAGCATGTGTTAGCTGTTGCCTTGCAGTTACATACAGAGTACAGTAAATATATCTGACAGCCTTTTTCTTTACTATACTGTTGGTATTTATAAGACAAAGCAAAGCTTTGTTTCAGTTCCCTGGTAAGTAAATTTGAAAATAGAGATGTATTTGGGTGACTGGGTTGTAGGAAGGGCATGTATTTTTAGCTGGCTTGGCTTTGAGTGCCGAAGGAGGGTTTCCGCTCTGATTCATGTTGAAAACAGCAAGTGATTGAAGTTAGGCTTCCTGATAGAAAGCTTTTGAATCTGCCTGCCCCTGAAAATAAAAATAGGCAAATACTTACAGGCTGTGGAAGAGAGAACCTGGAACTTAGAAATGACGTAGTAGCTACCAGTATGACAAGTTTCTAATTCAAGAGTTTTGGCTTTGCCTTTCTCTTATGAAGTGTGAAAATGACGAGTATGTAGGGAAAACCACTCCAATCCTTTGTCTTCTTGTCCTTGGACATAAAATAAATGAATAAAAATTGTACTGTAGAGGGGAAATAATTTCAGCACTAATCAAACTCTAAATTATTGACTCTCTTAAGCTTGCTTCTAGGTGGAGATGTGCCATGTGCCTTCTGGCTATTGAAGGCCGAGGGAGAGATATAACCCAAGTAATTGGTAATAATACACAGGGGTTTTTTTACGCGGTCAGAATATACTGCATGGTTTATCTAAATCAAGTAAATGGTATTTTCAGTCTAGTGGCACCAAATCCTGGGCTTTCACAGTATATAAAAATTTATGGACTGCAATTTTGATGTGTTTCCCTTACATCATACCATTGAACGTTGTGAACATGCAGCATACTAAGGCTCTAAAGACATTACCAGCATCAAAAGCAGTGAAACTACTCAGTTGGCTTACATATGATGTTTGGAGTTTAGGACTACTATATTGGAAGTTTATGAGCATTATGTGGGAGGAAGCTGTTTTTAAAGCTTAGGGAACCTGATATACCTGTTTTGTTTCAGTTGTGAAGTATGTGCACAGGGTAAGAAATATATTAATTCATATCTCAGGGAATATTTCAGTAATGTGTTAGACTCAAATTACATGTGTCTCTTCAGGGATGAAAGTAAAATATTTTTCTTCAAAGTTTGGGGCTTTTAGTTACAGAACATTTCTAAACGCTAGTACAGACCTAGAAGAACTTACTCAAAACTAATAAAATTCTGATTTTCAGAAGAGAATCTATTTTTCAGTAAAAACTTTTTCATTTGGACTCCATCAGTATTGGCGTGCTTGATCAGTTGGAAATTGGTAACTTTAAACATGTAAACTGCAGTTTGTTTATTGAAAATAAAGGGTCTAAAGATTTATTGGATATCTTATATGGTCAAAAACATTAACTATATTTTTAGCGGTTTGTTTAGCTAGACCAGTACTACTGAAAACCAAAATACCAGTTTGGTCTCAATGTGGTAGTGAAATCTAACTTTTAGTTCAAGGCTGAAATGTAACGCTGAAGGTCTGACTGTTGTATGCTTGTAACTATACCAAGCTGTCGTCTCTGTGCAGATTGGTTTCCATGTCTCATATAGGATAATGGATACCTGTGGTTGCCACTGGTTTCACCTAGAGCTGCTTCCATGTTTGCAGTCTGAGTTTGTGTATAAAATTTTGTGAACAAATATTCTATTCACTTCCTAGTACTAAAATTGTAGTAGCATGGCTTATTTTCAAAATTTTTGAGGAGGCAAGAAAATTTAATCAGCTTGTTACTTTGCTTACAGATTTTGTCTGGAAAATCTTTTGTCCTTAATTCCTGTCTCAGATTTGCAGACTAGGAATTGCATTCAATGTGGTGAGGTGCAATGGACAGCTCCAGGCATATAGAATCATTAAGGTTGGAAAAGAACTCTATATTCCCAGATTTGCCCATCTAACATTTTTCTGTCAGAAAATATATCAAATGACAGAATTTGCTTATTCAAATTCTGTTTATTTTGAGGGTATATGAGAATGCTGCTATGTTCTTCATACAAATATCAGAAATTATACAGTAATCTGAAAAGAGAAAAGCATTTGTGTGTACTCCTAAAGCTGAAATTGTCATTTCTAAATCCAGCCAAGGAAAGACGTTTAGTTATGCCATTCCATTATTTAGTTAGTTTCCTCTGGCCTTATATTTATTCTGAAGCTTTACTCCACTGAGAGATTTGTTTCTTCAGAATTCTAGATTATAAAGCACTTTTTCATCCTCTCGTTCAGACTGCCTACTGATGTTTTTTGGTCATAAGAAAGTTTAAACTTGTTTAAAGTTTTTTCTAAAGCTAGCTTTAGGAACTGCTTATATAGCTCAGGAATTGCTCTGTTTGTAGTATTTTCTACAGACTGGCAGGCAAAATAATAAATGTAATAATACAATATTATCATGGCAACTCCCTTTGACACTGACAGTGGCGTACTATTAACTCTCACTATTGAAATTATGCGGAAGCTTTAGCTAAGCACAGACGATTGCCGAAATTGTGGATATCCTAGCTATGGGTGAAAGAAAGGCCATATATCCTTCTCTTACAAGGCAAATGTTACCCTTTCCCCAGACACTGGAATTCAGTTAACCTGATTTCAGCAATTTATGAAAGATTTGGCTAGTTCAGGATCTGTGTGTAATTTCTCAGGATGGAGACTCAGCGAGCAGCTGCATAAAGGCGGGGTAAATTGGGAGCCGAGGGTGACCAAAGTGCAGGCTGTGCCTTCACTGACGAGGCATGGTGCTGCAGCACACAAGCTGGGTGAGCAGCCCTGAGGGCTGGTAGCGACCATCCACAGCCCCAGATGAGTTGCAAACCAGGTCCAGGGTACATACAGGGGCCAGATTAGGAGCAGGGGCAGAGGGGGTAGGAGGCTGGGCTTGAGACAGGTTCCAGGTGCTCTAGGTCTGGAGCCCAAGCCCAGGCAGGAGGAGGCAGGGCTGGGAACAGGTATGTGTGTGCAGGAGCTCAGGCAAGGCTTGAGTGCACTCCAGGTCCTGACAAAATCAAGGGAAAATTGAGAAATTCTTTAATAAATAAAAAACAACCTTGCTGCCCACTTTTGCCCAGGCTCATTCAAAATTTAATACAGTGAATGCAAAGAAAATTTTAGTAAGTAAGGAGGCAGTCAGGTTTATCCCAGAATAAGTTAACACTTTTTTGTTTTCACATGTTGTTTTGATTTTAAAAGGTTTCTTTCCTCTACCAAACGTGGTCAAAAAGACATGGGAAACAATATAAGAGATGTTGTGGTGTAGACATGATCATGTTTGGCAGCAGTAGCAAAACTGTAACCCTCTTTCTGAGTTGGGTAGCTGTTAAAACTGTTTCAACCAAGTGTGCCTAAACAAAATGTGCTATTCACCTGTCCAGCTTACAGGTAAATTATTAATTTATGTACAAAAACTTTTATATGCTCTGTATATCTATGTACATACCTATGTTTCAATTTCCAGTATTTTAATCATATTTCATATATATTACCTATTTTCTTCAGTATGTGTGTTCTAGATTTTTCAAAACACCTTAAAATGTTAACTACTGGACATCACTACTAAGTGACTTTAAAAAGAAAACAGGCTGTGACTACCATGTGCAAATAAAGTAGGAAAATAATGTAATTAGAAAAAGTGAGTCCATATTTTCCAACAGACTGGATGCTTCTTGTCTGTATTACAAAGATAACAAGGAACTAATGTGGAGGCTGGTTGAGAGAATACTTGCAAACATTGTTTATTGAACTTAGGCTTTTTTTGAAAAAGATCTGTCTGAAATTCAAAATAAACATAAAAATAAGAAAAAGCATCATTACAAGGATATTCACTGCATACTTCTCAGAAACATGTTGCTCAGGCTGAATCTTCATTAAAGTCACTCAGTCATATGAACATTATATCTTTGCCTTTTCAGTTACTGTTGGATAATCTAATCTATTTTAATTTTGATAATTGCCAAGGAGCAAAGAAATGTGCTGCCCTGCACTTAGTATCACAAAGTTGTGATTTGCCGTCTGTTAGTTAAGCTACGTCCTATCTCTGTATTCCTTTCTGCTAGTCTTTAACACCAAAATCAACAACAACATCTTAACCATGACAGATGAACGAAATAGAAACCCACCAAGGTACTTATTACTCCCAATATACAGTTCTGAAAAGTATATGTCATGGTCAGCAACTGTGCTTATGCGAAAACTCTTCCTTTATTTCTGTTCAGTTTGACCTTTCACATAAAGGAAGGAAAATTTGACTCCAGATGTCTGCAGCCCCTCTGAAGAAAGAAATTTTTTAGAAGTTGCTCTTTATTTTAACACCATTATCTTGTGAAATTATTTTTTTTTTCTTCTTCTTAAGGAAACAATCAGTTGACAAGTCATCAAAGAACAGCTTCAAGGTTTATAGCATTTTATCTCCTTTTTCTTTTCAACACTCAGTTATACCTGACTTCTTGAGAAATATTACATTTCTGTACGTTCAGTCATATCCAGAGATAAACCCAAGTAATGTTTCTTCATAGCTTCTTTTCTACCATTTCCATGGGAACTGGAAGTGTCAGAGGGCAGCCTCCTGTATCTCAGACCTTGAAGCTGCTACAGTTATTTGCACTGGGGACAGGAGCAACTACAGTGAACTCTGTTCCTGCCCTCCAAACCTGTGGAAAAGAAAAAGGTAATGAAGCCCACTGGTAGGAGCAGATATTACTGAGCCATGCCCAAACACAGTCCAACTTCAGTGCAAGTGTTCCATCTTGGGTGTCTCACCTGTATGCATTAGCCTTACTTGCATGTTGTGGTTTAACTGCGTTAGGAAGCTAATCACCACCCAGCATCAATGGGGAGAGAATCAAAAAGGTAAAAGTGCAAAACCACAAGGCTTGAGATAAAGACGGCTTAAATAAGTAAAGCAAAAGCTGCACGTGCAAGCAAAACAAATCAAGGAATCTATTCACTCCTTCCCATGGGCAGGCAGGTGTTCAGCCATCTCCAGGAAAGCAGGGCTCCATCACGTGTAACGGTTACTTGGGAAATCAAACACCATCACTCCTAATGTCCTCCCCTTCCTTCTTCTTTGCCCAGCTTTTATTGCTGACCATGGATGATGGTATGAGATATCCCTCTGGTCAGTTAAGGTCAGCTGTCCTGGCTGTGTTTCCTCACAAATTCTTGTGCACCTCCAGCCTGCTCACTGGTGGGGCAGTATAAGAAACAGAGGCAGTCTTGACACTGTGCAAGCACTGCTCAGCAATAACTAAAACATCCGTGTGTTATCAACACTGTTTTGGCCTGGCCACAGATCCAAAACACTGCATGATGAGAGCTGGTATGAAGAGAACTAACTCTATTCCAGCCCAAACCAGTACGTTGCACCTAACTTATTTCCCTCTGTTCTTCTATGTGCCTTGTTTCTCACTTCACATTCAAAGAAGCATCAGTATTTTAAGTGAGTAGAGCTTGCTGAGTGAGGCAGTCAGTTGCAGGTCGTTACAGCAGAGGAAAACCAGATAGACTTAGGAGCACAAGTATGCTTTCAGGTCTAACATAAGTGAATTTTGAGCTATACACAGATTGAGTTTGTCTTGAACGCTTTTAAGCTTTCAATCAGGTTGAAAGAAGATGCATGGTGTCTGTGTAGAAGAGAAGTAAGATCATAAGCTCCTGATCTTATAGTGCAGACCTTTCTATGACTTTTAAAGTTCATGTGCCAGCAATGTGCCCTTGTGGCCAAGAAGGCCAAGGGTATCCTGGGTTGCATAAAAAGGAGTGTGGCCAGCAGGTTGAGAGACGTTATCCTCCCCCTCTACTATACTCTAGTGAGACCGCATTTGGAGTACTGAATCCAGTTTTGGGCATCCCAGTTTAAGAAGGACAGGGAACTGCTCGAGCAAGTCTAGCACAGAGCTACCAAGATGATCAGGGCACTGGAGCATCTCCCTTATGAGGAAAGGCTGAGACACCTGGGTTTGTTTAGCCTGGAAAAGAGAAGACTAAAGGGAGATCTTATCAATGGTTACAAATAGCTGAAGGGCCGGTACCAAGAGGATGGGACCAGACTCTTTAGTGGTGCCCTACAACAGGCCAAGGGACAATGGGCACAAGTTGGAACACAGGAAGTTCCAGCTAAACATGGGAAAAAACTTCTTTCCTGTGAGGGTGCCAGAGCAGTGGAACAGGCTGCCCAGGGAGGGTGTGGAGTCTCCTTCCCTGGAGACATTCAAAACCCACATGGATGCGTTCCTGTGCCCCCTGCTCTGGGTGTGCCTGCTCAAGCAGGGGGGTTGGACGAGACGATCTCCAGAGGTCCCTTCCAACCCCTACCATTCTGTGATGCTCTGTATATGGTTATTAGTAGCCATGACTTCAGTGGCTAATATTTGTGATCACGATGACAAATTTACTGTAGTTACTATGTATATACTGAAATAGAAACTTAAAATCTTTTGACCATTTGTTGCATTAATGGTAGGAGTCTGAGGGGTGGCCAGGGAGAGACCCTACCATTGAGTCACGAGGTTCAGGCAGGACCCCCTTGCTTTCTAAACTCCTTCTCCGAGAGGAGTCTAGGCACGGCTAAGTCCAGTCTTAGTCACAGACTTGGTCAACAGTTTATTTTCTAAGGGTTGTAGAAGTAACCACTCATCAGGGTATTTGTTGATAGTAACTAATTTGGTGGATTCCCCGGCTGGTAACATTCAATGAGAATGATCGTGGCTAGATTAACAAATAGTGCAATTTATGAAAGCAGCAGATACACAGGTTGTTTGGATTACTGGTGATAAGATTGCTGGTTACAAGACTCACAAATACCAAAGATATGAGTACACTGCTAGGCTACAAGTATGCTAAACAAATATGAAGTGACTCTAATATGAGGCAAAGCAACTCTAACACGTTCAGGCCTTAAAGTGACTCTACAGAGGTTTCCAGTCTTACCCAAAGGCATCCCAGTGGAGGGGAAGAGAGGCTCAACCTGTCGACTGGTCCCAGAAGTCAGAGTGGTACGCAATGGTATTTTCCCTAACACCCGCTTTCTCTTCACACATTTTATACTATTTTTTATCTTTCAGGTGGAGTTTGAGTGACTCTACTTATACATACCTTTATTAGGATTGGTGTAAAATTTCCTCACTTTGCTTTTTAAAGCATAGATTAGAAGAAATTCAAAGCGCATGCCCAGTGAGGGGTGGTCACACCTTAGAGGCGGGTGACTTCTGGGATGGAGGTGTGTTTTGGTATTATAATAATATTATAATGAGCAAAGTTCACTAAAAGGACAGCATTTTGTCAGAAGTATGACAGACTGTTGGCTCAGGGTGGCAAATATGCAGCGTACCAGCTCCATGGTACCTCAAGTTCCCATTTATCTCAGAGCCTGGCCACGATGCCTCCACACCACTCCACCCTCCAGACAACTCCTCTTAGAGTCAGCACGCCAAGTTCTCCTGGCATTGCTGACATCTGTGGTTACTAGGGAACTTCCGTGGAATGGATTTCTCACAGAGCAGCTGCACTTCACCCTGACAGCTTCTTCAATGCTGTGCCTTTTCTAAAAACATAAGTTTAATTTCTAAGTTACCTCCAGCGATTATTCCACATAATCCACCCTGTGACTATAGTCACTCAAGCTTCACGCTCAAGCTTCACGGGATTTGGGATGCACTGTGTGCGTCACATGCATTCTTGTGGTGAGGATTATCGAGGACGTATATACCTTGTGGGGACATTTGGTGAGATAAATGTTTTATCATAATCCAAAGTTTACCATACAAGGTAACTGTTAAAATACAACACGATATGGTAAGTATTAGTAAAACTATGACAGGGTGCAGTATCTTGTTGAAAATTCCTGTTGCGGTCGGTGACCATCCAAATAAAGTGTCCCACCAGTGGTGTTCTTCAGCCTTCTTCACTCTTTCTAAGATGCAGTGTATCTCCTCTGCCTCATGATGGACAGTAATTAGAGTTCCTTTTCTGTTGTTCCAAATCCTTTGCAGCAACGGGTTCACATTATCATGTTGCAACAGTTTTCTCACCAATGTTAGATTCATTCCAGTGGGGGTAGGTAACAAGTCTTGATATGACATGTAGTTAGATTGTAGCAATTGGTAGGATGTGACACCATTACGGTCAAGGTTCACTTCAGAAAATATGACATTTTAGTATATGGCATTAAACCACTAATTCTTGTATACTTACCTGTCTGAAACATGTATCTGAAGTAAATCTTAAACTCAATGCATTTTAATAGTCATGAATGGAAAAAAAGGAATTTGGATACTGAGCATCAATTTAGATGTATATGCCAGACTCAAAGCTGATGTAAAATTTTCATATTTTTTTTTAGGAAGCACGCAGTGCATTTCAGAATTAAGAGAGGAGTGCACCACGATTTCCCTATCAGATGCTAACATATGGCAGTGAAAACTGGCACCCCCGTTTATTCTCAGTATCTATCACGCTGCCTAGTGAAGTGCGATGATAATGAATGCTATAGCTTGCATTCTTTTGGGGGCTTCTCTATTGAAGATACCGATTTGATACCACCATCTGGAACAAAAAAAAATTCTTTGATAGCTCAGCTCTTTCAAGGCAAAACCAAATCCTGTGTATGAAAGTCTGCAAGTGCAGTTCAGTTAAAGGTGTTTTTGCTTAATTATTAACATAAAGGAAATTTCTTCCTGCTCTGTTCTTGCTGAATGATGAGGTTTTCCCACTTTAAGGGGTGCTTGCTTTTTTTTTTTTTTAAGGGGAAAATAAAGAAAGAGATTGTATTCCAAGAGTTTTCTGCTTTCTTAGCGTTTACTTTCTCAGTGGGACTTTCAGAGGAAGAAGAACTTGGCAGGCTCTCTCAAAAACTTGCATATGCAATAATAGATGCTGGGAGGAAGAATCAAGGCTTTTTAAAAACAGTCTGTGACGGGACAGAGTCAATGTTGAAGCAAGAGAAACTGAATTGACTGTAAATGAAGACCAAAACTACTGAAAACATTAATTTATTTCTATCATATCTGAGGGTGCATCTATTCACCCTACTGGAGCTTTGCATAGATTTACATAACAGCAAGTAGTTTTGCTGCTTTTAGAAGAATCGGCTGAGAGAGTGAAGTTGTTCCAGGGAAAGATGTTTTGTGATCCTGACTCACAGTGACTAATGTTGGGTTTGTGACATGTCTTTGGTGCAGTCATTTGAACACAAATTTTAAATAGAAAGATGTAACAGTGCAATGCTTGTAGCTTCTCTCCCCTGTTGAGAACCAGCAGGACATGCAGAGGGGTTGCTGACCTCCACCATTGTCTGGAACCACCGTAGTGAGGAATGGAGGTCCTGCAGGTTTTGAAGTTGTACTGGCAGAGCTACCAAAATTGCTTAGTTGCGGGGCAGCACTAAGCCTCTGGGAAAGAAAGCAGTAGCTGAGACATCTGTTGGGTTGCACTAGAGAGAACAGCTAAAAAAGACTGAATATTTGTCAGTCTGTCTGCTACTATTTGTGCTTCAGAAAGATGCGCTTTATAAATAGGCTTTTGGGGTTACAAAAGGCCTTACTGGTTACCTGCAGCTCATTTCATGGGGGGTGGTGGGAAGCTGGATCAGCTAAGATATATGCAAATTACAGTAGGACTGTTTAAAAAATTTCCTCTTTTGATGGAAAATGTGGGCATCTGAATTAGAGTTTTTCATCGACTGCTTAGTTTTCTTATTTCCCCCTCCCCCGAAGTTGTTGAAGTCTCTGCCATGGAAAGAAGGAATTAACAAATATTGCTGCAATGTACTTCACTTACATGATATATGTCTTTCCTTCTGTGACGTCAAGCTTAAATCCCTACAAAATCTATGGAGTGATGCTGTCACAATCCGCTCTTGGGCTGAACACTTTGGCAGAGGTTAAACCCCCTTGCTTTCCAACTGACCTCAGATAAATCTGGGAGGTTGGGGGCAGCTGGGCTTAACTTCTGATTAACTCCAATGTGTTGTCGTGACTAGGTTCCTTTTACATTCTCGGAAACAGAATTAAGACTCAAAACGGAGTCAAGTGCCAAGTTGCTTTATTTGGCCAGAAATAGATACAGGAGACAAAAGCAACGAAAGAGAAAAAAAAGGTGAAAAAGGGAATGAGAGGGAGAGAGGGAGGGAGAGAGTGGGACTGTTGCGATAGCTGTCACCACGGATCTCCGACAGCCTGTCCGGTCCGGGTGGGGAGTCCAGGCATCCGATGCATCTTTGAAGCCGGTGGAGGGGGAGATGTTCCAGAACGCGCCCCCTGTTGTCTCTGCTGGTTTCCCCTTTTATAAGGTTGCTCCCTTGCATAGTCAATAACTGTTCTGCACATCCCTGCCTCCCACTCGGCGGTGGGGCACATGCCCAGTACTGTCACTAGAGGGTGCTTGAAAGTTCTGGAGGGTCCGAGCCCCTCCCCATATGTTGCCAGTCGGCGTTGGGCCCGGGCGTATGCGCGGAGGACGAGTACTCCAAGATAACGGGGCACACATTCCTGCCAGGTCGACCTTGGTGATTAAACTGTTCCGTTCAGCTGCCATAGTGATCAGGCTTTAGTAGTGAAACTTGCCTGCCCACAACGTTGAGACAAGTTTCTAGTCCCTGACAGATGCAATCAAGTCAGACTTCCTGTCATGGTAGAAAGGAAACATTAATTGTAATGACCTTTATGAGGAACTTCATCAATGTTTATGAAGTAGGAAAACAAAAATGTATTTCAGGACATTTTTTCCAGAACGTAAATTTCTAGCAAAAATTCAAGAAAAAAATAGTTTTTCATTTTTTAAAAATAGTATTTTCATAGGAGAATTTACAGGTTTCTCTTTTCATCCACATATACCTTCTACACCTACATGTAGCAGTAGGCTTCAGACCTCCCTTAAAATATTCTGATCCTTGTCACAGTCTGTTATTTAAGAAGTATCTGGTCTGCGTGCTGTGGACATCCTTATGACTTCTTTCCAGTAAAGGCATATTCCAGTCAAACTGAAGAAAGACTTCAAAAAAATTAAAAATGTAAAAGCTGACACTGACTTTCCCAAAATATTGGGTCATGAGTAATTATTGGATTTAATATTCCTGCTTTCATAAATCTTATTTTGGTTACCTTGGTGCATTTTGACTTTGTTTCAGAATCTTCTTCGTCAATCTGAAAGGTGCTTGTGCTTCAGTGAGTGCTGTCCCTCATTGTTATAATGTCTGTCTGAAGCCAAAATGTACTTACAAAGACAAAATTAGTATTGAACTATTGCTGTTGGCCCAGGTGGTTTGCCAGTAGGAAACCCTTGCCAGCTTGTTGCTCTTTTGGGAGATGAAATTATTGATAGAGGTGCTTTGTTACTCGTTTGGCTGGTTTTTGTCACAGAAACTTGTTGACTTTCTGAAAATGAGCATGGTCTTACTTTTCTGAACATAGTAAGAAGTGGTGGCAGAGAATTTCCTAGGTCTACTTCTCCATCACTGTAATAGCTTGAAGAACTCTACACAAGTAATACTTGTATTTTTTGCTGACATTCTCATTGCAATCTGTGGATGATTGGTGTTTCTAATAACCCCAGTTCCAGCCAAACATTCCTTCTGCATTTCTAACTACTTTTCAAAACTTTTCAAAAAGGTGATGATCAGTCTTACATTCAGTGTAATGTCTGTGGGCATAGTCCCCCATTATTTTGGATATCTTTCTCTTTGATGAGTGGCAAATGTCTGTATTTAATTTCATTAATTCCATATACATATAAGTATGGATATTCAGAAATATAAGGAAAGAGGGTTTGGGTCTATCGGTCTGCAATTAAATAATACACCTTGCTAATGACACAAAAGGCTATTATTGTCTTCCTAAGGCAGATCTGGGAATATTGTGTTTTTCAATATCTCATTCATATACTTTCATAAAATAAGAAACATCTGTGTTGTGTTTCTTCCAATAGAAGAACAAGATATTCCAACTGTTGTGTACATCTGGTGCTGCTTTCCAGGGATATATATCACATCATTTGTGGCAAACTCCCCAAAGTTTTTAATTTTCTTTTCTCTCTATAATTTCTATGCTCTCTGTATCAACTTTTATACTGCTGTTCTTGCCATGGCCCAGCCAGACTTCCTTCTCTGAGTGGATAATGAACATCATCAGCAAAGTCATGAAAGGCTGTAAGACAAGTAAAGATGGAAGTAAATCAGTTACAGTTGAAAATATTCTTGACCTGAACTAAAAAGCCATGTAAACATTTGGAAAATTTAGAATGTGATGTGCTGACCACAGTGATATCTCTGTCCAGGGCAGCTAAATCTGTAATAATAAACCTCCTAGAGCCTCTTCATAACTTCAAATTCCAGTTCCATTTCCCCTGCGCCCCACGCGCCCCCCCCCCCCCCCCCCTTGCATTTCAGGAATTTCAGGATTTATGGGTTTTGATACTAACTTTTTTTTGGTCCCCAAAAAATGCTTACAGCATTTTCCCAAAATCAGTTTTCTTCCAAGTTTTGTGAGTTGGGCACTTAAAGCATATTTCTGGAGCTAGCGTAACTCAAATGATTCAAACAGTTGCTCTTCAGGGACAAAGATTTATGGTGGCACTTGGATTTTTAGAGGAGAAAATGCTCTTCATGGATATAAAGGTAGTCAATGCCCAACTGTTAAGATTTTGTTGGAACTGAAACTTGCAGTTTAAAGGACTAGTTTTTATCCCCGTTTGTATACTTGACCAAATATTAACTTGATGAAGTCAGTTATAGATTGAGCCACACTGTAAGGAAGCAAATAATATTATTTAATTTTTACCTTTTATCCCAACATCATATCTTCTTTGAAAAAGCCCCTACAATAGTCATAATAGTAATTTTACATGGAGGAGTAAAAGTGCAGTCACGAACATCCTTTCAGGAGCTAGGTAGGAGCATGTTCAAAGGACCCAACAGCGTTTTGGTGGCAACTAATGCGCTGACTGCAGGAATGATTAGTACAAGCATGACATTCATCAGTCTCCTGAAAGAAAGGTTGCATATTTCTAAATGGGGGCATAGGGAAAGCAAATTTAAAGTTAACTGCACTTAAAGAATGTGAATCAGTCATGGAAGGCTGATGGCTGAGGCTTGAAATAACACTCAAGTTGTTTAATTATAAAAATTAAATATTTCTTGGTACTGCAAAGTTGCCTTGTTTGGCCACATGGAGTTAGTGTTTGCTGTGAATCTCCCTGGGGTCAGATCTGTAGGAGTCTTTTATAAAGAATAGGACGGGCAAAAATCCTACAATTCAACTCTAATCTTTCCAACATGAAACCACAAATGGAAACTGAAAAGGAAAGTCCTGTCAGAGCAAGCAGGGTCAAAAAAATCAGCTGCTAATGGATAGTGGGTAGGGTGAATGCACTGACAGCTTATGACTGGTGTAGCTGAATTGATGCTCTATGGTGATAGAAATAAAACTTTTAGTATCTAGTGTAAAAGAAAAGTTAATTAACTTCTGTAAAGTGAAACTAGTTCAAGTTGAAAACAGATGCACATCAGTTTCCTGCATGTATTCAGCTAAATATAACCTTATGTTCAAAGGCACTTACTTATAATGGATTCTCTAGGTCATAATATAGTCCTAGAAGCCTTATGCAAGTGTGCTATAGCTTCTGCATGATGCTTATTTATTGTATTTACCAATGTGAAAATTTACTAGAGATTAAGTATCTTGAGAAGATTGTACCACTGTTTTTAGGCATCAAAGCTGGTGCAAACATCAGCGTATTGCTCTTTGCAAAATTAAAATGGATTCTCATGGTTATTAGTATTTTGAATTCTGCAGTGCTTTTCTTTTTTAAATTGTACTTAAGACTGCAGAAGCAACAGCTTCTCTTGTGAAGACTAAGTAATAGTAAGTAGACAAATGAAAAGTAATATTAGCAGAAAGTAGTGTTTTGTATTCCCAGTTGAGAAAAGTTAATAGAAACAGTACCAAGGAAAATTGTTCACAGATGGCTTGCAGAACCAGACTAAACCCTCTTGCAGTCTCCCTAACAGAAAATGTCCTCTGTTAAAGCAAAGCAATAATACTCTCCAGTAAATGTCATGACATGTTCCTTGCTTTTTACTTTTCACTGCTTGAGTTACTTGCTGCTACTGTCAACTACCATTGTTATGAATCATTTCGGCTTCTTTTTGCTAAGTTGTTCTAATTTCAGTCTCTTTCTTAAGAGAAAATAAAAGCCTTAACAACAGAAATTGAAATGCTGCTCTCTGAAGACTTGTAAAACAATGTATCTCCATTTTATTTTGTTTCTGTTTGTACTTTTGATTTTATTTTGAAGTCCCAGTCTCCGTTGTCAAAAAGATATTTAGAACTCCTGTGGACTGTACAAGTATTAAAAGCATAATTTAATCACAAATTTATGATAGGAAGTTATTTTTTACTTCAGCAACAAAGCTGCAGACCTTTGTTTCTGTGTTTCTCTTGCCCATTTCTTCTTTAAAATCATCCTAATTTTTTCTGTTCTGTGTTTTGACTGTTTGGCAATACTGCTATTTTTTGAGAGTGTTTTTCCATTTGGAAGATCTGTGTAGGGTGAATGCATTGACAGCTTATGACTGCTCCTGCATAAAATGATGACATAATGTATCAAAGCCTAGACATTTCAAAAGCAAAGCATGAAAAATAGAGGGATAGGGCAATTAACTCTGCAAAGTCTTAAGACTTAAGGAGACTGTTGTCTTACAGTGTCCTTTGTTTAATATATATAAAATAGAGGGTGACTGCCAGAAAGTTACTTTCTCAGTATGATGGGAAGAATGCAGATCAAACGTTTGGCATTAGCACACTGAATTAATTTTAAGATCAGAAGACCCATTAACACAACTCGTTAAGTTCAGCTCAGCAAGGTAGTCCCCGTGCCATTGAAGCAGATCCACTCTCTGGTTCATAGATAAGAATGTGTATTCTATCTTTTTTTACAGGATGAGGAACGAAGAAGAAATATTTGTTGCCTTTTTGGGGAAAGAAAGATCTCTTTAAAGTATAAATAGGCTATGCTGCCTTCTAGAGAAAAGTAGACTTCCTCTGCCATATTGTTTAGTCACGCTCAGGAACATTGGACCTTTTCAGTGCTAAGTGCTAAAATTTTCTTTAGAAAACCACTTTATTATCCTTGTCATTAATGCCTGTCCAGATCTCTACCAATGCCAACAGTTTACCATCTGTTCACAAATACTTGTGGAACAAATATGTGCAAAGACTTCTCTACACCTACAGTTTCCATGTAGGAAAAGACCACAGGCTTATGGGAAGGCCCCCATGACTGACTTATTTCAAGATAAAATAATTTTCAGTTTTCTGAATAATAGTTCTAAATGAGGAAACCTTTCAAAATGCACTTTTGCTTGAACATTAGTAAACTAAGTGTATGGGAGAAAGAAGTGCAAAGTATCTATATTCAATTATGGCAGGCAATCAAGAAAAAAAACCTGCAAGCATTAAAAAAAGGATATCCTTTCCAATTAATTCTTTTTCTCTGTAAAACTGCCCTATTTATCCTAAGAATGAGCACTGCTTCTGTTAAATTTAGAAGCGTTTTTATTCCCTTCTGAAACATACTGAAAGCAGCATGTAAGTTGATTGAGTGCCTGGCATAATAGTCAGTGACATTCATGTGCCCTCCTGTTACATGTGCGTGTCCCCTGTCACATGAAATACCTTAATCTGAAGCAGTTATTACTTAGGAAAGGAGAACTGTGCAAGTACTGGCCTGGGAATTCACAGAACTGGCTGTCTAGATCCAAACAGAACTGCTGAGTCCAGAATATTTTTTTCCATTCAGTTTAGAGAATTGTGTTTCACAGGTTACCCTCAGAACTGAAGCAATCCAGGAACTTGGTGTCTGAAGTTAAAAGACTAGTACTGTATAAAGCAAGCATAACTGCAGTCAGACTAGAAATCTAAGCCTCCCCAGAAGCATGTACAATATTAAGTTGTGCTGAGAACAGTTCAAGATCATGGCTTTTGAAAAGTCGATAATCTCACGGGGACAAGACAGGGATAGATGACCTCAAGATAAGGCAAGTAATCAGCTTGGTTTTAACTACTGCAGGCTTTTGGTTTCATTACTTTTATTTCTGGACACTGGCAGTGTGCACTGTTGATCCCTAAAGCTTTCTGTTTTATTCTTACGGGCTTGCCCAGAACACCTCCAGCTCCCAATTACACCCTATTTGAAACTGCAACTATGTTTTTTCTGGTCGCTATAATATAAGCTGTGTAATATAATTAAAATTGAATCATTATATATTTTAGGTAAACTTCTTGCATTTCTATACATAAGCCCAGTGAATTTTCAGTATGTTGGAATCACTCCTGCAGTACAAATTCTCAAAAAAAACCAGTAAAAATTTCAAATGTCTCGGTATTTTTGCTTCCCCTCTGCAAAGTCAGTGGCTTTTTTATTTATTTGTACCTTACATTTTACTACATTTGCACTAGAGAAGTGTAAATTGAAAAATAATTTGGTTTTGAAAGAATTATCCAACTTCTCTGCTTTGTATATTTTGTTGGTTATCTTTGGATGTATTTGACTGTTAGTCAGCAACCAGCCTAACCTGCCAATTTCAGAGCAGAATCCCCACATCTCTAATAAGACTATGTAAATTCTGACTGATGTCTTCAAGCAGCCAGAGCGGCATTCTCAAAAGTATACAGTTTTGGTTGAAATCTATCTCTGAAATCAATGCAAATTTTATCACTAGCTGTAACAGGAATATAGAAATGAGAGCAATGCTGAAGTCATGGAAACCAACTCTTGGACTCCAGAATGGCATGAACAAAGGAAGAAGTGTTTTTCATCCAGCCAGCAGTTAGAAGGCTTTAAGTATTCCAGGCAGTACAGGCGGATGTTTAAAAAGCAAAAATCAAAGGATAAAATAAACTAAAGCCCTTTGTTGCTCCACATCCACTATTAAAAAGCAAAAGTAGCCTGAGGCCTGAAAGAGGGGGGAAAAAAAAGCAGTGCTAGGTGTGTGGGAGTTATGTAACTTTTTTTTGTAATCTGTATTTTCGTTTCTACTTTGATGTCTTATGTCTAGATTATAAGCCCATCTATGTGCTAGCTGCAATAGAAGGGCTGACTAGAATTGCATTTTCTGAAGAAATAAACAATATTTTTGGACAATGTAAGGCAAAACTGTATGAAACTGAAGAGCCTGAATTACTTGGAGTAAATGCTGGGATACGATTCAGTCCATCCTTCCTTAGCATTCACCTGGCTGGTGAAACAATTCTTCTAAAACAAGTGCTTAAATTCTCTGACTAGTCAATGGTGCAAGCAAGGAACCAGAAGGAGGTCGTGCCAGCACAAATTTAGGAAAAGCTCTTACCTAACGCGTAACATTTAGGAGCAATTCTGATGTCTAAGTAAAATCCACCTTCTCTACATCTTTACTTGGTGCATGTCATGAAACAAGGCAAAAAATATTTTGAAACTTAGTTTTTTTCAGGAGTGTAATATAAATATCTTTTTGCCTGTTTATTCACATCAAATAATACTTGAAATAAAAATAAGTTACTTGAAAGTTTAGGTTTAAATTGTCTAGCTACCTACATGCCCTATTAAAATTTGAATCTCAATACTGAATTCATGACATAAAAGAAATAGAGGCAAATTGCAAAAGAGTAAATCGGACAAATGAATATCCTTCATGCATCCTTGTTTCTATTGGGTTTTATTTATTTATTTCCGTACAGAACAACTGAAATGAATGTACACAAGAAGTGCGTTCTACTGTTGGAATATACTGCTGCGGGAATCTCTGTATTGATATGACAAAATGTTGTCCTTCAGCCTGCTGAGGTCTCTGACATTTTGTTTGTTCCATTGATGTGGTATAAAACTCAATGCACCCATAAAATACTGAATATGGGAGTCAGAAACCATGGGGAAGGGACTGGTGTATATTGAAGTGAAAAGTGGGAACTATGTAATTCCCTAAACAAAGGATTCAAAGGTCTATCTTGCTTCATTGTCAGCTTTTCTTTTTTTTTTTAGAAATAGCCAAATTTGGAGGGACTTATATAATAGGCAGAGATGAGGTTTTCTATATTCATAGGTAGAGCTGGTACATTAGTCCTAATTCTGAGCTGGTATGTGGGATTCACAGGAGTCAGTGCAAATAGGATATGTACATATTATAAACTGGGTGTTAAGGAGACAAACATGGCTCCAAAATAGCAAAGCTGATTTTCCTCTTACTAGCTGTTGTCATTTGTTTTTCACGTAGAGAAAAATTGAAGGAAAGGTAAGGTCACCTGTGATTTTACAGGAGGGTTTCAAGAGCATGTTCTTGAAAAAATAGTGCTGAAATCAGTTAATTTTAAACATATAGCATCTTAAAATAATGAAGAATAAATATTAACAAGTATGGCTGTAAGACGGGCACAAACAGAAGGGTTTCAGGTTTGGATGGCACTATAAAAAAAACCCATGCTAAATGGTTCAAGGATTGCTAACAGTGGGTGCTGTTGCCACTGAGGAAGAAAGGAGAGATGCATGGGGCAGCAGACTGAGAGGACAAAGAGGGAGCTGAAAGGTAGTAGCTAAAATCTGAGGGAAGGTCTTTGAGTTTGGGAGGAGTTCTGAAGAAGTTTTCTTTGTTCACACAGGCCATTGCCATGGTTATTCTTTTGCAGAAATAGTGAAACACTAAAAATGTTAGCTTCCTGTGTGAACTCTTGAAGTTTATTTGACATGCTGTAGTTTTTGAACTGTCGTTCTTGATGGAGAAGCGCTGTAACTAAATAAAACTTTACTTAGCTCTTGAGAGGATGTGGCTGGTGTGAAAACGTACTTTGCACAAACATAATGTAAATTAGAAAAAAAACATATCTGAAAAATCCCATATTGTTGGGGTTGTGTTTTATTTTGTCTTCCAGAACATCCCCAGATACTTTTCAGAACACTTGATATTTCTATAACTAATTAAATAACTGAAAAAAGATCCATTTAAGTAGAATTTAAATGTTGTTTGGTTGACAAGACTAAATATTTAATGGTGGACCCTTCTAAATTAAGTGACACTGTAGGCAAAGTCTTATCCAGTATCCATTAAGAGATTAACCCTGGGTATTGTCATCTGAAAAATCTCCATCTGAGCGTAAAGAATGGAAAAGCTCCTATCATGTAATCAGCTCTGACAAACTGAGTAGGGCAAACCACCTGTCTTGTAGGACAACTGAAAACCAAAACTCCTGTCTGTGTTTTTATATTACAATGCTGTTGATTTGCTGCCTAAAGCACATTTCTTTTAGTCAAAAATAACATCTCTTTTGACCCTTGCTTTTGGGAAAGTAAAAGCAACATGTTAAAAAATAGTAAATGTGTTTCAAAGATTGAGGTAAACAAAAAAATTGGTCTAAGTTCTAAGTGTAAGCTATAGTTTCCAAATAATTGTGGGGCTGTCATAAAGTTAATAGTGTTAACATATAAATGAAGGGGTGCAATTCACATATGAACACAGAAAATGAATTAATGGAGCTGTAACTGTTCAACTGCTAAGCTGCAATATATTATATACAGTAGAAGCATCTGCTAAGGGAATACATATTTTTAACATTACATAACAAGGCTTATAAACAACACAGGGATTTATATTTTGTCAGGGGACAAAGAACCCCAAAGTGCACCATAAGGTTAACACAGTGTTTATAGAAGACGGTACACATGGTGTGTGTTTAAATGTTTAATGGAAATACCAGGTTTTATATCTGTTATTTTGTATTTGCTCTGAATTCATATTGAAACTTTCATTCAGAGTTTGAAAACTCTTTTTCTTGGGTAAAGACTAGTTTTCAGACTTGTTTCGTCTGCTAATTTTAAACATTTCAAGCATGATTGGCTAACCTAAGCATAAGCTCATATTTAAAGAAACTCAGCATCTTGAAAATCATTCTTCTTTGTTCAAATACCAAAGTCTGATTTAAGAAAGATGGACTTATGCACTGAAAGATGTAATTATTGGCACATATTTCCTTTAAAAGCTAGGGTGAAAGATTTAAGTGAATAGTTGGTCTGTGACTTCTAAAATGAATGAATATGTATGCAGTTTTTATTACTACTTCTATTTTATAACTCATCTGCAGTTTTGTGAACAAAGATCAATGACAGATTATTTTTAAATAATTAGCTTTGTCTTGTCATAGTTTACAGGGTGACCTAATGAAATATCAGGTTCAGCCCGTTGCTTTCCCAGGTAATTGTTTGATAATCCCTTTAATCAGATGACCAAATAAGCATCAATATTAGCTAGTTTCTGGCCTCCACCATTCCTCTTGGAAATCCAGTTTTGTGTGCATGTGTTCATATGCTAATACTATCTCAGTCCATCGTTTTTCCCTTTTAATGAACTATGGGGTTTGGTTTTTGGTTGGGTTTTTTTGTTTGTTTGTTTTTCAGCTTTACTGGGCTAGTTACACCAAGTGGCTTTTGTTTCCTCTTGAGGCAGGGGCTTTTCTTCTGAGGATACTGGAATTCTGCATGCAGTTCCTGGTGGACATTCACAGCTCTGTGCAATAGCTGTATTACCTACTGCTATGGATGGTGCCAATACATCCCAGGATCAGAATGTTCCCTTTTCCAATTCTTTGAGTCATTTGCAGTGCTCTCAACTAGGTACCTATCTCTTCTGTTGAGAAATTTTCTTGGCTTTATTCAGAGTTGAAATGATAAGGTAATTTGAATAGCCATCGGTGCAGTGTGGCATTATGTTCTGTGAACCTTTGCTTTGGGTCTTCTCTTTTGCTAAGTAATCTCAGATCGTTCCAGATGCTGAGGCTTTAGGTGAAGTATAAGTTGTGCTATTAATTCAAAGGGAAAATGAAAATATGTAAGTTTAAAATAAATATAAATCAAAGTTACAGGGAAAATTTAAACTGTATTTTTATTAAAATAGGTGCATTATGGAAAATAGTGATGCTGAACAAACATTTCACTACATGATAAAGCTACATCTACTTGGTCAATGAGCTTAAGAGATGTCCATATACTACAGTAACTCTAGTCACAGATACTCAGATATAGGAATCTCTGAGAGGATTCCCTGGATCTAGCAGGTGGTGGCAGAACAGTAGAGGTAATGATATAGAAGAAACAGTTTGTAATAACAACTCAGTTCTGACCTGACTTGTACCTTG
This sequence comes from Phalacrocorax carbo, assembly GCF_963921805.1. Classification (NCBI taxonomy): domain Eukaryota; kingdom Metazoa; phylum Chordata; class Aves; order Suliformes; family Phalacrocoracidae; genus Phalacrocorax; species Phalacrocorax carbo. The sequence goes on from NC_087515.1 coordinate 104,260,903, forward strand.
GAGTTTGGTGCTTGCGAGATTGAAGGTCAGGAGAAGATTTTCTAGTATATCAATATGAGCAAATGACTTGGGGAAGGAGTGGAGGGGACTGCCTTTCCTGTGGCACCCTGGTGATGTTTTTTTGCTTGGTCACAAGTTTTGCAACTTCCAGCTGCTACAGAGCACTAAATGCATAATTTGGTTAAATGTTGGACATTTGGTTTTGGTATAGATTTATATGACCAGAAATTTGTTGTCCTATTTCTCCCTCAATCTGCGTCAGGGTAGGTTTATATTGGATATTAGGAAAAAATTCTCTGTTGAAAGAGTGGTCAGTCATTGGAAGAGGCTGCCCAGAGATGTAGTGGAGTCACCATCCCTGGAGGTGTTAAAAAAATGTGTAGACTTGGCTCTTTGGGACATGGCTTAGGAGGCCTGGGGGTGTTGGGTTGACGGATGGACTTGATGATCCTAGAGGTCTTTTCCAAACTTAGTGATTCTATGATTCTATGACTCTATGATTCCTTTTGCCTACATGCAGAGGCAAAACCTCCTGGTTTTAACTGTATAAGTGTTCTATCTCATTGTTTCTGTCTCCAGACTAGTGGGTGTTGAAGAGCATGGATAGACTATGCAGTCTCTCCAATCTAACATTTACACCATTGCCTCATATGATAGTAGTATAGATGGTAGTCATTCCGATCCAGGAGAATATAAATGGGACAGCAAATGTGTTCTTAAAAAAAGGAAATAAAAGTAAGTTTCAGGTGTCTGCTGTCAGGTAGCTACTGTGCTTAATTAATCTTGTTTTATCCTGTGTTCTTTTGCACTCTGCATCCATATAATAAAGAAACAATCCAACCAACAAAATAGAAGATGGATAATTAATCTGGGTGGTCAAACTGTTACTGTTACGTACAACTGATGATTGCAATTTCACATCTTCTACCTCCTTGGCTGCATGTGTAAATCTGTTCATGCAAATTCCATTTAATTGGAACCACTATGTATATTTAATTTTGGATACAAATTAAGAATGATTTAATTTTTTTCTTTTTAAACAAATTTTTGCTGTTAATGGAAAGAGGGTTGGTTTCATCAAATAAATACTTGTAGCACTGAATAAGATATAAAAAATCCCTTGATTCCAAATTAGCTTTTGTCTTATTTTCCCTTATATTGTTTTCAAGGGTTCCTGTGAAGTTTCCACATATAGTGGTAGGCAAGGAAATGAGGTTAGTTTTTTGCTCATAATCTTTAATATGAAAATCCTATTGTTTCTGTAAGTATTTTAACTGTCAAGCAGATGGACACTAGATTGCGAAGTAAAGAGTAACAAAGATGTCAGTTCACTCTCTCTTCCTGTGATCAGCGTATACTAGTTGAAACAAAATAAACAAGCAAATAAAATTTATTTACCAACACTGTGAAGCTGTGTTCCTGGCAAGAAATCTGTCCAATGCAAAATACAGTCCAATCATGATTCATAAATTTCCCATAAGGGGACAAAATTTGATAGAAATTAATAAAGCAGTACCTGTGGCTATGTCTTCTTTATTATTGTAATGTATTATCTATTTTTTCATAATTGATAGCAATCTTTTTCCTAATATAAGCAATTCCTTTAATAAGTTTTCTCTTAGACAATTTCTATATATTATTTTAAAAATCGTTTATCCCAAGTCTTATAATTATATACTGTTGAGTTTGCAGGTACAAATCTAGTACACAGATGTCTATCAAATACATTTATTAGGGTTTTTTTTGGAAACTAGGTTGAAAATAAACTTGTAATAAATGGGAAAGACTGGAGATCAGAGGTTCAGAGATACCCAACAGAGTTTGGTAACTTACAGAGGGTTGTGGCTTGCCTGAATATTTATACACAGAACTGAATCATTATGTGTGAGTACACATTGCTGACATGGTCCCCAACAGAAGAACTTTCAGAGCTCAATTCTGTGGTGGAAACTGCTACCAGTTTTAATCCAAATTAGACTTGAGTACTCTCTGTTGACACTTCTAAATGGCAAATTACTTCAGTGAGGAACATAATGAGGAGTCATGAGAGTCAATTTTGACAGTGAATTTTACCTGAAGTTTTGAATGATTGCCTACAATTTTGAATGATTTCTTCAGGAGACATAGCTTCTCACAGGCACCTGCACTTGCATGTGCATTTAACCCTCCATTATAAGGTTAGGATAGTCTAACTAATGGAAAGCCCAAATATTAAAAGTATTAACACATTTTTGACTTATAAACAGCATGATTTTGAGACTCCCAGGTGTCATGGAACAGAGTTAAGCCAAGTCCTTTGGGCTTTGTTTTGGATCAGCTGGAGGTTGGTCCACACTGAGTTTGTCCATCTCAGGTGCCACTACCTTCCCAGAAGGCTGGAGTGCATCATGTAAATGCAGCTGAATAACTTGACATAGTTTGGTTGAGTTCATTCTGCAAAAACATCCTAGTACTGCTCTCAATGCACTCCAGGTTACCCTTATGTGTCAACATGTCATGTTCAAAGGTTGTGCTTTGGAAGTGCACTTGCATTTGGATCTGTCCCAAGGTAAGAAATGGCCTTTGGAGTTCTGAGGCCTGTGGTGCAGACACATCTCTAGAGATCCATACTCGGTGTAGAAGAATTGCTGGTAAGCCATAAAATATTATATTTGTAGAGCCAAGCTGTCTCTGTCAAGGGCCGTGCAGGCGTATGGGTATTATGCTTTCCAGCTCTCCTGATGCTGACTGCTGAGAACCCTGAACCTGCTCTGCATGAGGTTGTCCAATATTTGTCAGACTTACTAACGGGTGCTGAGCTACTTCCAAGCCTGGCCCCAGCTTTGTAAGGTGACATATACAAAGTGAATGCCTTGCTAATAAATCCTTTTGGACCCATGCTGGCCCACGTCAGACCCAGTTGTATATTCTCAGTAGCAATGATTCAGTTTATCTGCAGTTCAGACATATCACCCACAGAAAAGTGAGGCTGCAGCATATGGAGAAACCTATTAGTAATACTTTAAAAGCTCTTCTCCTGGATTTCTTAAGCATTCTGCCATGCTTCTTGCAAGAGATTGAGTGTATCTTTTTGAAACTGTGTCAGGAAGTTTTCTCATCTGTACTCTGCAGCATATCTAGTGTTGCTCTTAACAGTGACTAAAACTATTTTTTACAATGACAGCAGAAATGAAATGGTGTCCCACAAATATATGTGGTTTTCTGCACTGGAGAGAAAGAAAAAAGTATGTTGGGCTACACGTTTATTCTCCATTATTTTCTGAGAGCTAATAAAAGTCCAAAAGTCATGAATGATCTAGTCCTGAACAAATTACTAACTTTTATTCTCCTCTTACCTGTTTTATAAGGAATCTAAAAGGCAACTTCTGCTGTTGTCATGGCAAAATGTGGAGTTTATTTGCTTGCTTTTATATTTTGCTAAGCTCTGTTGTTGTGGAATCACAAATCAGAGATGAAGAATCTCTGATTTCATAGAGAGGTCTGATCCATTATGGTGCTTTTCATATACTTGTGAAGTTTTATAAATTCTATGAAAGTGCATATATAGCTTGGGTATACTGTCAGTGTGCTTTCGGTGTTCCTTACGACCAGAAATTACAAGAGAGGGAAGTTTGGAGGAGCCAGCCCTGGCATACAGGGCTGAGATGTCACAGACCTTAAAATCTTTTATTTTAAAGTTTGCAGTTGTTTTGCTGTACGTTGTCTATGGGCCTTTTGGGCATGAGTAAAGAAAAAGGAGCAGCCCAAGTAATAATCACTTACAGTTATTTGAAACTGAGTAGCAGTTGTGTCTAATTTAACAAGTGAACTGTCCTGCTTCCTTCTTTCCTTTCAGGAGAGGGTTTGTCACTGATTCTTGTGAATTAGGGTTCAGGTGGTGTTAACATAGACCATAGGCTGAGTGCAGTTACTGCAGAGTGCGTGGTTCTTTTAGAGCAGACAAGAACCGTTTCACTTCCTCACTACGGTAGCAGATGAATTCAATTAACTCATTTTACTAATGAAATATAACAGGAAACCATTTTAATGCTTAGGTTTTGCAGATGGGGTTTTTGGGTGGTGGAGGTGGGGGGTTAAGTCAGCCATGCTGCTGTGGTTGTTTTCTACCTGTGCTGTCCCCGGAGAGGAGCAGGTTCTGTGTGGAGAGAGAAGTTCTCTCTCTCTTGATCTCTACAAACTGGTAAGAGTCAAAAGCCTGTAGCTGCAAACTGGCTCTGGAGTATCTGTTTCCACATCCTCAGATGTGACAGGGCCGTAGAACATGCTGAGTAGATGCTCTGCTGGAGAGGAAGCTATGGAGCAAGATAATACAGCCTGAGTGAGAAAGCTGTGTATCATATTTATCCTTTTTAAAAGTGTGTAGCTGTAAACAAATTTTGTGTCTGAATTTCTTAGACTTTTAATATAGCTCTTCAGACTCCTGGTCATTATCCTTGACCTCCAGCTCTTTTCTGAGTGATGCATTTACCTTACACAGTCAGTTTTCATCATAACAAATGGTGTAGGTCTCCTATTTGCAGAGAAAAGCTGAAATGTGTATTCTCAGGAAATCATTAACAAATAATATATATTATTTCTTTATTAATCTGGGATTGGTACCTTTGCAAAGCTCTTGGTCTTGACTTCTCATTTATCTCCAGCTGGCTAAGGTTTGACCATTGTGTTGCAGCTTCACCTAGGAAATCTTGAATTTGGTTGTGCTTATGGTATTTCTGACTTACCTTAGTTTTAATACAGACTGATTTTGATACAATCAGTTCCAAAGATGATGATAAAAAAATATTGAAAGTCGCCCCTGGCTTTTCATTACCTATCTGAAACTTACTAATGTACAGTGGGTAAAACAATCCATAAAATTTGCTTTTCTATAGCGGCCAAAAAAGAAAATAGTGTTCAGAAGTAATTTTTTACTCTTTCTAGAAAACTACATATATTGTAAATAAAGAAGTATAAGTTTTATGTTTTTCTTTCTAGAACAACTGCAAAGCAATATTGATTCCATAGTATCTTTTCATACCATTCTGTAAGCAGAACCTTATGAAATGTATGTCTGAAACTCTGATTTAGGCAAGATAAATATTTTTATTTCCGAGAGATGTAGAGAGATAAGTATGTTAAAGGGAACAGAAGAGACAGTTATGTCCCTGTGGGATATTTAAATAAAGTCAGGAAACTGAATTTATATGTGCAGCATAGTTCCTATACACTGTATAGGAAATGTAATTGTCTAACACTGAATTTTCTTTTCTCCAGTGTTGCTACTGTGAGCTCCAAGAAAATGCTAACTCTTTTTCTTCATTTTACTGTTCAAGTTCATCTTGTGGATTTTAATATATTCAGTAAATGTAGTTACGACTAGCCAAAGGCAGAACCAGTAGGGGATGGTGGGCTGTGATTCCTCAGTGGATAAATTAAGCATGTTGGGCCCAGAGTTCTATATACATGTTTCAAAGTCCAATACTGTCACTTATTCTCCAGAAACAGATGAAACCAGGATATACCACAAGTCTGAAATTTGCATAGGGATGCTGTTTTGACAACTGCCAGTACCAGAAACCATACTTTTTGCCAATATTAAAAGGATCCATGGTTATCTGTCCTAGCACCAAACAGACGTCTAGCTTTGCTTCAGGATGTAAAAGAACATAAATCCTTACTGAATATTTTTATCTGAATATATCTGTTTTAGTAGACACTATCCAGAATCATAGTTTTTTGAGAGTTTGTCTATGAATTACTTTAATCACGTAACATATTAAAGGAAGTGATGAATTACTGATAGCAGACAGCTTTATTTCCTGCATAATGCTGCCTGTCATAGTATTCCAAGTATTAAAAAATATAAAAATATAAAAATAAATATAGAAATATTTATAAGTTTCAACCCTTTTTTTCTTCTAAAATTATTTGACCTTGGTAGGTTTTCGGCCTGAAGACTGCTAAAACAGTATTGGAAGTGACATGAATAGGAATTACTCTCTCAGATTCAGAAGTCCCATCTCCTTTCAGTCTGACCATGGCAAACCAGTATCACGTTGTGCTGCTGTGCTTATGCAGCCATGAGCATCTTTCGCAATGTATAAAAGTAATGACACCACCATATGTCCTAATTGCTAGAACAATGCAGATGCAATGCCCTCCTGTGGGTTGTCATTATTTCTTCATAGCGGTACTGACAGAGGTGTGATCATCGTGCTCATCCAATATTTCTCACCCAAGGTATAGAATGTCCACTCAACATTCTCCATTTCTGTCATCTTTCTCCCCTTCTCCAACACTGCACATTTAAACAAGAGCTATGAAACATTTGGCGTAAGTTTAATGTGATTTGCCTTTGCACAGTAAATGTGAGTGATATGAGCCATTTGCATCAACACTTCTTGTTTCTAAGCATTGATATGTCAGCCTGCATCACTGATTCATGGAGCTCTCTCCCAGATTCTCCTTCTCCCAGGATTTCTTATGGCCTCCTAACTCATTTAATTCAGATACTGGTGGGCTTGAATTGAAACAATGGACACAGCTTTCTGTTTATTCATTGTAACTTAAATTAACTGTCATCTTTGGAAAGCAAGAACCTTTCCTTGTTTCCTTGCTTCTTTCCTGTGTGTCTGTTAGTTCAATCAACATATTGGCTAAAGATGTATCAAAATTAAAGGAACTCTAGTTATTACTATCTTTAGTTTAAACGAAGATTAAAGCACTTGAAGACACGAGGATTTGTTATTTTAAATGTAAAGTTCATCTAAATAAAATTATTTCAGCAGATTTTGAAGTTATAATTAAATCCATTTTAAAGTAAAAGGAGTCTTGTGCCATTTGCTTAAGAAAACAAGAGCTTCCAGTATAACCAGTTAGAATACTAAAATCCAAGACTGTCAAGTAAATAAAGTAAATTCTTTTTTAAAAAATGTCAAATAGACATATACAGGGATGGGGAGATGAGTTTCCTTCAGAGGAACTGAGAAGAGCAACAGAAAAAAATCCCGTACCAGTAATTTATAGCAGTTCCTCAGAGTACAGCAGTTTGTTGTGCTTTTTGGTTTTGTTTTCTTTGGAGGGACTGAAACTGTTTTTTAAGATGTTCAGTGCTGCAGGAGTGTCCATACTTACTGTGGCCAGGGGTTGCAGTAATGGGAGACTTGAAACTGAGTTTTGGATGTGTACATTTTAGCTGATATTTCTCAGGTTAAGTTGATCAGATTAACAATATCTTTAATAACAAATAGATAAAATTTATTTTTAGTACTTTAAGTTCTTGGCAGTCCCACAGCTGTTAGGCTGCTGAAATACAGAACATTCAGATTAAAATTTCTTTATTTGAATCTGCCAGTGTTTGAACTTTACTGTATATTTTTGATGACTTGGGAGGTTTGCTTACTAATTTGGAACTTTGCCTAATGTTTTTGTTCAAATAGAACTTTCTATCTTATAATTAATCTCCTTGTTCTGTATGTTCATACAATAAAAGTGCAGAACAAATGAGTACTCAAAATGCTAGATGTATAATGAATAGTTAGGGTTTAAACATAACTATTTTCCTGACAAGGACATGGTACTGCTATAAGCAATTGGCTGTCTTACGTTATTCTTCTGCCAGGTTCCTTCTTCTTTTATAGATTATACAATAAGAAACTGCATACAGTCAGGACTTTTACGACAACACCGAAGGAAGTAGTTCATTTCCAAAAACAAGTGAATCTACTTTATTCATTGTTTATTTAAAATTCAAACTTGCTGGTCTTATCTCCACTTGCATACAGTGGGAATAAATGAGTTTTTCTCATCAATTTATGAATAGAATATCCAGCATGGCTCAGGGGGAGGGAAAAGAACATAGCCCATCTGCTCATGCAGAGTGGCATCTTCCTTTTTTTAATGAATCCCGCCAGTGAATTTAGTCAACCATGCAGAACTGAAGAAAGGCTAATGTGAAGGTAACAGACCAGCTTTCAAGTTCAAGAGAACCTATGCTTCTCAGAAAGGGAGAGGACTGATCGAGTTTTTACTCATGTTCTTCAATGCATCTGAGCTTCTCTTGTACATATTTGGCTTGTTGTTTCATTTGATGCTGTCTACATTCTGTAAGGCTGGAAGGGGTTTGGGGTCTCAGTCAATTAGATCTCTCATGTACAAAAAGACCTTTTCTGTAATGTTATGTATAAAGTATAGGCCCAGACTACGAAATGGGTGCGGTTCTATGGGATGTCCTCTGGTTGCATGACTTCCACAGTACATCTAGACAGATGCATATGCACAATCCAGATAAGAACTTTGTTGAGGAAAACTGATCATCAGGGGTTGACATGTCCCTCATTGCCTTATATTTGTCAGTCAGAGCTTTCTATTTTTGAAACTGCCAAATAGGCATCTCATAAATTCGATCCCACAATAAGATGTGATATTGATGTTGTGGTGCCTCTCCATATCTACCTTACTGTGTGGTATTCCATGGAAACTTGATGTCATATTAAATGTCTGGCTATGTTTCAGATAGAGGAATTCCATCTTCTGTAAACACTTCCATTTCTGCAAATTATATTTTCTTGTGTGAATCTCACTGTCACAGATTCTTAAATTTTTTTTCAAGTCTCATACTTTAATTTCTTGTACGTTTTGATGTTATTTGGTTGCCCTTTTTCTGATAGTATCACTGACCGTAGCAAAGAGCGGTGACACCACTTTTTCAGGTGGCTGATTTTGCAAAAAGGCCCAAATACAGGGTCATGTTATGTCATCTTATACAGGTCAAAGCACTGCTGTGTATTGAATAGTCATACTACTACCTGTAAGGGAACACTTCTTCAAGAAAATTTACGCAAGTGTAAAGGATAAAATTATATGGATTATACTAGTAGTTCCCAGCAAAAAGCAAGGATTTGCTAAACCAGCTACTCTGTCAAATATCTTTGAAGATGGCTTTTCTTCTCATACTGAATGTGATAAAAAAAGCTGCCTGAAAGAAAACCTCTTCACAAGTTGGAGTACTAACATCATGGAGCCACACTGCTATTTCTGACAAAATAGCTCTAGTAATTGGAAGCCTGTTGTCTTGGCTAAACCAAGTCCTTAATAACTTCCTCAACTGAGCTGGATTATATGAGGCTGAAAATGCAGCTGCTTTGTTATGCCATTTTTAGCATTCCTTAACCTAACATAATGGAAGGTGGCTCCATGGAAGTATGAGGGAGACTGTCACTGCTTCAGAATTTGCCCTTAAAATTTGTTCTAGCTGAAATTTACTGTATTGCATGGAAAGCATGACTGGAGCCTAAAATGTAGAACAGCAATAACTGTGTCTACCTTAATTATTGCTAGATTATCTTTTATTTATAGCTAGGATACCTTTTATTGTTGGAGGCATAAGTGGGATTCTTCTTCATTTACCCATTGCTGTCCATTTAGCTCCTTACTGACAATATATTAAGATATAGTGTTTATTGTGGATGGTAAGATCATAAGGAGGTTATAGTGTGAGATTCCAAGGAGGGCCAATCTGCACATTAGAGCTAAGGAAAAGTGGATAAACCTAATTTATTTTTTGTTTTTTGGTTTAACAGCTCTAATGGTACTCTTTTGATGTGGTCATTGTCTACTAGAAAGTGAAAAGAGATATTTTTCTGAAGGCTGTTGGAAAGCCAAAAGGCTATGACAGCTTCTTGCTTGGGCCACATTTCACTTGCAGGTGGCCAGATTTGGAGAGACTTCCCGTACTTACAGTCATGCAGTTTTTTCCCAAACTAGTTCAGAGGGAGATTGGTGAAAATGTCTGTAGCCTTTCAGAAAGAAATTTTGTGTTTGCTGTAGCACTATAATTTGATAGTCATAGAAAACCTATTAAAAAAAAAGGAACATAAAAAATGGTTTTGGTCCCTGAAGGTGATTTGTGGCAGTATCTCATGATAACAAATTACATCTGATCCCAGGAGGGGCTGTGGCAGAGAGGAAGGTCAAACGGGAGAAAAGTCCAAATAATCTGTACAAACTGAAAAAGTTCCATATGTGATAAAGTTGTCAAACATTATCAAGATAAATAGAGCTATTTAACTATGTGGAGCAGAGGGAAGCATTTTTTGGTAACGGATGTCCTTCTGAATGGATACCCAGCATTGACTTTCATATGATGTAATGTGTCAAAGTTTATCAGAGAGAAAAACTGAGCTGAAATTCCAGACAAAAATTCATAATGTAAACCCATTCATTTTTTGCTGACGTTTTGGGTTTTCAGTTTAATTCTATTTTAGCAGTACATCACAGTTTCACTTAGACTGCTATTGCTGATGTGCAAATTCTTTTTCAAAACCCTTCTATTATTACCAGAAGCTTTTCTTGTATCTTCTGTACTTGACTTTGAGTATATTTCGTGATGTAAGAAGTATGGAGTTAGAGATGGATTAATTAATTTGGCTTAAAAACAGGATTATGGACTTCCATCAGTTAAACAGAATTCCAGCATTTATTTTCCTGCTTTAAGAAATAATTATAAAATAATCCAATATTCATAGGCCGTAATTATCCTGAAGCTTATTGCTGCATATTACTTTTCATCACTACATACGCAGTTATTTGCGTCTCACAGGCAATGAACTGACAGACAGAAGTAGCTTTCTGATTGACACACAGAAGATCAGAACTTGTGTTCTACTTCAAGTTCAGGTATTCTTGGCTTACAGGCAAATTCTAAGACCACAGAGCTATGCCACAGTATTGTTATATTTAAATCTCCTTTTCTAGGTTGCAGCGTTCTTGTATCCTTTCTTGCTTTTCAAAGGTGAAGCTGGCTGTGCCTTTGATTAATGCTTTTCTCAAATTCTTGGCTTTTTTTTTTCCCTTAAGCACCAAACAAAGAAAATGCTGTTGTTGAGTATTATTTCATTCCCTTATTTGTTTTTCTATATCTTTTTTTCTATAAAAATATATTTTAAAATTCATTTTCCGTGCTTTAGATCAGTCTATGGATTCAGTATTTTCTCATTTGTGAGCTGCCAGTCTTTCTGGGTTTTGAGTGTTATGTTCTTCCATATATTTCATATGTTTATTTTAATTCTGATTTATCACAAATACACATATTCAGCTGGGACCTTTAAAACAAGTCAAAATAGACAATATTAAACTAAAGACACTCCATATGCTTTCTGTTTTCTTTTGAGTTATTAATCATATATCTTTAATATAATTTTTAACTGTACATTCTTTTGGTTTTATCTCATTTTGCATTCTGATCTGATAGTATTAGTTTATTGGTCAAACTACTACCTTTATGCTTGTAAGTACAAAAATAGCAGTAACATTATCACAAAAAACAATTAATCAGCAGCTCAGATCTCTCTGAAAATGAAAGTACAATTTTAAGAGGTATTGCCCTTTTTTACTCTTTATATTGTCAGTTGTAGATCTTGCTGTTCATTTAGTTAAACTTTTATATAAATATATTTTAATGTTTTCAGCAAACGGCTGAAGAGTCTTTACTTACAGTGTGAAAAAGTGGGCAAGTATGTTTTTAAGTTTCAAGACGGAACTAGAAGTGCAAATGTTTACGGGGGCATTGTGTTCATACACAAGTACACTGTTAGCAAGATTAAGCTTGTCTCAAAGTGCCTGTATCCCTGCTATATGTACTTTAATGTGCTATAGGCCATTGGTTAGCATCTGAATTCCCTCCTATGGTGTAAATAATTTGAAGCCCAGAAAAATAGATTTCTACCTAAGGCTGTATTGGGGTTTTTTTGCCCTTCTTTTCTCCTCTTTTTCTGACACTTTAGTAACCACAGACATTTGGGAGTAAGAGATTGAGATGCCAGTTCCATAGAGACTAAACTGACACTTCAGAACTTTATGGCATTCCTTGAACCGGACTGCCCTTGGGTCTTGCCAGGCACTGAAAATGCCTTTAGTCATAAGGAAAGAAAAAAATACAGCAAGAGTTTGTTCACTATATCCATTAATTCTTCTGTCTTTTCACTTAAAATGCAGTTGCACATTATGGTTTTTGAATGGCAAAGATAAAGTTTTCCTTCCTACTTGTTCCCTTCAACCCTGCTTGGTGTTTTTCCTTTTCTTTCTATTTTGTTGGATTGCACACAGAAACTCATTAAGCAAAACAGGATAAAAAGTTCTGAGTGGAAGGGGAAGGAGAAAGGGCTTTTACCTGGATTCTTGCACTGCCTGTGCTTAGAGGGCAGTGTCACAAAAAGTTGAACTATCTAAACGTAAGGGATGTAAATGAGGAGTGGACAGAGTGCTGGCAGATGGAGGTAAGAATCTCTTACTCTTGCTTTTTGCAAAAAGAGAATCAAGCAGGGAATTCTTGGAAATTTGTACTAGATGTCTGCCCTAGATCACTGAATTAAATTTACCTGACAATACAAAAAAACCCCATGCGGTTTCTGCTACACTCCCACAGAATTTCTGGTAGCTATTAAATTTGCTACAAAATACAGAGGGCTTTTAAAAATATTTTCAGCAGGTCATTTATGTAGTATCTGTTGGAAAGTCTCTTCTGGTTGTAGAACAGGAAAAAAAAAGAAGGAAAAAAGTTTTCTTTAACCATGCAGCCACAACTCTTCTCTTTTATCTTCATCTTTGCAGTCTCCTTTGTTCTGCTGCACTAGAGAATTTTTGAAGTACAGCTTAAAAGTAGCTCTTTTAGCCATTCTAGTTATAATTGAACTGGTTAGTTAGACATGTATGAACTGTTCAGCCTTGTTATAATGATTGTTTACTTGCAATGTAAACATATGTAAAAAGATTTTGTGGTTTTTTTCTTGATTTCTTTGGTAAGACTAAAAAAAGCCAGTGAAGATGTCAGCCTTTCTTACAAAGACAGCATAGCAAACCACACCAAAACTCAGCTCTGAGGTGTTACATGTTTTTAATATTTCACCAGTTGGGAGCCATAAGCCTTTCTTAGAGGTCTAAAATTAAAGAGATTTTACACTGTACATTTGAGTTTGGAAGATAAGGTGGTATAACAATTTTTTCTTGTTAGCTCTAAGTAGATATCCTTAATATTTATCAGTTTACACATTGGTGCTAGAGTTTCTACCTCTCTGTATTGTAATTCTCCAGCATTTTATCATTTTTTGTCCCAAAGGATCATATGTGAATCAGAACAGAAAAACGTGACTTTCAATTTAAACGTTAAGTATCTTTTCACATGATGTCTATTTGGGCCTTTCTTTTTAAGAATTAGTACATGCATAACTTAGAAAATAAATCATGATAAAACATTTGTGAACACTTACATACTCGCTCATTTAGGTATAGTGTAATAAGACTAAAAGGCTGTTTCTGAAATCAGTGTTGATTAATCTTTTTATAGATTTATTGTGCACTTTCTAAGGAAGTGCTTTGAAGTGTAGAAACAGACATAAATATCATGTTGTAGCATATGTCAGGGACAGCTCCATACATAGCTTACGTTCTTTAACTTAAATTGATAAAATATCCAAACCGAATTCTCATCCATGTATAGAAAACAAAACTTGATAACAGGTATTTTTAGAATGATGTCTGAAATCGTATTTTCTAAATAAGATTGTCGTGTCATGACAATGATGCTAAGAGTAATAGAATAGGGAAAATAACAGGAAATATTTGTCCAGATTATGTAAGAGGAGCAAGAACTTGCCAAAGCACTGTCTTGTAGTCAATTGAATTTCCAAATAGTTTTTACAAATATTAAAGTACACACTTTTTAAAGGTGTTTTCTTATGCAGTGTGGTATATCTCACATTACTTAAAAAGGGTATCTGGAGCTGTTTTTCTGAAATGTGGGTAGAATTCTTGTGTTCAAAGGAGTACTTCCATATTTTCGTTATTATTAGAGATGCTTCGTATACTGGGATAGAAGAATTTGTCTTCCGGAATTGTCTCTCACACTTCATAACTTTATGGGAATTACTAAGGTCAGTTATGTAATCGTTTTAGTAGCATGAAAAATTAAATTGGACAGACTTATAAGCATATCAAACTCTCCAAAGACTGATGTCATTAGAAAAGCTGTATATGCCCAAAACATGAAGTAACTAAAATCTTTGTGTGTTGTGGTTTAACCCCAGTAGGCAGCTCAGACCCACCCAGAAGCTTGCTCACTCCGCCCCCGGTGGGATGGGGGAGAGAATCTGATGGGGTAAAGAGAGACAACCCATAGGTTGAGACAAAGCAGCTTAATAGGTAAAGTAAAAGCCGTGCATGCAAGCAAAGCAAAACAAGGAATTCATTCACTGCTTCATATTGACAGGCAGGTGTTCAGCCATCTCCAGGAAAGCAGGGCTCCATCGCACGTTACTGGGGAAGACCAATGCCATCACTCCGAACATCCCCTACTTTCTCCTCCTTCCCCTAGCTTTATATGCTGAGCATGATGGCACATGGTGTGGGATATCCCTTTGGTCAGTTGGGGTCAGCTGTCCCAGCCGTGTCCCCTCCCAGCTCCTTGTGCACCCCCAGCCTGCTCGCTGGTGGGGTGGGGTGAGGGGCAGAAAAGGCCTTGGCTCTGTGTAAGCCCTGCTCAGCAGCAATGAAAACATCCCTGTGTTATCATCACTGTTTTCAGCACAAATCCAAAACACAGCACTATAGGAGCTACTATGAAGAAAATTAAGTCTATCCCAGCCAAAACCAGTATATTGTGTTATTTGATAAGTACGCTTCACAAGATGCATTCTTTTCTTTCTTAATTTACTAAATTCTCTCTTTAGATTTGAAGTTTCCCAAATCAGAGTTCAAAGCAATATTAAAACATTTCTCATGTGTATATAGCTATTTCTGTATGATACTGCATCATCTTCATGAGTTGAAGTTTATGGATGATGAACATTCCAGTTCATCTCTGAAACAAGGTTACAATGCTATATTGATCCTCAAGCCGACTGATGTTACATGACAAAATGATACTTCTATTTCTGGAAGAGGACATAGAAGGCAAAGCAGAATTAAGATGTAAAAAGATTATTTTAGTATCAATATTCACTCATTTACAGTCTTTCAAAACAGAAGTTAATTTCCTAAATAGTGTATACAGGGAAGCAGTGTGGCAGAGATTTGTAATTTATTTCTGCATGCCTAACTGTGAGGGGGAACATGCAGAATTAATTTTGTTGTGTTTTCATTCTCATCAGAAAGGGGGTTCTTGCTGTGCTCCTAAGCAGAATGAAGGACTGGTACTGCATAAACTAGTTTTTTCCTTCTCAGGTTATGGTACATGTCATTGGGCTGATTCCACACAGGAAAGAAAATGGAGGCATTGCATATGTTTGTCTTCTTTCAAACCAGTGGACTAGGCTTTTCTTTGGCAGCATTCACCAATGTCATAATTTCTGATTTAATGAATTCTGCCTATTCCAGATAAGTGGGAATCTGTTATTCTGTTAATAGTTTTTCAGATTCTCTTGAAAGGAAATATCTAAAATACTGCATTGTGGAACAAAGAACACATTTTCAATATCGTCAAAAAGTAGAATTTAGTATTAAAATGACCATAAGAATATGCTCCCCGACAATGTAGTTTGGTAAGGTTCATTGAGATAAAGACGTGAAAATTAAGAAAAGAAGCCTGAAAATTCAGTTGCTAATTTACATAAAATTCATAGGTTAAGAGTTGATGTGGACTTATAAAGCCTGACTGTGCATGCGTTTTCTTGAATAAACTATTTGTTAAGGCCTTTAACACAGGCGATTGACTGAAAGGCTCAGCTTTATTCCTTGAGGACCATTTTCCACATAAAACCAATCTGGAAATTGTTACATTCACATTAGCAAAAATTTGGTTGAGTAACATTTGTATTAACATACAATTCTAGCCTCGTCCTGCAGTTAAAAAATTGTTATGCCACTTCAGAGTGCTGAAATTGTATCATTCACAGAGGCGTATCCTTGTGAGGGGTCTATAAGGTGCTATTTAGAAATCCAAGTGGCAAAGTGTGAGCTGACATTGGCACAGACAGTTAAGAACCATGGTAGAAGGGGTTTTTTGTTCGTTTCTTTTTCTTACACTATATTGTTTGTCCTTCCCATTCTTTGCATAGCTACCTGCAGATGTTTGAGTTATGGCCTCACGTGGTGTCTACAAAGAGGAAAATGCATTTGGAATATAGGCGGTGGATGGTAGTGGAAGAGGGTAATGCAAATAGAAAAGCAGAGGTTAATTAGCCCACTTGTGGTATTAAGGCAAAATTATTTGCTGGAAGAAGAATAGAAGGAAGGAGAAAGAATGGAGAAGAGCTGAAGAGGCTTTCTCCTACTGAAGGAGAGAGGTTGCTCTCAAGTTGTGATTGAAAACAGTTGTGGTGGGTAGGACTGATAACAGCAGAGATCAGGAGCTGACAAGTGGTGTTGTGCTGTTAGTCAGCAGTATCTTTAAACCAAGTTTAGGCGTCTCTTTCTATTTGATCGTAATGATTGCCATTGTTTCTAGGAGGACTGTGCTGCATTTTCTAGCTTTAATTCTGGCGGGGATTTGTTGGGGTTTTTTAGAAGTGTTTTCAGGTCTGATCACAGAATCATAGAATACCAGTTTGGAAGGGACCTCAAGGATCATCTGGTCCAACTTCTCTTGGCCAAAGCAGGGTCTAGACAAGATCTTAGATTTTATCTTTTTTCTTATGCCTGATTAGAAGCAGTGAAAATATTTTTAGGTGAATCACAATTGCTTAAAATGGTCAGCAGAATGTGTCTTTCCTGAATTCAACACTGACAAATTAGCTATGTATTTCAGTAGATAATTCTTTACATAAATAGCTAATGGTTCTATTTGACTGCAGTCTCTGGTAGTCAGTACCTCTTCTAGCTAGTCAAGAAGATATTTTGGGAATAATCTTGAGAGCATCTATATTTATTTTCATATATGTTGTGGTTTTTTTTGATTGCCTCTCTCTTTTGCTAGCTATTGTATCAGTGTTGCGTATACTGTTGTCAGCAGTCTCTGCAGTTGAGGTCTCTGCTGAAGAACAGCAGGAATCTGTCTCATGTTTATATGTCTTAAAAGTATAGTTACCTGGAGTAGAATTCACCTTTAATCTAAGAACTCCAGAACTTTCCCCTCACAAATCTTCTACACAGTCATGCATAGCATAGATGTTAGTGAAAGCTCAATCACTACAGCAACAGAATTAGAGTGTACATGTTGAAAAAGGTGTATGCTGTTGTTCTCAAGGATGTTGTAACATTGACTAAGGGAAGAAATTGTTTATAAAAACTTTTGAGTAGTGAAAATATTTGTATTGGTGAGGGAAAAGAGCAGAAAAGAAAACACAGTTGGTTTTCTTTAAACCAATGCATATTCAGTAGAATTGTGATTTGTAGCGTACGCTGTTTCCTTATAAACATTGGAGGGTCTTGTCAGCACTTTTGTCTTTCAATATTAATCTCCTGAGATTGTTGCTGTTGGCCATTTCCGATCATTAGTCTCATTTTGCCTGAGACAGCCCTCCTGAAATAGAAGCTTTCTTTTGCCTGTAATCCAAATCAAAGCCATACTCTAAAAGTTAACCTGGTTGTGATATGGAAATAGGTGCTCATAACAGCATTCTTTCTGTAATGGGTCAAGCATGAGCCAGTGATAAATAAACATGGCATGGTGTGGTCTCACTGCTAGGGATGGTGTGAGGCACAGCAGAGCATGTGGGGTTGGGACACTGCTGTCCTGGAGGCAGCGGTTTGTGCTGGGCTCGTAGCCACCCTCTGCAGTGCAGACATGGAGCAGCGAGTAGACAGGGGTACAACCCACAAAATGGAGCAAGGTGAGTGAGAACTCCCTAAGCTAGGCCATAAAAAGGGTTGAAAATTGGGCAAATCTTCAGTGTGCTACTGAGGGAGGGCTGATGTCCTTTTCTTATGCATGGACACAAACCTCTGCATACACTCCGAGGCCATTAACTCTTTCCTGGAGTACAACTTCTCTCCCAAGTCAAGCTGTTTTTCTTTCTTTTGTGGGTTTTTTTTGGGGGGGTTGTTTTTTTTTGGGGGGTACAAAATATAAAATCAGTAAGAGATCATGATGCTCTTACCACCTTTATTGTCCTAAAAGTTGACTGTCCCAATTCATCTGGTATAATCTCTCTCTTGTTATTGTCTAAATAAGAAAAGCCTAAAGATCTTTTTTGATCAAATGCATAACTTTTAGGGTGTCTAACTTAGATGGGATTGATCCAAAGATTATAATGCTAAAGCCTCTAAACTTAGCTGTAACACAGCTTGACAATGTCCTTTGCACACGTACTGTCAATTACTTGCACCTGTGATTGGTGCTTTGTAAGTTCAACACTATTTGCTTGTGATTAATTGAAAAAAAGTTAATGAAAAAAGTGTATGTCTTTTCAAGACATAAAAACCAAGATAATGACAAAAACCCCATCTTGTTTTTTTGTACATTTATGAAAAGGAAAACATGTGATCGTTATATAAATATTTTATACTTTGAAGAAACAAGGGGCCAGTGAAGTTGCAACTATGAGAGCAGCTGCTCCTTGTTTTCATTTTTTTTCCTTAAGTGATAAACTGAAATCTTTTGCACTCAATCTTTTATTAAATAATAATAATTTGCTTCATCCTGGAAAAAGTCTTTCCCAAATTCTCTTTTTAGGTCCAACTTACCAGGTATAAAAATTATAGTTCCCTAGCAACCCTAAAAGTGCATAGGATCTTTTAATGTTTCATATATATACCACAGGATTTTTTGCTAATTTCCCTGATTTTATTAAGTAGCTGTCTTCATTAATGAGATAGAAATAGATCCTGGGTGTGATACGGTGAGCTGAAATGAAGACTTAACGGCATATTTATTCAAAGATGGCAGAAGATCGTATATATTAATGGAATTGCTTCTTTTTTCACTTGCTGATCTAGATTTAGGAAATGGAAAATATCTAAGATTGAAATTATGAGACACTGCTACAAAATATCCTTATAAAGGAATTAATTCATATTTTCCTTAAGTCCTTTACTGGGTAACAAAAGGACTTTTATAATCACTTTCTGCATCGGCAGTCTGTATCAGCAGAATTTATTTTAAGACTTTGAAATGTAGAAAAATTTGCATAGTTTTAATTACTAAATTTGAAAAGATTAATAACATTATTCGTGGTTTTTTGTCCATATGGAATCTTAAGGCTATGTGAATTTCTGTATGAATTCAGACTAAAGCTTCATTTAACCTAAAATCGTGTCCTAACAACTGACAGCAGAAACGGCTTTACTGTCTTTATGATTGAGCTGCATGTGGACAGTTTATGTTTAGCAGACATTGTCAGAGCTCACTCTCATAAATCAGTCTGATCTGGTTTTCTATTGTTTTACAATGTATGTTTAAAGAGTAGTATTATATGGAAAATATTTCCACAATAAAATGGTGTGCTTTGTGAAAAAACTTCTTAAATATATCCACAATAATATTCTGGATGAATTGTTTCATCAGCCATCTTTAGGCTAAGTGAAGCTGACAAGAATTTTCTTTTAGCATTTAATATTTTCAGTGATTGAATATTTTTGTCTACATTGGTTTTTGGAAAGAAAATGTCAGCTTTGGATTTGATTGGCAAGGATAATGTTAACTGGGATCCTCAGCACTTAAAACCACTTTTAATTCATACCTGTAATTCACTTTCTAAAAGATTTTCAAAAGTCTTTTGAAGTGCATATCTTGTTAATGCAGGGAGAGGGTGGTGTTGATTGCAATCGTCTAATGTTATGTGCTTTTAGAACATTATTTTGCTCACATTGATATTTTCCCCTTGGCTCCCTATAGCCTGCTGTGGTGAGATTCTACAGTGCTGGTGATTGAAACCCCACAGCTTCCCCACTGAACTGCAACTGAATTTTAATGGGGAAAGCTGTGGGGCGATGATTATCATTGCACAGACATTGCAGAAAACTTGACCTCCCGTGGCCCCACAGAGCCAAGGGAAAAGCAGCAGAGATCAGCACATCGCTCAGCACAGTGTCATTTGGTGCTGCCTTCCAGGAATATGTTATATTTAGGGGCAGTTGTAATAGGTTTGCTGTTGACCATTGCGCTGGTTCTTGCCATATTGTTGATGTCATTTCTAAAAGCATACCAAAAACGTACTGTGAAGCATACCCAGAACAGAGCTAGATATCCCATTCCTGTCTTATGCCTGTGCCCAATTTCTCTCCCTTCCTCTATGCTGAACAGCTTTGAGCAACATCTGTTTGCTGCCTGAAGGCTACTGCTTTTGAAAAAGATTTACTGTAATTTTAACTAGGCTGACAAGGGAAGCAAAAGCACATTTTCCTAGGCCTGGTTGTAAGAGGACCTGCATGCACATGGTAGTTTGCTCCCTGCAGATACAATGTGATGAAAAATGGAAGATGAAATCCTGAATAATAGAGAAGGAAGGGTAAAGACAGAGGGATGTTCTGTTGGGCCTGTTTGTTGTTTCTAATTCTCTCATCATGAAACACAGTTTCATGAACCATGAAAACACAGTTTATGACAAGTATCATTATGTAACTTAAGGACACAAGGTAAAACAACTTAGGGAATTAGGGAAAACCTTTATACCAGCTAATAATTCAGTATACTTTTAAGCAGGATTAATAACCATCTGGCACTACCTCAGTGAGATACAACAAATTTTATCTTAAATTCAAAGAACGGTCGCAAAATATGTAATTGTCTTGCTATTGCAAACAAAATAAAACTCTGCTTGCTTCAAAAAGAGTAAATGTGAAAAGCTTGCTCTCAGAAATGTGAAGAACACTTTTAGAAACCACATCTTTAAGAAAGCAGAAATCATTACTGTGCACCTCTGTATTTTATGGATTTTCATAGTCTGAATGGAGTAAAGTCTTCTACAACACAGCAGTAACTGGCACAGGTTGCTCTCCTCTTGGAGAACTCAAACCGGGTCAAACCGAAGTCAGCTTGAATTTTCCCACAGCTTGTACAGGAAACTCCATCAAAACTTCATGGAGAGATTATCAGGTACAGAAGGGTTACATACAATCATACTGCTGAGTCACAGCTAAAATAAGTTACCTTCTTTAGACTCAGAAAAGATTTATTAAATCTTCATACCCTTTATTTGCAATTAATGCAAAACTCTCATTGAAACTGTTATACGTTCACATTTTATAATTTGCCGGGAAGCTGTCAACTTTGGATAGCTTAAGATTTATTGTAAATTCTAGTGATTGACACTTTAATGTACTTGCTTTGAGAAGAAAAAAAATCTAAATATCTGTATTTTAAAGAAAGGAAAGCAAACTTTTCACGTAGCTACCATGGTAATAAGGGCAAGTTCCAGTAGACTAGTACACAGACAACTAGATTCACATTTATGCTTGCAGTGACTTCCTACAAACACATAGCTTTGAATTATATGAGGAAATGTGTCTTTGTACCGCTACATGGAATATACCACTTAGCATGGGATGAAGTTTCTCCCACCTGAAAGTGATAAATCTAACAAGTTTGTTCTGATACATAAAAGAAATAACAGTTATTTCCAGTGTTGGATAAGTAAGTTCCCAACAAGAAACTCAAGTAATGTAATGTGTACCCTCAGGAGTAGATAAAAGAATACTTAAGAATCACTTCAGCTAAAAGGTAGGAACATCTGGTGGTGAAACTTGACCTGAAGGCTGTCTAACATCGCACAGTTTTCAGCTGTGTATCGTATTTCTAAATTTCATCTGTCAATTTAATAGTTTCTGCCATATGTGAAGCTGAAGTCCTATACAAACAACAGTCTCCTTCACTTTATTCTACGTATTGGGAAGATTGAAGACTTCCTCACACATTAGCTACATTTCCTCATGTAAACTTATAGAAGAGGGAAAAACCTCTACCATCTTTTCAATGTCTTCTATTGGAAGTTAGTTTTATTATAAGTCTGGTAGGAATAAATCACAGAATGATCTGGAATCTCTGCTGATTTCAGGTGAGCATAGCTAGTGTCAGTCCTTAGCTACAAAATTAGTAAGATGTCAATAAGAAGACAAATGTGGTAAAATTGGTTCAGAGATGTGCAACAGCACACATCAAATCTACTAACTTTTCAAAAAGCAAGGAAAAAGGAGACAAGTAAGAGAGCGAACCTGTATCTTATTGTCATTAAAAATACATACTATAATTTGCAGTATTTTAAATACTGTAGTTCGATCAAGATTAAAGAAATAAAAAATTGGGCATTTTCAGTCTTTTTCTGTATTAAAACAGTATTCACTTGTAAAGACCCACCGTAGAATCATAGAATCCCAGGATGGAAGGGACCTCAAGGGTCATCTGGTCCAACTTTTCTTGGCAAAAGCACGGTCTAGACAAGATGGCCCAGCACCCTGTCCAGCCAAATCTTAAAAGTGTCCAATGTTGGGGAATCCACCACTTCCTGGGGGAGATTATTCCAATGGCGGATTGTTCTTGTCTTTTCCATGTGACTCCTTGTGAAAAGGGAGTCTCCATCTTCTTTGTAGCCACCATTTAAATACTGGAACATGCTGTTAAGGTCTGCCCTAAGCCTCCTTTTCTCAAGGCTGAACAAACCAGTTCTCTCAGCCTTTCCTCATATGGCAGGCATCCCAGGCCTTGGATCATCTTGGTGGCCCTCCTCTGTACCTTCTCCAGTTTGTCCACATATTTTTTTGTATACTGGGGGCCAAAACTGTACACAGTACTCCAGGTGTGGCCTGACAAGCACTGAGTAGAGTAGGATAAAGACAACTTCATCTCTGCTGGTTATGCCCTGGTTGATGCAACCCAGCATCCTGCTGGCTTTCTTTGCTGCAGCAGCAGCACACCGTTCACTCGTATGGAGCTTGTTTTTCACTAGGACCCCCAGGTCCCTTTCCACAGAGCTGCTTTTCAGTGCTGTTTGACTCAGATAAGGTACAAAAGAGGAGCAAAGCACCTAATTTTATGGAGCTTATGATGTTTCTAGCTTGTACAAAGTAAGATACTATAAAAAGACACATCAATCCATGACTTAAAAGTTGAAGATTTTATGAGATAACTATTCACAAACTGCAGATCTGGAAAAAGCCTGCATATAAATAGTGATTCAATATTTACAGATCCACATTTTACCCTGGAATTTAATATAGGAAATTTCTGACTCACCACGAATATTGCTTCATGGTAACTTATGAATAATAGTGAATTATACAGCTAAATCAAGGTCACCTGAAAGATGTTTAACATATTAGTCATAAGATCCATGGTGGAGTTCATTAAATGCATTTATGAACTGTGCCAAATGTGTTCTCTTCACAATGCTCCCTTGAAGAATTATTTCCTTGCTAATGAAAAAAACACAATATTTGCTAATTACAGCATTTTTCCCATTTTTGTTCTTTTCTTAGACTTTATGGCCATATATACTATATATAAATTCATCTGAGATAACTTCAGAAACAAAAATAATTGAAAAATCAAACCCCAGGACTTTCATATCCATTAAAATTATTGGCTTTTATAGTGTCTGAAAAAAACCAGTGATTCTTGTATCTGCTTTCTTATAGTACTTTAGGACAAGGATAACGTGACAGTTCATTGTATAAAGAGCAGTGCAGATAAAATAGTGTAAATTAGCTATGTAGTAAAGTTGTGATATACCACCATTGTGATATATTGATACCAAGGAATTTATGCATATGCACATTAAAAACTGTGGCAGAGGACTTCTCAAAGGTGGGACAGACTTTGGATACCAAACCCTGTTCTTCCGTTTAAATGTTTTCATTCACTTTGATTTTTATTCAGTATCCATCTATATATGCAAACCTTAAATAAAACCTAGGCGTGTCCATTCTTAGGGTGATGCTCCAAGATGAGACTCAGGTTTCCTGTGGCTGCAGAGTCAGGTCCCCTGTGGCTTGCTTGAGTTTCTGGCTTGGAGACTTGTGGTAGGTAAGCAGTACTCTTGTTCGGGGTGGGGGGGGGAAGGAATAGCTACTTTAGAGCATAGTGGCTGAGAAATACAAAATCTGAATTTGAATCCTGTCAAGTCGAGGCAAGAATAGGACCCAGGCCTCCCACGTAGTCTGAGTGTTGTAACCAATAGGCTATTATGCAAATACCCAACGGCACTGCAGTGTAAAGTGACTGTGATTACTGTGCTTTGTGCTGAGCTCAGTGCTATCAGTGTGTGGGAGGCATGTTAAAAGTAGACAAATCGGGTCCAACTGTGTTTAGTTTGTAAATCCCCAAACCCCTCAGCTGTTCAGTTGCTGTCTTCAGTGACGGGGGCTGATCTTCTGGGAGTGTACACTAATGCACCTTTTGGTGTCAGGGAAGGAGATATGATGAAAATTTAAGCACTCCACAAACTCACAGGCATTGTAGTTACGGATTGTTTTGGTTGTCTTAAATTCAGTTTCCTAGATTTTACATTGGGTAGCTTCAGTCCTTTTCTGGGCTGCAGTGGTTCATAACAGTTTACAGTTTAGCAAAACGTTTTCATCTTAAAGCAAAGTCCTAATACAAAAAGCTGATTTTCTGTTGATTATTACTGCTGCAGACAATTTGTTGCAAGATTGCTTGTGCTAGTCAGACTGAAGGTTCCTGGTCTCTGAAGATGGCCTGCTAGGGAAATGGTACGGGAAGGAAGGAAGAAGGGAATGATTCTTTCCCTAGAATACTGTCCTCCTCACAACAATCTGAAAGGTCAAATATTTTTGTTTCATAGCCCTTCCTGGGTTTGTTGTCACAAATTTGATCCTTATTAATTTTCTCTCTTCCCTACTCTCCTTGTCCTTTTTTTTTTTTTTTTTTTCAGTAAAGGGCTGGGTTGTGTTTTTTTTTTTGTGTTCCTCAGGGGTCTTTTTGATCACTAATGGCCCTGAATACTGGAAACAGTAAAGCAAAGCTGGCTATGGTTAGGCTTAAGTTATGTTAATGGAGTTCCTCAATTAAGTCTTGATAAATGCATATAATTCCTGTTGGCTCAATTGCTTTAACCAATTCGTTTTAAAATAACAGTAAAGGTGAGAAAATGAAGACCCTAACCTGGATTTGCTACAGTGAAGTAGGCTTGCATGAGCTGCCAAGTGAACTACTACTCAAATTACCTTGTCTCCAGTGCTGTTTTACTTAGCCTAAGTAATTAGCCTAACTAATTAGGCTAGTGAACATTAGCTTTAAGAGCATGATTTTTTCTCTTCTCCCCCCCATATGTCCTGGGAGCCTGAAAAAAGTAGAACTACATAAAGGATGTTATATTTGTGTGATGTGTAACTGATAAGGCTTGGTATTGCGGCACATAACTTACACAGAATTATCAGTTTGTGATAATTAGTTCATTACTTTCAGTGATAAACTGAAACAGCCTGTAATTATAGCAGAGAAACCTTCAGAACCCTGTTGTATGTTTTCACAGAATCACAGGTTGGAAGGGACCTCAGGGATCATCTAGTCCAACCTTTCTAGGAAGAGCACAGTCTAGACAAGATGGCCCAACACCCTGTCCAGCCAACTCTTGAAAGTGTCCAATGTGGCCAAGTCAACCACTTCCCTGGGGAGATTATTCCAGTGGTTGACTGTCCTCACTGTGAAAAATTTTCCTCTCATGTCCAATCAGAATCTCCCCAAGAGCAATTTGTGTCCATTCCCCCTTGTCCTCTCCATGGGACTCCTTGTAAAAAGGGAGTCTCCATCTTCTTTGTAGCTACCCCTTAAGTACTGGTACATGGTGATGAGATGCCCTCTGAGCCTCCTTTTCTCAAGGCTGAACAAACCAGTTCTCCCAGCCTAGCCTCATATGGCAGGCTTCCCAGTCCTTTGATCATCTTGGTGGCCCTTCTCTGGACCCCTTCCAGCCTGTCCACATCCTTTTTGTACAGCGGGGACCAGAACTGTACACAGAACTCCAGGTGTGGCCTGACAAGCGCTGAGTAGAGTGGGATAATGACTTCTTTCTCTCTGCTGGCGATGCCCTTTTTGATGCAACCCAGCATCCCGTTGGCCTTCTTGGCCGCAGCCGCACACTGTTTGTTCATGTTGAGCTTCCTGTCCACCAGCACCCACAGGTCCCTTTCCACAGAGCTGCTCTCCAGCCAGGTGCACCCCAGTCTGTGCTGCACTCCCGGATTATGTTATCCCAGGTGCATGACCTTACACTTCTCCTTGTTGAACTTCATAAGGTTCTTGCTGGCCCACTTTTCCAGCCTATCCAGATCTCCCTGCAGAGCAGCTCTCCCTTCTGGAGTGTCTACTTCCCCACTCAATTTGGTGTCGTCAGCAAACTATATCAGGCTATGCTTGATCCCATTATCCAGATCACTTATGAAGATGTTGAATAACATTGGGCCCAATATTGGTCCCAGGGGGACCCCGCTTGTGACAGGTTGCCACTTGGAAAATGAGCTATTTACCACCACCCTTTGGGTGCGGCCTGTCAGCCAGTTCCCCACCCACTGCACAGACCACTCGTCTAGGCCATAACGCATCAATTTCTCCAGGAGGAGACTATGGGGGGCCGTATCAAAGGCCTTGGAGAAGTCCAGGCGGTCCACCGCCTGCCCCATGTCAACCAGGCAAGTCACTTTGTCATAGAAGGCCACCAGGTTTGTCAAGCATGATCTGCCTTTAGTGAAGCCATGTTGGCTTTTCCCAATCACGTGCTTAATTTGACTTATGATGGCCCCCAGGAGGATTCGTTCCATAACTTTCCCAGGGATTGAAGTAAGGCCGATGGGCCTAGAGTTACCTGGATCCTCCCTCGAGCCTTTCTTGTAGATAGGGGTAACATTTGCCTTCCTCCAGTCCTCTGGGACATCCCCTGTTCTCCACGACTTCTCGAAGATTATGGAGAGTGGCCTCACAATGATGTCAGCCAGCTCTCTCAACACCCTCGGGTGGATGTTGTGTCGATTTATTTTCAGAATGGCATGTTAAGCTTTCCATGAATGTCTAATACACTTTACACACTTCCACTGCATCAAAATGGGGTTACTCCACAGTTACGAAAACTTTAGGACAGGAGGTAGTGCAGGAAGCAAGTGGAAAGGCATGACCAGGGCATGCAAATTATTTCTTATTATAACTTTTGGAAGAAGGGAGTTAAAAGGGTAGAAAAATTGGTGTTTGCTTGGGAAGGGAGTGCCAGGAAAAATAACTAGATTATCTCCAGTAGTTAAAAGCCTGCTAGTTTTGCATGAGTCTCTATAATGCATGTTAACACCCAGTCATTAAATGAAGAACTATATGTATTCTGCATCTTCCAGATCCATTATTTATGGAAATAATTTTTTGGACATATCTTCCAAAAAGGCATATTAGTTTATCCAAATTGCCCAGGCAGCTCTGAGCAGGATTCAGTCCTGCAAGTCCTATGGTACTTCCTTTTGGTTTGGTAATAGAGGAAATAGTGCCTCACAGGGTTTAACAAAAAAATTCTCAGCTTTTAATGCATGGCACTTCATATTTACTGGTAGGATTTTACTAAGTGCAACACAAAAACCATAAAAAAGTTTGACAAGCAGATGAAAAATTACATGCATACATCTCTCTCTTTCCATATAATGGATTTGTGCAGGAACATGGTTTTGTATCGAATGGTCTAACAGTAGACAAGTCATAAGCATCTGTAAGGCATTATTTTAAAGGCATATTGCAGTGGTTCTTTCAGGCTGATTAAATTGATTTTTTGGGCAATAGTGTTACCAAATAACCATTAATAATATGCTATTAAAATTAATAAAATACCATGAGCCAATTCTAACTTCCATCAGTTCTATGTTTTGAGGCCTTTAAATTTTCCTCAGGAAAAGAAGTGCAAATTGCTACTTAAGAGTAATTTTGTTCAGTTTTAGTAATATTGTTCTGGAAATGCATGTATCAGTACTTACCCTATATCCGTTTTTATTCAGACATAGATAAACCACTTCTGTTACAGTTATACACAGCAAACGCTACTCTTAAATATAGGCCGACAGTAAAAAACTTGGTGGATAGACCGGACGTGAATACAGAGTTATGCATCATATAATATGCTATTAGAGGTTATTCTGGACACAGACCCTTTTCTTGTGCTGAGTTACAAGGTGTAGGAAAATTATCCTCTTCAGCTAAAAAATAAGAAGTGAATATTAGGTTCTGTAGTCATTATATTCAGGCCTATAATACCATGCTGACTTGGTCCTCTTTTCTAGCATAGTCCACAGCATGCTGCACTTCTATTCATCCATGCAGTCAGTTGAATGCAGGCTATACCCGTCTCTGTTAAACAAATGCACCAGCTTTCATTTAATAACGGCTCTAAATGACTGCTAGTATAACTACTATAATACTATTAATATGCAGCTAATTAGTATTATGTTTTGACAGAACAAAATAAGGAAATGTTAAGACTATGAAATTAATTCAGTTTAACACATTATTATCTTGAGAACAAAGTAAAAATAGATTATTTTATTCTGATCAAACAGTAACTTTAATATGCCTCCACATGAAAAGTTTGGGGACAATGTTTCAGTAAGTTGAAATTAAATACATAGGAGAATTGCATGATGGTGATAAACAGACTATAGAATAAGTCTAGGGAGGCAAGTCTTGTTTTTTCTTCTCCCATTAACTCTGCTGGAAGCACAAGGGAGCTCAAAATATGATTGTACTATTGATGTAAATTCTTAAAGTCTGTGCATTGTCCACTCAATGCTATATGAAGCCATTAATGAAAAGGGGTCACGTTATTGGGTATAAGAGTTTGGGAGATTTTTGCTTTTTCCATAGATAGTGTTGATTTTCCGTGCACAAATACAGAGATCTGAATCAAAGATAATTTAGAAAGAAAATTTATATGTTTTTTATGGTGGGAGCAATAAGCCTCCCCTCCCAGCCCCTTCATTGTGTTGCTAAAAGTATTTGTGAATTTAGCCTGGGAGCTGACTTGAAGTACTGATTGGATTAAAAATAGAGCTTGTTTCTTAGCTTCTATTTAATCTGAATTAAGGAAATAATTCATAATTAAAGAATTAATTCAGATTGCAAAGTTAGAAAATTAGTATTGATGTGGACAGGCATTTGTGGGGAGCACTGAGACTGGCTACCTCTATGAAAAATGCTTGAGAATCCATGTTTCAAAACTGATGAAAAGAAATGGATTTTCTCATGAAATGTAGCAATTCCTTGAGCTGAGTTCTGAGGTAGAAATGTTTTCAGTGATGCCTGTATTCTGACACTTAGCTAAACTTTATTTTCTACACCTGTGATCAGGAAGTTGTTTTAATAGGAAATTCTTTAAAAGATTTTGTTCACCTTTTAATCTGCATGTTGGGTTTTTTTTTCTCATTTTTGTTTATATGAAATAGAAGGTTTTCAGTATGTTGATAAAAGATTTACATACTATCTGACATGTAAATGTAATGGCAGATTTTCTGGGTGAAAACTGGTTCCTTATTTGTAAATGACAAGCAATGTCTTATTTTTAGGAAGGTCTCACTTCTTTTTTTATCTTTTTTTTAATGACTTGAAACTATTCCAACTGATTCTGCTGTGCCACTCTTCAAACTGACATCTCCATTCTCTTCTGACCTCTTGCAGATTTATTTTTGTATGGATTTTGGGAAAGCTTCAAAAAGTAGCTTTGGATTAAAGTAGTTCTTGCCATTTCATACGGAAACAGACTTCAGTTGCCATAGGACATTTTTGGACCCAGTGATGTATTATAAATACATAGAATGAAACAGATATATGTGAACTTGAGAACTAGAGTGAGTGAAAGGAGTTTATACTGCCAACAGGCTAAGGATGGAAATGCACGTTTACTAGTGTGAGGTTGTTATTATTTCACAAAATAATCATCCCTTACCTGTCAATCCTTTTCTTTGAGGGGAGCTTACCAAGTGCATTTCAAAATGTGGGAACTCAAAATTCTTAACTGTTGGACACAGAAGTCAACAGTCTCAGTACCCAGATTGTTTTTGTGTCCTATTTCTAATTCTTCATCTGTTTGTTTCCTGACCCTGCCCCCTGCACTCTCGAGGGTTTAATAGTCTTAGGAGTTTTCCACCTGCTTCATAGATAATGACTCTTTTTTTCTCTCAATTTTCTAAATAATTATTATAATTAGGTTAAACTGAACATGCAACTTCACATTATGCTCAATACGGTCTTGGTGCATGCCCCACTGTGGCAGCCTCTGCTGCTTCTCCTGTGCTTGATCATGAGGCCGCGGGTTGAATTTCATTAGTTCGGTGACCTGATGGGAAATCAGTTGACCGAAAAGTGTTGTTAGCTTTTCCCTGCATTGACAAGGCAATGTGATCTCTAGAAACAGCGTGAGGGAGGTGGTTGAGGAAAGGAGGAGGAGAACAGGCCTGCCATTCTACCAGCAGTCTCTTCTTATACTAGACTAAATATAATATTTGCATCTGGGAAGAACAATCGTTTCCAACCTGCATCTATCTTGGAGTTTAATATTTTCTGGAAAATTTTAATTCTGAGCCATTTAAAGAGATCTGTAGTCCAAAAGCTTTTCTGCGCTTTCCAGCTGTAACTAGACATAATAAAAATATTACTTCTCCCTACAAAAATTGCTCTTCTTACATTGGAAATGTCTTATTAGCTTATGAGTTTTACATATATTTGTATTTGGATCTGAGAAG
Organism: Phalacrocorax carbo; assembly: GCF_963921805.1. Classification (NCBI taxonomy): domain Eukaryota; kingdom Metazoa; phylum Chordata; class Aves; order Suliformes; family Phalacrocoracidae; genus Phalacrocorax; species Phalacrocorax carbo. The sequence goes on from NC_087515.1 coordinate 104,291,464, forward strand.
AGATTAAAAAGATATTTGTAGTTATGGGATAAGAAAACAATTAGGAATGCAAAAAGAGAACATTTTAGAAAGGACAAAGGATATATATGTGATATAGCGATACAGTCATAACAGTGTTTTTGTTAATACTTGCTTCCATCAAATTTTGGATTTGTCTCTTGATATTGATAAAAGGTCATAGACTATTTATTTAATCTTGCATCTCTTATTCAACTGAGCAGTTTTGCTGATGAGAAAAGATCTGCTTAGCAAGCAAGAGCTGATAATAAAGACTGCTGAGTTAATAGTAACCTCCACAAAAAACCTGCCGCCTTCCAGAAAAAAATATTAGGCTAGATACCTATGTCTGCGATATCTGAGCTCAGAGATAAGAAATATATTTTATGACTCAACAAGTAAGTAACCCTAGGTTATTGTGGCCCTGTGCTTTAGTCCAAAACCAGCACATTTCATGACTAGAAAAGTATTTGCTGAAAGAAATATATATTTATTCAGACATAAAGGAAATACATGTAAAAATTCATGGTTTTACTTATTTATTACTATTTTTATTATTATTTATTATTAGAAACATTTTAGATTGGATATTTGGAGGAATTTCTTTACTGAAAGAGCGGTCAGGCATTGGAAGAGGCTTCCCAGAGAGGTGGTGGAGTTGCCATCCCTGGATGTGTTAAAAAACCATGTAGACATGGCACTTCGGTACATGGTTTAGGAGGCATGGTAGTGTTGGGTTGATGGTTGGACTTGATCTTACAGGTCTTTTCTTCATAGAATCTTCATAGAATCTTTAATGATTCTATGATTCTAAACTGTAGAAACATGCCAACTAATCAACTTGAAACATTAAGCCCAGGGGTCTGCCAAAACTCTGTTTTGCTTTGGAAGTTCTGGGAGTGATTCAGAGCTTTGAATTCCCCATTCCATGTTGACTCTGGATCCAGAGGTTCAGTTCTGGGTAGGGTTTTTTGGTGGGTTGTTTTTTTTTTTTTCCCTTTACAGACAGTTTTATAGTTTTTCTGTACCAAGTCACAGCTTCAAAGCTTCCAATAAGTTTTATTTAGGATAGTAAAAAAGAAGGATCAGAAACTTGTAAAAGGAGCCAGGCCTTTCTGTGAAGGGTCCTGTTGCAAGCAGAAAGCACCTGGACAACCTCCACCTCATCAGCAGTGAAAGGGAACTGTAGTTCTTCCTCACGTACTGTGCAGGCTCCCTGGAAAGTGGAATACATGGTCCTACCCAAATGATCCTTTGTAAACCTATGAAACTATTGTGAATTCCTGTGTATCATCTGGAGCCTGACTAACCCCCCATGCCTAGGTGTATCACTCTCTGAGGCTGTTGATAATCTCAGCATTTGGTTATCAGAAGAGGAAGGGAATGAACTATGACGTTCTACTGGCAAGGGGACAATTAGAGACAAATCTCCGTTCCTGCAGAGATTAATAACTCGCACTGCTGCTTCAGATATCAAAGAAGTTATGTGCAGGATAATTTTAGTGTTAGCATTTAGGCTGAGACACCACAGTAGTCATCACGTGGACGCTGTGGAAAGAGTAGTATGTACCTTTATCCTTCTGTTTTTCCCTGTATGTTATGATGGTCAGATGGTGTTTGGAGAGGGGGAAAAAATGCTTGGAAAGGTCTTTTAAGTCTGGAAGAAGGACAGTATTCTTGCACCCTTTTACCATTAATGGGACAGCAGGACTCAGTATCTTTCCTATAATCCTCAAGTCTTTAAAGGCTTGAGTATTCCTATGGGTTTTTCTCATTACTATTTCTGTAAATAACATATTTATGTAGCTTTTCTGTGGCACGGAATAATTTTCAAAGCAAGAATAGTAAGATACAGTTGAGGAAAAAACTCTCACTTAAACCACTTGATCAGAATCCCTCTGTACAAAAAGGGATTAATATACAGAACGATAGAATTGACCTTATAAAATCAATGTGAACATAAGAATGGCCTTTTATATCCTCTTACAACTCAAAAATAATTGTTTCCTTTTTTAAAAAATGAAGACTGATTTGTAACTTTTGCAACTCTAGAGGATGCGCTGTGATTAGTCACTTCCTCGTCTTTGTACCCCAGTTTATTTTTATTTACTTTCATGAATACAACAGAAGAAAGGGCCAAGTTGATTCTGTTCTGTTTTTTCCTGGGCTTTTAGAAGTTTTTTTTCTGCTGATACTTTGTTCTCAGCTGTAGATATTGCTACACCATTCTTACTGTCAAAATACATATGCTTTGCCAGAATTGGAATGCTCTTAATGCCTAACTGCAGTATATAGTACTGGCAATAAAATTTAATAAAGAATTTCTTTTTGTAGTCAATTAGAAAGTATTCCTACAAGCAAAAAGAGAAGAGTGGGAATAATTTCCTTCATGAAGCATCTATAGAACTCTATTACATGTGAAAAACATTTTATAAATGCAATTTTTGCTTTCAACATAGTCCTGAAAATGTGCGAGTGTCTATATATATAGAATATATACAATACATATATTTTTAGCAAGCCTACTATGGCTTCTACTTAAAATATTAAAGTTAGATTGCTCAGAATAATGACTGCAGCTGTGATATGCCTTCACATAGCTGAAGCCAAGAGATAAAGCTGCTGCTTCTTTTAAAAAACATAGACTAGGAAAACAATATTTTAAATTATAATTAATACAGACTTTCAACTTCTCCCATCAAGGGAGAACTCCCTGCTTAGTTCATTAGGCTCTCCATGAGGCTATATAAGAGCAAATAATCTTTTTCTTCTTTCTCAGTGTTAAAGAATATGTATTCACATGCATTTTTTCTAGAGGGATATCTCATAAATGTTTTGTCAATTTCCTTAGATGAAGGCAACTGGAAATCCTAAAGTTGGAATTAAAATTATTTATTTTGTTTTAAATTAAATCCTATTACTACTGGTTTCCCTAAAAAAACCCCAACCCTATTTGTAGTGATTTCCCTTTCAATTTGAATGCAATCATTTTTGTCTCCATAATTTAGGAAAACAATACCTAATCTTTTAGTGTTAATTCCTTTTGCTAGAATGTTTATAATTTCTGGTGAGAAAATGAGTTATAGAAAATTCTCATCAGGGTTTGTGTACTAGATCACATTAATTCATTTTAACAATTTCACAGAGTCCAGAGAAGTGCTACAATACTTTTTAACAGTAATGGATCAATCCCAAATTTGGCATATGAAGTTTCCCATAGAGGGCAATGGAATGACTTGTATTTTCCAAGTTTGATGCATAGTTAAATATACTGTTGAGTTGGAAACGTGAGGTGGTATTTAGAGTCTTGTCAGGTAGCCATGTTAAGAACCAGACATCTAGTCCAATCTCAGTTTGCTAAGTAGACAATGGAGAACACCACTTATAGGTGATTCATGTCTTCATGAAGTTTATATCGAAGATAAAATGGAATGAATCACACTACTGAAATACTCGACTATCTCTAAAATGGGAGACTTGATGACTAGTTTAGATTACATGACTAACCTTGGTTGGTTAAAGTTAAGTAAGAGTAATGCCATCCACAGTGGTTTTACATATAAGCATAATCTGACATCATTAGATCTTCTAGAAAACCGCACTACTGAGTTCAGATGAAAAATGAAGTTTGCGTCAGTGATGTATAGGTGAGCACCGCTCTTTCAGTGAAATTTGAAGAATGTTCTACAAAGCCATAATGGGAAAAAGAAAATATGTAGAACAGTTCTGTGCATTGAGAAAGGCTTTAAGGAAGTGTTGTAGGTTGTGGTCAATCGGGCTGGTAGCTGTAGAATTTTCAGGTTGAAACAGGATGAAGTAATTTTGAAGCAATGTCTTTAGATTATGTTGCAGATGATGAAGAAATGGTGTTTGCAGATTAAATGATACATGACAAATAGAAAACTTTACTCATGGGAGAGTCTGAATTTTGTGAAGTAAACCAGGGATGTTGAGTTTGAAATGTGACTTTTTATATTTTCCAGTGTTGCATATTTGCACAATATCTATTTCCTTTAGAAACCAAAACCAAAACAAATCAAAAGCAAAAACTTGTCATATTTTAGTCTCTAATGAATAGGTAAGTACAAAAAAAGAAAAAAAGGGAATAAAATTTGCTAACTAGGACTATATATTTGGGGTTTGCTTCTAAAGCTTTTCGTCTAGGTGGCTATGAGAAAAGTGAGGTTAAATACTGGAATTGTCTTTTAAAAGATTTCATTAACTATGTAAATGTTTTTGTGAAAGACAAGTGTACTTCACATTGAGAATTAATTCATGTTGGGCTGAATATACATTACAGACATGAAGGTAGCTATATGAAATCATTTAATACTGGAAATATTGTGTACCACGCTGTTCTCCCACAGAAGTACAGGTGCTTTGTCTTATAATAGCAGTGGGGGTGTTCTTAGCATTTTACATTTTTGTACTTGCTGATTTGTTTTCAATTTGCTTCAGCTGAAACCCTGTTAGTGGGGCAAAGGCCTACATTTTGGTCCTGTATCTCAGATCTGCATTCTGTGTTGGATAATCATTAGCTAAAACTCAGAAATTATTCAGCAGCCCTACAGAGAAGGACTTGAGGATACAGGTGGATGAAAAACTGGACATGGGCTGGCGATAGGCACTTGCAGCCCAGAAGGCCAACCGTATCCTGGGCTACATCAAAAGGAATGTGGCCAGCAGGTCGAGGGAAGTGATTTTCCACTTCTACTCTGCCCTCATGTGCCTCACCTGAAGTCCTGCATCCAGCTTTGTGTTCCCCAGCAGATGACATGGACCTGTTAAAGTGAGTTCAGAGGAGGGCCATAAAAATTATCAGAGGGTTGAACATCTCTCCTCGAGGAAAGGCTTGGAGAGTTGGGGTTGTTCAGCCTGGAGAAGAGAAGGCTCCAGGGAGACTTTATTGTGGCCTTAGGCCCTTAAAGACTTAAGCCCCCTTAAGGGAGGCTTATAAGAAAGAGAAAGACTTTTCATGAGGGGTTGTAGTGACAGGACAAGCAGTAATGGTTTTAAAATGGATGACGGTAGGTTTAGATTAGTCATAAGGAAGAAATTTTTTACGATGAGGGTGGTGAGACATGGGATCAGGTTGCCCAGAGAAGTTGTGGAACACATTGTAATAAGGGCTTTGAGCAACCTGGGCTAGTGGAAGGTGTCCTTGACCACAGCAGGGGGAGTGGACTAGGTGATGTTTAAAGGTTCCTTCCAACCCAAACCATTCTATCATTCTATGAACTTAAACTGGTGCGTAGTTTTGACTGGAGTCATTGTCCCATGATTGTTTTCCTCTAGTACAATATTTTTAAGAAGTATGAGGTCTGCTTAGTTATGCAACTTTGGTCAGCTAAACCTCATATGCTTTCTGAGGCAGTTGCCTAAAGTCTAAAGAGAAGCAGAAATTGTTGCATCCTTTTCCATAGTACTTCAGCACTTACTGAGTGCTAAATCCCAGGCAGATTTCTATTTGTGTGGAAATTTCAATCCTGCTTTATAGGAGCCTGAATGTGTAATAAATCTACTTGTCTGAATTTTCCATCATAGTAAGGATTAGAATTTGGAGGAACTGAAGCAGCAAAGTTGCAATGAACTAACTAAATAATCTAGAATTTATTTTTTATCATCTGCTACTCTTTTATGTCACTTATTTGTGTGAAGAGGAGGAGACGTGTTTTTGAGGAGAGAACTGTAAGGACATTGAACAGGAAAATGGTTGTGAGGGAAGAGGAGTGGTTAAGTAGTGGAAGGAGACTGGTTGTGAATGATAGAATTTTAGAAAATATGAATATGTGATCACATAACTAAAAATTGTCAGAGTGCATAACTAAAGACACATCGTCTGTGTTCAAATTACATTTTGAATTTTTAATGGGCTTAAAGCATACATTTATTATTTTTCTCAGATTTTTAAAAACATAAACCCAAAAGTCCTAACAAATCTTTGCCTTTCTTTGCCTCAGCTTTTGCCTCTCTGGTTCTGGTTCTTCCCCCCAGTCTTTGTGGAAGTTCAGTGTTTCTTTGTTTTCCCCAATACATGTCTCTGTGTCTCTCTGTGTGTGTGTGGTATCCATGCATGGAATGGGGATTTCTGGAGAAGCAAGGACTCTCTGTTTATGATATCGTACTCCACTCCAGTCTAAAGCAACTGGAAGCAGCCAGCACACAGAAATCACTGACCCTTCATATGGCTGAGCTGGAATATGTACTATTAACGTGTGAGGATGAGGTACACTCTGTGTTCAGTCCTAGAAACTGCATGAAGCTTGACCATGCTCACAGAGGAAGGAATCAGTGTATATCATCTGGTCTAAAACTAGAATTAAAATGTAAAATATTAAGAGCCATAACAGACTCTGGTTTAGCTATACAGATAGCAGAGACATACAGTGACTCCATCTCCCAACCACGTTTTAACACAGAAAAGGTAATGTTTTCCTCTAGTTTTGATTTTTTTTTCTGAAGTAGAACTAAATAAACAAATATATATTATATTTACATATTAAAGTGAAAGAGTAAATTTTAATATTGGTCTAGGAATTGGTAGAAAACAGCCTTAAAACATGTCATGCCACTCTAAGAAATGGTGCTATTCAACAGAGTCATGAGTAATAGCAACAAGTGCAATATAAAAATGTTATTGCTGCAGACATCCTTGATGAATGCCACATGAACCCAAGTCAAAATATTTGTTTGTATAGAATTTCGTTGGAAATGCTTTAATTCGCAACTGGGTTTAATGCTAAACAAAGAGGACCAAAGAAATACCTCTATGATAGCAGGAAAATTCACCAGACAGGCTAGTAAGAACATCACGCTGACATCCAGAGAGGAAATCAGTACCTTCTCGCTTGAAACATTAAAAAATACTCAGACTGAAAATTTCAAAATATTACATTTATTAAAGTTTTTTTTATTTTCCATCTGAAATCTAAAAAGTTTTTTTTACAAATGGCACCCAGATTATCAGCTCTTACATATAAGCTGAACCTGAAGGAATATATCACCATCACCCACCTACTTATTTTAGAAACACTGATTCAGCCAGGTTTCTTAATTGCACAGATATTATGGAAACTCCTACTACTGGGAAATGAAACATCTGCTGGAGGTGCTCATCTACCCTTGTTTACTGTTCTGTGCAAATAGTGCACGTTCGTAAGAGGCAAGCTCCTGTCTCTACTTTGGGCATACATTGGTTTCACAGTTCTGACCAGAACCAGAAACAGTTTTGTTCAAGGACTTTGTGAATCATTTCAGTCACTACCCTTCTGAAAGGTAAATATATTTGAGAAGGTTATCTGTGAAAACAGCAGTCTCATGAAAGTTTTGCTTCAAGGGATATCTTCCTACCATAGAAACTAAGTATTTCAAATTTTCAGACACCTTCTCCTACTGTGCAGTTGGCTGTTATCCAATTATTTTTTAACTTGCTGTGTCTTAATTGACTAATTGAAGAGCTGACCTGTAATTCCAAACTTCATTCCTGTGTGAGAAAAATGTGTGTTCTCTCCCTATTACTCATACAGCTTTTTGTCTTTGTGGGGAAAGACTTTCAGAAAAATTACCGTGGTGTTTCACTAAACTTTTTTTTTGTGGCATTCTGCAAATTACTGCTAGTCCAGAGCGTCCAATAAGGGAGTTATATCTTTCTTAAAGGAACGCCAAAATCCAGAATGAAGTTTCTAAGGTCACTCTACAATTCATAGTGTCTGTGAGTGTATCAAAATGGCATACTTGGAAGAGCTGGCACAAATTAGGCATGCTGTTGCAGACTAATAGATGCTGTTTAGTGAACAGGATCTGTGAAAATTAAGGACCAGACTGTTATATTCTTAGAAATTATTGTTTCTTACTGAACAGAAACAGTTTATTCATAATAAATTACTGATTAGTATAGTCTCATGGTGGCAATCTAATTCATGTGCATGTAGTCCTTTCACTTGCTTAGTATTGGGACAAAAAATAATAAAAATATTTTATGCAAATATTAGCTCTGTCAAAGGTCACGTAGTATGAATGCTGTATGGGAAGTGTGAAAATCCTTTTTATTATAAATGTGCAGTTCAATATATTAAGTAATAATTACTATCACTATTAAAATTGATCTACTATGAGATACTATGACTGTTGATCAGCCTGACTATTAATAATACTTTTTTTTCTGAGTTGTCGAAAAAAGGCAAAGAAAGGGAAACCAATATATGTTGGCTCTGTAAATATTTTCCATGAAGGCAACAATAGACAAATGTTAAGAATGGTTGATATTCTTTTTAATAATGTGCAACTTGTTAGTGTCTTTCAATAAGAAGAGAACAAAAGTGTTAAAGCATAAAAACTATTTATTTGATGTCATTCAAAATCTGACTTGGATAATCTTAGATGCTTTAAAAGTGCTATGGGGCGTTCCCTCTTCAGCGGTATCTCCAGGAGAGTAATGCGAAGGGCATAGTGGGTCTGACCGAAGTCCATCAAGTGCGGTATATTATCTATACCACTGGCTAGTAGCAGATGCCTAGAAAACCGCAAGATGAGTATAAGCATACTTTCCAAGATACACCTTCTTTCTTATAGTTAGGTGTGCCTGGGAGACTTTCTAAGCCAGAGGTTGTATCTTTCCTTTTAAAATGCTCTGATGGATTTTTTTTCTTTTACTAATTTTTCTTTTGCTACAGTCTAATTGCTTTCTTGTTGAAATGAATTCTACTGTTTAGTTATGCACTAGGTGAAAATATATCTCCTTTTGTTCTGAATTTATGAGCAGAAGGAGAGTTCTGAGTAATGAAAACAGAGGAAAGAAAAACAACATACAAACACTTTTTCTTACCCTCGTGATGCTGTGGACCTCTCCCCCTTTCTCCCTCAGCAGTCTTTTTTGCAGGCCAGAAAATTTGAGTCTATTTAGTCTCCCCGTAGAGAAGCTATTTCATACCTTCAATCATCCTTATAGTTCTTATCTGCATCTTTTCTGATAAGATTGTGGGGTTGAACTTGCATGAAGAACTCGGACTAGGCATTGAGCATATGTAGGGCTTAATTACACTTTCTCTTTGTTTCATCTAACTTTTAATTATTTTAAACATTCTATTCACTTTTTTGACTCTTATGGTTTTATGAACACACCATTACTTCAACATTCCATCTACTCTGCGATAGTTCTCCTGAGTCCTAACAGGTAGCTTAGAGCCCAGTGCTATGTGTGCAAAATCGGGCTTTGCTTGGGCGTGGTGTTACTGCACCTGTCTTAATATGGAATTCCTCAGTATTGCAAAGTCTTTCTGCAGCTCTTCTCATAGCCTTTCTCTAAAGCAAAGCAAGTGAAATGGCAGCTGAAATTTAGTATCTATTGCATCCATTATGCAACTAAAAAGCCAAAGAATCTGGAAAAAGGTTTAACAAATACAGTAAACAGACCTTTTCCTTGCACTTTCTTTGATTGCTAATTACATATGCAGTGTTTTGCCTTAGGAGCATAGAAATATCAAAGTAATTAACAGAGTATCATTAAGAAGACCTGATTGAAGAGTAAATAATAAAGTGTCCTTATTGAATAAGTATTTGAAAACTGAAGGAGGGAAGATGGGAAGGAGGAAGGGGAGGAAGAAAGGTGAATGGTAGAATCAGCATGTGTTGGAAATTCAGCTAGTGTTATAGCTGATCTGATGTGATACAGCTAGTGAAGACATGCCGGCTTATATCAACTGAAGAGCTGCAAAGCATGACACAAAGACAGATGGCTTGAAGAGGCCAATGCTGAGATAAATCAAAGATATTTAATATGCCTGTTTTGTTGATGGCATCTTCTTTCAGAAATGGCATGAAGAGGAGATTTGGGAAGTACATGTAGGGGTGTCTTATGTTCTCCAAGTTCTGTGGTTGTAATGTGGCTATACTTTTATACATTTTATACTTTTATACTTTGATGTTTTCTTTACTGGCTGTAGTTGTTTTAACAGCCTACAGAATCAACACTTTATAAATGCAAACATGGAAAAATATCAGTTATATCAAATGGCAAGAACAAAAAACAAGGTTTGCTTAAATTTTTAATAATTTTAATTTTAATAAATGTGGTCGTTCATCACCAAATTATGATTATAAACTGCAGAATGCAGTGAACCGTACATTTATTTTCAAAGTATGCTAATACTTCAGATTTTTCTGTGACATTGTAAGAACATTGTTTGTATGGAGTGGACGACTCCAGCTGACAACGATACTGTGAATTATACAGCTTCTTCAAGTATAGGTTACAATGACACAAAGAGGATATTATAGTTACTGTGTTGTAGCTGAAGCATGAAACAACATTCAGCTGTCTGTCTGGCAAGCGACTGCCACAAAAGCCATACGTTCAGTGTTTCCTATATGCATATGATTACAGTCCATCCTGAGTAAGGGAAGTTGTAGATAGCAGGGTAAAGTGGGAGTCAGGTGTGCGAAGGGTGTGCTAGAGGTGAGCACTTTCAGAATTTCAAGAGTAAATCTTGCAGCCATAGTCTAATAACTAGTACAGTGTGGATTGAATTAATTTATAGTTGGTGGAATAAATACTGTGGTGTTGGCAAGGTTTTTTACTCATAGGGACAGGAATACTTTTAAACTAGCTAAAACTTGTTTTATCGTAACTGCTAATTGACTAGTCACCTCAACTAAAATAACGTTTTTTCAAATCGCTGCTGTTTTCTCTTTTTATGTTTTGTAACAGAAATGATCCCATCAGATGAGGTGTAAGACAGCATGACATAATGCAGTCTGATGTAACATGGGTGAAAGCTAACATTTTGCAGTCTTATCCTGCTCTTATTGATGGCCATGCGCAGCCTCCCAAAGGCATGTCCGCTTCTATTGAGCCATGTTAACTGTTTCCCTCTCAGATTTTGTCTCCTGGAAGCAAGGTAGATATGTAATGAATCTGAGCCTGTATGTGCAGAGTTGAACCTTCTCTCACTGAAATCTATAGAATCCTTGTCATTGACTTCAATGGCAGTATGATCTCACTCCTGGATGCTTCAATAGTCAGATACATTGTGTTATTGTGCACATAGTCTAGGATCTCAGGATCAACACTTTCCACCACCCATCACCCCCTTTACCTCAGCTATTTTAATTAACGTTAGATCCCTTGATTATCACAAATATGAAAGCTTTTATTTTAGGCTTAGGGAAAGAACAGGAAATATTGTACTTGTACCTTGCTCAGAAAAATACTGGCATTACAACACTTATGGAGGAAGAGCCATAAGGATATCTCCTGTGAATGGTAAATTAAAAATGTCCTAGAGAAACCTGTCTCCATGTCATTCTGTGGAAGCAGTGACTATGAACAGCAGAATAGTTCACAGGTCCGAGGGCAATTCTGCGCTGCAGATCTGGCACGGACATGGCAGATCAGCCTACTTTTCACCCACCCTGGAACAACCAGCTTTAGCAGTGCCAACACGAATAGCATCTACTTGCTCTGCTGCTTCTGGCTCTCCATTTCCTGTCAGTCACAGGGGCTCCTGAGGATGAGTCAGTGATGCAGGCGGCTTTTTCTTCCGTACAGTATTTCATGTAAAATGAACATAACATGGTATTGCTTGTAATATTCCTGTAAAGGGTAGATCTCTTCTACCTATTTCAAATATGCCTTAATCAAGGATTAAAAATCCCTTAGAGCAATCCAGTTCAGAACTAGTCCCTGAGATAGTGCTTATATGTTATGGTGACAGTGCCGAGGCCAGATGAAAAGGCCTGAAGGAGTGCAAATTCAGTTTCTGCAATTTCATGTGCTTCACCTCACATAAACAGTTGAATATTTGGGTGATTCTTCAATTTGGTATTTCAAAACAGCACTCACCATAATTCTATAAGAAACAATTATGTTGTATAAGCAAACCAGCTCTGAGAAGTACAATATCTCATGAAATGTTGCATTGTTAGGAGAAGTAATGTCTTTAAGTATGTAATATCGTAAATATCCATTACATGTTTTACAGTTCCAGCTTGTATTATCATCTTAAGTTCCTTAATTTATTTGAATTCAATTAATTGTGTAAATTTTTATTTCTGTAACCTGAGTCATATGCATGGGCTGAAGGTGTTTAATTAGTAAATATATATACTATATACACTATTTAGAAAGTATTATTCTAATCAGCTGTAGCTTAAAGCAAATGCTAATTGCATTTTTCTTACAGTTCACAGCATCGCTTGCCATTATTTACAAAACTAAATAATTGCTTGAGATATGCACAATGGGAAACATAAAACTGAAACATTGTATTTAGTATTGGAGAAATAAAACATGATCTTATGTAGATTGAGAAATAAGAAAAATATCTTATTCTTTACTCATTTACTCCAGTATGAACTGGGGGCACCAAATCAGACTGGTAGTATTTTGGGACCCATTTGAATTGGTGTAGATAGGGCCAAAGGATTTGGAACAATGCTGAATGACACCTGTAGTTACTCATGCAATTGTGTTTATTATTGATGCTGCAAGATGGTGGTTAGCTGCTCCGTTCTGAATATTGCTGTGCATAAATGTCAACCACTGACATCATGACTCAGGCACAGGACAGGCGCTGCATCACCCTCCATTCCATCCCATTGCCCCATTAAAATCAGTAATTACTTTAATACTGTGCAAATATATCAGTAAGATACAAAACATAAGGTACTAAATTTCCTGTGGTTAAGATTATTAGAACAAATCATTTTAGATCCAGTCATGAATGCCTCAGGCAGCTGTACTTTGAATTTATAATCTCCAGAGAATATGTGTTTGTTGCGTCATTCCCACCCTGGTAATGTTAATGAATGCCATAAGTTGTGTATGTTTTGTGTGTGTAAACTTATTGACACCAAAAGTGCAATGAAATTTGTATTTTACACAGGCATGTGTTGTCATTCTACCTATATTTTGATTATATTTAACTTTGTTAATGCTGTAATATTGTTTGCTCTGTTATATTGTTAATTTTTCATAGGAGAATTCTTTCTTATATATGCATTGCATAGGACAGTAGTGCCCATATTCTGATTTATATAACATACAAATCTAAATAAGAAGTACAGTTATGTGTATGGAAATAATATATCTCTCAAGAGGAATGTTTCATGATTTCTTGCAGGAGATCTATAAAATATCTTTCTTTTTTTTTAATGTGAAAGCTAAAATTCTTCCTGCAGAATGCATTTGTATTAACAAAGGTGATTGTTTTAAGACTAAAATCTAATGTAATGTCATCTGATCTTTCTAAATTAAATTCTAAAAATAGCTCTTCCATCTTTGAAAATGAAACTTCTCTAATGATTATTGAAGAATTTATTGCCACTCATTCTCCCTCCTTAAGTTACAACTTAGCCATCTAATTTGGAAGACAGTATTTGTTCTTCTCAGTTGATGTCAGTTGACTCTTCACTGGTAATTAAAGCACACTGAACTAAAAAGTTCTGTTTTAAATGCAAAGAAAGCACAAATTAAAGTAGCAGAGGTGAACAAATTTGAAACCTTTTCCAGAGTGATTCTGTGGTTGCACACAGACAAAAAATGCTGGAAAGCCTGCTGGATAACAGAAGTGATGCACAAAGTAATAACTGTCAGGTAGTTAAAGTAGATGATGCTCATGGAGCAGTTAAAATGAGACAAATGGATTTTTCCCAGTTTTCAGAACTGGTCTTTCTGACAATGTGCTCTTTTAGTAATAGTATAAAACCAAACTGCTTGAACTGCGTTACACTTCTCAGCCTCATGATGTAGGCATCCAGTGACAAAGATGGTAATAAAAACCCCTGTTGTTAGATCCTGGTATGTGAGTAAGGCTGTCAGTAAAGTGGTCTGGGAGAAATGACATCAATAAAAAATGAAAGTCAAAGTGACAATACTGAAGTGATCAGATTTCGTACAGACAGTTATCCTGTATGTTGCAGGAGTCTGGCAGAAGGGAAATAAAGAAGTCTTCTCAGAGTAGCTCGCTTACAATCGAGTTGCTCCTATTCTAGTGAAGCTCAGAAGAGAATCTAGATTATTGTCTCAGTATTTCACAAACAATGAAATCAGCACTTTCCTTTTATTTACCTGAGCTGTACCATACTCTCTTTCTACCAGCTGTTGCTAAGCAACTGTAACAGTAATAGTGGTGTTTACCTAAAACCTCAATTTATTTTACTTTATTTTAGAAAAGTAAACAAATAAAATCCACTGTGTCCTCAGTGATCTTCATCTGCAGAATGATTTTGCATCTATGAAGAATAGTCTTGTTTTAAAGGGCACTAAATCTGTCTTGAGCTCAGCCTTTTGTAAAGGAACTTTTTTCAACATCACCTGCCACGTATTTAAAATCTGGTATACAAGTTGCATTGTTTTCTTCTCTTTTTTTAATGCATTCTCTTACCTTCGTTTTGATGAATCTTAAAAACAATTGGCGTACATGCAAAGGAAGAACAAAGAGAATTTGGAGAACTTTGCTTTATTGGGCTAAAATCATTACTTTTGAAGGAAAAGGGCTAAAACAACTTCATATAATCTAGTTGCTTTTAACTAAAACATTGCTTTGTCAGAAGGAAGGTCTGTCAAGCTGTAGCCTTGAGAGAGCAATTATGGTGGGTTTTTTTGTATCTACTAGCAAGTGCCACTGAATTGATGAAGTTAGAGACTGGATTTTTAAAAAAGCATTAAAGGCCCTTAAAAAAAAAAGTTTTCCTGCAGAGAAACATATTTTGCTGCGTTTTATTTCCCCATTAACTTGTGTGAATACTGATTTATTGGTCTTTTTGGAGATTCCAATATTGAAAAGGGAACATGAAATATCTTTTTCTCAATTTATAGTGGCAACGTAATCTGGCTGATGTATAATGTGCATTTCAGCATTGAGAACTTCATTAAAATAAAGAAAAAAATTCCACATACCAGCAATTAAGATGTTTTGCTCTGGTACGCAGCAAAGCTACCATTACAGCAGGATTTGTTTCAGAACTTCTTCCTGAAGAGTAATATTAATCTTTAACCTTCAGGACAATTTAATTTAAGTTGGGTGCTGGATAAAAGCTTAAATATACATAGGAAATTGTGCGCAAAGCTATTGCCTGACTCTCAGCGTAGTAATCTGAGACTTTAAAACCACTAGATTTTCTGTTTCATCAACACAATCAATGAATATATATCCTGTGGCTGGAAGTAAGGTCTGAATTTAACATGTTTTATAGACTGATGAAGTTGCAGTCACTTTGTGAATGTCTGCATCAGAATTTAAGGTTATTACAGGCATTCTAGCATTTACCAACCGTTAATCTCATGTGAGATGACCTAGTGAAGGTCCTAGACTAGTCACAGATGAAAATTGCAGGTTTTGAATAGATCTGTATTTAAAGGAAATCAGCATAGATTTTGCAGTTTAGCTGCCATTTTTAATCTATTTTTAGCTTTAGCTGCCAAGATACAGAGTATTTAACGATTCAGAGGCAATTGATTTTGATAGGAAGAGTTGAATCTGGCAGCCAGCAGAGGTGAGGGTGCCCCATCTCTGTGCCCTAGATGCAGGCAGCGACAAGGCTGAGCAGCTTTCCCAGTAGGCACAGTATGCCTACTGCATACATGCACAGAGCATGCATACACACCGCATACGTACGTGTATATATACATATAGGTGTGTATATATATGTATATACATATGGCCGGCTACACAGATTAACAGAGGTGAACACACTCAGCACTCACATGAGCTCATGCAGCACCAGCAGCCACCCACCCACGCACAGAGCTGACCACAACTCCCCTGGTCCCTGCTAGTCACCCTGCTGTGGTCTCATCCTTAGAGAAACCCTCCTGGCTTCCCCTCCATATCACCTGCTCGCCAGCTGTGGACAGACCACAGCAAACGCTCGCACACTCTGGCCCTGGTCCCACATGGGCCTGACACTTGGTGTTGCTCACTGGGGTCTCCCTGGTTGCTGACCCCCAGGCACACGTGCCCTCTGGTCCACAGCCCGACCCAGCTGCTGGCACCCCGACCTGCGCTCGCCCCAGGCTGGCACAACCCACTCGCAAGCCCTTATGGCCCCTGTTGGCCATAAGTGGCCAAGGCAGGCCACTATTTACACATGACCAGCTCTGTTTGTCCTGTCACACCGCTATTTTCCCACAGTTGTTCCTCCCCAGGTCATCTAAATCCATCACCGAGCTGAGACTGTCTTGAATATGTTTAAATATTTGTAATACTGAGGCACTACTGCATCAGTTCTCTCTGATGTTGGAAGGCGATGGCAGACACAGCAAGCAGATGCAGACGCGGCGCAGGCGGCTGCTGCGTGAGATCTTCGTGCTGTCGCTGCCAGCCAGGGCGTACTTCAGTTTTGCTAGCAAAGATGGTGGCTTGCAGTTCTGAACCAATCTTCAGTGATGATATCTAAATTAAGAAGAACTTGGTACTTTCTGATTTGATTAATTCATTGGAAAGTGCCTTTTAATGATGTTGTGAGGTTTACTTTGTAGTTGATTTTTAACGTACACTTGAAGTAGCCAAATGCTGTTTAGAACAGTCCTCAGAAAATAGTGCTTTTGCTTCTCTGGCCATTTGACATTTCTGTTCTTTATTAAAGTTAATTTAGGAAATAACAATTTTATTGGGTAGTAACATTGTCAGAAGATAGCTTCGGGATACACTAATGAGGAAGAAGTGGTAAGGGCCCGGTGCAGAGCATGGTGGTGGGGGCTGGCGTGGGCCTGCAGGCCTTGGCGGAGGCAGGAACCACCGGCACCTTTCAGGGGACAGCAAGGAAGGTAGCGTATTAAAATGCAAAAGAAAAGAAAAAGGGGTAGTTGCAACAAGGTGTGCAACCACCTATTTATGTCTTACAGCTACCTACTGCTCCACCATCTCGATGGCAGCAACAATTTAAATCTGTAGTTACCTGTTGTAGTTCAAGAGGAAATCTTTTTTGTTCTATGTATGCATAACACGTCTTTGAACTCTCAGGAATGTTTGGTTTCTCCCTTGTTAAAAGTCATATTTGCAAAACTGTTGCTGTCGTGAGCTTTGCTGCTCAAAGTCTTTTAAATTATGGTTAATACTTACTGCAATACCAAAGCTTCTGCAAGCGTGAATGTACATGTTAGAATCATGACTGCAAACATGAGGTGCTCTGGGGAGGTGAGGGATGTGCATTTGAATTTTCTGTGCAGGAGAGAGCATTTAAAATCTGTGATGGCTCTAACCATCAACTTTTATAATGAAGGCTTCATAAATAAGGATAAAAGAGAGACGATGGAGTCAGGGATTCATCCTACTATATATGCAAAGAAAGTGATTAGTGCTGTTTTGTGCAGACTGACAGAGGGAGCTAATCCCAAGGCAAGGCAGGTGAAGGCATTTGTACCAGTGAGATCCCAGTAAGATTTAGGGGCTGCTGGGTCCTCTCTGAAGGCTTCCTGGAAACAAAAATGTTAGCGTCCAAGAGCATTGCAGGCCAACATTGTAAAACTAAAAATTATGCTTCTTTTGAACACAGCTGGAGCAAGTAGCCTGCAATATAGCCTTGCTAGGCCAATAGGTATTCAGAATATAAAGGGAAGTTAATTAAGACAGCAAATATATGTATGTTTTTTTAATTCCCGTGCCTGAACTGTTCTTTGTGGAAAATTGCATCTTTTTAAAGTTGAAAAATTGGTAGAACAGGTTGTGGAACAAACAGAAAAAATAAACATTAATGTCACAAGCACCATGTGTTATCTAGAGCTTAAAAGACAATCAAGGAAAAAATTGCAGCACTGCTAATGTAATCTTCAGTTCAATGCATCTGAGATACCTGTATTTAAAAGGGACTAGGGGGATTTAAGGAACTAAAAGCTGGAACAGCTGAAACATGTGTTAGGAAACTATATTAAAGAAGAAAATTGATTGACACATGGTTAAATGTGATATACTGAAGAAGAATCAAGGCTTTATTTTAAAACTTTATGCTTTTCAAGTCAATTGGAGCTCTCTGAAGGAATGAGCCTGAATGTGGATAAAGTTGATCAGAATTTCCAAAAGACATTGAAAAAGGCTCCCCAGTAAAGGCTGCAAAGGAAACAAATCAGGTAGGGCATAAGAAAGTCTGTACGTTGCTAAAAGGTTGGTTAAAATTTGTGCCTTAGCGATAGGAGAAAATGGCCAGTTTTTACAATGGAGGGAGTCACCATGGCACTGCAGAGATATCTGTGCTGGCATCTGTTTTGTTCAGCACACTCATAAATTACCCGCAGATGGGAGTAAGCAGTGAAGTGACGTGACGACAGGAAGTTATTTGGTAATAAAGATTGTGAAGAATTCCAAAAAAAGGGCTTATGATACCAAGTAAGGGGATGTTGAAGTAGTTGATGAAATTCAGAGTAGATGAATGTGATGTGATGCACATAGTTATAAACTGTAGGAAACCTACAGAGGAAAAAACCATAATAAATCCTAATTTTCCATGTAAAATGACAGGCTCTAACCTCACTGTAATTCTGGAGGAAGGGAATCTTGGTTATAATACATAATCCTATAAAAATGTCAAGCTAATGCTTACCTTAGTAAAAGAACAGATTAAATTAGTAGGAGAACAGAAAAGGGATTAAAAATGTCACTGTGTAAATTACATGTATACATTTTCAATATTACAAGAAGTTCTGGTATGCTTATCTTGTGAAGGGCGTAACAAAGCTGCAAAAGGTTCAGAGAGAGGTGATAAAATGGCTTTAGTACAAATAACAGCTATATAAAGTAGAACTTTTGAACTTGGAAAAAGAAGCTGGGACATGGTAAATGTCAATAAGATGGTAAGTGGCATAGAAAGCATCAATAAGAATCATCTGTATGTTACCTTTTCATACAAATATTTAGTGAGGCATCAAATGAACCTCTCAGATGGTAGCTGCTGAACAAAGACAAAGAAGGGTTTTTAATGTTTTAGGATTTCCTCTACAGTACGTTAAAGGTGCTAAAAGTTAGTGTAGACTCAGGATGGCGGGTAAAGTTCATGGAAAAAAAGTCTATCAAGGGCTATTAAACAGAAGGATGAGGCTACTGGAATGTGTTCTTTTTAAGAAATCCCTGAGATGCAGATCTTGAAGGGGAGGGGAGTTTTCTGGCGAAGCCCTTCCTAGGTAATTCCTTTGGCTTGCTGTTGGAGAAAAGATACTGAGCTGAATGAGTCTTTGATCTGGCCAAGCCCAGCTGTTCTTATTTACTTATTAAACTTACTAAAAAAACAGTAACTCGTATTGGAATCTACTTTAAAGAATGAGGGAGATACAATCTTGCTAGAGATCTCAGCCTCGCTACTAGTTGCTGTATTCCTCTGTAGCTGCAGAATAGAAGATGCTACTCAGTCACAACAAGAATAAATGTGACTTCATTTCCATTATCATGATTGTTCAAAATATCTTTAGCATCACTGACTTTTCTATAGTTAGTTTTGGCACAGTTTACAGTTTGCTTGTTCAAAATACACATATCTTGCAAAAATTGCTTGCTATGTTAATATGTATATGTATGTATATATATGTATAAATATAGCAGTTTTCCACAGAATACCTTATGAATTACAAGAAGAGAAGTGGTTGTCTTTTTTCTTGTTTCTTCTAGAAGCATTTAAAACTTGAAAAAAAATCAATGAACCTGTACTTTGCTATTTCTATTTATTAGATACTGGTAAATGGCGAGGGGTGGGTGGGTGATAAATACAGTCGTGATAAATATAAAGGCCCAGGAAAATAAAAGTCCAATTTTTAGAAAATATTTCATAAGTCTGTGTTTTGTGAAGTTTATTCAAAATCTTATGGCAAAGCAGTACTTAAATTCTACTGATTCTTAATGATTCTAACACCCATTTAATCTCAGCATTTAAGGCAAAATTGCAGTGTTTTAAGGTTTCTTTCTATCTTAGGGGTCACAAGTGAGAAATGTTGAGGCTGAGCAGGTGCAAATAAGGCTGGTAAGGGATATGCAAAGAACATTTCTAAGGTAAAATAAGGCTGAAATCAGTGTAAATAATTTTCAACTACAAGCTAAGAGCATCAGTTTTCTTAAATTATGCTTTTGATATCATAAAGTTAAAATAGCTGTCCTAAAATATCTTCTTACAGACAAGATATGACAGAAAATTAATGCTAACGGCATAGTTTATGTTCATATAAACAACGACGTGGTGTCATACTAATAAAATTTTGGCAGTCTAATACACCTTTAATATTAAAATAATTCAGTGTACTGATATTGTACTCAATCAATGACCGCACAGCTTGTGACAAATGGCAACTCTTGGTTTTTTTTATTTGACACAGAGCTAAAGTGAATTGTATGGGTAGATTTCGTTACGGGGTGTATTCAGTCTCATTCAGCCTACATTCTCTTCTGTGCTTACATTGAGCCCAGCAGAACTATTTGAGCTCTGCTGATATTAATATTATTTTAAAATTTTCTTGTTGGTATGTTCAATTTCTTTTTTTTTTTTTTTTTTTTTGACACTTTCTGCTATTAAGGCACCCATAAGAAACAAAATGTTCTTAATCTCATCAGTGTCTTCTTACTGCTCTGTGGTGTCTCTGCAGTCAGAAACCACATTTTTTTTGTGGGATACTTCATTGCCAACCCCTATCTAATTTGCTGCCACCTGTCACCTGAAAGCCTCTTCATTCCTGCTCTCCCAGTACATCCTCCTACTGAATCTCTCTTAAGTGATTCGATGCTAAATTTACTCCATGGCAGAGGTGTAACATCTGACAGTTTTGAAGGTTTTAGACCTACATATATTGACAAAATAAGTATTACACAGATAGCAGCTGATCCTCTTTCCCCCAATACTGCTCTGTTAGCATGCTTCATGTCTTAACCAGGCAGGGGCAGACCTAGAACGTTGTTAGTTTTCTGGGCCTGCACAGCTCTTGAAGTCTCTTTGAGTATTGCTTAGTTCAGAAGAGAGAATGTCTTTGCTCTTGTCGGCATGCAGCAATGAGATTGCTAGGAGTTAACCATGTATTAAATTTTTTCTAGGATTTTTATTGGGGTTTTTGCTGAACGCTAATTAAATAAGTATGTGTTTATATATATGGATATAAAATTAAGAGCAAACCTCTTCACAGCATTTCACAAACATTTCACAGCAATGATTTTCCGTTACGGTTTTCCTTTGATTCATGTTTCTTGGGTACAAAGTGAATAAGGCAGCATGTTTGTTTATGAAGAGTTTCAGAATGGGAGGGATATATATACAGGGGAGCAAAAGCAAACCGGAGAAAGAAAGGGCTACAGGTGGTAAGAAATGCTTTCATTAAACAGGGGTAAAGTGTTGGCTGCCTTGTTTATCATTAGAGTTTCTTTATTTTCTGAGAGACTAATGCACAATAACTTGAATCTACAGTAAGGAGTATAAAACACCTTTTGGAATAAAACTGGGAGCAATCACTGACAGTTGCAAAAACTTCTGCGGGCACGTAGCAAGTGCTTCTGTAAGGAGGCTGCTAGGCTGTGCCATTTTGGGGGTGGGAGGGCTCATTATTACTCCAGCAATATTCAGTTTTACCTTAAGCCAGCTGCTACAGCAGGTTCCCTAAGGGACTGGGGAGGTAATTTGTTTGTCTCCCTGGAAATCAGAAATGTAATTAATGTATTGTATTTACATACTCAATTACATATGGTGTATTACATTCTTTATACCCCAGAATTACAAATTTCTGCTCCTAAAAGGTAGTTCTGTCTCTGGTAGAATTTAGATGAATTGCTAACTTGCACTTATAGCTCTCCCCTTTCAAAGCAACCCTTTCACACCCAGTGGTAGGAAAGCTGTTGTGCAGCACGGCTTGCAGAAGGTACTTGAGTTACACAAACGAATTTCTGGATGTTGGTGACATGAAGTAGCTCATTACAGTATTAGGTGGTAGGCTGTCACTATAATTTTCCTTTTCTGTTTTCAGAACATTATTTCTGTAATAATTAAATTATTTTAAATTGCTTGTGACACTTGTATGACATTTCACCTGTGGTTGTAGGAAGAGGAACACAATGCAAAGCATCTGCAAGAATGCTGACAAGTTACAGTGAACAGTACATAGCTGAAACGTTCATGCTAAGTTTATAGTGTAACAGGTCCATTCTTCAGGAATGTTTAATAATACCAATGTTTTATTAAAGTAATGTGAATCAATCGGTAGATATACTGGAGAAGATTTTTACTTTAAAGGCCTCCTGAATCCCCATAGCCTTTTTATCTTTTCATTAGAGTTTTTGTAATATTTGAAATTTAGTAGAAAATTATTACTTATTAGTTCTGAAGTTTTAGCAGCAAATCCCTTTTATTAAATCCATTTTATTAAGATTTAGAAACCTCCCACAAGCATTTGACAGCACTGCTCTTAAAGATTCAGTCTCAGAGACCTACTGCTGGGAAGTTAAAAATAAAATTGCAGCCTGAAATACTTTTCTGGTTTAGGTATAACAATAAAATGCTGGGATTATACTTGTTCTGAAGTACTTAAAATGCATGTAATAATCCAAGCATTACAGTGCACAGAATGTCCTTAAACTTTTCTCTGTTCAAATATTTCATTAATGCTTCTCTCCAGCTCTGAGCCAGTACAACTACTGTGTGTGGGATTAACAAAATCAAGTAGGAAATTAGCAAGAGTGTGCACTGTAAGTCAAGGTTTCTTGCTGAGGACTTCCCATTAATGAGCTACCATACCCTCACAAGGTCTGTAGGATGTACAAACCAGACAGAAATGCCTGCTGAGTAAACCCTTAGTGTTATTTTTGAAGAATCCTAAAAAAACCAACCAAACAAAAAAAAAAATCCCAAACCACACTCGCCTGATAACAATACACATGGCACTACAAATGTTATACCACAGAAATTTTTGCTGTGTTTTTGAAGTATAAAGATCTTAATGTTGGTTACAACAGAATGCATAATAAATGTGTGTCTATATTTTGCTCTCTGTGTTGAAATTATGTTTCAGAACAGCAGAAACTCTATACTTTAGTATTTATATAAAAACTTTATAAATGGCATTCACCAAAAAGCTCTGAACGCTCTCTGGCATTAAAACTGTCAGTCTGTTGAATTTATGGCATCAAGGCTAATGCTTAAATTTCACATTTGGATGAATAAGTCATACATTGTTAATACTACATAACCTCAAATAATGATTCATTGCATAAAAAGATGGTAGGTGTCTCAGAAAATCCAGCGATGGGGGTTTTGAATCCAGAGGGAAAAAAGGTATACATGAAATTTTATGTCGTATTTGTAATCTAGAAAAAGTATTATAAAATTAAGTTTACATACAATTACTCATGTAAGACTATGTACTGGGGGAGGGGAAAACACAAAAATACCTATTTTTGTTTCTTCTATTTCAGGTCAGAACTGTGGAGGCTTAGTACAGGGACCGAACGGTACTATAGAAAGCCCTGGATTTCCTCATGGTTATCCAAATTATGCCAACTGCACGTGGATCATTATCACAGGAGAACGTAACAGGATACAACTGTCATTTCATACTTTTGCCCTCGAGGAAGATTTTGATATTTTGTCGATTTACGATGGACAGCCACAGCAAGGCAATTTAAAAGTGAGGTAAGGTACCTTTTTTCCTTCCTTGGTTTCTTTCTGTCTCTCTCTTTACCTCTCCCTTTCTCTCCTGAATATATGGTCTGATGATATGTTACAACAACACTGTGTTTCCTTAGTTCCTCCCCAGCCAAGGGGATAGCAGTGCCCCAGGATCTCACAGCAAAAGACATTAATCCAAGTTTCAGAGCCTTATGGCCCTAGCTGGTGTACCAGTAGCATCAGTAACGTCAGTCGTACTTAAATTTAGCACAGTTCAAGGACAGTTTTGGTAAGGGCCCTGAGCACTGGAGTATCCCACGTTGCACTAACTTATTTTTATTTATCTGGGCCCTGATGGAATCCAGATTTGGTCCAGGGACCCTTTCCTAAAGTCACCTCTCCCCAACTTTTGAAAGAACTCTTACTGAGATGACTCTACTTTTCTAGCACGCCTACAATATTTGAATCAGAGTATGGATATGCTGCTTGTGCTAACAGTGTCCCAGGGTCTCTCACTGAATGTGGCATGGAAGAAGTGGTGGGCAATACAGTAATTTGTGAGAGGCACAATCTCATTAGTGTGTGTTGAGCAACATCTGGAAATGCTTGCCAGATCAGATCTTCCAACTGACTATTGCCTGCCTTCCAGATGAGTTGGGCTGTAAACTGTTTGACTTCTTTGCCAAAATTGAAATGCTTCCGCATTTCTAAGTAAAAACAATTATTAAGCAATTAAGGACCTTTAAAGGTCAGAAACTGGGGTTTCTTATACGTCCAAATACCACTGAGGTTACAAAGAGACTTTATGGAAGCTTTTTGATCTCAAAGCTTTTCACAACTTCAGGTTTTGGTGCCTTAATTTCATTGGTGTCTTGTTTTGGGTTCCTCAGTCATTTGATGGATCTGGACTGCAGAGCTGGAAAGCAAACTGCTATCAGTGCTACTCTGCCATTTTCTGTTCAGGCATGAGATTTATGGAGCACTGTAAAATACTGCTGCCAGTTTTGTTGTCTGATTACTCTTTTACATGCTGCTGATTTATATTATACTGCTAAAACAAATGTGGAAACATCACCAATTTGCTCTGCATTTCAGTGGGTATCATCACATATTTTTGACAAGAACAATGCTCTGATTGATCGTTGACTCAGTTCAAAAAGTTTTCAAAACTGTGGAAGGTAGTACACAGCTACGGATGCTGGAGTTGCATAGTATATGTTCTTCATTTACTGTACTTAATTGATGTTTAGTACCTGTATCACCTTTATACAAGGATTAACACTTTTTCAGTTAAATGCTTTGATTATCAATAGCTAATACTAATCTGTTAGTAGAAAATTGGTTCAAAGAAGGGCACCAACTGATGTGCTGTGGGTATGAGCATAGAATACAGAATTTCCTAATTGTGATCTTGTTCGAACTGAAGTAATTTTAATTGTCACTGATTTAAGTAAAACAAGGATTTAAATTCCAACTTCCAACAGTGAGGCAGATATTTTATTTATCCTTGCTTGTGTTTGCCAGTTAGTTACGTTCATAAATGGTATTTTAAGGAAAAAAAGCATTTGTTGGCTTTGCAGCATGCAGAGATTAAAAAACCAGAATTTGAATGACACGTTTCTATTGACATGTCTCATACCCCGTGACATTCCCTTTGTTGCACAAAGCAAATCTGCAGGTGTACCCCTCTACAATTGCACTTTTTAAGACAACTCACTCGGCAGATATTGGAAAATTATAGTCTTATTTTTTTAGCTGACAGGATGCAAATGTAAGAGAGCGTCTTGGAACTTATGCTTCAGGGTATGCTTTTTTTTCATAGATAAAAATACTCTACTAGATGTTGGGTAATTATATTTCTTCAGCTGTCAAGCAAAATCTGGAGGTTTTCCTTAAAAATAGCTGTGTAACTGTATAGCTCTCACAAAATATAATAATTAATGTTATTCCCATATTTTGTATAGTATTTTTCAGCTGGTAAAGCAAAAGCGGGTAAAAATGAATAGTACATTCAACTAGTTTACTGTGCTGCCTGAAGGACCTTTTTGTATGCCAATGCATATATGCATGCATGTTTGGGAAAGGAATAAATTATTTCAAGCTGTTTGTGTGGAGGAAGAAAAGGGAAACAATTAGTTGCAAGATGTATATGAACTTCTTTGGTTACTGCATTATTACAGCATATACTGATTCAAGGGATAAAGTACACCTGGTAGAAATCATAGGTTATTGCAAGCTACGTTATGAGGAGGTTGAGATGTAAGATAGTAGAAGGAAGAACAATGTAAACAAAAGATAAGGCACTAAAAAGCACCATTTTACATCTTCTGATTTTTCTAAATAAACCCAAATAGCATTCTGTTATTCTGTGTAATTACTGAAATCTGCAGTCCAAAATTGTCCTTAAAAAGATTGCTACCGCTGCTTTATTTTTATCTCTGTAAAGTTCATGGAACAGAAAACAGGATTTGATGTATGTGTGTGTCTATATATACATATATATATAAAAAAAAGAGGAAAAGTGAAATTTTAAGTGTAATGCCACCTGTCATGATATTGCTTTGTAGGGTTCTGTAATCTTAATTGTATAAACAAATGTAAAATAAGATAATTAATTTCACCATGTATTGTAACCAAAACAGATGTCTCAGTTCTACATTACTGAAAAAAACCTTATTGTAAAGCTTTAGTATTGCATTATCATCAGTTGATGGGGAAATATTTCAAAATACATCCAAATTATAATTAAGCTGGGAAAAAGATGTAAAAATGTATTTTTATTTGCATTTTAAATTGTAAATGAGTTGTCATTTGTTTTATGCAGTTAACCATCAGCATGCAGTATTCATATGGATGAAACTCTTGTGAAGAAGAGATGCAAGTGTGGTGCACTGAGACAACAAAGTTATTGCTTGCGAATTGTTTCCCTAAGTAAGAGTTGCATTCAGTAGTTCAGTGTAGTTCAGGTGCTAGCAAATTATTTTTTTTACTTTTTCCTTTGTTGTATCTATCAGATATAACAGTAAATGGTAATATTTCTAAATAGAAATGAGAACTGCATCAATGGGACGTAGGGAGTAGGGATACAGGCCGGCTCTGAAGAGGCTCAGTGTATAGGCGGATGTGAACTGACAGTATTGACTTATTGACTGTGTACAGCCAATAGATATGTTGCCTTCCATGAGCAAGTGAACTCAAAACAGACATTTCAACAGTTGACGGATTTCAAAAATTAGTTCAGGGCTGGTGTCTGAGCATAAATCTTGTTACAGTATATGTTTTCAATATGCAGAATTCTTGAACAGGAGTTTCACAGAGAGGTGTAGGGAAACTGTAACAGGACTGGGTAAATAGAAGTGCCCATATCAAAACCTCTCTTGTTGAAGAGGTGAGGTGAGGGGAAAGTTAGTGGGGTGTTAAGACCTTGAACTGCAAATGTAACAAACACGGTGAACTGAGACCTTGTAGGTGCGATTGCCTTCATCTCAGTTTATGGTCTCAGATTCCACAACCACATTTTTTTCTATGTCAAATACAGGTAAATGCTGTAATCTTTGTGTTACAGGGTCTGGCGGTAAAAGTTACTTTTTAAGTGTCACACACACTGTTTGAGAGTTAGTTATGGAAGATCTGTGCAATATACTCAGGAATAATCTTTTCCAAATAATCAATTCAATCTTTCAGAGAGTCCTGAAAAACTCTTAAAAATGGATTCTAAGCAATTTTGTTTTTTCTTACACAGAAAAGCTGCTAATTAAATTGTATATGCTGATGGGAAGACACAAAAGTACAGACGTGAATATTTTTTGTTGTGTGTATATGCAGCTGTCATTTACTTTGGACATACATGATACATATATTTTGGAAAGAGATTTTAAATGTCTGTTTGCCGTTGGTTTCTTAGGCCTTCTAGGCATTATTTAGTTTACTGCAGCCTAGGTAATAATATAATAGATGCTGCTTGTTATTACTCATATTAGTTGAAATAAACATTTTTGTTTGAATGGAGCAGTAATGCAAATGACAGAAGTTGCTAACGGAACATGTAATAAAATAAAGCTGATAAAATTTTTTCTGACAAGCATATATACAGTGAATGTTAAATAGCAACGTGTTCCCTCTGCTTTCTTGAATTGTGTAGAAATAATAGGAATTAAATACGAATTCTTCACAGTATTCACTTTTTCCTGTCTCCAGCAAACAATAAACCATATGTATGTTCTCCACTTCATAATCCAAGCAGGGAGACTAAAAATGTTCACTGAAGTTTAATTTTGTTTATTCTTTTAAACCTCTTCTATTGTAACAAACCAAGATTTATCACATATTCAACATGTTTTAAAATTTTATTTGTGTTTGGTTTTTGGTTTGGGGCTTTTTTTATTTGTTTGTTTCTTCAGAAAACAATTTCTGTCTTCCCTCTCTCCAGGATCAAGAGAACAGTGAAACAATGAGGGCATGATTGACTTTACTACAGAACTGCTGACACTGCAGCAGCAGGAGTTTTGTGCAGTTTACAGTTTTTTATTTTTTCCTTCCTTGTGAATATGTCATATGTCTTTTTTTTTTTTTTTACCTTTTTATTGCACATCATCTTCTACAGGTTGATTTTAACATATAGGATTTTTGTGTGTGTGTGAACTGGAGACTTTATGAAGAAAACATATGTAGGAATGAGTATAGTAACCATCTTTATTCCAGCTCAAGCTTACCTAGAACACAGCACGAAGTACCAGAAACTGAGCCAGTGTTCAAATTTGTAAAACAAGTTTATTGAATAATTTCAGTAGGATATTCTGGTATTTTGTACCTCTGTAAGAAAAGGAAAATGATTATTGAATGATTCTTCAAATTGATTACTGAGTTCCTGCCAGTAGAGATGCCTATCATTGACTATTGTTCCCCTTTTTATGTTAAATCAGATTTTTCTTGGCTTTTTCACCTATTAAAGTATTAGGAAGAAGAAATCATTTATAGTAGAGGACTAAAACGTAATTCATTCCATATCACACAGCTATTTTAGGAAAGAAAGGAAACTATGACCTGATCAGCTAAATGCTGAGAGGTAGTTTCTGCCAACAGCAAAAAGAGCATGCAGGGGAAGGGAAGATAATTTATGTGTGCAATATTGGCAGGTTCAAGCTCATTGATGGCAATTTTTTTTTTTCCACAGGTAGAAAAAAGGCAAAAGCCCTATTCCCAAAATTTTAGCTTCCCAATTCAAAATCTTAAGCCTGTTAATTTTGTTGGCAAGCCTACACACTAAAAAGATTTAATGAAAATTTTATTAAATATAAAGTCAAATCAGAAGTCTGCTTACTAACAACAAGTTACTTCACCAGGAGTTATTGGCCATATTAATTACATAGTTTAGGCTTATACTAAATGACGGACAACTATAAAAGAAGATAATATACCTTTTTTCCAAAAACCATGGAGTATCGTTTGAACTCCCACCTTAGAAAATCCGTTTCATATTTAGAAACTATTATTTCTTGGAAAAAGAAGTTAGATTCATTTAACAAGTCAAGGCAATGCATTAATTTATACTGCAAAATTCTGCATCAGTTGCTTAAAGCTTTTATAATGTAGTTGTTTAAGTCAGCATGTTTTTCTTTAAAAAATGAGTGTGACACTCACCGTAATGAAAATGTAGCTGTGCTCAATTTCTTTATCCTCTGTGGAGGTAGATCTTTTCTTTTCACCTGAAACTGACCACAGTACATCTTCAGAGAATTTACATGTATTGCTTCTGTGCCTCTTCTGTACTTTTCAAACTGCACCCGTATAAGTGACACCAGTGATTTGGTGCATTTTTTTGTAGTGCTTTACCATCAAAAGTATTACTAGTAAAGGACTCGGAAGGGGGGAGTTGAGAAGTGGCTCCATAAAATGTTAATTTTTATAGTTTTAGCAACTTCAGCATATGTTAGGTAATCTCACTGTTTCATAGCCGTACAACCAAATTTGATTTAAGGGAATAATAAAAAAATTACTGTATAAACACCTTTCTAATAAAGTAGAGAATAATTACTCAGTATTTAAAGACACGTCATAGTACCCTGCTGAGAAAGATAGGTTATTCTTTACGAAAGCTTCTAGGTGTTTCACATGACACTGTTTTTAGAGTAGATCTTTGATTTTAGATAAGAAGTGCACATCTGCCTCCCTTGTTATTTGTTATTGAATATGGACATATTACAAATAATTAGTTATTCAGCTTGAAAGAATCATATTTATGATCATACTAAGCCAAACATACATTCCTTGATTAGTTATTTTATGAAACAGAATGCCTTGGGTATCCATTATCCAGTATTCAAGCTACAAAATCACAGAAAATTGCAAATTGTGAGTGTGGTTATGGATGTATAAGTACGTGCGTTTTGACGAGCTCAGTTTACATCTTTACTTTACCTGAAATATCAGAATAAGGTTTAAATGTTACTTCAGTATTGGCCAAGTATAAGAAAATTCACTGGTATGATGTCTTCTTGATGTGCACAGAGAACTCACATGATCTACAATATCTTATGGAAAGTCTTTTTGATTCTGTCAGACTGATGAGTTTGTAATCTGCAGAAGTACAAATACTTTTTTGAACACTGCTCAGTACACAATTTGGCGTTCCATGCTTTTTTTTGAGAGGTTTTTTTTTTTAATTTTCTATTCATTTGTGTTGGTTTCAGAAGCTTCTAAATCCCCTACATTTTGGCATAGTAACAATATATACACATCCTGACACTTACGTAAATATGACAAACTCCTGGAAGATCTCACATTCACTTTATTCTCAAAACTCCTTAGGAATAGGATAGTGGAATCCATTAAGAATGCAGATAAACACAACCTGGGGAATTAGAGCTCTTAAAACTAAGGTGCATCTTAAAAAGCCTTTTAGTGTAACTTTGTGATACAGTTGACACCATGTCATAGTTTAACTCCAGCCAACAACTAAGGACCACACAGCCACTCACTCACTCACTCCCTCCCAGTGGGATGGGGGAAAAAATTGGAAGACTAAAAGAGAAAAAACTCATGGGTTGAGACAATGACAGTTTAATAAGTAAAGCAAAAGCCACACACACAAGCAAAGCAGAATAAGGAATTTGTTCACTGCTTCCCATGGGCAGGCAGGTTTTCAGTCTTCCCCAGGAAAACAGGGCTCCATCACAACGCCATCACTCTGAACGTTCCCCCCGGTCCTTCTCCTTCCCCCAGCTTTATATGCTGGACATGACACCATATGGTGTGGGATATCCCTGGGGTCACTTTGGGTCAGCTGCCCCAGCTGTGCCCCCTCCCAGCTTCTTGTGCACCCCCAGCCTGCTCGCTGGTGGGGTGGGGTGAGGGGCAGAAAAGGCCTTGACTCTGTGTAAGCCCTGCTCAGCAGCAATGAAAACATCCCTGTGTTATCAACACTGTTTTCAGCACAAATCCAAAACACAGCCCCATACTAGCTACTATGAAGTAAATTAACCAGCACACCAAAATTTTCAGACAACTTTCTGACTAAACAGGTGATAACATTAACTTGATTGCTGGTTGTATAAAGAATTCTTACTCTTAAATACATTAATTTTTGAGAGTGAGGGCAATTGCTTACCTTTATTACCTGTCACCTAAACATATATTACACTTGCAGTGTACACGAAGCAGTTTTATATCAGTCTTTCTGCATGTCCCATCTTGTTCAAAAAGAGTGTCCTTTTTATTTTAGATGATATATGTTGAATTGATACAATTACATACAGAAGCCCTGCTGATCAGCATCAGTATATACAATGTGTATGCAGTGGCTATTGCAACAGCCCTTAGTCAGAGATCAGTCAGTTAGTTCCCTTTGCTTACGTTCTGACTGCAAGCTAAAAGTTAAGTTACAGCCTTTAGAAAATTTGCAGCTGGACTCCTCAATGAGAAGAAAGTCCAGATGTCAAAATCTGTCCCATTTTGAGATTTGTTCCTGTACATCCTAATTGTAGGATTTTTCATAGTCTCTGTATAACTATCATAATTTTTAATTAGTACATACCCTGTATGCTATGAAGAAATTTTGACTGCTTGTTTGTTTTAGAGAATAAAAACATTTTTTATCTGTTAACTGGAAATTAAAGGGGGGAAAAAAAAGCTTTATAAAATGTAATAAGTGATTCATCATATTTCTGATGCACGTAATTAGGTTAAACTGTGAATCATACTCTCTTACTGTCATCTGGTAATTACCTGCCTATCTTAACTGAGCCTTGTGATTATTGACTGTATGATCATAGTCTGGTTTTGGGTCACCATGTGCTGGAGCCAGACGTAGTGATTGTTGGACAGATACAGCATCATAGATGTTCAGGCTTTGGAGGGATCTCTGCAGTCTCTCTGTTCTGAATTGCTGCAGTGGAAATTCCGCATCCTCTCCTTTGTGAGCCAGTTACACACAATCAATTCTGCTCATAAAACAATTTTTGTGGACAAGCATTTTCATAATCTTGCAGCTCCCAATATTACTTAGAGACTTTCTTCAGTTTTCAACCTGTTCGTATTCACAAGAGCATCTGCTGACATTATTAGGGGCCTTGGGTTTTGACAGTGATGTTTTTCCCACTAAATGGAGACTAAAACATACTTCTGCTGAAGTCCTGGGTTATTCCTGCACTCATACTTTCGTCTGAGTGAAAACTATGTGTGCTCATCAACTCAATTAATTTATTAAGAAAACTAACTAGTCAGTGGCTAACTGCCTAGGTGCACATACACTGAGAGTAATGCTGACCATAAGGGGTGTGAAGACAAGTTTTGATAATAGGCTCAATACCAACTTGGTGGGGAGCAGCACCCTCAGAAGACTTCTTGCTGTTGACTCTGTACTCTTTTCATTGATCTATCAATGTTCTCTTCCATTTGCGTGTATTTTGCTCTTTCAGAAAAAAATTTAAAAACAAAAAATTATTTGCTTGTGTCCCACACACCCCCCAGACACACACCTATGCACTGTGGTTTTCTTTGCAGAATCTAGTGTGACCAGTGTCATGAAAGAAAAGCAAAATGGCAAAGAAAAGAAAAAAATCCAAATTCCAATATTAGACTGCATGTTTGTCTTAGTTGCAAAGACAGGCTAGTTCTCTAGGCTTCTGAAGTTAAGTATGCATAATAAGGCCATAAATACCAAAATTATGATGATTTTAAATGCAAATTAATAAACACTATTTGAAAATTAGTTTATTATTTTTAATTTCTTGAGATAATTCTTTAATTCATTAATTAGAGAGAAAACTGTATGTTATAGGACTTCTTGGTGAGTATGTTAAAGTTAAGTCTAATAAAAAACACACAAAACCTGTGCTTAAAACTTGTAATTTTTAACAGTTAATTTTGAATGCTGAAGCTGGAAGTCTCATATATTTTTTAAAAAAAAGTAGTTTTGGCAAATTTTGTTTAGAGTATTGAATTACAGAAGAGTAAAGTACCATTTAAATTGATAACTCAAATAATGCAAAACGGGGCAAAATAATCTTATTTATCCAGAATAATTCTGTTGATAAGGGTTTTTTGGAATGTACCTATAGGTACTAAAGATTCCATTACCCAGAACATAGCCTCCTAAATACTGCCTGCCAAAATGTCCGTAAAGTATCTGTGCGTATCCATGTTTACCTTACAACACAACTTTCAGCTGATCATACCTCTCAAAATAGTACAGTGAGAGTTGAATTTCTTTTATTTTTCCCATGGCTTTTTACAGCAACTTTCAGCACTTGCTGTGATTTCCATTGTGTTCCTTTTTTGAAAGTGAATTTTATCTCACTTTCTACAATGACAGAATGGCATTAGGATTTTCTCAGTCATCCTTCCGCGCCCCTGGAACTGAGCTATGTTATTTATGGTCTGGGCAAGGAAAACCTTTAATATTCATAGGGCTCACAGACAGAATAGCAAGAACAATGCGGGGTGCCTGAGGTAGAGGAGGTGAGAACTGAGGAGTAATGGGGGTAGGGAAGAAGCAATGTGTTAAAAAGATTACAGGTATGCTAAACCATGCATTTAGGCACATATACATAATACATCTCCTGCACTGACAGACTGTAGTTTACTATAGAAATTGTCTCTCCACCACGCCTACTGTATGCATCAAGTAGCTCAGGACTGGTTTTGTCCTATGTCATTGCAGAATACATGGCTGAGCTATTAATTTTGATGCAAACTGTATAAGCATGGGAAATCTGGTTAAGAAGTCCCCACTCGTAGTAGAGCAGACGTATTATCAATGACAGGTAGGAATCATTTTAATGTAAAATTGTTCACAGCAACTTATCTAACTCTGATGCATCTTTCAACCAAAACAGCCAGCAAGAGGTAGGTTAGGGAATTCACTTGAGAGGTACGGAAATCCAGATTTATTCTCCTGAGTTGCCTGGCTGAAACAAAGGACTTCATGGTAAAACGAAGAACTTCATGGTAATGTCTGAGTCTCACTGTCTCCTTTTGGAGCTCTTCTACTTTATATTAGTAAATAATCATTTATGGCATCAGAAGGAAGCAGTGATTTGGTGCTGTATTCCCCTGACTAGGCATTCTGTGGGAATGTGGGTAAGACTGATGGCTCCTGTACCTTTTTCAGGTAAAGTGGAGGCTTGAACCAGAGTGAGTGCCCTGGCCACCAAGCTGTAGACTACACTATGGTTGCATTTGTTGTTTTTTAGGAAAAACTGTGCAACACCTGATGTGTAATGATAAAATGGATTTAAATATAGTTTGGGGTTTGGTTTTTTTTTTTTTTGGTGAGGTGGAGAAACTCATTTGTGTTGTGCAATTACCTGCAAAAACTCCTAACTTTAAAAATCCTTTATGCCCAAAATGTATTTCATGTTTCTAAGTGAATAAGCGCCAAAGGTCTCTGAGTTACAACCTTGCTGAAGGGTCAAGTCTAATGCTGCCAAAGGCATTGTGAAAACTTCTCCTTACTAGAGACCAAATAGAGCTTAGAAAGTTGGAAAGCATGTATCCCAAGAATCTCACCTAACATTTGGAGTAATATGCCTTTCATGAGTTTATCTTTCTGTTCTGCTTATTGATCTGCTTTTTCCACAGAAACAGACAATTAATTTAGTCTACCCTTAGTGAGCATTTTACCGAATCACTCTCAGCTTCCCTATAGTCAATATGGAGAAACAGGCAATTTTAGAGTAATTTATCTCATTTATGTTACACATCAATTTTAGTTTGAGATTAATTATGCCATAGAAATGCTTATTCTCTTCATAGGGCATAAGGATTTGATTCTGAGTAAATTCTAAAAAATATTCTTCCTGTCAGCATGGAGCTGAAATGGGCATAGCCCATGCTTTCCTTATGGGTCTTTATTTTGAAGAGCCGGTGCAGTACATAAAAGATATCTTGGAGGACATCCTCTCTCAGTCTTTAAGGAACTCCATTGTATTGCAACTCTAAACTAGATTGTATGTGCCAAGGAAATCTGGGAAGCACTTTTAAGTGAATTGGAAGCTGCTTTTTCTTCTTTCTGCTTCCTCACACTCCATTCTCCTTAATCATCATGAAGGACTGGTTTTGATTGATGTGCTGGTCACTATGTAGGAACAGGTGGGAAGGAGTTTTTTCATATATTCTTAAACAGGTTGCTGTGTGCAGTTTATCTAACTTCAGATATTTCTATTATTTTAAAATATTATATTTAATATATTTTTCTTCATGCTAAAAATTACGCAATCATGAATGTACCTTATTTAGCATACAGAAATTAGCTTATTTGTGGTAGGTCATAGCCCCTGAATGGAATAGGCAGATGTAAAGTGTGTTGGAACGAAGTACAGCTCTATACACTGCAGGGCGCTTCTGAGGGAATCTCCACAAAAACAGCTAGTGTGAAATTTGTATAGCCTTAAAAGAAAAGTTATTTTGTATGGCAGATACTGGATTTATTATAGGCTTCCAAGAAAATGTGACCATCAGATCCAACCAGAGAGGATGAGTTTTGCAGTTAATAGTCAAATACAAAGCTGTGGAGGTTGTTAACATAGTAAATTAATTAGATTGCTAGCTTTTGTCTGAAAATTTATTTCTAGGAAACTAGGAAACCAAATAGTGATGCTATTGTGCATATATCAAACATTGCACCATCACTTCTATGCTGCACATTTTATGTACTAATTATATCAGAAAATAGTTAATTATAAATGTATAACATTCTTAGTTTTGTTTTTTCTTGTAAGAGGTGAAAAATTGCAAAATAACCTTGAAATTTCAAATACAGTCACTGAATACGGTTAGCACATCTCTGTAGAGAAAAAGAATATATTGCTTGGAGGTTAAAAATTACAGTGTGGGGTACAGCACATAGAGCATGTGTGGTATACAGCACATAGAGCATGAGGCTCTACCTGATATCTAAGAAGAAAACCTCTCCTCACCCAGCCATGTTTTCATCTTTTTTCCTGTAGAAATCATGGAAAATGGATGAAACTGAGAAACGGCTCCCTTTCCTTTCAAAGATAAAACACCATCAAAATTTCTGTTGTGTGCTACAAGCATGAAAGAGCAAATTGAGCGTAACAAGTAAACACAAGGATCATGAATAAGATTTTTTGTTTGTTTGTTTGTTTCTTTTCAATGTTTTAGGGCCTTTAGCCAAATATTCTAATGTCATGCTGTGTGAAAAAGATGTTAGTCTCTCTGCTTGCTGTGAGATGTTCCAAGTTTGGAAGAGGTTGCCACAAAGGAAAAAAAATGATGAAAGAATACATTAGCATGAATAACTCAACGTTCTCTAGTGAGGAAAGAAAAGCAAGTTATTTACATATAAAATAAAAAAATTATACTCCAGCAGTGAATGAGTATCTAATATCAGATTGAAAAGAGGCCAAATTTAGGCTCGTGCATGGGAAGTTTGCATGTGAATTCCTTACTTATAATGAAGGCAGTTGATCGCAGCATTTAGTGTGCTGTGACCTAGCAGTGCATTCATTGACATTTGTGAACAGAAACAAAATCATGCAATTGTCTAACAAATTGATTTTGAAATTTGGTATCAGTTAGACACCTTATTAATAAAGACTAAGAGAGTGGATATTCAGTGCTATTTTAGAAGAGCTATAAAAAAGACCTTGTAACAAGAGTAGAAACTGTGGCTTTAAGGAAATGTTCCCAGCTCCAGTTTTGGATTGTGCTAGTGGCTGCACAGCAGTAACTGAAGTTGGAAAGACCCAAAGAGCAGTGCGACTGTGTCGTGGTTCAGCCCCAGTCAGCAACTAAACACCACGCAGCTGCTCACTCACTCCCTCCACCCCTGTGGGATGGGGGAGAGAATCGAAGAGCAAAAGCAAAAAAAAACCCCAAACTCATGGGTTGAGATATAAGAACAGTTTAATAATTAAAATAAAATAATAATGATAGTTAGTATTATAGTAATTACAATAATGATAATATAATAAGAAGGAAAAGGGAAAAAGGGGAAAAAAACACAGAAAACACAAACGATACAACCGCTCACCACCCGCTGACTGACGCTGCCAGTCCCCGAGCCGCGATTGCTGCCTCCCTCCCCCGGCCAGCTCCTCCCAGTTAACATACCGGGCATGACGATACATGATATGGAATATCCCTTTGGCCAGTTTGAATCCACTCTCTTAGCTCTGCCCCCTCCCCTCCCGGCTTCTTGTGCACCCGGCAGAGCATGGGAGGCTAGACATGTCCTTGACTAGTATAAGCGCTGCCCAGCAACAGCCTAAACATCAGTGTGTTATCAACATTGTTTTCATACTAAGCCCAAAGCACAGCACTATGCCAGCTACAGTGAAGAAAATTAACTCTATCCCAGCTAAAACCATGACAGACTGACAGTGCCGCTATCTGTCCATTGTCCAGAGGCTCCACAGTTGATCTACATCTGGCTTTTTTAAAAAAACAAATCCAAGGTTTCCTGAAGCTTTTGGGTCTGTCTACCTCAAGAAACTACTTTTGGCTCAATTTGGGGCTTAGATGGCACCTTTTATGTTTTACTTATCTTTTTTCCTGGTCGTCTTCCAGATTTCCCCACATCTACTGAAATAAAAGTTGCCTTATATATTTATACTGATTTTTCGTTTCTTTCTTAAGAGAGAACATATTTTAAACATGAGTATTGTGAATCAGCGATTGAGAAGATGTGGCCCTGGACAAAAACTGAAAGATAATGCATTTGAGTGGACACTAAATCTGTGAAACTCTGAAAATTATTGACAACTATGCTCTTTTTTAAATTCCAGGAAGCCTAGGATTCAACAACCATAAAGGAAATGAACTCTGTAGACACACAGGATTTGTCTCACAAAGAGTTAGAGGAGATAAAAGTATTTTATTCACAAACTAGGCTTTCGGAATCTATCTTTCTTTGAATGTTTACTCCAATTATGACACTTGGGAGGAAATGGAAAAGCACAAAACACATAAGAAAGGGACAGTTAATTAACTAACATGAATTCAAATATAGGTTGATGTGGATCTTAGGGAAGGTCTAGTTTAAAGCACAGAAAGCATGTAAAGAACACCTTTTCTACATTAAACAAAATCATAATAGAGAGATTCCATGAGAAAAATAGAAAGCCACGGCCAGGAATTCTGAAACCCCCTTAAAATGCTGCTTCTGAAATCCTCATTTTCAAACACTGTGCTTCTCCCACTCCTAAGGTGAGAAAGAGCAGAGGAGCAGAAAAACAGTATGTTATAGTTGTCATAAGACTACATTATACCACAGATCACCAAAAATATACAACGCCAAAGAAACTAGAATGAGGAGATGCAGTTCCTGTGCATTTAGGTAAATAAATAATTTGTGCAATTATTGAATTATATATTGTAAAATTTAAAATAAAACACTAATTTCTAATATTATAATAAGAAGCACAGTGATTTGTTTTATAACAGCCAGTTTTCAGAGCTATTCAGCATATTTGGCAGCTTTTTACTAACTGTTCAAGCTTGCTTTCACAGTATAGTCTTGTCCTCATTTATTTTTTGTTGCTGCAACCATTAATCATAGGTTCTCTCATTCTTTTCATAAAGGCTTTGCCAAAAGGAAAGCTTGTCAACTTTAGCATTTCAAGATATAGAGCACAGAAAGGAATAGCTATTTTAATGCTATACATTCTTTAGTTATTAGTACTGTTCCACTATTTTCTCTTTGTTGGTGCTTCAAATCCTCTGTCCTGTCACTGATGAAGAGAGAGGATTTTTTCTGCACCCAGTCTGAATATGTCTTTACAAGCTTATAAGCACAAGATAGGGCTGATAGTATCTTCTTCTCAAGAGGAATGTGTTAACACATTCTTGCCTATAAAGCTTTAATCTCCTATGCTCAGAGATGTTGCTCATGTGTAGGGAGACTCTGCCTAAACAGAATGAATATGCTTAGCTAAAGCTTCAGCTAAAACCATCTATCTTGTTTCATGGCAGTGATATTTTAGGAATCAATTTATGACTTTAAAATTGCTTATTTTGCTTATTTTACAGATTTAATATCACTAGAGGCATTTGACATCACATTGTAGAAGTAAATTATGATGTAAACTGGTACAATATTGATATGAGCAGACAGAGTTTGAGTTATTGAATATACAATTTGAGGTTTAATTATCATAAGAAATTTACATAATGGCCTTATGCTTGATTTTTCAAGTGGACAGCTATAAAGATGAATCCAATAAAACATCTTTGCCTGTTTTAACAGTCCTTACTGGCTGTATTTACATGCTTTATTGATTAGTATGAAGGTTTAATGAAGTTTATTCATTGCAGAATTGAATTAAAAAGACTTCACTTGTTATTGTATTACCTCTGAAATTTTATGTTTGAAATTGCTTAATTGGTCAAGCATTTGAGTAGTTCATAAAACTGTATTTAATTTGAGAAAAAAACACATGGAGAGTATAACTCCATTACAAAAGGCAGGGTATGCTACATTACTTAATGAATGTACCTAAAAAGCCACATGTGTCAGAAATCCAAATCTAAGTTGCCTGGAATATACTTGGTTGGGGACATTTTGTCTCAATTTAACTCATTGTTTTCTTCAAAGAGTGGCAGTTTCACATTCATTCTATCATTATTCAGTGTGATTAAGTTGAAGTAAAAACCTCAGTCAGAAAGCCAGCAGGAGACTTCCTAAGAGATTTTTCTACCTTTTGAAGTATTGCTTAATCTCAGTTTTACTGTTTGAGAAAAACGGTGTTTTCATTAAAGGTGTTCTCTTGCTAAATGCTTTAATGTTTATAAGATTGTCAGGGGTCTTTGAGTGGAAGCTATGGAAGTATAAAATATTATTAGTACAGGCAAGTGAATTAATTTTACTGTTCCTGTATCAAGATTTCTATATCTATAAGATGAAGTTGTCTTCCTTTGGTGAAAGTGATTAGATCCTTTTTCCAGTGTGTTCGCATTCCTTTGTTGTTTTCAGAAACTCTTTTCAAAATGCTAGGCCTGCAAATCTGTATTTTCTGAGCATCTTTTAACTTTATTTATGCTTAAAGATTTTTAGAGCCTTGGGACCATAATCCAAGGGAAGCAAGCTGCCAGCACATGTGGAGCTTCTGCAGCTCGGCAGTAAGGCAGTCTAGGATGTGCTAAATCAAGTCTTTTGTTTGTAATTGTAAAGACAGATCCAATGAAGGCAGCTGTACTATTGCTAAAGTGATGTTTATGGGCAATAAAAGACACAGTTTTGACGTAACACCTCTTGGATCTTTGAACGGAGGAAATAAAGTCGATATAGAGCAGTAAGTATATTACTTCACAGCAAACGAACGCATACAGCAGAGGCATCAGGGCAGGCTACAATGCGTACTTGTGTGTAGGGTGATGAAGAGACAAGTGTGTCACTTGAAAATATCTTCCCATTGCCCCAATGAGTCAGGGAAATGTTGCTCTGTCCTGCTACTTCCTAGCATTAGCAGTGCCCTGATACCACCAGAAGAAAGACTTCAGAGCTGAGCCAAAGCTTCTCTCAGATTTTCTGAGGCAATTTAGAAAATAGGTGAATATTTGTATCCCTTGTTTCTCTTTTCCTCCACCACAACTACTTCAACCATTTGTGCTGCTTCTTAGGTCTCACCTAAGACAGCTGATTAGAATTAGGGATGCTGCGAGACCAAATGAGCCCTCAGATATGCTGGATGTAGCCACACTCTCTCGGGGTTGGCTGTATGTTTTATGTAATCCTAGAAAGGCAAACTCCCTATGTTTTAGTTAATTACAGCAAGTTTATGCTGGAGTGAATTTCAGAGCAGAACTGCAGTCAGACTATACAACTGAGGACAATGTGGATTTGTTCAAAACAGTTTTGAAGGAAACTTGATAAGGAGCTGTCAGATCAGCTTCTATGAGTGTAGGGCCAAGAAGGAAACAATGGCACACAAGGGGTATGGTACAATGCTGCCACGGTTTTCAGTCTTATGCAATAAGCACATCGGATTCAGGGATTAATTTTTGGGCTGCATTATTGCAAAGACTTAAATAAGTTCAAGATATAAGGTAGTTTAATCACTCAAATTTCTGCTCTCCATGGTGGTTAAAACTGTGACATTCTAGTTTACAAATTTTTGTGGATAGATCCTTAGAGAAACCAAAATGCTCCCACCACCCCAAATAAAATAAGAAATCAACAGCCCAAAGCCAAAAATCTTCTCAGAAAGCTACATGTTGTTTGGTATTTTCTGCATGGACTTCATGTCAGCAAGAGAAACGGAAGCCTTGCATTTCTTGCAGATCAAGCTCATCTCCTGGCATTCTTTCACTGTGGGTAGTGGAAAGGCAGTCCGAGGGATAAGGCAGGAATAAAGAGAAAATACAGGATTAAGTCTACAGCAAAGTACTGGTGAACTCCAAACAACACCTGTTAACCTTGCTTGATTTACCTGATTACTGATAATCACCTGTTATGAAACCCTTTCAAATTCTCCATCAAAATGAGGAGGAAAATACTGGTCCCACAAAAGTTTTATTATTTAAGACTTATTTACTGATTACAAAACAGTAGTCTTCCTTAAACTATAGACTAAAGGAAGTAATTTATCTCAGTTATAACAGCACAAGAAATAACCCAAAGGGACTCCTGGGAGTTGTTGTGTCTTTAGTTCTCTTGGAGGGATTTAGTAAGTGGTATTCAGATCTTGAGATGCAAGTTGCTGTCCTCTAACACTACAGCAGTGACAAGTAAGTGATCTGTTGATTCATGGAAGGTTGTTTTTCCTAAAAGTTAGCACCTGATTCTTTTCAACTCATCATACTTAAATTATTGTCTTGTAAGTACATAATTTACCTTTTTAGTAGAGAAAAATCAATAAAAGTTTGAGACATGAGCCTCTTACCTGAACTAGATAAACACCACCAGGTGCACAAACAGGGTGTTAGAGCTAATACAAAGGGTTGGTGAATTAAATAACCATGCTAATAGATTTATCTTCAATTGGAATGACAAGCATTTCTGCAATGATTTTACTGGCTGATCATTTCCTGGATGAGGCAGGAGACAAGAAGCTTATGTCCTCATCTCCTAATTTTTTAGTGAAAACCATGTGTAAAATAAATAATGAAGTAAATAGCATTTAAAGTGTCCAATTTTAGCATGCAAAATTACTTGCAGGACAATAAAGTGCATTTGTTGAATAAAGAAAATCTGCCTTTCCCGTTTTCATCCATTTTACCTTAATCTTGCTCATTCCTCTGCTTGTTGCTCTTTCTACTGTAATTTAGTTCATTTATTCCTATATGTGAATTGCTTTTTAAGTGACATGATTCTTAAACTAAAGCCCAAAGTACATAGTAAGCATTTACTTGTCTGCTTTACACTTGGCTTCTCTTTTCCTCTTACTTGGGGCAAATTTCAGACTCTACTGATTCAAACAACCTCCCTTGACCACCGCAAAGCAGAACACAAGGGAAGAGTTAGAGTATTAGGGCTCATCTGCCCAGAGAAATTAAGATATGGTAAATCACAGTGCGAATTTAGAGCATTCACTAGTCTGTTCTAACTAGATGGGTAAGAACACTTGGTTTGCTCACAGGAGACTGAAGGTA
This sequence comes from Phalacrocorax carbo, assembly GCF_963921805.1. Lineage (NCBI taxonomy): Eukaryota > Metazoa > Chordata > Aves > Suliformes > Phalacrocoracidae > Phalacrocorax > Phalacrocorax carbo. Next base: position 104,334,070 of record NC_087515.1, read on the forward strand.
TTAGTTCATTCTGCCCACATTCAGCACCGGCAGCATCACATCCCCATGTGATGAGTAGAGTCCAATATGCTCTACACAGCTTGTCAGCAAGGGCAATTAGGTTGTGCTCAGCACGGCACTGTGTGCTACTACAAAGCTTCCTGCTGGTTCAGAGTGTGGGCAGACTACAGCTCTTAGCTGTCTGCAAAATACCTCCATAGGCATGAATGCAGAGTGCCTTTAGGTAAAGGAAATGTTTCTACTTGAAAAAAAAAAGAGTATCTAACATTTGGTTTATAGTAAGAGTGAGAAATCAGTGAAGAATAACTAGCATGCTTAATTTTTTTGTGATTTAACATTTATCAGTAGGTAGTTAAGTCTGTAGCGTATAGTTTCATAGTATGGTTCATCTGATGTAGCTCTCTGCTTAGACTGGAGAAAATGGTCCTGGTCCTCTTCTGCCGTCAGTTCCTATGTGAACACTTTGCCAAACTGCCTTGCACCAGCACAGTGATGCATCTAACAAACCTGTGTCATTCCCTACACTGGCAAAAAACCCTTAGTGATTGTTTTGACTTTGTTTAAATACTTAAACTAATTTATAAAGTCTTGAGCAGAATGTCAGTTACCAGCGTAAGGTAGGAAGGAGCACAATTCATGTGGTAGGTTGAAATTAGAGATATGAGACCATCCCTATCAGGAGCATTCTAGTTGGCTCAATCATATTGTAATCCATATCCTCCATCTTCAGTAATAACAGGTTTCATGTTTAGCATTCTCAAATTCAGAGAAGGTGGCATTAGGATAAGGAATAGAAGTATCAGAAATTATCTGACAAACAGATTCTCATTGGAAAATACTGAAAGATATATTCTTTGGACTGTTAAGTGAAATTTGGAGAAAAATAACACAGGTTTCCTACATGTTTACTATGGTTCCAAGACAACATTTGAAGGTTCTATTTTAGGACAACCTGAGGCAAATGTAATACTCCAACTTTCAAACAGCTTTTACTCAATGAAATTAGTGAGTAAAGAAGGGAGTAAATTGGTATTGGAAATCTAATTTCTACCAATAACCTCATTAAGGAGGGGAGAAGGGGTTGTTGCTTGTTTGGGTATTTTTTTTCTTGTGAGATGGAGAGCTTTTAGAAAATAGGAGGAATTTCTATTGTTTAGAAGATAATCAAAGCTCCGAAACAAGAGTACTAGTAAGAAGCAGTTACCAGAAGCAAAAGGAACAAACTCTCATACCCAGAAAATCCCTTCCATACAAGCTTCCCCCCCTACAGAATGTCACTGAAAAAAAAAATCAAGGAAAAGATTGAATTCTCTCCTTATCTGATAGGCTTCTTCGATTAGAAAAAACTTTTGCATTTTCATGCAAAATGAAAATTTTTATTTTCATGCATAATTTTTTAGCTAATTGAATAAGTTAGATATCCATACAGACCAGAAGCACATTTACTTCTGCAGGTTTATTTTGGTTCATCTTACACAAACAATTCCACTGGTCTTGCTCAAAAATATAAGTGATAATTGGTTGGCACCGCTAAGAGGTGCAGATGACATACATAATAAAAATGTCATAACGTACCATTTTAATGATCTTTCCTTTTTATATTTAATTTCTTACTGTGAAAGTTTGTATCAACTCAATAAAATTCTGAAAAGTTAATGTTAGTTGTAAACAGCATGGTCAAATAAAATATGGCAAGTACACTACCTTGAAACTGAAAGATCTCGCTATAGTGAGAGATGGGGAAACACTTAAGCTGTACCTGATAGTACATAACACGAGGCTCTCTCCATTACCTTTTGGCCCTGGTTCCTAATAATTATTCCTTTTTTTGTGGAGGGACCTGTCTGAGTTCTCTGCGAAGTCCCAGATCCATCGCTGTGAAGTGCTTTGAACAGAAATGAATTGCTAACCATCTTTACATTCTCATTTTCCAATATATGACATGGCAACTTTTGTTCTCTGCTCTCTTCATGTGTGGAAAAAGGACTAAAATAAGCACCTTCTTTCCTCAACCTTTGGTTTTGTTTCAAATCTTTGAAGTGTAAATAAAAGCTACTTTGAAGTAAATGCTAAAATTTACCTCTTTAAAACAGGTAGATCCCCTAAGCTTTGGTTTTCCTTATTAGTAATATAGAAGAGATTATCAGGTCTCACTGACATAAGGTTTGCAGTGTTTCACAAACCTAATGCCCTTTTATATTTCATAATCACATTGAAGTTAAGTCAGACTGGTATCTTTCATGTCTGATAGTCGTTCCTTTACCTGACAGATATAATTTTTTTTACAAGCCCACTCTTCCATTTAGTATATCATTCTTTCATGACACTATTACCTTCCAGAAAACACCGTCACAGGGAGGAAAAATATCTGAGAAGATGTGTGTGTGTGTCTGTACATGTATTGTACTTCAAGTGGGTTTATGTGGTGGGATTTTTTGTCTGGTTTTCATTTACTTGAGTATAGTAAAGTATAATAAAAGTAAAAATAAAAGTATTGAACTTCTGTAACTACTCTTGGCTGAAAAATATTAAATACGTTTGTTTTGGTCAGTCATAGTTAGCATTAGATTTCTACGACTGCCATCTGGCAGTCTTCTCTCCCACACCAGCTGTGGAGACCTAGGAGAAATATCATCAGTGTAATAGTTTATTTGTGGCTCTCTGGACTTCGGAAGACAAATTTGAAGAAAATGACTTGTAGCTAAATACTTTTTCTCTTCAAAGATACCTGAAAGCTTACTGCTTTTGTTAGCCGTCAAGAATGACTGAAAGCAGAGGGGAAAATGGCAGAAACGAGAGGAGCATGTAAAGACAGAAACTAGGAACCAGGAAATTTGGGGTTTATTTCTAAATCCTTCCTTAAAATCTTGAGTAACTTGAAAGGTATGAAAAAACTTTTTTCTTTCAATATGAAAAAATACTTTCTTAAGATAGCTTTGGGATTTAAAACATTAATTAACTTTTTGTAAAATACCCTAAAGAATTGAAAGACACAGATATATAGCATAGCTTTTATTTAGCCTTTTCAGTATGTCTATGCAGTTTCAGTGTAGCGCAGGATTGTAAAGGCTCTACATGGGGGCAAGGATCACCGAAATATCAGATGCATATTGACAGTTGAACTGTATGTAGTCTCTAACTCAAGAAAGGGAGAGAGAGTGACAGCAACAGAAGAGAGGCATCCAGAGAAGACTGAAATATCACCAACGTTCCTTTGAATCAAGAATTATTTTTTTTCCAGCATTGTTTGTTCCTCTGCAGTTCTTCCAATGGTGTACTGAAAAGTTTATTACTCGTGGAAAGAGCGGAAGTTTAGGGACCACAAAATGGTCATTGCTTTTTAAAAATACGGCCTTTTTTAACTGTTACTTAATCTATACAACTCTGAAGTGCCAGCATGGAGATCATGCAGGAGTGTCTCTCCTGGAGTAGAATGTTCCTATGTTAGCTTAATGAAAAAGAAACCTATTTAAAGATATTAGCGCCATAACCTGTAAAATCATTGGTGAGATTTATAAGTAATAAGTTTTGATTTAAAACATAAATATATCCTGTTTTATAAGGAAATAGTATACATCTATTGAGAAGGGATTTTATGGAAAATTTTAGACTTCTGATTTCTTGAGACGTCATTCTGTTACCAGGTGTAGGCTTAAGGTGCTTTTCAATGGGTTCACATACACCTTGGGATGAGTTGTAAATACTTTTTTAACTGCTGGACATGATTATGAATTTGGATTCTGATAGAGAATAAGAGACCAGGTTTCAGTTCTGTGTTCTGTTGGGATGACAGTATCGTGTCTACTAAATTTATATGATTAAATATTAAGTATTTAGGTATCCTTAGTTTACTCTGCAACAGAGCAATATGGATTAATCTCAGCCTAACTGTGCACATTTTGTGTAGGAGAAACTGCTCTCTGAAATTGCTTAACTCCACTGATTAAAGAGGAAATCTCAGTGGCAAGCGTTTATTATGTGTCTGATTTAAACAGCTGAAGTTAGGTACGATGAATCTCACCAAAATGAACACTGAAGGAAAGAACAGTAGCTTGAAATATAAGTTTAATCTTCAAATTACTGTTTGGAACAGTGTGGGATCCTGAGACAGAGATTTCTTGTACTTCAAAAATTCTTTAACAATACTAAAACTGCAGAAAATATTTAAGTTCCATGCCCAAGACACTTTAGACAATATTTTAATTTTATAATTTCTGCACTTAGATTATCCACCTCTAGAGCTGGCAAAATTTTTCTTTTTTTTAGTGTCTCGAATATTTCTGTAATGGAGGACACAGAGCTATGTCTGGGTGAAGAGCAACTCGGTCTAATTTCTTGAACCTGTTAGAAGAAGATGTAATTTTCTTCCTTATAAGTAGTAGTCCTTGCACTTGAGGGAGAGCTAAGTGTACAGGTGTTGCAATAAATAAGCATGTTACCGGTTTCCTTTCTTAAGATTTCTGAAGTACGAGCCAGCATCGCTGATTATCAAAGGTTCCACATAGCGTATCATCTGTCTCTTCTGAGTTCTCCTGCAGAAGCCAAGATAGGTTTTGGCTTGAATTGAACTTTCCGTTCTTAGATAAAAATAAAACTATTCAGAAAATGTGATTTCATTGCTTATTACCAGGATGGAAGAAGAAAAGGAAGAACACCTTTTTCTGATAGTTGGGTAGGTATATATTTATTGAATCAAAAGGTGATCCAAGAGGACAGTAATGAGTTTCTATATTATCTAGTTCCAGTAGGAGTTTGAGTTTTGTGGCTTTTGTCCCAGTTTTAGCCCTTTTACAGCTAAAGTAAAAGAAAGCCTACATAAACCCATCTTTTTACAAGTACCTTTTTTCCACAAAGGAAAAAATGATACAGATCTCTAAAGAATTTATGACACTAAAATTAGCTCTCAGCTCATGAGTTTAGGTTTCCACTGTGGGAAGCAATGTTAGATCACTCCCTATTTGTAATCTTGCTCTTTCCCAAAATAAAACCTATGTGATTTATGCATTTATCTTGAGGGTTAGTAGGAGCTGTGAGAGCTGATGTATGGGTTTGGATGGAGCTGTGTAGCAACTTCCTTTTCTGTCATGTGAGCAAGAGAGGATGCTTCATCGGTGTGTGCTGGGATGTAGCCAAAGCCTTGCATCCCCTGGTAAACCTACCAAGAATGTCTGATACAACTTTACTTTCCACAGACTGCCTCCACTTTGTCCAGTGCACTGGGAAACACTGACTGCATGTGGACAAAGGTTTCTCACAAAGATGATGTCAGCACCAGAAGTGGTTTTCCATGTTGTCATACCCAGTAGTGACGATTAGCTTCTGGGTGATGGCAGTAAAGGGGCCATTTTACCACATACGAGTCTGTTTGCAGAGGCACTCTCTGTGCCTAGAGCCAGACCTGAAAAAGAGATGACTATGTGCAGCTGGGGGGTATTGTTTCTTGGCTTTCTTTTTTTCACCCTTCATGCTGCCAATGTGCAGTTCTTAAGTGAAAGACTGCTTTAGAAAGTCATGGGGAAATTTTTACTTTCAAACTCCTTTTGAGCCAAAGCAAAATATTCCTGCACTGTAAAATGTCTTACTATTTCAGCTGTAGAACTTCAGAACATTGGTGATTTTCTCAATAAACACTCAGTCATACTGTTCATAGTATTCTTTATGGAAATTGTATTCTCCAATAATCGCTGTCCAGAATTCCCACTGATGGTAATGGGGCTGCCCAGTTTTTAAGAAGCCCATGTGGTGCTGCCTGCACTGAGATTTAGTAATAGCAAGCTGTATTAAGGAGGATGTTATTCTTCCTGCTGCCTGTATCTGTGAACTGACTGCTTTGCAAGTGGTTGCTGTCTGCAGTGCTGATCTAGAATCAATGAATAGGGATGGAGAAGTGTTTTTGTTTTGATGATGAGTGCAAAGAAGAGAGGAAATCCAGCATAGACAATACAGCATTGATTCAGAGATAGCTTTCATTGCATTGCAGTTAATTTCTAATTGTTATGACTCATTTTGTATATTAGACTGAGTTGATGAATGTGCTTTAGAATCAGTTAATGACTAATGAATATGGTATTTAGTAACACTATTCGCTACATAGCTGGCAGAAATGTCACAGTTCTGTTACAGTCATCAGAATTCATTTGTGACCTGGGTAATCTCATCCAGTGTCAAAATTCTTTGGGACAAACACTTTGTACACAGAGCTAAGGAATCTGGCTTTCTCTTACAACTCCACAGGATCAATTTTCGAGAGCAGCAAAGTGGCAGGTCTCCCAGGCACTACCGTTCGTACTTAGCTTAAGCCTCCGAGATTAAGTGAGCTTTCCAGTTGCAGAACTCCAGTTTTGAATTATTCCATGTTGAATCAGGAGTTTGGCAGCTCTGCACACACACAGAGGGAACTACACCTGGAACAGTTAACCAGGTAACTAGGTGTTTTTAGAGACAGTGAGTTTTCTCTGAATTCCAGCAGCACCTATTTTGTATTTAAGTGACTAGATACTTCTTAGGAATTTTATTTCAAAATAAAAAAAGAGTCTTTCTGGGAAAGTTTGTGAAAGTAATGGAAGGAATGTATCAATTAATGTTAGTCTTATGCGAATGTTAGTACCATTATCCATTTCTCCACTTATAGTGACTGCAAGCGATGGAATAGAAGGACCACCTTCTGTTGTGGATATGATATTCTGAAGTTATGAAAAAATTCAGATTTTTAAATTCAACTCTATTTCCAAAGCCTGATCTGACTTAGTCAAAAGAACAGTCTACAACCTTATTCATTGCCAAGAAAGAATTCTGCGTCTAGACAAAAAGTAGATTTTTGACCAAAGCTTTTTTATTTTGGTCTGTGGCAATGAATGCCAATTGTTTCTAATAGGTGGTCAGCCTAGCTCAATTTGTGACGGCTTGTTTTCGAACTCTGCTAGTAGAGAATTTTATTTAGGAACCTCAAATTGCTGTAATTTTAACAACTGATTTTCTTGCTCCCATTGTCAATTTTACCTAGATTAAAACACTTATGTTTCTTTGAATGTGAATTTACTGCTGTGATAATGACAGCTGTCTACAGTGATTGAAGTAAAAAGATTCATGGAGGTCTTTAGTTACTTTAGGGATAGGTTAGCATGTTTTATTGGACATAATAACTTTAAAGTAATAAGCTTCATGAAAAAAATATTTAATTAAAGGCAGTGTGCAGTTGAGGAGCACTCCATGGAAATTCTTTTACTTTCTGAAGGAGGCTATCTTATGTATAAGCGATTGGAAAAACAGTGATTTTACTCTAAAAACACAATATTTTAATAAAGAATATACCTCAGGCGTAGCTCTTCTGTTCTAATTTAAACTAACAAAAGATCTATAGTTCAGGTTCTCTTTCCCCCCCCCCCCCCCCCCATTTCTCTTGGTAATTTAACAGTCCTTAAATGTTGAGCGCAAAGGTGGTTTAATCTGAACGTCATGTTACTTTACACCATTAAGGTGACCCGGTAAAAGTGACAATCTGATCATACATGTTCTAAAGAAGTATAGCTGTATAGCTAAGGAGCTGTAATAATTATAAAGAGCCTACAACAAAAGTCATTATGCCATCTTTTATTACAGTAACAAGAACAGAAACTCAGTAGTGCACAGTGTTTAATTAATTTGTTATGTACAAGTTAAAAATAAGGATATTAATACAACGATGATCATAAAAATCATATTAACATTCAGGCTCCTGCAGAGACTCCATTAACCTTCCCTCAGAGCCGTAAAAGCATATGCCAAGTTGTCATCCCTCCTAGACAAGGGAACAGATTAGTTTTACTCTTGAACTAAGCACACTGCTGCTTATCTGAAAAAAAAAACAAACCACAGCTACAGAGTTTCATTTGGCGGTACAGATTAGGTACACTGTAGTAGATGGACATCTAGAATACCACGGATATTGTAAGCAGTAATTTCAGTAAGTGAATCTTAACTGCATGTTGCAGTGGTTCTGAAGATGCTCTCAGGGAACAGATGGACAAAGCCACACCACTGTGAAAGGCTTTGAGTTATGTGTGGAAACAGAAAACTTCAACTTAAGAGTTTGTTCTTTAATACAGGGTAAGGGTAAAGTTGGGTAAAAAAATACTAAGACCAGTCTTAACTAAGGACCCAACTTAGCAAGAAAAGAAATATTTCTCTTCTTTAGCCTGGAGAATAACAACTGGGATGAACTAACTGCCTTGGCAACCATATCTAACATATGCCTCGGAATTAAAGCTAAACCTGTGCTAGATTTTGGGTATTGGTGTATTCTTTTTAAAGTTTGTTTACCTTATAAGCTTTGTAACATCATAATTTCACAGAAAATACTGTGCCATCAAATAGTTCTTGAATTATCTTTTTCCTCTTTAAAGATAATGTAGCCATATGTGCTTTGGGGAATTTCAAACAATCTACCATTATCAGAACTGATTTAATAATTCAAAATGGTGAAACCTATGAAAGCCTTTTGCTTATTTTTTCATAATATAACCTTCTAAATGAACCAAACCATTCTTTTTCCTACTTTCAGTGTAAACTAAATGAAATATTACTATATTTTACCAACTTTTTCCTCAGTAGCCATGACTGGCTTCTCTTATATTGCTTATAATTTCGAGCTATTATTAGTTTAATCAAGAGTTAGATGGAAAATGTCAAGTTTATCTTAATCAAGATGCTTTTAATACAGGAATCTAGAATGTAGCATTTTATTCTTAACATATTTTATAAAATGCATAGTTTTGTGTGATTTTTTATCTTTGCACATTGAGTAGCTTCTTAATTTCTGGAAAAAAAAAAGGCAAGCACATGTTATGTGTGGAGATTTTTTCCTGAAATATTTTTGGAAAGGCATAGTTTGATAAAAATACATTTAAAAATAACTATTAACTATATTAACTTAGGAGGGAGAAGAAACACCTGTGTGTGGTGTTTCTTTGAAAGCTCCCTACAGTAGATCTTCTCTGTTCAAAAAAACTTTCAAGAGAAGACTAAACACTGTGCTGCTCACCCTACCGTTATGTCTCTCTTGTTTCAGTTGCTAAAACATCTCTCCACAAATGCTAGAAATGCAAAAAATCATTCTTTAACAAATAACCATGCTCACTGAAACATCAGCCACATGACATGACCTTTCTTCTAGTCTTCTGAATCGTTTTTGTCACCATCCTCAGTGAGGCTTTGCTTTTCAGAATAAGGTTTCAATATTACAACTTGTCATGACAAGTGACAAATAATTTGCCTTCATACTGACAGTTATAGGAAGCATGAGATTCTAGATGGCTGGATGATGGGGTGAGAGCAAAGAATTAGTTTTCCATCTCCTACTGGCAACCGGTTGCCTCTAGAGAAAGGCACACCTGCTTTACTCTAAGGCACATATTCTCCACTTTGTCTGAGGTTCTGACCTCAGGCAAAGGTCAGAAATGTTTGAGTGATGTTGATTAGGACACATACTTCAAAAAAAGCAGAAGCAGTGATGGGCATGAGTACCAAGGTAAAAAGCTTATACTGCTTGCAAGTGTTTTCCAACTCTCACCTTCCACGTATTGGGTACTTAAGTATGTCCAGAGCTAGAAATAATTAATCAGCTTCTTAAGTTACACTGTATATTCCTAGGTCTAAGCTTTTTGTTCAGGAAGATTTTTCACTCATCTGCCAACACACAGCAACAAGCAGATAGAGCCAAACAGATGTTCTGGTTTGTATAGGGTTCTCACGGTCACCCACTAATCTCACAGCTATTTTCTGCATACAGGTGCTGGTCCTTTTTACCTTCCTCTACATCATATTCCAGCCCTCATATAGCCCTGCCTGATCTAAGAGCTGACTCTGAAACTCCAAGATTTGCACAAAAGACATGCTTTTCACCATTTCTGAACTGGGTAATAACATTTATGTCTCACCATCCCTACATATGGTCATGGCATCCAAAACAAGTTTTACTATTAAAAATCAATTTTCTTCCTCTCTCTCCATACTGGTTGGATTAATCATGCTCCTATTCAAAAAACATAAGCATTTCTGTTCAGGCTAACCTTGTGTTTGACTGAAACTATGTGAACAATCATGTATTACTCTGAATCCTCTCTCTCAGTGTTAGTTGATAACATTTCACAGAGCAGAATAGACTGGACATTACACAATCATAGTTTATCAGCTGTACTGAAATATATCTGGCTGCTAGACCATGTTAGCAGCTGCATTCCAACTTGTCACCCTGTCTGTGAGTGTGGGGTTCATGTGCAATGACTACCCAAAAGTCCTGCTTGTGGCTTTGCTTATATTGTAATTTGTAATCACAGATGGATTTACCTTCCTGCTTATCTGAGCAAGCCAATGTATTTATAATTCAGTTTTCTGCCTTGCACCCTCTTCCATGCAATTCTTGGTGGTGAAAGCTCCAGATATAGTTATGGTTCTTCAGAAATCCTTGCTGTGGGGCGTTTCTTACTCAGAGGATTCTTCTTCGGCAGGTTGCTGAAAATCACTACGTGAAACTCTTAGCTTGCTTTTGCCAACCAGCCTGCGGTTCACATTGTAAATTGAGAGTCCACTAAGTCCGCTCAGGTGATGAGTCAGAGCAGAGCATTGCACTCCTTCCTATGCAGACCATGCTTCTGGCTTGTCTCATTTTCAATACAAAAGTTTAGGGAGTGAACATTTGCTGGAAGAGATCTGTGCGTGCTCCCTCCCCAGTTTTGGAACTGTGGTTCCCCTAACATTCAGGTTACTTGTTCATAATTTGCCCCAAGAATATTCAGATTGAGAACACTCAATTTATCAAGTCAAAGAAATATGCAGTCAGGGAAGAACTTCAGGGGTTTTTTATTTATATACATGAATAAAGTGATGATACACATGCCAGATTTCAGCAAAAGTAGCTTAAATTCATCTAGTATTGTTTTACCTAAATGGTCTTTTCTTTTGTTGTGACAGGATTTATGATCTTATTGCAAAAGATTCTCAATAATCAGGCGCCAGGAGGGGGAGTCTAGAAATGGAGAAAATACAAAAAAAAGACACATTTCACCATCTCATAAAGACACTTAAAGTTACAGATAATACTCTAGGCAGTTGTGGGAATAAAGGATTACTGTTTTTTTAAAACAGCAAATGCTATGGCCAATTTGGTGCTTTCAGGGATACTAAGCTGGAGCCATAACGCTCTGAAGACACATCTGAATGTGTATTAGCATTACGGTTTATGCTGTACATATGGACCAAACACCTGGGAAACATGACCCACTGGAGACTTTGCAGAACAGAGCTTCTCTTTGGACACCTTCCAGAGAACGAGAGGATACATGAGCGAGCCCAGGCAGGAGCTGGAGGAGGAGACCATTTAGGAAGGTCTGGCTTGGTGGTGGGTGCTGTAGAAGCCCTGTATGAGATCCACTAAGGCACCTGAGTTGTAGAGTCAAGGAAACCACGGCAGATGAGGCCCTTGTCACATTTCACAGTGTCCCCTCCTGGATGTCAGCCTAATGAAATTGCAGGTCGTGCTTAAATCCCTCTCTTCACCAGCACATCCTAATCAACAGCCACAGCTATCCATTGGGAAGGAGAGAGCATTTTCAGATTATCCTTTATTGATAATAATAAACTAATGCATTTTAATGTTGAAAGTTGTAATTTGTGACAATTATTCTTTTCTGTGCTTCACTTAGGTCACTAATTTACACCATCAGGTCGATAATTGTCAAAACTTATAAACTGATTGTGGTGCTTCATTATCCAAAATTTAAGGACTATAAAAAGTCTGTAAACATTATGTACACACAGCAGGTTCTCTGTGGAGAAACAAATTTGCATTTATGAGTGTTAAGACTTAGCAATGTTAAAACTTAGCAGTGTTTCGTGTTGCTAAAAATAAGAGTGTGTGAAGTAGCTGCAGTCTTTTCAGTACTGTAATTGCACATTTTCTTCTATTTATATATTAAAAAAACCAAAATTTTTTTTGTCAATATTACTATTTTTAGAATTTCATCTGACTTTCTTAGGTTTATTTATGATTTTTGTTATTGCTCATCACAAAAGTTAACAGGTTTTGGAATTTGAAAATAATTTTTCTTTTTCTAGCACTGAAATTTCTAATGGATATTAAAATTAGCTTTTTAGTTTGTTTGTTTCTTTGTTTATGCATCAGTATATTTGATGACAGCAGAGGACTGGGAATGGCCTTGTTAGTTTACTCCTGTAGCAGAGCTGGCCCGCTACAAACAAAACAGGGAGCCTTATATCACTTCTACTGAAGTTGTGGGAGGTTTTCCATTAATTTCTGGGGAAACAAAATAAATATAGTCTAATTCCTCTTAAGCATTACATACTTTTTTGTATTTTTTTTCAGTAAGCTTTACATTTATTATGAAGAGAAGGAACAGAGGTAATCCTCAGTATTGAAGATGAGTAACTTGTAGGGGGATCCGTAGAAATTATTTTTGTAAATGCCTTTAAAAAAATCTAAAATGTATGAACTGTTCCTTAAAAGTGTCTTTGTGAAAAGAGAAAAAGAATTCTGAGAAAGCATTTAATAGCTTTTAGAGAAAGGAATGAAAATTAAAGGCAAGGCAATATAAAATAATAGAAAGATGGAATTTTTCACTCAACATGTCTCTCCCAACTGAAATAATTTCTTTTCTTTGAAATATCGTATTAAACACTTATAGTCAGTGATGGTGCCTCTTGATCACAGCTTAATGAACTAAATCAGCTGTCAAATGTGACATGTTGCTCTGAAGTGGCATCTTGTAACAGTTTTTTTTTTTTTCAGTTCTTTGTTATGGATAGGATATTTACTTACTTTGAGGAAGGAGACCCCTTTCCCCCCTTTGTTCTTAGATATGAAAAGAGCTTGATTTTACTATTATTATGCATTATCAATGGCATCATTTGCTAAATTCTGTGGAAAAGAAATGGACTTGCAGAGGTGGTTATATCACTAGTAATGATACTGGGCAAATAATTAAAAAACCCAGTTAGTTCTGCATGCATTGAGATTTCAGATGTATATTTCTTCATTGTGTGACTTTAGAAATGAATTCTGAAAATACTTCCTGTGTATCCCATGCTATCAAAAATTACTGGGTTAATCTGAATGCTTGAATGTTATGTCTCAGTGTCTTAAGAAACTTGAACCATCTGTCATAGCCAGATTAATATGAAATTCAGCAGCAGATCTGAGCATAGGTACAGAGTCATGTATATTGAATGATTTTCTTATAAGCATTGGTTCCACAGTAAAATAGATGAGTAGTTAAAAAAGAGTTAATTCAAAGCCAGGTAATTTTCTGGGAGAAAGAGTGTATGTAAGATGCTTAGGGTGATAGGACAAAAGTTATTAGAAGGTGAATTAGAGAAACAGATGACTGAACCCAAGTGAACTTAAATGACATTTCTCAGCTGGACAAGTTTTACATTCTTGTGTTGGTAGGAGAAAGATGAGATTCCAGGGATTTAGGTCTATCCAGGGCTTCTCATAGACATACACGCAGGGGCAGCTTATGGCCACTATCCTCATTCCTTGGCCCCTAAGCACCCAGTAGCCCCTTTTTTTCCAAGCTAAGGTCCTTGTAGAGCATTGTACAAATACATTAGTGCCTTCTACAGGAAACACAGGTGGCACTTCCATTAATAATTAATAATATTTTTCCCATCACGTCTTCTTTTTAGAACCTGTACAGCTGGAGGTCATAGCCAAATCTGCGTCTTAGTTGGGGCACTAACTTTGTGTCAAATTTAATCGAAACCAGCCAATATTTTCAGAAGGTTTTAAGAAGGGTACAGTTTTATAAACCTCTCTTTTATGGAAAAACAGACAAAAATCAATGTATTTAAATTTTACACATTTAAACTTGGAGAAAGACCTTATATTTGTTAGTATGTCTAATGACAACCACAACTGAACAGTAATTTTTGTATAACCTTATAAGAAAGGTGTAAAGCATTTACTTTTGCTAATACTATGATTTATATGTTAAGTCTCATTTCAGCCAGGCTCCATTCTTCTTCAACTTAGCTCTTTGGTAGAACAACATGGTTCGCATTGAACTTTTCTACCTTTTGGTGAGAATTCTTGACAAAAATCTGAACCATTTCTAACTACTGATAAAATGAAAATTAACATTCCTGTTCCCCTGTTATTCTGTTGTATTGTGGCAGCCTTGTGGTGATCGTTAATATAAAACTTTTAAAAAGTTGGTTTCAGAATTAGCCTCAGAAATACCTTCAATAAAAGTTTGTGGGTGGTAGTTCTCAGTCCTTTCTCAATAAAGTCTGTGGACAACCAACATCCAGTATATGTTACCTTTCTCTGATGCTTGCCAAGCTTGAAACATACAAACATATGGATAATATTCCATTCAGTTTTCTCTGACATTTCTTCAGATAGTGGAAGGTCTGCTTAAATATGTTCTTGATTCCAGTCTTTAGAAAATATGTTATTTGGTGCATCAATTTTACTTCTATAATTGCTTAAAAAGGACCGATATTTCAAATGCATAATCTTACTTCGTATGCAGTGTAAATTGCAATTATACCCATTAGATATCATTGAAGTACAAATTTTGGGAGGTAGCTTTGTTAATTTGTGCTACATCAGACTGCTTCTCAACCACTGCTCTGGGATCACTATGGATCTTGGAACTTATTTACGGTTGGGGCATAAGACATTAACTGTGGTGTGCTCTGAAAAACATGAAATCTTTCCCTCACTTGACATAGTTTCCAAATACAACCATCTTCTCCTAAAACCACTCAAAAAAAAAACAAAACAAAAAGAGAAAAAAAAAAGAAATTAGATGGGTTTATCACTGTTATAAATGATACTTCTTTTATCACAAGTACCAGAGGGGATGAAGTCAAGAATCCCCTCTCAGTTACTGTACAAGCAAAACTTATCAGCCTTACGTAAGTAAATGCACACAGACTGAACAAAACTTAAAGCTCTTACCCTGGAATGAAAATTATTTTCATGTACCTTATTAAGAAATAGTTTAAAAACTGAGAAGAATTAAATACATGGGTGTTTCATTCTTTTAATACCTCCCTTGGTATATATTAGTCATGTATTATTTTAATGTCATCTTACCTTGAGAAATTGCAAAAAAGTAATTAATATCTCTATTAAAGAAATTAATAGCTGTTGCATGAGAATTCTCCTGAAGCAGTCCCTAATTTTACCTGGGTGTTTCAACTGGGGAATGAAGAGACTGCTATTTATAACTACATCTCCTAAACTGTTTCTTAAGGCAGTCCAAACCTGTTTTTAATCTAGTTATAAAATCACTTCTCAACTGGAAATGCATAAGAACGAACTACGTAGACTTCATGGATCAGATTATTTTCTAACATGATTTCAGCCCTTCAGGCCTGATTCTGAGGTCAAAAAGAATTATTTTGGTTGAAATGACAGATCTAATATTCATATTTCTGGTTTGTCCCATGCTGGTTAATTCAGTAGCTAAGCTGTTAATGACGAACAGCTTTGAATAGAAATAAAGTAATAGGAGATTAAATTATGTATAACTCTTGCATTTTTTCTGGTCCAATTTAGAAGCAAGTATTAAATTCAGGCTTAATTAAAGAATCAAGACAGCTTCAAAACCAAAGAGTTATTGTGGATTTAGCTATAAAAATCTAATAAGCACCACTTCAACTCATTCATTTAAGAGAAAACTTTTTTGTTTGTTATAGTTGTTGTTACTGTTGGATTTGATTGTCGAAAATACAGGGAGAGAGAGATATGAGGAGCAATAGTCAAATGTACTGTTAAACTTATCTTACCCCTATGGGTATTGTAATGTATACTTTTAAAACTCTGAGAGTCTTACCTATAAGATTATTTTAATACATACATCTCAATATCCTTAACAAAGCTTGTTAGACATTGCTACCTCCACTCTGCAGGTGAAGAATATTATTGTAAACCGTTATCAGAACCACATATACAGTCGAAGGCTTCAGGTAACAGGTTTTATCTCCTGCTCTCTAAATTGAGTACTGTTTCTGGTGTACAACATATAATGTTGTATACCTAACGGTATAGCTTTAAACTGCCATGTTTTGATGGTTTGTTTATGCTCTCTCTTAATTACATACAATGAAATATCACTTTATAGATAAACAGTAGCACATAATAGAGAGTAAATTATGGAGTTCTAAATGTGCCTAACTGTTGATTGATACAATTAGAGGGAATTACTATATATATTCATATCAAAGGAAAATGAGCCTTTTAAAAATCAATATTTTTCAATTAGTATGTAAAAATTCATTTAACAATACATGCTTAGTGATTTAATGCTGAGGAATTTAACCAACAACAATATGCAATTCAAAAACAAGGAACCAGATCTGGGATTTTTTTGGAACCCTGTCTGCTGTTTCTGTTTTTCTAGAAACTGAAGACTCTCTGCTGCTTTTTGGATGCAAAATGAAGAATTATTTACTGAAATATGTATTTCAGAACAGCTGTGTTCTTTACATGAGTTGTTAAAATAACCTGTCTGTATAAAAAAAGCTGACTGTCCTTTGAAACAAAGTATTTCTTGCAAAGAGTAAGATTGGAGAGGTGGATGTAAAATGAAAACATCAGTGAAATGTCTAAACTTTCTTAAGACTGTTGCAGTTCCAAAAGTCTAAACAACTAAATGAAAATAGCAGAAAAAGAAAAAGTAACCCACAAATCTTATGTGTTTGGATAATGCTTATCCTAAATATTTCTTGTACATATAAAACTGGATATCAGGATTACTGTTGTTAACTTTTTTTCTTGCAATTACAAGGACTGGTGAATGCATGAGAAGTACAAAATAATGTAGCTAATTAATTTTAACCACTAAATTATGTTCCTCTCATTTCCTGTCTTAGAAATCTTGAATCACTCAATCAACTGTTATTGTACTTGTGTTGATTTTTTTCTTTACAATTTATTTTAGAGATGTAAGAACAACCTGACCTGCATATTCCCATTTCTTATTTTACTGAACATTTGTATTTTTGTGTCTATTTCCAACATTTTTTCTAATAAAGCTACAATTGTAATAAACAGAAAATTTAAGTATAAGCTGGAAAAAAGTGGTCTGTATTTTATTTACTAAAGTATTTTAAATGGTAGGTTTCATCCAAGGTCAGAGTTCACACTGATTCTTCTGTATAGTCATTCTTGGCAAAAATGGGTAACACCGCTTATAACTGCAAAAATTTTGCATCTGACCAAAACAGGTTTCCATACGAGACTATAAAAGATATCGGTGTACTCACAAGATTTCTCTTTCATATCAAGTATGGAATATATTGTAGATTGAGATGAGCACATAACTGAATATGACATTGATATTTCTACTCCTAAAAAAGTGATTATTGGCGTAACATAGTTGTCTCTTTGTTCATCACTTCTATAATTGCCTTCTCAATCCTTAGGATTTGTCACGCATTTTATGTTAATTCCAGAAGCTTAGAAAATAAAATTAATGCATGGAAATGGATGTTTTGTGAGAGGAGTTTAGTGTATTACAAATATTTAGCCTATGACAACATAGTAGAATGCAATTGTGGTGTAAGAACAAAATCTCTTTAATCAGTTACTTGTAGTTCCGAAATGTGTTTGGCCACTAGATCCAGATCCTGACCTTAAATGTTTTGCAAGCAATGTAAGTGACTTGGTCAATTAGAATAAAAATTTTCCATGCCCTTAGCAAAGAATGAAACAGAAAAGAGATTACAGGTACTGCAAATGAGTGATATTTGATTCCCTGGAATAGAACAAACACTGTGTAAATAGGCTCTCTATATGTCTGATTGATTGGTAGATCATGGTAGATCATTGGTAGATCATTTATTGTAAGAGACAACTGTGGAAAAATTCTAAAATAAATTCTTAACATACTATTTACTTTTAAAAATACAAATATAAATTTAAATATCCAGGTATCAACAGGATGTAATTTTAAAAAATAACTTAAATGTTGCCTGAAAGATTAAGACTGCTGGTCGACTCTTTGTATTTAAATAATTGCCATATTTGTCAGAGGAATATTCTATAGCAGGTATTATCATATGAAATGAATTGCATATCATGCAACCTGTTCTCTTTCCTGAATATTTGTAGCATTGAATATGACACTTTCTATTTAGTATCACAGGAGAAAAGACTGAAGACAGGAGAAAGGTTCATCTAATCAGCTTGCTCTTTAAAAATCTGTATGAGAAAGAGTAAACATTGGAAAATGGTGCTCGAAATTAAATCACTTAAAAATGCAAATTTATGTTGTGCTTTTCGAGTGAAGTGGTTCATTCACAAAAAGCTGAAATACATCTTCAGTGATTTTTGCATGAAAACTTAAGAATTTAAAACACTATTTTCAAATAAAAAAACATCAATATGTTCTTCAGGTATTTAAAATAGCTATTGAAAGTAAAAAGCTGATTTAGTTTTTGTCCACAAAACTAAAAAATCAATTATTCAATCATCTCCTCCAAAAATATATCATACTAAACATTAGAATAATGGGTGTATTCCTCAGTGCTGACATGAGTTCATCTCACTTGCTGTCATGTTACCATATACACTTCCGTTTATAACTTCAAATAAATCATGCCATTTTATCAGGGGAGAGGAAAGAAAGAAAAATCTGTAAAGTTTAAGTATAATAAAACTATAATCAAAAGGATATAAGTAGGGAAATTGAATAGACTTAAAAGTCCCGCATTCTCAGAGACAATATGTGGTAATGCGAGTTAGAAAACTGCCAATTAATTGTCATCATTAAAGACACTAGTGTTGATCCTTAGAATTACAGAACAGTATATCCTACCACCATATTAGGAAACCAATTAAGAGTGTAATTTATGGATATTATCCAAAGGCAATTATCTTTCTGGCCTTTTTTAATTTCTCAGGAAACTAATATTGAGTTAGAAAAAGGTAATGTGAGATACTCCATTTACTTTAGAGTTTCCAGAGCTTAGTAAGGAAAATGAACAATCATGAAGTATAAAGATCTTGTCAAGATTCTAAATTTGGTTCTTGTCATAAAATATTCTTAAGTAATGTCTGGTCACTGGAATAGTTTTCTCATCTCCCAGTTCTTCTATATAAACTAGTTTGGGATACTAACTTCGAAGTGTGGGACCTAATTTTTTTTTCTTTGGAACTTGACATCTCAGCTAGTACATAGTTTCTTGCTTTGCACTAACTCTTTCCTCCACGACCATTTCCTGAATTTTTACTTTCTTCTTGGTGCTGTGTCTCATATTCTGATAGCCTCTGTCAGCCTTAATCACAAATTTAACTTTCTCCTCATCCATTTTTCATAAAATCTTCTTTTTTTTTTTTTTTTTTAAGAAAAAAACCTTCAAAAACCCAGTCTTAAGCCTTTTGTAGACAAACAGTAATATGGACGTATAAAAAATTGTGCAAATCTTTTTGAAAAAGAGATCATTATTTCAGCTTACTACATTTAATGTGGATAACAGCAAGCTATTACATGCTTACTGCACTTCAAAATGACACTAGACTCTTCATACATCTAGATGACATAGCTAGCAACATTTGCAGAAGTAGAAGATCTGGTAGTATTAGGGAGCTCAGTGTGCAGGTATATGGTGGTGTGAAGCAGTTGTTAAAAAGTAAATAGGAAAACTTGATATGATGAAGGAAAAAAACTTTGACATTAACAGAATCTCCTTTGCACCTGCTGTCAAGGAAAAAAAGGAACTCTCAAAGACCTGGGCAACATCAAAAGTATTTATCCTAGAACAACAACAACAACAACAACAAAAAACAAACCACAAAACACCAACCAACAAATAGGTAGAAACTAGTACCACAGGAATTCAGAGGAAAGATTCCCACTGGTAAGAGTTGGCAGGGTAGTATCCCCTTACTATTACATGATCTGCTGGCTTAATTTTCCTTTGCAAGCAATGGGAAGCTGAACATCAAAATATGCTTTTGGCATCTCTTCCTTTCTTTTACCTTTCTACTTCTGGTGAATTGCTAAAAAGTAGAAGAAATATGAAATATTGTGTCTTTTCTATGTATTCTTAGGGAACCGGTCAAGTGAATGACCTAGTGTTGGATTCATTGCTAATGTTTCACCTAGGCCAACCTAATATATTTGAAAATTCGTATGATTTTGTTTTCCTTAGTCTTGAGTGAAGGAGGAAACTTCCAAATGACATTAATGAAGAAGATACAAGCGATGTACATACACATGTACACAAAGTATACATACACACATACAACATACAACAAAGTATGAAAATGCTTATCACTATCCTCGGCACCTGTGACATGAGATGTTAATACTGAAGGAAAGGAAACTGGCTATGTTGTTATTGTTGAAAGAGTTAAAAAACTTCAAGCAGTATTTTAGAAGGCTGTTGTATTTACTTCTTTCTTCTTGAAAATGTACACATGCTTTTGTTCACATACGCAGTACCCCCATATGAAATTTTCAACTATTCAGTAGTTAGTTCCGTTTCTAAGGGATCACTGCATCCCTATAGTGAGATGTCTTGCAGTCTTAGTATTTGCCTTGACTTATCTTTAAAGTTACATTAAAAGAAAAGAAAAGAAAAGAAAAAATGATAAAGCTCTAGCAGAGCCTATCATAGATGGCAAAATGTCTTGAATATCATTTCCAGATCGTCATTGCAATGCAACTGTTAGTGTAGTCAGACACCTGAGTTGTAAACCAATCCAGCTGTGACTTTCAGTACAAAAGCAACAGTAATACTATTCTCTTTTTCTCACTAAGGGAAGAAAAAGGGAAAGTAAATGTCTGATGGTGTCCTCTGTTCTGTGCAGACATGGGCTTTTCAGATGCTCCTCCCAGCATGAAATACTCTTTAACTCTGAGGGAGGGAACAAAACTGGTGTACAGAAAGACAGATTGTAGTAGCCTGTGATCTAACAAAAGTATTGCTGAATTTAACTGCAAAATGGAGGAAGACCTCCTAAAACAGGATGGAAAATAATTTTGTTCCACAAGTCCCTAGGTAAATTAAGCTATGTTTAAATTAGCAAATAATGTGGCATAGTAGGAGCAGGTGAGAAGTGAGATAGTTGCCTTTCAAGACCACTGTTGCACACATTTGGTTGGGAGGGGTACTTCAGACTAGTTCTCGCCTGGTCCTGTGAGGTGATGGAAATGCCCATTTGTGGGTGGAATGCATTTATTGGCTTCACAGGGCTCATCTTCCAGCTCAGCTTTACCCAAAAGCAATCTAGCAGCACACCGAGACCTCCCTGCCATGTCGAATCAGCCTGATAAGTGGGGATGATCAGATTTGCTTCAGAAGCATTTTTCTGATCCAAGTCAAAACATTAATGTAGATATATACCACTTAAATCCATGAGGTGGCAAGTCCAGCAAAAAAGTGTAACTTTTCAAAGTGTGCATAGTTAAACTATGTAGCTCATAGTCACAGGATGCAGGTGATGCCAAAATCTTACAGGGTTCAAAACCTCTGCGTACAAATTCATCCAAAAAAAGTGTATCCAAGACAACTAAATATAAAGACATTACCTCTAGCTGCAAATGTTCCAGAGGCTGAAACGATTGCGAGAGTTGAGCATGGCAATTCTACTTCAAATTTGTCCCGTTCTTGCACTGTTTTCTAGTTACCTGCTATTGATCACTCTCAGAAGCTAATGAGCAAGGTGTGACCTGGTACAAAAGCCTTATGTTGACTAACCCTGCAGTAATGATCTTACACAGCACACAGGATGTAATTGAAAGTCCAGAAACATCCAGAAAGATTGCTTGCTCAGTCATTATTTCCAGTTTGTCCTTTGGAGATAAAAGTCCATGTCCACTGATGAGCTACAGAGCCTAAGCTTCTGCCTTGGAAGCTCAGGTGCCTGAAGACAGGGATAGATGTAGTTCAGGTCATGGTCTTTGAGAGGCAGTAAGTATGGCATTTTTCTGTGTAGAGTTTTAATTATGTTGCTGTATTTTAATAGTGACAGCAGTAATTAAAATCTGCATTTAATTCTTAAGTATATTTCTGTGATACTGGAACACACTTCTGTCGTCTTAAGTTTTAACAGCAATGTGTAGGATTTGGATTTGTGAATGTCTAGGTCTGATCCAATACCTGACCATAAATGTATAAATAATAGCAGATGCTAAAGACTGCGTTCCTCCCATACGATTCAGTGTTTTGCTTATTTATTTGGAAATCCTGCAGTTCAGAATACTCCCTATGGATATTAAGTTACAAATGTTATGCTTATACTTGCAAAAAAAACCCAAAACACCAAAAAAAGCAAACTTGTTCATCTCAGGAAATCTGTAAAAATCCTCAAAGCTGTAGAGTGCACTACAGCTATGCCAGACTGTGTGGCTGAGAAGATTCTGTAAGAATGAGGCATATTCAGTCCAATTCAAGGGTCAACTGGGGGATTTTAAGAAAAAGTCTATAATAATATGGAATAATTAATATTTAACATTGATGGGAAGTTTTACTGAAAATTACTCTTTTTATGTCCCAAGAAGTTCCTTTAAATCAATTATCTATAAATAGAAAAATTATTAATAGTACAGATTTAATAGTAATCATCTGTACTGTACTGTACTGAGAGTTAAATATTTTTAAATCATCAAGCTCATTTTAAGCAGCTAATATGCTATCTGGAAAGGCTAAATTTGTAAAATATGAAACAAAGTGGACAAAGGAATAAAGAGAACATTAATATGCTAAATATAATGTAAATATGTGTGTCGCAATAATGTTTAAGAGCATGCAAGCAGGAAATTATTCCAAGGGTTAATTACTTTCCATGGAAGCAGGTGGGACATACTAACCTTTGCTACTATTTAGGCTTTTTCTTGCAAAACCAGAAGTTGTCTAGGTTCATTCAAGATGTTTGGACTTACTTTGAAGAACAGAAAATGAAACATCTGTAATAGTGAGACAGTGGTTTCTACGATGTGGATGGTGCTAGTAGAAGTGATAAAGACTGCTTATTTAATATTTATTGGCTTTTTGCAGAGAATCTTCTGCCTGGCTTCTGTACCTAGCATATTACACGATAACTGCTTTAGACACTTAAAAATAAGTTGAGTGTAATGATATGAAATATTTTGATGGATTTCTCTGGAGTCCTTCTGAGCAGTTTCTCATTTATTACAATGTAATAAAGAAGACAGGTGAGATTCTTCCATGTTTCAATACAAGTGGAGCTCTTTTGAAATGAAAAGTCTTACAAACAAAATACAGTATTTCTACATATGAGAAATTTTCAGATATATCTCTGACCATAAATTTGCATGTAAAACGCTGCCGAAGTGTGTAGGTGTATTTCAGATGAAGTTACTTCCAAATCTGAAAGGATCAAATACATGGGACAGATCTAGATTCCTTACATGATTATGTTAAAATGTAATACAAAATGCCATTAATGTTTTTTAGCTGAAATTGCATATGCTGAAAGTCATAAATCATGGAGCTTGTTCTTCCAACCATGGAATAACGTTCTAAACTCATATGATGTTTGAATAAGAACTGCTATAATATCATTGCTGTTATACTGCATTTCTTTATGGTGTCACAGGTTGTAAATAACATCTTAGACAAATAACAGTGTTAAAATAAAATGTTCCTTTCCCTGTGTTAATCCAGGTTATGTAACATTTTTGATAAACCCATAAAAGATGTTATTCGAGTAAATGATAAACATCACCTTTGTTTGTACTCTTGTAGTTCTTATCAACTCTGCAGGCAGGTACTAGGTAACAGGGTGAGGCTGAATGAGAATTGATCAATTTTCTGATTATACAGTTTAGATAATTACCTCCCTCCAGGTGAGTATGCATTTTCAGTCATGATGCATGTTCAGACAAGAACTCATATAATGTTGTTATAAGAAAGATGTCCAAAATAAAGAATTTCCTCTATTAAAGTGTATTTAGGAAGTTTTGGAATCTTCGTTTTTATGCATTGTTTACTCCCAACAGGACCTACATTACTTACTTATTTTAATTTTAAATAAAATACGGTCAAGATACTTCTTAGATTCTGTGGAGAACATTTGTTATTGTAGCGTAAAATTGAAAAAAAACCCAAACCCACAAACAAACCAGCAGTATGATTGAAGAATGTTAGTGAATTCAGCACCAGAAATAAAGATCATGTTATTAAGAGGGTAAAAAAAATTTCTTGCTGTATAACTAGCTATAATAAAACCTATTGACTAGATTGGCTATATTATTGACATATATTGCCTATATGGAACCAAGTAAGAGATATAAATATTCACAGATCTTAATGCTCTGATATAGCAGTTGTGGAGTTTTACTTGGTTTTGAAATTGTTTTTGACAGAACCAGTGCCTTTTAAAAGTGACATACGTCAGATAAGGTACACTGGCAAAGCTTCACAGAAGTCTTTAACTGCATATTTTAGATCTCTCTATTGGAATTTGTGCATGAAAATATGTCGCTAAATTTTAATATATTCATTTGAAACGTGCTTCTTCATGACAAGAGAAAGATTTCTTTAGGTATATTGATTCAAATGTTTTGTAATTGCAGGAGCCTTTATATTTATTCTCATTACTGTGAAGGTAATGTCTGGTAACTGACTTAGAATCATCTTTACCTACACTGGAATCGTACCTTGCTTCCTGAGTCAGCTTTCACAAATTATAGATTAGCAATCTTCCACACACAGTTTTCTTCCAAAGTACAATGAAGATGGTAATTTGCCTGGAATTGCCATCTAAACTGTATTTCAAAACAAAACAAAAAAATGTTTTCCTTATCATTAAGTAAAAGGAATATAAGACAGGAACTGAATAATAAATTTAATAGGAATAGAGAAGTTATGTAGTGAAATAAGAGGTAAAAATCTTTTGTTGGTTACCTTGAAGCATTTTAATATGCCAGAGTATTTAGAACAGCATTGCAGATACTGCATTAAAAGATTTCTCAAACTGATACTAAATTTCTTTCTTTTGAGAGAGGGAAAGGATAGGTGAAGGTAAATTTTTGTTTATTATTAGAGGAATCGAGCTTTAATAGTACCATTATTTGCGTAGATATGGTAAAACCCACTTACCTTCTAACGCCCCTATGAAATGCTATGAAATGAAGTACAAGCCTAAGTATTCTGTTGGCAAGAGTAGTCTTTGCACTGATTTCTATAGGCTGTGGATCTGGTCACAGACAGTCATTCACTTAATACACATTTACACACATTTTTTGACCTGATACTGTACTCTTAATGAGGTGCTTTAATCATGACAGAAATATTAACTGTGCACACCAAAGATATCTTTACACAATTTCCTAATATCAATTAATATTTCCATATAAAGGGAAGATCTGGCGTCTTGTGAATAAAAGCTTTCAAAAGCAAAATTAAATATATTCATCACCCAAATTTATGTAGCACAGTGAAACTGACATCTGTATCCACTTACATGCATAATAAACAGCTTACTAATAAATACATATTAAAATATCCCCATGTTTCAAGTTCTTGTTGGATGCTCTTCATTTTACACTGCACTGATTGCAGTGGTATTCAGGGTGAGACACAGAAATGGCAGGATGAGCTTTCTTCCCACTAAGCTGTGTGATAGAATGAGAGTGTTCAGAAAAATATTTTATAATTAATGCTGCCTGCACAAAGAGGGCATCACGTCACCGTTCAGAGATGACAGACCCTATTTCACTGGCTAGACTACACATCTATTATTGTGTACAGTTCTAAGCACCTCAGTACCAGAAATATCTGAATCAATTGGAAGGAAATGGGAAAAAAGGGGAGAAATACGCAAGTACTCCATAGATTAAGGAGGACAGACTGTAGATACAAAGATTGCTACATGTAATAGAATAAATTTCCACAGGCTGGGCAGGTTTTCTCTAATTGTTACTGTATTATATCAATATTCTTTGAATTCAGTAGTTGGAACAGGATTAAAGGGATAGTTCTGATATGAAAAATACCTATTTTGCAGACATCCACCTAACTGCCTCTCTTCAGTCAACATGTAGTTCAGGTGGCCATTTCCTAGTGTTTAGTACCAATTTCTCCTGTCCCCTCAATAATGCCATGTCTAATATGATCAGTGGTCTGCTAATATAAAACAGTCCAGCATCTGGCTTAAGTAGAATGCATTTATTTTGCAGTGCTGACAGTGAGGGTTCATGTATGTGTTTATACATGTGCAAAAATGCATAAATATGACTTTTTCCCTGAAAACAAAATGCTAGGAAGTCATATGGAACAAACAAAATACCAGAAAAATCTTAAAAACTGTAGTGAAAGAATGTGTGAAAAAAGCAACCTCGCAAAAAATTAAATTATGAAAATAAATCTGCCTGAATTTCTGTATCTCAAACAAACCAAAACCCACATCTTGTGGGAATCAATCTGATACAATTTTCATGTTGTTTTTTTCTTTAAATATGGTCCCTGATACATTTTGTGAAACAGAGACATATAAGAGACAACTGTGTGTAAATCAGACTTCCTCAGTTTGTGTACTTGATTTTGCAATCAAAACAACATTTTTCTAGCACAGATTTTCATTCTACTAATTGTAGTTATAGCATAGGTAAACTTTAAGTCCTCCTGCAGTGGAGGGGTATTTTAAATTATTCCCCCAATTTCTGTACTATGCTCATTGTTACACGAGTTTCATAAGTATCATGTCCTTTTTTATTTTTTCCCTTTTTATTTTTTTTATTTTCTCCCCCCGTGTTTCCAGAGTTTGCATGCATTTGTCCTTTTTTTCACTTGTGCTTGACCATGATGGACTATTGGCTCTGAGTGTGAGTCTTGCTCTCAGTTGCTGTTTTACCATTTTAAGGATCTTTCTGTTGAACTTCACTTGGCCATTTGTTCTGCTGATCACCGGCGTTCGATATTATCCTTTAGTCCATCACTTCACTTAAATCCTTGCCTGCTGGTATCTTTTTCTTTGTTATTCAGAGATTGGCATTCTTCTTTAAAAACTGGGCAAATAAACAAGCCCAAACAACCAGCTCTCCTGTTTTATTTCGTGATCTTTCAA
Organism: Phalacrocorax carbo; assembly: GCF_963921805.1. Lineage (NCBI taxonomy): Eukaryota > Metazoa > Chordata > Aves > Suliformes > Phalacrocoracidae > Phalacrocorax > Phalacrocorax carbo. Next base: position 104,361,113 of record NC_087515.1, read on the forward strand.
TGGAGTGTTCTATATAAACTGTTACATCTTTCTAATGGCAACCTGCTGTGACTATCCTCTTTCATTTCCTTTCATTTACTGTTTATTTAATATAAGCATACAGAGAATAATAGACACATTCTACTTTGTTGCTTTTTCAATAATTTTTCCTTTTTCTTCTGAATGATTATTGATTATATAATAGTCACTTTTATGACGTTCATGGCTAGGCTCATTTGCCAGCTTTCACGCCTGAACAGTTTACAGAAATGCAATATTTATTGACTTCTATTATCCAGTACTTCCACTTAATATAAATGGCCTGTGAGAGAAAAGTCTCATCAGGGGGTGTCATTGAGGTGATAGGATAGTTGCCCTTTGTCAAATTAGAATTGGAGAAGAGACCCTTCTAACTCCTGTCTGTCCTTAATGGACGCCTCCCTTAACATTTTCAAGGGTTGATACCTCAAAGGAAAGTAAAGAAACAGAAGCTAAAGTTAAAAACTCAGAACTTGTTCCTTTTATTTCTCTGTGGAGAACATCAGGAAGAACTCTATTTATTCAAAATAAGGAAAATGGAAAAGAGTACTCTGAAGGCATCTTGGTGGTCATTCTGAATCCTGACTAGTCAGTCACAGTTAAATGGATATTTAAGCTTGAAGAAATGTACTGGCAAGAAGCCCTGTCAGCAGTTCCAGGCGGAGGCTTCCAAGCAGAATGTTATCCAGCCATAAGACAGCTACAGTCTTTCGGGAACAACATTTACAAGCTGTTCATACTGGTAAGATCAGAAAACCAAGTCTGATTTGTGGTAAAAGCTCAAGGGCATGTTTATACTATCTGCTTTATTGTCACTGAAGTACTAATCTGGGTGTTCAGGTTCAAAAAAGTGTCCTAATGCCTTGAGTTAAGAAATTAATCTGAAATAACTAGAATAAGACAGTTTCTGGTTTGGGTTGGTTTTGGTGGTTTTTTTCTTCTGGTGTGTGTTTTTTGTTGTGTTTTTTTTTCTTCCATCCATGACTATTTGATACACTGGAATGATTACATAAGTTTTAATTAGAAAAGTGGATTTCAGTGTAAATGAAAAACATAGGAATGTCTGAGAGTTGCAACTCTGCCTGATCTACTGGTTTGGAGCAGTTGAATCAAAAGTTGTGTTTTTATGAAGAACACGCGTGTACATTTACTTCATTTTATTGTCCTCTCATATTATTTTCCATCCCTCAAGCAGCGTAGGCTGCATTTAAGGACTCCCAAATTTCTTTCATGGGTTGCGAGTGACCTGTGAAGTGTTTGCATGTTCTGCAGAGGACAGGTTCTTTATTCATGGTCAGCCTCAAGTGATCCAGCTGAGTGCCAACAGTGTAATGAATGTTCATAATCACTTTCTGCTGGGATAGCGTCAGTGCTCAAGAGGCTGATGACAAGAGCTGATCAGAGCCCAGTGCATCCTGCTGCCATGGCACCAAACTCGGAAACCCCTAAATTAGATCCTAAATGTTCCTCCCACCCTCCCCAATGCTCTGCATGGGAAAGAGATTCCTTTGTTAAGCCTGTTTCAGGGACATCTCAACGTCTTTCCCCAAGTTTTGAGAGATGGGGAATTCCCAGTTTGATGTGCAATCCTAAAGCTCTGGGGAGCTGGGGAGAGGCAGAGCTACCACAGCACAGTGCCCAAGCCTGCAAATACATGCCCCAGTGAAGAACTGCCCTGTTCTGCTTAGTTTCTTGTATATGCGACAGTACCCTGTATGCAGGCATTGGGAAGAAGTTAAGTTTTAATTCCAAAGCTTAAATCTTTTTAAATGGCTGATTAATCTATTTCTGTCTTTAAAATTCTGTATTTTCATTTGTCCACATAAACAATTGTAAATGTTAAATTCAATACCCTTATATATTCCTTCTCTTTTTTTTTTATTTTTTTGCTTTTTAGCAGGAAACAAGGTTATTTTTTTAACTTTTTATAAATTAGCTTTTAATTCTCATATGATTTCTGATTTTTCTAATTCATTAACTCACTTTATATATGTTATAGTCATTTAATCAAGCAAACATTCATGTAATCCCAATTCTGTTTGTATTGAAAATCTTACTTTCTTCCTACTTATAGAAAGATTTTTTTTCTGGGTAAGATACCTAAGTGTGCTTTTAGGTATTTTCTGAAACAACCATGATTTTGCAACAAGTGTCCGTATACTTAGGCTGAGTTTTCTTTTTGATTAACTTCTTTGCCTTTACCTATGGAAGGGTAAAGAGCACTTTGTTTATTTAGCATCAAGATAATTTCTTTCTTGGTGAAAGACCTACAGGCACTGACACGATGCCCCTCTCTTCCAAAGACCTCTATATCAAGTGACCTGATGACCAGTGGTCAGAAGGGAAATTTAAAAATAAAGGATATCAGCCTGGCAGATATGGGTGTTTTTTCCACTGACCAACTCCATAAAACTTGGACTGAATTGTATGTGGGCAGGCAACACTCCTACAAAAGCTGCTTCACTACATGACTGAGGCCGTTCCATCTCCAGGTACCTCACGCAATGTCTGTTATTCCAACCAATTCTTGCCCTGTTTCTATATATGGTTTTATTGTATGTTGCTTACCCTGCTTTGAAGTCTGAGACACTTGAAGCACAGAAGTCATTATACACAGTTTATTTTCCAATATAATCGCACACTACAGAAAACATTTTTAAGAGTTGAGAACATCTGCTTTTCTCATTTGAATGTCTATGAATAACATTCAGCTAAGGACTGGCACGGTAAAGTTGCCCCTTCTTTCCACCTATTTAACAGATGATTGACAAAGCATAAAAAAGTAAAATTAAGAAAGCCCTTTGAAATTACGTATGAAAATAATGTCCTTATCTGTGGGATTTTGTTTCTGCAACAAAGAATCCTGTGGTTTAGTCTTTAGATTCTTTGATGAAGCATGTACTGGAGTACAGGAGGAAAGGCTGTTAAAAATAGAAATTTCAGATGTATTTTTCTTGTGCACAGAAGGTGTTAGAGTTGCAATACTATATCCGTCCCTGTTCTTAGGGAGAATAAAATGCTGTGTTAAAGCAGAACTGTCAAATGTTGCTTTCTTTTGGTAAGTATGTGCAAACCAGTGAATCATTTGCCTCTAGATATAGTTTGTGTTATTACATAGAAGTGAAGATGCTTACTTGTATGTTTTAGCAGTTCTTTAGACCCTTCCCCATGACCTTTTAGGCAGTTATTAAATTTTAATGTTCTATGTACTGATTCGCTATCTGATAAAAATGACTAAACTGAAAAACATACCTAAAATAGCTTTTGATGAAAGTTCAGCTTTCATCCAACCATGTTTAATTAGAAATCTTTTTGTTCTTCACATCATTTAGAGAAATTAGATTTTAATGTTTTTTTCAGGTTGTCTGACACTTGTATATATATGGGACGCTATCAGAAGATTATAAAGAGTTTTATATTTTAAACTACTTTTAAAAATACCTTTTGGTATGGTGTAGGGTAGCTAGTTACATTATAAAGGTTGTATACTTTGGTGAAAATACTTCTATCACACTTCTCAGAAAAGATGGATGCTTTTCAGCTGTGTTATCTGACCTAGCCTAAGAAGTGAGAGGACTTTTTTTGTCTCTGAGAAACAAAGTCATTTCTCAACTCAGTAATAAAGCTGTTCCAATTTACATTTACTATAGATTTGTCACATAATATCTGTAATTGATAGCCTTAAAACAGTGACCTGCTAGAGTATGATGTATTTTTTTCAGTTGGAATGGATGTATTGCACTTTGTATTTGCCCTTACAAAATGATGTCTACTTTAAAGGAAATAGTCTTACATTATAAACTAGATTTTAAATAAATGTCTACCTTTTCTTAAATGGAGCCTGACAATGTAATTCAGTATTTGCCATAATTATAGAAAACTGTCATGTTGCAATGTTTAATTTCTAAATTACATAGTTCGGGTGTCTTATTTTAGGTGATTAAAAATTTGTAGTACTTAAGGGGATTTATATTCAACCTGTAAATACATTCTTGGAAATTCTTTCTGAATTATGAGGAATTAGTCAAGAGGTATGTGAACTGCTGTGTGAAGTCTCTGATTCTACAGTAATATTTTACAAACAATAAATAATAAAAATATCAAATATTCTAATTTATTACAGGTCATTCTTCTTTAGGTTAGATGTTTTCATTTAGCATTTTGACTCCCTTAAAATTGTGTAAATCTAACTTAAATTCACAGCAAATAGTTGAGGCTTTTACTCTGGAGACATAGAATATGTTTGCAGATAGTTTGCTGCTTTTCATTGTAAGTTAATGTACAAGTTCCTGAAAGCTGTCTTCCTGTAATTAATCTAGTTTGTGTAGCCAACAATTATTAAAGGCCACTGAACATTTCTGTTTTATGTTAACCATCTCTGAGAAGGTGATGACATATGAATTTCATAGCCAGCAAGTTGGGAAAACCATCTGTTTATAATTTTTAATGTAATTTTGCAATGACTGCCAGGTGAGTTTCTAGGATGTATATTTAAAAAAAATCATGTAAATAAAATTACCACTACAGAGGTGAGCTATAAAATCATTATTATTGAATCATAGGTTATATGAAAGAAATCAGAAGGTCAGTTTGTTCTAACATATTCTTCAAGGATATTGTTTCCTAAGAATGTGTTGGAAACATTTAGTAATCATGGTATGTGCTTGGTGACACAACTGTGGTGAGACCTAACATGGCACATGCTGCAAACTCACAAAAATGACTCAAATTTGCTCTCAAACCTAAAGAACTGGGGGAAAAAGATAAACCAAACAAAAAAATTCCCCCCCTCCCCCCCCCCCCAAACCCCAACCAGCTGATAATTCCCTGCTACGTGAAACAGAGTAGGAATTCAGACATTCCGCATGAAGAGAGAGGAGGAGAGAAATTCAGGAATAGCTACATCTCTGAAAGTAAACTCCTGTTAGATGATAGCTGTTAGCTAACACACGAAAACGCTGGGTGAGATAACGATCAGCTGTGTAGGCAAATCAGAGGATGGATGAAAACACTCTGTTCATTCACTGAGAGGTACCCTCTGTCAGCATGCTTCAGATGTAAGCCAGGGAGGTGCTGAGAATAAGGGTAAGCTCTAAGCCTGCCCATAAAATGCACCATTGAGTACAGGGAGATGCTTCTGTGGGTTTAGGAAGAGAGAGCAGACTTATATGCTGAAGCAGAATGTGTGCCACCTAGCTGCAGGAAATAGCTCACGCCTCATTTCTAGGGTTTAATAAATGCTAAATACATCTGTTACCTACAGGCTTGAGGAATAAAGGGAGAGACTATATTTTAAAGGCCTCTGGGATAAGATTCTGTCTAAGTTAAGAGAATTAAGATAACTAGGCAGCAGCTTTAGGAGGACTGCTTCGTTAAGGGAAGGTTACATCAACTTTTGCTTTCCAAATATTATTCAGGGCTCATTTATCTTTGAGATGCAGAGGAAAAGGTGGGATGTCCAGGCAGTCCCACTCTCCTCTCTCCCAACGCCAGATACATGCCTGCTGTTCACTATAGCCCAGAGAGAGGGTACAGAAGTTCTGCATTCACCTTGTTTAACTGATGGGGACATTCCAGGAGAATATCCTAACCATGGTGTCCGTAGTTTAGTCCCAATGAGGAGGTGGTTTACCTTTTCTGTTGAAGCTGTCCCACAGATTGGCAAAGAATTTAAGGTTAACCTGGTCAAAGATTGCATAAGTATTTTTTCTGGAGGCTAAATGCCTTACCTCAGATTATTACAGTCCATATTCTGGTCGGCACTCCCAGCTCTTTTACGTAATTGCATGTAAAAGTCACTGGATAAAATTCATTGGCTTTTTCTGAAGAAAAGTGAGGGGGGAGGGGCAAGCATATGAAAAATCCAAAAAGCCTGAAGAACACTTCCAACCGCTGCCAATTAAGAAGGAAACAATTCCACTAATGGTGCTTTATATACAGTGTAAGACATTTTCTGTGTTTTTGAAAGTACGAAGTAATTGACGGCTATAATTATATTTAGCCCTATGATTCAAATGAATGAAACCCCATGACTGCAGTACAAGGTGTCTTGCAAACAGTGTAGCTGTTAAAAACAAATTGGCCTGCCAGTGAGAGTTATTGAATTTAGGACCTTTCTTACAAAGATGGAATAGCTAATGAGAAAATGAGTGTTCTGGATCCAAGGTGATGTGCCCACACCATTTGAACACTGCAGCCCTGGCTGGAAATGTTTTGTCCTGAAAAAGGTGTATGGTTTTGTCTTTTGTTCGGGACTTCCTGATGAAAGTACAGATACAATAAACCTGTATGTATGTGTGAAGGCAGTCTCCCCCCCAGGCTTGTGTCCTTGAGTTTATGCATACCTGTTGAGATCCAAATATGTGCTTTAATATATTATGAAGCCATTTATGTGGGAAAATAAGATACATCAATTTATGTTAGTTACAGTCTAACTGTCAGCACTGACAGTAAAATACTTTGTAGATTGTGGGAGAAGCACTATATTCTTCTCAATAATACAACAACAGTACATCAAGCCCTGCTGTGTATAGGCTGTTTTCCTTGCAGTTTAGAAGATCACAGAGGTCTATCCCATATATAATGTTTCTTATGTACTATGTATTACACTGCGAACAATACCTGCAGTCAGAAGGTCAGTGGATGTTTTTGATAAATAACATTTATTTAGATTATCACAAATGGTATTTACTTTATATTTGTTTTGGATTATGTATTTTGTAACAGTGAACTCATACCTTGGAAGAAAACCCTGACTGACTGGTCTTCCAAGTCCACCGTAGCACTTTCTCAGCTCTCATTTAAATTTGTTTCCACTGGTATCTGAAGTGGAAGAAGACAGACGATAGATTTCTTTTGTTACAGGCCTTGATGGCAATGAACTCTTGTTTTACATCACTGTACTGCGTGTTTAGAGTTTACTTAGCAAATTATCTTATTTTATTTATTTAAAGAAAAAACTCCTTGTATATTTTTCTTCCTATAACCCTTGTTTTGATCACTTGTCAAAATCAATACCAACTGAATGAAAAGCTGTACAGCTCCTCTGGGTTTCTTGCTGTGACTTTGGCTGGAACTTCGCTTTGGTTCTTTTTCTTTCTTGATACTTCTTTTTTATCTTTCTGTGAGAGTATCAGGCAGCTACCAAATATTTGCTAATCTCTTCATTTTGGCTTAAAAAACAAACCACTTCGGCTATAACTTTCTGAGGTTAAATTACTATCTTTAATGAGCAGAAACAGTGACTTCGTGGCACTGAATGATGGGACATATCCTTAAGTGTAAATATTGGGATTTTACAGGTACCATATTATAGAGAGTGGGTACCTGTTCTTAGAACTGTGACTGATCTTAAAGCTTTTAGACTGGATGAAAGTAAAGCGCTTCCTCCAAGAAATTGGAATTACTTCTCCTAACTACACAGATGTAAAGGCCTGTATTCAATGGTCAAAATTCAAGTGAGATACCCCCCAGGTGAAACAGCAGGAAGAATTCCTATCTGGAAAGATTTGTCTGATATTTCTCATAGAAAATACAGGGAAGAAAAGTCTAAATCCCCAAAAGATTTCTTCTGTTCTATAAAGCAACTAACACATAATAAATCTACAAAAAAGAACACATCCTTACCTCCTTTAAGTTGAAGTAAAAAAACAAGCAGCACAATAATCTCCAATAGAGGAAAACAAATCTTAATATTTATCTGTCAGGGTGGTATCTGGTAAGTAGTCATTCCAACATTTCCTAATGGGTTAAGTTTTGCTGACACTAACATGATGATCACTTACAAACTAATGTATTTTATGAAGGTAATTTGGCAATGTATTATATCATTGCTGAAGGTAAGAATTAAATCTGTTCCTATTAAAATTAGAATGTAATAGCAATTTTGACAGTTTGGTAGCCTATTTCTGTTTTACATCAGCCAGTTTGCAAGGATAGAAATAAAATATGTACTTATTCCAATATGACAAATGTGAATTTCCAATAGCTTTTCTTCAAAAGTCACATTTACTATTATTTTACATATATGCATATTAATGTGTTCAACGTAAATACATTAAGCTTCATTTGCATGTAGACATCAATAAATATTTGTCAGAATTGTAGCTTTCTGTACTGTTTCAATGATTAGAACACTGCTGTGCTTTAAAAAGTGTATATATCTTGTTTCAAAATTGTTTGTGTATCTAAAGGATACTGTAAGGAGTAAAATATGAAATTATTTACAAAATATCCTGCAATGTCAGCCCTGGCTATCAGAGTCAAATTTGATTCTTCCCATGAATGGTAGTTACTAAGGATCTTCTAAGTTAAATTTAGTCAGTGAATTATGTCTGGACAACCACATTAACATCAAATTATGCTGTTGGTGACACTTGAAAAGTACTTTGACTTCAGAGTGTTTTGTCATGTAAGTGACTATAATTTAAGAAGCAATTCTGTTGATAGTGCGTTAGACATAAAATTTAGAAATCTTTTTTTAGTCTTTTAGGGAAAAAAAAAGTGAGAACTATGATATCTTATTTTGGTTGGTAAAGTAAGAAGAAATGGGAAGGAGATTTGATATTCAAAAATAGCATTTTTGCAAAATTAATTTACAGAATTAAATTAGGTTTAATATCCAAAATTTTATGAAATATACTTAGATGCTGTCCGCAAGAAAGCAAACTCCTAGTCCAATGTTTTTTTAATCCTCTCTTTATTTGAAATACTGTAGGATGTTACAAAGGAAATTTGGTGGTTAATCTCCGTGGTTATACTACAGAATATTTATGACAAAATTTCAAACACTTTATCCTATGCATATGTGTATGCATAAATACCTATATGTGTATATATGCACATTTGTATTTATTATTTATCTCTATACCTATATTTCTATCTATACTTATGCAACAACTTAGAGTTGAATTTAGGAATTCTCTTTCCCAAGGCATTTTAGCTGAAACAGATTGCTGTGTCCTTTATTACTGTGGTGAAAGTAGTACTAAATTCAGTGAAATCGTATCTGCAAAGAAATCCCAGAACATTTCACTTTTGTCAGACGCTTGCTTTAGTGAAACTCATTTTATTTCTCCCTCTCATTTTCTGGTGTGACATTCTCTGTTTTCAAAGAAACATTCTTTACCTGAACACTTTTTTAGATGAGCTTCAAACTGATTGCTATTTTGACTCTTTGACAAGGACAATTTTCAACAACTGTCATTTTGTCCGATCCAAGATCTAGCTTTTGTGACAACTTTGCATGGTTTTTTATGCTCCCTTAAAGAATTATCTTATAATTTTTGTGGTCTTTACATCACCTATCTTCTCTTGTAGTTTCAACAGCAATCGCATAGATATTACTGAACTATCCTTGCAGACACACCAAATGTCTGATTATTTCTGGTAAAATGAAGAATTATTTGCTGTCATGGGTAGTCAAGGAAGTATGGCACTTCCTCTGCAGCCCTCACTTCTCATCAGAAAAAGGAAAAATTAGCTGAAACTGAATTTATTCAAACAGAAAAGATGAATTCCTGACACGGGAGTGAGGGTAGCTGTTGGCAGTGTGTGCAGACATGTGTCTGTACAGCATGGTGGTGAGTCTGCTGTCATATGACAATTTGAACTAACAACGTAAATTACTGCTGTGCAGCACACGCACGCTGGGTGTGAAGGATCCCACACATAGAATACCGCAGGACTCCTTTCAGGTAAAGGTCCCAGGGCTTGAGTCCAGTAAGCTTTTGCCTGAACTCATGGTGAGCTCCCACCGAGGAGAAGCATTCTCGTAAAATAAAAATACCTAAGGTTAAGACAGCTTAAGAATGACTATTGAAAAAAAAAATTTAACTTTTATAATGTAATTATTATGATCAGAGCTTAAGACAAAAGCTTATTAATTGGATTAGCACTATATATACCTTAGTGCTGGAAGTTTTATGATAACAATATGAAAAGTCTATTTAAAACAAAGACACTCTGATAGCCTCTGTTTTCTTTAAGTTTTGTTAGAGAAAATACCTTGTCTATTATATTGTTTACTCTTTCTATTGACTGTAGATTATCCATATTCATTTCAGAATAGAATAGTTCCTATTGGAAGTATATGGAAGGGACCTACAGTGGTCATTCAGTTCAACTTCAGGCATTTGTCAGACCAAGTATTTTTTCTTTTTGTTTCTGGTTCTTTTATTAATTTGGATTAATTTTATTGTTATTTTGATTCTTTTCCCGAAGAGGTGTTGAAAATTAAATTTTATAGTAAAAATTCAAGAATGCTTCTCTACTAAGCACTAAAAATATTTCAAAACTGAAAATCATTAGTGGGCTATATACAAAATGGAAGAATGTTCAATGTTTTCCTTAGGGACCCAGTTACACATTTTACCAATATAATGCCATTTGCTGCAACATAGTATCAGACTGATAATTCCTATGAACTTCAGAAAAAATAGTGGTATATAACCAATCTGATTTTTTTAAGGATCACATAAATAGCCACACAGCATGAATTTTCAATTGCTTTTCTTTCCTCTTCCCATCTGACTCAGTTATTCTTGGGCCAAGTGCTGATTAACATGATTTCCAAAAGTACAATGTACGAAATTATAGCACTTTGCTAAAACAGTGATCAATGTGCTGAAGGATACAAGCTGGCAGAAAGCAATAATAGTGGAGATGAGAAAACATTTTGAAAATGGAACATGATTTGGATTTGCTGTCATTGACTTCAGACAGTTACCTAAACAATGTAAAATTCTGCTGTAGGGGTTGAGGCGTCTGTCAAACCCAGAAATTTTAAAGCAGATGTTCTAAAGAACTGAAAATAATGGAGAAGAGAAAAATGATGGGGAAGACAAACCTTCTTCTGTTATGCTTTGCTCCATATAGGCAGGGCAAACTGCGTTAGTGGTGGAAATATAAAAAATATAGAAATATAGAAATATAGAAAATATAAAGATAAAGATAAAGATAAAGATAAAGATAAAGATAATAATTAGTTTTGAAAGGACTGGATATGTCTTACTCCAACTGGTATATTCAGAACATAATGTTTGTCATCTGGGTTTGTCCTTGATAGATACAAGAGCTTGTAAAGACACGTTTCATTATTCAGTCTATGAATTTCATAATTTTCTGCATTCTGAAAGTCCTCCCATTTTTTATGTGGCACTAAATTGACTTGGGAACTGTAGGACAACTTCTGCTTTTCTAGGGTTCTCTTTGCAAGACCAGAGTTCTTGCAGGTTTTGGGAGGGAGGGACAGAGGCAAGGAGGGGGGTGGGGAAGGAAGAAGGAAGAGAGGGAAGGAGGAGGGAAGGGAGGAAAAAGAAAGGAAGGAATATAGGAAGGAAGATCTGAATAGCACTCACAGAACAACAGGCTACTATCTCAGATACTTTTTATAGTTTTTGTTGCAAAATGATGAACAGTGCAAACAAATAAATAGGGCAAATAAATCAAGGTTAATTGCAGCAGGATGTAGACTTGACAAACTAGGTGTCCTAAACTAAAATGTAGATGACCTCAGTTGTAATGAAATGGAATGAAAAACACTCCACTGGACCACACAAGAGCCAGAATGCAGAAGGAAGGCAGGTCACGGTATGTGCTGTTTGAAATGTACGACTAGGTTTCAAGGTGAGTAGTAGCAATGGGAACAACTTAACTGCAAGGAGCAGAATATCCTTTTGCAGTTCAGCTTTGTATGCTTTTGAAATTAACAGAAAATTAAAGGACTTCAGACTGCAATTTTGGTGGCAGAATATTATCGTGACGTAAGCAATCAGAGTTATTTATGGTAACAGTAGCATGCCTCAAGGCAGTCAGAGTTTAAAGTGTGCCTTTGGTGGTACATATGTGTGTCTAGTACACACATCTTTATTTTTCCATGTTTAACTTTCCAAAGAATAAGAAGTCTTTGTCCTCAATATATTTGGGGCAGAAACATACTGATTGTTCTTGTTTTTTAACACCTAAAATGACGCAAAGTTCCTAGTCAAATTTCATTTGTGGGAACTAAGAGTTTTCCATCTGTCCAACTCCCTGCCCTCATGCTGGCATCTCCTAGGGTTGCCTCTGCAGGAGGTGTGGGATATACTTCTCAATCTCTGCCACCCCTGGTGAATAGCTAGCCTTTCTCCTAGTACAAATTCCAGTCAGGAGGACTTTCCATTTCAGATCATAAAAGCTGTAGCTTTGTTTTCATCTCTTCTTCATTGAAACAAAGCCAGCCAAAAATTAATTCCCTCTGCTACCAGTGCCATTTGCCTATGGTGTCCACTATAGTGGTTGGCATGGGTCTTTTCACTGGTTTCAGACTAAATGCTTCTTCTGGGGGAAAAAAAAAATAAATAAAAAAATCGAGGTGTTCACATATGGAATCCAAGTGCCACAGGTTTTCACAAAGCAGAAGCAATAGTGTAGCTTGTAATTTACATTTACTCTCTCACATGCATAAAATGTAACAAAAAGTGCCTATATTGCTTCTATGTCTACAAATCATGCTTCAGCTATCCTAAGTCAGAGAATAACCAGCCAGGGGTTCAAGGAACACCAAAACCATCTTTGCTTGCCTTGCAGAGAGTAGTTCTTATCATGTGATCTTTCATTAAAAATCTGAGCTAAACAAATGCAGCTTTTGCATCTTATGGCATGTATGAAAAATCAACACGTTGTTGCATGATTATATTGTGTATAGATAACTACCAGTAAATTCTGAATACTAGACATCTGAAGTAATAAAAAAAGAAAAAAATAAATATAGCAAAATTTCATTAGGAGTTTGCCTCAAAAGTGTTGCTCATTCTGTTCATAAAACAAGATAGAATATGACTTCCTGCAAATGGATTTATCCAAAATTTAAATATTGTGATTACCCATACAAGAATACCATAAAATAGTTGAATACTGGGGAAAATATCTAAATTATATTATTTTTATCCAAAAACATGTTTACAAAACAAAACTGTGAATGTACCAAGTAAGCAATTCAGTCAAAGAAATAAACATGGTGAATAACGAACTGACTCATTTTTGTCTATCCTACCTTACATACTACATTGAATAAGGGGGTCTATTTTTTGGAAATTGAATATTTTAGTTGTAGAATGGAGAAAACTGTGATTTCTACTCCACTTAGAGACAGGGAAAAATTAGAAATCTTGAAAAAAGCTTCTGAATTTCAAAATTTTATTGAATTAGATGGCATGGAATAAACAGATCACAGCAAACAAAATTCACTCTGTAGTTCCTCTAAGACTGTGGAAAAAAAATTCCTGAGATAGTATAATAGTACAGAATTCCATGTGGTTTTGCTAAATCTATAGGTAGGAATAATTTCTCCATATAATCTATACAGTAATGTTGTGATGTGTTCTTGATGTGAACTTCACTTTCTAAAATTTAAACTGAAAGTATTTTAGTTGGTTCCTCTGCTTTTATAGGCTACTACATGGGAGTTATTTTGAAATTCAGATATTCAGAATGATTGATTAAACATAAAATATCTTAACCCTTTGCTTCATTTTTACCATTGGGAAAAAAAAATCTCATAACACTTCTATTTTTAAAAAATCAGATACTTCAGTGAAGAGGCAAGGATTTAGATTAACTTACAAGAACACATAGTGGTATGTGAATATTGCCCTGTTGCCTTTTTTGTTTGTTTGATATAAACTATCTAGACTTTGACCCTGAAACAGGTACAGTTTTCTGCTTGACGCCCATAGTGTCAAACAGGATCTCCAAGCCCATTTTAATAAAAAAGAAAATCACATATTAAATACTTAAAATACATTCATCTGTCAGACTGATTCATTTTGACTCTCTAAGGCATCTATTTTAGGGTAGGATAAATGGTTGCCAGGCAAGCGCCTTTCTTTTAATGCTGAATATGGATGGATCTCAGTCATTCCTCTTTAATCAGATACCTTGTTCAGATGGTGATGTTATATAGCATGACTTTCACTGTGAAATGTCACAGTTTTAATTTTTAGGGTTTTTCGTAAAAGTGAATTATTAGTGTTTTTCAGGAGTTGAAAGGGTATATTTTATGGATAAACACTGTTTTGGGGAGTGTTCAGAGTTACAACCCATTATATTGTCTAAACATCAAGATGCTCAGGTCTCCATTGTAAGAAAAATACTGCTCTTCCCAGCTCCTAGTATCTTGTCATCCTCCTTATTTTCTGTCTTTCTTTGGAATGACTAAATATTGGAATGTCATGGGCAAACAAATTATTTTGCTTTTGAATGGAGAAAAATAATGATGAAGCAGCTAACGGAAAGGTCCCCATCATGAAGAGGTTACAGTTTAAACTCAGACGTGACACAAAAACAGGAGAAAATAAACAAAAAAAAAAAGACGTGACTATAATTTTTATGAAGGATTATGCAATTTGCTGTCAGACATGCATGCATTTTTGATTTCCAAGTGCATTAGACTACTCCTTTAATGGAAGATTTTAGGATAAAGGTTTTAGAAGTAATTTTTAAGATGAGAAAATAAGGTCTGTGAATAGGGATTCAAAAGACATTCCATGAATGTGAGAGCGCTGGAAAGAGAGCATGAAGATAAAATGGTAGAAGGAAATTAAAGCAGTGCTGAACTCATGTCCTTAGCACATAGGAGAAGACAAGGTCAAAGTTATAGGTTAAGGCTGAGTAATTTGGGTCACTGAATGCCAAGAACAAGGAATTTGAACAGAAGGATATAGTTATGGATGATGTAATTGTAGCATCACACAAACTGTGGAGTTGGCCACATTTTATGTCATAAATTACATTAGTATGTTCTGAATCTGTTGACTGAGGTCAAAGATGAAGGTAACTATATGGCTCAATTTTAATAAGTGGGTTTTCATCTATATAAAAAATCAATATGAGAAAAAATTGTTGATGTTGATTGACATTTAAAAAATTTTGGCATCTTTAGATATTTTATTGCCTATTTTCTTCTCTTCATGAGCTCATTATGCCAATGGATATGAATCACTATTTCCTGCCAGTGTACAAAGTTAATAACTAAAAAGTAAAACTGAACTAGTAATTTTTCTGTGGTTTTCTCCTTTCTGCATTTTCAGTTGGACCCCATTTCTCAACACCATTTTCTCTACTCCACTGAAAAAATCAAGGGACAGCTTTTGCTAATAAATGAAAAAATATTATGATGTATTGAGACGTGCTGGTTAGGTTTCTGACTTCTTCAGTATAACGGTTCTTAAAGATCAAGATTTCCACCCTACAGTTCAGTGTTTTATCATTCAGTTGAGGGAATAAAATAAGTAAAACTGTTTTATAACAGCTGTATAAGACTTACTAGTTTTCTTCATTTGCATCTCAAATTTAGCCTAGGGAGAGCAAGTGCAAAATCAGATTTCTTTGCTACTTAGTATTGTTTACCAGGACACGTAAGTGTATTTTCTTCAAGCATAATTTATCTAATATAGTTTAAATGTTTCTAGCTACTTTCAGAGCATTTCCAAGACACTCTGAAACAGTCATGTTTTACACATCTGAAAGTTTGAATGCGTTTTACCACTGGTATGCAGTGCCTTGACAGCATATTGGATGCTGCTATTTTATGTCTGTGGGAGTGAGAAATGAAAATGCCAGTTTTATGACAACATGATGCATTGATTCTACTCACATGAATATCATTAATGTCATACTCTGCCTTCTTGTCTTGTGCCAAGTTATGTTTTCAGAAAAAACATAATAGTGTAATTCAGAATATTTTTTATTTGGATTTTGCATTTCTTTTTTTTCTAAAACTCTGATAAAATCTGCAATGAGTGCTAAAGAATGAAGACTGCTATTCAGGGGCGTGTACGAGTGTAATGGAAATTGTTTTCCATGCAGTATTAATGTTGAAACCATACGCATACAAAACAAATTAGAGTTTTCTTGACTGGTTCTTTTGTAAAGATATGTAGAATTGTTTGTCCTAAAAATCTGCCCAACAATAGTTTTAGGAAAATATGCAGGTCCATGTTGAACTTTATGGTAGAATCTAGCTAGAAATATAAAAGTATCCAGCTAACAAGATCTATTCACCTGGTAACTGGGATACTCAGAACAGGTTCTTGATCATCTATATATCAGAGGAATGATTTAATCTTGGGGTTACTCCCTCATATAAAATGGCAGCACTACAAGGTGGAAATTGTATCTCACTGGCATCCGGTGTCTAACACTACATACACATAGCCATAGAAGAAGGGGTTGCAACCCTCGCAACCCCACAGGAGACAAAGCAAGTCAAGGGACCCAATGGATACTGCAGCAAGGATTTTAAAATTTACTATTG
Organism: Phalacrocorax carbo; assembly: GCF_963921805.1. NCBI lineage: Eukaryota > Metazoa > Chordata > Aves > Suliformes > Phalacrocoracidae > Phalacrocorax > Phalacrocorax carbo. Next base: position 104,377,425 of record NC_087515.1, read on the forward strand.
TATCATCATCTGAGAATAAACATCCTAGATAAGACAGTGCTAAATATTCAGAATAAGAATATTTAAATCCTTTTTCTTTAAATCTGAAAACATCAAACTGGTATTTTTTGACATTTTGGACTGATGCTTTCTACTTTTCAATTAAAAGTTTGGTATTTTCACTTTTTCATCCATTCTTTTCTGAATAGGAAAAATATGCTGATAAAATCTCTTGTGGGATACAATTTCCCCATTTCAATGAGCTCTGGCTAAATATTTTCTTTTATTATAATAGTAGTAATAGTAATAATAATTATTAATAAAAATACAACTGTCGATTCAAAGTAGATACGTTTGTGATTTGTTACATTTGTAACATTCTGTTACTTAAGAAACAATTTTTACATAAGAAACTTCAGAATATCTTCATAGAATGTCTTTTGAGTTCCTAATTTTAGCAGTCTCTCATCTTCTAGGGCCTCATCAGCATTTTAAATTGTCTCATTTTCTTCAAGCATAACAGAAATAACTAAAGCTGTGTCTGGTTGCATTTTGGTCCAGAACTTTCAATATGCACAAGAGCAATTGACCAAATATTGCCAGATCATCTGAATACTTTGGGAAATTGCAGGCGAGTCTATCCGATAGCAATTTTCATTGACTAATTCTCATTAACTTTTGATCTTCAGCGTGTTCATCCAATACTTAGTTGATGAAGTCATTCTGGCATTTCCTAGGATTTTGCATTGATAAGAGATAATGAAGAAAGAAGGTAGCATTCAATTTAAAAGTGGAAAGGTTTTAAGGGGTTTCAATGTACAGGACACCCATCCATTTTCAAGGAGTGATCCTTGGCACAGCCAAGTCTGCTGAAATAAATGCCTCTGATGCTGTTTTGTAGTTTCTTTCTGTAAGATATCCTTTTATTTCAAAAGCTGCTTTTGTAAAGGTAATCAAAGCTTCAAACTACTTATGCGTGGTTCCTGGTTGCTCCACAGCTGAGCACTTAAGCATGAACACAGTAAAACAACTGTTATAATATTTACAGTTTATATATATTTCTGGGTTGTGAGTTAAGCATTTTTGTATCCAAGTAATTTAACCATCTATGCATACTTTAAAAGCATATATTTAAGTTACACTTAATGGCTTTTCTCTCACATCAGTTGTTCAACACATAATATTTCATCTGTTCTTCTTACACGTGGATAAAGAAAGCAATGAACAAAAGTAACAATCATTGCTATAACCAAATGAAATACCAAAAGTGGAAAACTTTGCAATACCTCAGTGATAATATGGAACTGCATTTTGAAAAGGCAAGCTTCCTTTTGTGAGAAAACATTTGGAGCCTGAGATGTAGCCGTCCAGTTATTTCTTAGAAATTAATCTTGGTACCTTTGAATAGGCCATTGCAAGAAGTGGTATGTGACTGTGTGTATATGCACATCATTAAGAAAATCCTATTTTTAATAATTATCTATTTGAGACTACCAGTTAGTTTATGTGCAATTTTATGTTTCTTGGAATTAATGTTTAATGTTTAACTTTCTGATGTACCATGTTGCACTTAATTTTGCATTTTACCTCTTCTTTATCCTCTTTTCAAAAGTGGTAATTCTGAAATTTGCCTTCTAATTGAAGTTAATAAAATAAAGAGAGACTATCACAGTCTCAAGATAATTTACCATTTGTATATTCATATCCTCCGGTGCTTTGTCAGCGTAGCTACGGGTTGCCATTTTCTTCTTTGTACCGTAGCACAGTGGAGAAAGCTAGTTTATGCCCAGGATTTAAGTTATCTGCTGTGAAAGCACTGGAATAGGATACAGAGAGGACCAGACTGCTGTGATATACTAAAGAGTAGCATTGCACTGAAAAACGTCCCTTGTGCTGTAACTCGCAAGTTCTTACATGTTTACCGTTATATATTGTGTATTATATACAGTTTTACAGTTTATAATATTATTTCAGTATATCTGAGTGCAATTTTGCAAAACAAAGCATGTTCTAAGAGGTAAATCTTTTTAGCCTAGTTCCCATTTCAGCTTTAAATTCATAAACACTTCCTTATTAGTAAGTGGACAATGAAAGACGTTTCATGATTTGGTGCTTGTCTAAAACTAAAACCTTCCATTTCCTATTTGCTGTGGGTTTGTTTGTGATTTAAGAACAGTCCCTTGAAGCTAGATCCAGAGGAAGATTTAGAATCATACATTTAGGCAATGCAGTACTTAATTCTTCCAGCACACAGGCTGAGACCAGAATTTTGAGACAGATACAAGGCCATCCAGTACGGTGGATGGAAGGACTTAGAGAAATACTGCTGAAGCCTTGCCACTGGGAAAAAAAGTAAGGCCATAAGGCAGGGAAGGAACTATAACTGTGTAACCTGGGTTTGGATACTTCAGACTTGGTGAAAGAAACCTGAATTCCTGTTCCCCCTCTGAAAGTCATTTCTGTATTTTACATTAAATGGTCATCACAAAATGAACAATCTTCAGAGCAGGAGTAGAGCTGTGCCTTTCCAGCTGAGCTGCTACTGGACTGCAAATTCTACTTGCTTTTGTCCATGCACGTATTCTGTCTAGCCCTATAAATTTGCATGTTGCTGTGCAAAGCTCATACTTGCCAAAAAACATGAATTGTTTGTTTCTAACACTTGCCTGATCTTAGACCTTGAGGTAATGTGTTTCTCTAGAAGATGGGAGAGATTGGTTTCAATCTTGGTTGATACAATACGTATTTATAATAAGGTGAGTGCACTATCTTCCAGCTCCTTGAAAGTAAAGGGAACCTCTTATAGCTTGATTTTAAAGAAAGCAGTTACTATTCCATATCAGCAGGAGCTCTATCCTTTCTTATATACTCTGATTACTCTGATTGTGAAATACAAAGCAATGCTGTAAAGTAGATACTTCTTGCTTCTGGCAAGTAGTTGCTGCAGAGGTAGGTTTTCAATTTTTCTTGCTTCTGTTTAAACAGGGATAGCACAAGAACACTCAGCAGTGGAGACAGTAAGTGGAGTCTTGCAAAGAGATGCTGAAAGGGGTCTAGAGGGACAAATGGGTTTCCTAAGGCTCTGTGAGGGGAAGGTTGTAGGAAACGTCAGAGAATTCAGATGGGTGTAGGAAATGTTGTTGACTGCCAGGCGAAAGGGAAAGCTGAAGGAAGAAGGAGAGAGAGCAGCCTTGCTCTGCCTATGCTTCTGACCAAATTCCAAATTTTCTTCTGCCACTCCTAAGGTGGATGGGATCAAGGAAGCACAATCTATGATGTGCTGAGCCTCCTCCTAGGGTCCAAAAGCTGCAAAAGCTGAGCACTGTGTGAACTTCAGACACAAACTGGCTTTTCAGGCTGGAATAACCCACCCCTCTCTTCTATGGTGTTGGCCAAGAAGGCAGTTGGCTGACCTGAGATGCTGCTTACTTTGCCAACTGCCCTCCTCCAGCTTTCCAGCTAGACCTGTGAGTGACGTTACTGAAAGTGCCCCTTAGTGACCTGTTCTGCCATCTGTAAAATGGAGATTCTTAGAACCTCCAAACTGAATAATTCTCTGAGGAAGATAACTACAATGAGATTTTGAGTGGACGAGAAATACTATTGGATGAGAATACATATTAAAACTAGAGAGAGAAGGAGAGCGAGGAGGTGAGAGAGAAGTAGCTCCTTGTTTTTGGAGGGGAAGATTGTTTTGTAGTACATTTGATGGAATTCAGTTTAAAATTAAACCTTTATATTTGGAAAGTAAAAAAATACACATTTCAGCTTCCTGTAGTTTCCTTCCTTCTGTTTTTCCATTAACAGAAAAATTCAGAAAAAAATTGCAAGAAATTCCCAAAGTGAGTTAAATCTTCATCATTCCTGAGGCTGTTATGGCTGAAAACTGTTGCCTAGCTCTAAAGCGCAACTACCTGAGGACCACACAATTAGCCTACCCTGATAATTCCTTCACTGGAACATATATATTTTGGACATTGACAGCAGAGCGCTGTCTCTGGCCTGCATGTCTGTGCAGTCTACACAGAATGAGAGTGAGCTGTGCCTTTCAACAGTGGCTGTATCTGCTAACAGGATTGCAGGACCTTGTGCCATGGATTTTTTCCACGCCACGTGACTCCTTTCTCTGTGGGGTTCCTATACCCAGAAAGTTGGATCAATTAAGAAATCAGTCTGTATCTTATCCAGAGGTGGTACTAAGGAGGTATGACAGTCTTGGGCAAAATGTGCACAAAGCTATCAATCCGCAAAATACCAAGCCAATTATTCTGCCTACTGTGACTGCTCTTAAATATGCTTTCATAATGGCAATATTTTAAATGCATTGCTAGTTGTTTTTTTTTTTTTCTAACAGCAATGTTCCAGTTCCTGTAAGAGAGATGTATGTTAGAGGGGTTTTAATTTTTCTCCCCTCACTCTCTCTTTTTGTGGGAAGGAAGAAATCATGTCACAGGCGTTATATGGATCTTATGTGCCAAAATATATGCAGCACAGACTGAATACAGAATGTCTTAATTTTGCTTACAATAATCTCATTAAATTTCTTCTGTTCTGCTTTTGACCACAGTCATTACAATTTTGCCCTAATCGAGTTGTACCCCTCTAAGAGCATTAAGAAAGGAGGCGAAGTGCTTAGTTTGTGTCCTTTATGCCAGCAATTGTTTCTTTTTTATTTTGAATCCATCTGTATTGTTGGAAGAAAACAAGCAACACCTTTATTTCCTGAATATCTGTCTTCTTTACCCCCGCTGACCTTTTTGTCAGACAAAAAGTTCAGGGCTATAACTGTGATGTGAAGCATTTTGTGTCATTCTTCCTCTTTTACCTTTGCTCTTTAGAGCATTCTGAAGAATTCTTTATGCCGTAGCCTGTGATCATTATTAGTGTTAGAGGCCAGGCAGAGTATTTTAATGCATCCAGGCTGACAGGTCAAGGTCACATCTCTGGAGTTGTGATGCCTGACAGGTAAATCATTCTGAAGTTGCAAGTTGGAAAATAATCTGTTTTACAGCTGTAGCATGTCGCCACCTAGCTTTACTTATGTTCCCTTTTTCTCCTTTAAAATTTAATATTTCAAAAGTCCTAGGTAAATCACAGGACTTTTTTTTTTTTGCAGATAAGTATATTCCTATCCATCAACTATCTGCTTTTTTATCTAACGCTAACAGCCACTCTTTAATCTTTTAATTTATTTGGCTGATTTTGTCAATCCTGAGTTCAGCTTACTCTCCCTTTAAAGAGACTGCACCCAATGCAGTTACTTCCATATGAGGTATAAATTACTGACAAATTAGCAGTGATCTGTTAAGGCTGCTTTTCTGAACTGCATTTTTAGGAACGAAGGAGGCATGTATACAGGCTATTATGAGAGAAACCTCTGTTGTCTTCTTGGAAGTTCTCTTCTAATATCTGCTTCAGCCTGTTCAGGATGGTTTAGTGTGGAGAAGAATGCATTTTAGAATTTTAAAAAGACAAAAACATTAGACTTTTTTTTTTAATTATAGTATATTGTTGGATAGAACATACAAGAGCTGGCTCTGCTCTCTCCTTAATTGCTGCAATATAGTGACAGTCTCCTCAGATCACCATTTATATCTTGTGCCAGATCAGCATTTTTGTAGAATGATCTCAGCTTAATATTCAAATAACTTCAGGATCATCCAAATTATGAAGCTGTAATATCCTAATGTCTATTCATTATTACTGATTATTGTCTTAATAGAAGATGACAATTACACATAGAAAAAAATCAAAAGTGATTGGAAGACAGAATTATTTCCTAAAATTTAATAGCAAACTCAAACTTCTGTCTAATTTGACAAGACTAAAATTTGAGGAATTAATTTTATTGCCATTCAATTTTCCAACAGCTGTGTTGGAAATAGTATGTTCCTATTTATTTTATATGATATTGTATTGTGTTATAGATTAGCGGTGAAGGGTTTTTTTAACCACAGCAATTAAACCAAGATTGGGCTAACAGAATGCATGAGGCAGATTTAAAACAATGGTGGCTTAATCATATGTAGCATTTCTATATTTGGGGATCCTAGAGGATTTGCCTCCTTTCTTCGTCTGTCTTAATTGTTACATAACTTTTGTGGTTTGCCCTACAGACTTCAAGGTCAGCTGGAGAGCAGTCAAATCCTCTCTTTGCTTCTGCACTTTTCTAAGATTATGTAAACAGACTTTCAGAAAATATACCCCCTTTTCCTCCGTCTCACTCCAAGGAGCTAACAGTTCAGCAGGTCACTTCTCGGGAGAGTATTTCAAGGATGACTAATAACTAGATGTCTTTTAGGAAAACAGAAGAGTTAGTATATTGTGAGCTTACACGAACCACTTCAGTGCTTTGCTCAAGGAAATTTCTCAGCCTTTTTCCCCGGTATGTAAAAAGAGGCAGGGTCTTAATTCTTTACCCTCATGGGCTCCTCAGCTGAAATCTGAGAGCTGGAAAAATTAATAAGAATGTGCTATAGCTGCAAATTTAGTTTAGAAACTTAGAATTACTTCAGTTGGTATTAGATGTAGAAATATTTTACTTGGTAAATGGAATCTTCTATTTTTGTTTCTGTAGACTGGGTTAGCACCAAATGAGGAAGGAGTGTTTAGTTCTTTCTAAGAGTCCCTTAGAATCAACATTTCATCTCCAGTTCACCTATTTGTGCTGTCAAAAGGTGACAGTTTCCCAGTGCTCAAGAGTGAAAATAATTACATTTATGTTTGCAGCCAAGTAACATTGAGTGAGACGCTAACATTTAACACATGATATAAAAAAAGGAGTTTATCATGATATACAGCTGAACAAAACAAAAATAAACTGTAAATAAAAGATAAACATATTAATCAGTAGGATTTCTTTAGGTTGCTGAAGTTAGAAATATTCAATGAAAATTATTTTTAACAGGTGGTAGCCCGGATTTTTGGGGTGTGAAGCACAACAAATGGACTAGTCCTACCTAGTAATTTCTAGATACAAGGATGCAGTTGAAAACGTACAGCACAAATACGTTACACAGGTAGTTCACTTCCAGCCCATCTAAGGACCAGAACAAACCAAGTTATCTAGGGATTGCAGTTAACAGGATTTTTCAGCTGTTGAAGACTTGGCCAAGATTTACTCTTCAAGAACGGTACATTGAAAGACAGCCTTTCAAATGCCTACATTTGATTCTACTTCAGGATTTGCTTCAAACCTTGCACATACCAAACCCATCAAAAATTACATATTTTTAGGTGAGAACAGCTAAAGACAGAAACAACTCTGTAGATTTTGAAATAATTTAAAAGTTGCGTAATAATTTAGGTTTCCTCATATCCATAAGATAAAATCAATTTTCTTATTTTGTTCCATAAACCACCGTATTATTGTGTTGACTCTCATTAATTGATTATGTTAATCAGAAATGTACATACACACTCTGAAAAACTGTTTTGTGCCAAAGGGAAGTTGTTTCTTCTTAGGAGCAATCATAATGGTTTTTCCTCTCACTTGTAATCTTTACTAAGAAGAATTAATTCAGCACATGGCTGATTTGTATTTATGACTGCAGTTCCAGGACAACAGAAGATATGAGGCATCCTCTTGTAAACATGGTATTTGTTAAGGTATCAGTCTGACAGAGGTCATAGGAGGAAATTCATATGTGTGAGAAAAGCTTTCTCCAATGTGGAGAACAAATTTAGACCTTACTTGCCTATGATGTATTTTTTGGTAGGGTCATAAATAGTTAAAGTGACGTAGAGTAACTACATGTTGTAATTATCTATTGGGTATAAAATACATATAACAGTATGTGTGATGCCACACAACTGTACTAAGCAGCAAAAGAAATCTCTAGGTAGGCCAAGACTAGTCCACAGAAAGCCTGATCCGTCTGGGGACCTGTGGTGATAACATTGGTCTATAAGGCCCAGGCAAGAAATCATTGGACATTTTAATCTCCACTGAGGCTGAGCAAAACTAAGACTGCTATTAAATGTAAGGTGGTATTGACTTTCAGCAGCCACAGCTCAACAAGGCTTAATGTCTTAGCCAGTAATGATATGAAATACTAGGACTTCTTTTGTTCCCTATTTCCAGCTTAAATTGTCGCCAACATCTATGGAAATGTCCTTCAGTGATCTACCAGTTTTATTGCTTGATGTCATGGAATTGAATCAGCATTATGCTTCTACAGCACCAGGTTGTAGCTTTCCAGGCAAAACGCGTCATACATTGTCTTGTTTCACTTAGCCACTGTTACTGAAAATAACTGAAGGTTTGTTGGGGGAAGAAACAAATCAGGCTGGGAGTTCTGTTTTGCTGTATTCTTTTGTTTGTTCATTTTACCTGCCTACTTTAACTTTTCAAGAGGAAACTTTAGCTTTCCATGGCCATAACACAGCTTTGTAGGTCCTTTAGGTAGTAACAAACTTTTAAAGGAATACAGATCAGCATTCTGCTATGAATACAGCTAGATATACATTGTATTCTAACACCATATTTTGATATCTGGTATAATAATAAACACAAAAAACTTGATTAAGTAAGTCTCCTCTTCCTGCTTATTTGTTTTTTTTATAGACAGTTGCTTCTTACAAGAACCACTGAAAAATGAGCATTAAAAATCAACCAACTAAAGCAGCCTTTGGCCCAGCCACAGGATTTCTGCCAAATATTTAGCTAAGGTGGGCAACAGACATTACAAAAATGGTATTTCCATTTTCTTCACATATTTAATGGGATGGAGACTTAGACTGAGATGTAGTTTTGAAATATTCTACCATACTTTTGCTAAGATTCAAAAGTTACTTCAGGTAAAACATAATATTTTATTGTTACGTCTACTATAGTCGTGATTGGCAATTTTTCCAAACAGCAACTTAGCTTTACCAATACCTTAAACCCTCAAATTATCTTGCACATTATTTTGTCATATTTCTTCTTATATTAAACATATATTTATTGATGAAAGGCTTATATAGAAACATTGTCAAGCCTGGTATTTACTACTAATAGTTTACTACTAATAATCCAGAACCAGGGCTCTAGTCTAAGCATCTCAAAAAGTTGCCTTCATTTTAGTTACAAAATTGACAGTTCAGAAACAAAGTTTCCTTATTAGAAAAGCATGGAGGTAGTGTTTACAAAAAAATTAACACAAAACCCAATATATTTTGTGAATATTAGCAACCTATTACATGCAGTGCATACTTTTACTAACCATTTTGGGAGTCAAATACATTGAGTGTAACATTCTTAAAATCTCAGCTTCCCTTTTTTTTTTTTAGACAAGAGACTTAGCACTGGTCTTTACTGCCTTTGTTTGGATAAATCATCTACTTGTTTCCTTTCTTGAACAAAATTTTATCTATAAATTGGAAATTGAGCTTATATAACCAATGTCTTGCCGAAAAAAGTGACTTGCTTTTGTCTCATAACTTGTTTTTCATTAATTCTTTTAATAGATATAAATTCCATTATTTTCTGTATGATTTTGTCAAATGCTTTTTCAGATGGTTTCTATCTGTTTTTCCTGAAAAAGCAATTTAGACCTCCCTTGCATGTTCAAATTAGTTTTATTAGGAGCAATGTATACACTTTGGTTGGGTTATTCTCATTATAAAGAGTACAAAGCCCTTTTTATTGATTGCCATTAGTTGCTGGAATATAAACAGAGGTCCATAAGTTATTAAATATGTGTAATTTAAAAAAAGAATCTGTGTATCTGTTGCTATTATTTTTTGTTGTTTTTCAGGTGTCCATAGCTGCCCTTAAATTTTGGAGTCAGCCATCTACCAAAGGAATTTTTCATAAACTTTTGAACATGTTGAACACTGAGCACACCTTTCAATTCAATATTAAATTATACTTTTTTTAGAGTCATTTCTAAAACTGAATGAGAAGTTTCTGAGAATATTTACAGTGTATTGTTTTTAATGTCAGATGATGAGAGAACTCATGTGTCTTTAACAAAAGCAAATTGTTTACTTATTCAAGGATTCTGTTCAGGGCTCTGTATTTGAATGAATTCCAAATCAGCAGTTCTATTGAGTTGCATGGCAATCGATTGCCTTTTATGTTAGATGAATGGTCATGTTCAACCCTCCCTTCTCCCCCATCCTTTTTTTTTTTCTTTCTGGCCCACCGCCTTAGATGCCATCACCCAAAGCTGTTAGTCCCAAACGAGATTCTGTTTAGTGGCTATCAGCCACTTCCAGCTTTCCACTGCATATAAATGACTGTATTAAGAATGGGAGATGTGATGTGAAGTTATAAACGCGAGCTGTGAAAGAGAAAAAAAAGTCCAAATGTGTAGAAGAATAATTTCAAATGGGGCACATGAGAGGATGATTAGCAGAACTTTTTTCTATTTACAACTGTAGGAAGGGTACTAATTGGAAAACACATTTTTATTCATGCGACATGTTTAGTATCCAGATTAGGGAGGTTCCCTCCTTTTATTAATAATGTGCCTTTATATGAGCCTGTTTAACTGCATTGGACAAAGCTTATAACAGTTCCATCATGCATTTATTGGAGGGCAAGGACATCGTTAATGTTTCGATTTATTTTACAGTTGTTTCAGGAGACAGGCTGTGTGTCTTTCACTTAATGTCAAGAGTCCTCATTTTTCAATGTTTGCCACTTATTAGAATCCTTTAGGTGCTCCCTTCAGCCCCACAGGAATGCAGTGAAATCCTCCAAAGCCTTCTCTTTGTGGCCAAACACTGGCATTTAAAAAAACCTGTAAGCTGGTACATAAAGTATCCACAAACAGGAAACCGTGGTGTCGTGGTTTAGCCCCAGTCGGCAACCCAGCACCACGCAGCCACTTGCTCACTCCCCCCTGGTGGGACGGGGGAGAGAATCGGAAGAGCAAAAGTGAGGTAACTCATGGTTTGAGATAAAGACAGTTTAACAGGTAAAGCAGAAACTGCGCGCGGAAGCAAAGCAAAACAAGGAATTCATTCACCACTTCCCATGGGCAGGCAGGGGTTCAGCCATCTCCAGGAAAGCAGGGCTCCATCACACGTAACGGTTACTTGGGAAGACAAACACCATCACTCCTAATGTCCTTCTTCTTCCCCCAGCTTTATATACTGAGCATGGCATCATATGGTGTGGGATATCCCTTGGGTCAGTTGGGGTCAGCTGTCCCAGCTGTGCCCCCTCCCAGCTTGTGCACCCGGCAGAGCACGGGGAGCTGAAAAAGTCCTTGACCAGCGTAAGCGCTACTTAGCAACAACTAAAACATCTCCACATTATCACCACTGTTTCCAGCAAAAATCCAAAACATAGTCTCATACTAGCTACTACGAAGAAATTTAACTCTACCCCAGCTGAAACCAGGACACGTGGTTTCATAACTTCCATTTTAAGCAACATTGCAAAGCACTGTATAAACATCACCTTTGCATTATCTGACAATAAGATGACAATAAGATTGACATCACAATTTCTACAGTTTCTGTGCTGTTGCCCCCTGTTCTGCATGGAGACTGCCTGTGTTAATGGTAATGCATTCTGTTTAGCGATGGACATACCAAGTATATTGCTGGGACCTTTTTGGAGCACTCCAAGTTTTAATCATAGGAATAGTTGTGCAAGGTGATTCTTCTTGCAAATGAGAGTTATTTCATCCTGGTGTACCAAGAAAAGTCTTTTGAGCAGAGGTATTTGAAGACCTCTAGATGTACCTCTATGGTGAATGTTTAAATTTTTGTGAGAATAAAAAATAAACAAAATACTAAGATTCATTGTCTTTTAAGGGTTGTTCTGATATAACCATTGTTGGTTTATGGTACTGTTAAGGACCTGTTTATCTGAAAATAGATATCTGTGTTAGTGGCACCATTGTCTGTTGCACCTCCATGTAACTCTCAGTATCCACTCTGTTTCTTGGCAGTTTACAATTCCATCTTTCTGCTGGTAGGCCAAGATCTCTTTCCTGCACCACTTGAACATGGGTGGTTCTCAAATGGGTGCACAGTCCTATGTGTAAAAATCAGCACTACATCCTTCTTTTTAACTTCTGAAAATCTCTTCCCTGGACAAAGAACTTTTGATTTCAGAAGTATTGGAAAGGGATACAGTCCTGGCCTAGAGTTTCCACAGATGATGTAACTAGCCTTCTCCTCCTCCGTTCTTCCCCCCTTATAAAATCTTCCACTCTTCTCTTTCTAGTGTGTCACTGCTCCCCCCAGAAACTCTTCACTGACTTCACCTTTGTTCTTATGTGTGAAATGTGAACCATCATTCTCACCTTTAAAGTCAGGTGCTGTTCCTCAGTGCATCTAATTTCTGCCAAAGGGGCTTTGCTCTGCCCAGTCTTCTTCCCTCTGTGCTCCGTTTGTTCTCTTCACCCTCAACCCTCTTTCTACTCTGCCTTTGATAGTCCCACTCCACAATGTAGGAATGGCAGCCTCCTTCCTGTGTGTCAAGCACTTTTTCTCTTTAAACTCACTTTTCTCACTTCACTTCTTACTGTAATGGACTTACACCAACTCTGCCTGACCCAACTCATACCTCATTATCCCTTAGGCAATTGCAGACGCCTCAGTCCCAAGCGTTTTAAAATCATGAATAAGTGCATTAGAGATCATTAAACTGGTTTAAAATAGTGATTTATAGGCAGAGAGAAAGACATAAATAAGTTTAAAGAGCCCTACATTGCTTTAAGAATGGAACTAGATATACCAGTGGGATGAGAGCTTAGCCAAGTGTTAGCCTCTACATCAGCACTACCTAGTTTAGCATGTATATGGCGCGTTACCTGGGATTAGCTATCTGGCTTACCTCTTCCTCCAGTAGATCATGCTTGATTTGGCCATATAGACCATTGCCAAATAATAATTTCCAGTTGACAGTAAACCTGTTTTCTTTAGGACAAAAGACTTACTACTGTAGAATGTTGAGCTCCCATGTTACACCAAGTTCTACAACTTTATTATACACATAGTAAGTCAAATTTTCATTCAAGCTCTTACTAGATTGAGGCTCCTGGTAGTGCTGTGACTTGACATGCCAGCACAGGCAAACCCAGAACTTGCTCTGTTTATGGTAGTTAACATATAACAGAGGAAAGAACAGAACAAATAAAACACGAATTATGGATACATAGTTGTTTTTGTTATGCCCAAGTGGTCTGGAGCAGGTCATTTGTTTGTGAGCTTTGCAAAATGCCATGCAATTAGGATTATTAACAAGAAAAATGCCTGTCAGAAACTAAAATTTACTACTAACACAGCTTTGTTTTTTGTTTGTTTCATTGGGTTTCAGAACTCTTCAGGCACACTTGCAATTTTCTCTTTTTGGGTCAGTGTTGTACTGTGGTTACATTCATTCTTTACAATCTTTTTGATCACCTCGTTTTGATCAGAGGTCAAGTGCCATGTGATTAATATTAACCACAAAGATATGAAATCAGGTGCAACCTTTTCCAAATATTCATACTTTTCTTAGAATTTATATTAATTTTGCTGCCTCAATGCCAACACACTTTTCAGACAATTTTTAAAAAATTCACAGGCCAAGACTAGAAAGTCTTGCTAAATTAATATGTTTATCATATAAATGAAATAAATACAAAAGGCATAAAGCATGTATCTTCCAAGATAAGTGATTAATTAAAAAACACTTATTATTGTCTCTTGTGTGTATATATGTGTATATATATTTCGTATATATGTATATATATATTTTAAAACCACAAACAGCTGTGTATGTGTAAGTATGTGGCTGCTATTTACCTAACAGACCAGAGTAGCACCAAAGGACCATAAACTTCTGACAAAAAGTATATATTCAGATTAAGAAAAAGAAAAATAATAAAATTGCCTGTTTACAAATTATATGGTTCCTGTCAAGCCATTGCACAGAACTTTGACATGAGCAGTTACAGGTTGCTATATAAATCTTTCTCTAACACATAATTATGTGGGTATTTACGTTAAATATTATAACAAAACTACTGTGCAGATGCTGATTTCTAAATATTACTGCTCTTGATCTTTCCCACATAAATGAGTAGATAACGGAGGGGACTACTTTAAAAATTATTAATTGAAAAATATTTCTTCATGTGAGCTGGCAAAGTGAAACACATGTGCTTTGAACAGTCAAGCTGGAAAGAATATCAGATTTTTAATATTAAAGAAAAAAATTGTAACACCTGTATTTTTCAATTTATTTTTGACAAACATAAGAGTGATTTCAATCACTTCAGTTGGACTATTTTGAGATTTTACCAGAGTAAATCTGGTGCTTTGCATTTTGGCATTTGGAAACAAATAAATGCTGTGATATTCTTTAAGGATTTCCAAGAGAGTGTACAGTCTTGATAAAGCAGTTTCAGAGGTTATTGAAAACACTGTGCATTACATATGCATTTAGAATGGGTTTTAATCTGCTAGATAGATTTTATGATTAACTTCTGAAAAACCTTTGAAGTAGGAGGCTCAAGACATACAACATCCTCAAGAGTGATATTCTGTCAAACATGTGACCTATAAAGCATTGCAAAGGTTTTTATTATATTGTGAATCATTGTCATGGAACCCACTGTCAAGTGAATGAGGATGAGGATTTTAATTTATAAGTTTGATATTAAACAATGATGAAAGTGCCAATCTTGCTGTAGTTTTCAATTCACAAAAGGCCCCCAAAGCCAGGAGGGTTCTAATATGATTATTTTCTATGCACTGGGTTTGGCAAAATATCTTCCCTGTCTTCTGATAGGCAATTCCTCTCACTCCAGTCAAGTAGAGAATGATGACTTCAAAATTTCCAGTTAGTGCTCATACAGTCAACATGTGCTATGTGCTGAGGAGCCCCCTTTTGTATGCAGGAATCTCCATTTTCATGGCAAAATCTTCTAGAGCTTCCTCAGGAGTTTTGGTACTGTAGAGAAATGCATCTGAAGAAGGAAATGTTTAGCATTGTGTCTTCCAACTCCTGTTGCTAGAAGTCCAAAATAATTCAGTAGAGTTCATTTAAACATATCTTTTTTTTTTTTTTTTTCATTAGTATAGCTTTTGTTTCTATGCACCATCAATGCATTTTACTGAATGCTGGACAGAACTACTTACTAGTCAGCTAAAAAAAAAAGAAATTAACAAGACCATCTTTAGGCATCTCTCCACTACTGCTGTTTTAAGAACAACAATAATTTCAGGTAGTTTCAATGCTCACAAATAAAGTTCCCAACTGTGTCTTTAGGTGACGACCTTCAGAAATAACCTAACTCAAGAGCTTTTAGGTTTATCCAGCTGTCTTGAGTATCCATATAAGGTCCATTTATAAAGTGTACCAAGATCAGGCAAGCATCCCCAAACACTTGCTTAATAATAGTTGTATTTTGGTTTCAAATTCTGACAATGAAAATGTTATGATAAAAGCAGTATGCAAACACAACTAATAATAGAGATTGTATCTATCCCATATAAACATGAAGTAGTGTTTCCTCCTCAAAAGTGACATCTGTATTTTGTTCATCTGAATATTTTAAAATTGAATAGACTTTGGGAAAAAAAAATTAGGAAAGTCTGCTTTTGGGAGGGAAATTAACCCATTACTATAGCGACAAAGAAGAAACTCTAGACAGATGCAAAATAGTTTCATTTTAGCAATTTAACTCCACTCACATATGCCCAAATACATTCATGGTTAAGTATCACTATGCATTACATGTAAAACCTTGGAATGAAACGGTGAAGCTGGGATGGCTATTGCACGTTGTGAATTCCAAGGTAGATGCAAGTGCTTAACTGGTGGTAGGTTTCTCTGTTAAGTCAGTTCAACAACTAAAGGAAGGAAAATGCAATTACAAAGGCATCTGGATAAAACTTTATATGTGTTTGATACGGGCAGGCTAGGCAGTTAAACATCTCATTCAATGAACTACCGTGTTGGTGTTTTGTTTACCTCTGCAGTGTTTCATGGCTATGTGGTCCCTGTACATAGCTGGGTGGTCGCTTGAAGTTTATCACCATGTGTAAAAGGAATGTTACTGACTCAAAAGAATATAATCTCCAGCAGCTGACCATTTATTTAATGTATAGGGTGCATTCCTTGGAAACAATGTGCACAACCTGAAGTGAATAACCTTGATGGGCTGCTCAGGACTTCCCAGGCTGTAAGACCTACCTCATATGAAACACCCTTGTCTTCACTTGTACATGTGTATGAAAGGCCTTTACCTCATTAATGCTTTTTGGGGAAGAACCCTTAAGTGTGTCAAAGACTTTCTGCTGAATACAGAAGATGTTGCACTAGATCTTTGGTGTTTAAGAACAAAGGAGTTAGTCTTGTAACTACAGTACATAAAAGATTAAGTTTTCATGCTTCTGTGTACCAGAAGTTAAAATAAATGGAGTAAACAGAAGCAAAGTTTGACAGCATTTATAGCTAAATGCAGTTGCATGTAGTTCATACTTGTGAGATTTAAATTGGATGTATCTCCTTGTATGCAGTATTGAAATAGTTAATGTTATCTAAAGACAGTTTGTTGATTTTCTCTTATGTCATAAAGGGTTCAATGTGTTGGTATCAGTGAATATTAGCTTCAGATCTCAGATGCCTGATATTGATGTAAAGTTCTCCTCAGGTTCTGTTCTGGCATTTGACCCTGAGACTAAGACATAGTTACTTTTGATGTAGCTGCACGAAAATAAATTCTTAATATTACCATTACTCAGTTTCATGATACAGTTACTTTGGTATTAATTAATTGCAAGAGAATAAACAGGATTTTTAATCACTAGAAAAAGATCTGTTTCATAATGCAAGGCAACCAAGAACTGGCCTCAGAGCTTCTCGTATTGGAGGGTGAGAACTGCATGTTCTGAAACTCAAGGGGGACTGAGGGAAGAAGTCTGGGCATGGCATCATCTCTCTGATGCTTGCTGAAAGGGAATCTTTGATTTATACCAGACAGTTGTAAATTAATATGTCTTACTCAAGATTATTCAGTTGATTTGAAGGCTATGAAGCCACTGTTGAAGAGTGCTCAACTATTTCTTGTATTGAAGTTAATTGATATTCTATTTTTCCTGCAATGTTATGATCATACTGGTGATTTTTCTTTATTGCAGGCAAGCCAGGTAGTATTCATTCATTTTGGAGGCTTCAAAACGCAGGAATTGAAGACTTTTTTTCTATTATTCCTGTTGAAATTTATAAAAAGAAGTAAAAAATTTAGAAAGTTTTAAACTAATCCTTCCAGAACAAAGTGTTTAATCTGCATTTATTTTTTCGTTTGTGTGAGTTTAATGTGTATTTATTTATCTGAACAAGGAAGACGTCTGAAAGGTCATAGTTTTAATGTTGTTTGGCTATAGTCTTCACTTTGCTTTGCTTTTACGGAGACTGGATACTCTTGAAAAAGAAATTCGAGTTTGGCAAACAAATAGGCTGTAGAAGTAACAGGGCCAACCCCAACTATTCCAAGGTTCAGAGTGAACATGAAAGCTCATCTTTACAGACAGCTACAATGGGAACATTCTCCTGTGGTTCTGCAACAGAAAATTTGGCTAGTTTTATTATTCACAGGAAAAAATTAGATCTTATGAAATAAATAGAGGCTTTTTTGGGAAACAACATTTTTTAAATCAAAATACTAATCTGTACTGGGCATTATTTTTAAAAAGTTGTATCAATGCTACTGCACTTATTCTAACATAGGGAATACATATGGTATTTTTTTTTTTTTTAGTGGACAGAAATATTACCTCATGTATTCCCAACCGGCTGTGCCCATTGCAGCTTTGCAGTTTGTACTTCAAGAGTTGGTGGAATGGATGAATTGTTATGGGGTTATAATCAGGGTGGTTTGAAAAATCAGGTGATTCTCCTTACTGGGGTGTTTCAGCCTAGGTTTCTCATGGCTGTTTGATAAACAGTCACATCTTTTATTCTCTCATTACTTCTATAGTTCTTGAAGGTATTTGTATTTATATATTGGTTTTATTTATTGCTGCTTATGTATGTGAAGTCTTAATTTTCCAGCAAACTGCTGTCACAAAGCTCTTGGTTGAACAGTGTTGAGTGTAGTCTTGAGGATTTACTGCTTAATTTGAAGCTCCAGCTGTGCAGGAAGATGTCAGATTTTCCTGATCTAGATACGATGATAAAGCAGGAGGCAGAGGTGACTAGTATTCAGTGTTGTCCATGTGGGAAATAAATGGGATCTCTTATGTCTTCTCATTAGAAATTCCATAAAAGGCATTTTAAACTAACAGAACACATCCCTTCAGTTATGGTACACCTACTCCTATCAGGACCTTCTGCTGTGATTTAAAACACCATATGTTCATATATGCTTGTTCTGAAATTTGCCCAAATTATCCAAGATTAAAAATGGGAATGAAAAGCAACCATCTTCTCTTAGGTATCCTCCAACTGCAAGGAGCTCTATAAAGTAATCCAGTACTTGACATCCTCACTGATATTTACATCCCTGTATAGTCCAGGTTGGCACCACATCAGTCATTAAGGAATCGTTATATGTGTTTACTACTTGAAACAACTGGAATTAAGAAAGGCAAACTCATCTGCCTAAGCCAGATAACAGAATCAGCAAATTAATACTATTCTGCTCTACATCTCAGAGGAAGCTGATGCTGTAGTGGTGCTCCACTTAACTCCATTCATTGTGTTACTTTATGTGCAGAATCACTTTATTCTGCAGTTTCTGCATCATAAAACTTCTTTAATTTGATGTAAACACTAGTTTAACGTTCCCCTAATTACCTCTTATTTTAGCGCTAGCCCTGGACATGTAAGTGGAAACACTGAATTTCCAGAAGCCAGCAGCAACAGTGGAGGAGTTTTTTTAATGAGACACAATTTAAGCTTGACTATTTGGAGTCCATTAATTAAATAATTTTTAGTTCTCCCTCTAGACTGACTCTGAAGTTTTTAGGAGTGAACTGGTGAGATTATTTCATAATTAGTAACAACAACATCAAGCATTTTAAATTACTTTAGCAAAAGAAAGAAAAGATAAATAACATGGTTCATCCTCTGGCCACTTTTCAGCTGCACTGCATTTTATTTTGGTCCGGATATTTCATTGTTCATTTGCTTCTTGAAATAGTTTTATAATTATTGTTGATAATATCAAACAGTATTAACACTTTTCTGACTTTTTTTTTAATTAACTGGTCATTATTCTTGCCTTAGAAGACACTTTGTTGCTTAGCTATCATGCACATGTTTTATTGTATTAGCATAGAAGGTTCATTGTTGATGGCAATGGGAAGCAGAGGGCTTTTTATCCTTGATACTGAGGCTGGATCTTGGCCTGAAGAAACTGCATATTCTAACAGAAAGAATAGAAAAGGACAAATAGTATCAAGTTGCTATCACACACACTAGCACTACACAACTAGCTATCTTGTGTCTTTTATATTGTCTTTTAGTGAATAGGTATGCTTAATTTTTTTTTTGCTGTAGAATGTCTTCCATTAGCATCATTTTCAAAATCAAATTTGAGTTAAACATGATGAAAATAATCTCCAGGATGTAGGTAGTACAGCAATGTATATAGTATGGGTGATCCTTTTTTAAACTAATAAGAATATTTTGCTTTAGAAAAGCTGAACATGCAAAACTTCTCATGAGACAGTTTTAAGGAAAACTGTTCTTCAGTAATTTCAGTCATAATTCCTAGTGCAGTGACTGACAGTACTGACTGCTACAGATCTCCTCCTCAGGGCAAATCTATTGCTTATTAACACTCTGCCGTGCTGATTTCTGAATTATGCAACATGAATTACAGAACTGGTCTCATGTTTTAATGATCTAAATGCTTCCTAGGTAGTATGTCTCACAAGCTGCTAACATGAGACACCCTAGAATTATTATTTTTCATATTATACATTTTAAATTACAATTGCATTAAAAAGATGACCTTCTGAAAGAATAGAATAAAAAACAACATCCCCTTCCCCCCAGAAAAAATCAGGAAAAAATTACTTTTCCTTTTCAGACTCTCTTTATTCACATCCTGTCTTGTCTCCTTCCCTTAATTCTGTTTCTCTGAGGATGAGGAAATTGAAACAGAGAGATAAGTGACTTGTTGAAGTTCACAAAAAGGTTTGATTGCAAAATCAAGATATAAATCTCAGAGGCCCACTTCTTAGTCCTGACCCTCAAGAATTAAACCACAAATAACACATAGCACTGAATTTGATATCTGAGAGTTTGATCTCCTCACCAAAAGAAGGGCCGTGACCTCTCAGAGGAGCACTGCTGAACTTTTATTCCCCGCAAGGGAAAGGCAACTTCAAATTCATGCTGAAATCATAAAGGCATGGTTCAGTCAGATATTGTTCAAAACTTTTCAAAATATTGCATCTCATAAAGACACCTTCCTCTTTTTCTCCTGACCACATTGATATCCGGCAGCATTAAACAGTCCTAAGCAATAGTCCAGCATAGGAACAGCTATCATTCAGGTAGGCTAATCAGTACAATTCACGTCACCCACAAGATGCAAAAAACAAAGAAAGCCTGGAATGAAGTACTGCCTTTTTTCGTGAACCATTTATCACTTTACTGATATTGTGACCATGAAAACGTGCAATGCATTTTCCAATTGCAAAAGAAGACAGCCACCTGCCAGAGAGCACTTTTGAAAAAGAATTTCCCCAAGATGCGTGCCCTGATTTTTGGATAAACAGCAGCACAAGCCCGTTTGCAATACTGACATCTAGTGACGCCCGGTCATATTTATGTAACCCTCCTCACCAGCATTAACTTTTTGCAGCATTGTACCCACTCAGATTTGCAAGTGAACAGCAAATATGTCCTTTTGCTTCCCAAAAGACAATGGAAGACGCAGGCAACCATTTCACTAGAACAATGGCCAGTTTAAAGAAGCACATATTTAATCCCATTGAATATAATGGGACAGTTTTATAGCCTTATGAATCAAACTATACTTAACACTTGCAGTAGAATGACCAGAAGAACAATTTTAGTGTTTTACCTGTTACTGAATTCTTTTAATTAGTATGATGGTATAAAAACAGCATATGCCTGTAGGCATTATGAAGCAAAAAAGTGACACTACTTTATTTTAAAGAAATAATGTAAAATGTTCCAAAACTGTCCCATAATGATGAGGCACGGGCTGCATGGTACACTATTAGGTTCCCCCCCCCCCCAGTAAAATATTCTTTATGATGTCACAGTGTATCAGGGAAGATAATTATTGTCTCAACAATCCATTTTTTTCTTCATCTGTATAGTTTTGTCTTGAATATTTGTACATATTGCTTAGTATTCACCTACCTTTTCATGTCATGAGAGTATATGGGAATGCAGTAAATTAAGATAAGAAAGAACTGTAATACAAGTTTTTCATGATTTATAGTCAGCATTATTATGATGATGTAAGCTATAGTTATTTACATTACATGAAAGTAGATTTTGCCTGGCTGTTATAGTCCACTGCTTTTCAGTTCACACTGCCATGGTCTAATATTGCTTCTAGGTATGCTCACAAAGTTCACAAAAGCTCGATGTACCTTGACATCCTCAAAGGACTACATCTGGTTCTTTGACACGACCCATTGTGTCACTCAACTCTGTATCATGTCGCTGCGTGTTGTTCAGTGGCATTAGCAAAAGGTGCCCTGACACAGGCTATTATGTCAGTCGCTTCTCGGACAATATTAAGAGCTTTTATATAGCGCATGTGCATTTGAAGTGACACCACTGGGCACTTTTGTTCATATTTCTAAAAAGCCACAACTTTTCTGTTGACGGCAGCAATGCTTTTAATTAAGGAAAAGGTGTTACCAGTTGTAAATCAACAATTTTTCCTAATAGTTCATATCTAATTACTTATTTTTGTAACTAAGATCAAAATGACTTATGGATTACCTGAGCTTGTTCAAAACCAAAGAAATTTGGTGGGCTTGTCATATAGAAAATCCACAGATCTTTCATCTAAAATTGTGATGAGAAAACAACATCAAACCACACCACCCCAGAATCACATCTGAGGAGAAGAAGGGAATCTGGATGTCTTTTAACACATACAAAACAATGCTTGGTCATACATGTTTCTTCAGCCTTTTGAAATCTCTAAAGATGAACTTGAAGTGCCTTACAAAAACAGAGCTACCAGCCATTGCATCTCAGTAGGTACATTTTGCTTATTGTCTGTAGTCACGTCAGAGCAAGAATTTAGTGAAACGGTTGAGGGTTTTTTGGTTTTATTTTTATTTTAAGAAAAAAATGCAAAATAATAATTCAGACCATTGTATGAATTGATATGGTCATACATTTTTTGTACCACATTGCAGGAAAATATTGTTAACTTGTCATGTTGGTGACATACAGTCACAAAAGCTTTTATTTCCAGTTTAAGAATCTGAATTTTATATTGGCACATGCAAATACAAACTTCAGGCATATTTGCAATTATTACTATCATTCCATCAGTTCCCTCCATCAGCCATATAAGCGGATGGTTAATTTAGCTAATTACAACTCATCATTCACAACTCAAAGAGTGAACGTGTAATATATGTAGAAAACTGTGATCAATCCAAAGAGTGATTTTAAAGGTTAAGCATTTGCTTATTTTAATATATATGAACAATCAATTAGATGCTGGGGAAGCAAACAATGTAAGTTGAATAATTAGTTTCTGTTGAGGTATTTGCTTAATTCTAGAATTTTTACCATGTCTTTCAAACGTTAAAAACCCCTACTTTTTAAAGGGTCTGTATAATTTCAATACGCTTTCGCATCCATCATATTTGTTTGAAAAATCCCTCACCCACATATGAAAAAGCAAGTGCAAATTTACCAAAACATAAAAATGAAATTTTATTTAAAAGTAAGCTAAATGGGTCCATAGATTATTTGATTTTACAATTATATGATTGTACAATCATATTTTCATGGACACTTAAAGAGTAATCTTATTATAGTTGGAGTCAACAGGAATTGTGGAAACTCAGTTTGATATGAAAGTCAAAATGAAGATATTATAACACTTTGTGAATCTATATAGATATAAAAACATAATGTGCATCAGTTTGTGCATATGAAGTGATTTTCCCCAGATTAAAAAAGAAGTCAAAAACATTGAAAAGGGTTGGATGTAAGCACGTAATTGGGGATTAGAAAAGGCTGGGAATTAAGTGCTATCAGGAGAAATGCGAAAAGCCCCCTCAGGAAACAACAGAGAAGCTATTAGTCAGCGCTGGCGAAGTGTGCGCTTCCTCTGCTGCATCTGCTGCAAAAGATGGACCACCAAGTCCAGGCTTCTCACAAGTAACCAGCAAGTGGAGGGAGGAATGATGGAGAGGCGCCAGGACTGGCTCATGCTCCCAGGGTAATGAAGCAGCTTGTGACGCTGCAGCAAGCGGCATGCTCCGAGTCCAGACGTTAGCAGACACACACAGGCTATTGAAAGAGAGCAGGGAAATAAGGAACAGCAGATGCTCCATTTTGAGAAATGGCCCAGAAACACAGACTTAGAGCGGGGCAGTTGGGGGCCTCTGGTCTCCAAGGTGTTGTGCGCCCTCTGAGGCCAGTCCCAGAAAGGTGCATCAAGAGAAGTTACAGTATGTCATTTCACTCACTACCAAACAAGTAGTAGTTACAGTTAAATTTTGAGGAGTGACCATTGCAAAGCGCTAAATACCTTTGGAGAAGCATTTGGCACCTTCAGCTTCCTGTTTTTACTTAGATTTGAGCATGTCTAATATGTTACAACACTTCCCTATTATAATATAGCAATTTGTTAAACAAAATGAGAGAAATATTTCTAAGTTGTACATTTATGTTGAAAAAAAATGAAATCAAGACAGCATTTTGAATTGCCAATTTATGTGTTTGTTGTTGGAATTGCTAATATCATGCTAATTATATTTAAATTGCAAAATATATTTAAATAAATGTTCTCCCATGGGATGTTTTAGGTAATAATTAAGCATAATTTCTTCATCTTAAATTTACAAATTAACTTTTTTATTTTTTTCTTTATGTAGAAACATGAGTTATGTGTATATCTTTGCTTTAAAACCCTTTGGTTTCCTCTAAAAGGCACTTCAGAAGATTGTGCTGTGGAACTGCTAATTCTTTATGAGGGTGCTTACCTGTATGAACCCATAAAATTTCAGCTTACCATTTCCCCTGTTCATATTCTATGCAAAGCTGTTCTGAGTTACTTTTGTGTTGCACCATCATTCTGCTACTTCTTTATACAGGGCCTGTATTTTACAATTTCATTAACGTCCCCACATTTGTGAAGCAGTTAATGGAAATACATAGATTTAAAAAATATTTTGCTGTTACCTAATCATAAAAAAGAAGTAATACTTGTCCAGATGTGAAGCATTTGGATAAATAAATTAAGGAAGTTCTAGGGATTTGGAAGGTGTTTGACCTAATTCTTTCTAAGTGAACGAATTGCCCTGTTTTTCCATGCAAGATGAACAACATAAAAATCTTTCCTTTCATCTACAGCTTGTGATGAAGGTGCATGCTTTGCTTTCTGATGATGGGGGTCCCTGTTTTTGTCATTAGAACAAACTCAGTTGAAATTAGTCCGTGAAGACCTCCTAACCTTTGAAAGACTCAACCTCTATCCATTTACCCCAAGAGCTTACATCATCCTTAAGAAGCCTCTAGTGCAGGATGCTCTTACCACTCTGGTGCCAATTTCACAGCTGACTGCAGGTGATGTTCAGTGACAGTCCTCAAAACCATGATAATCCCAGCTTGATAAAGTGTGTTTTTTCAATCCAGGAAACAACTGCTCCCATTAGCTGCCATGAATGACACCTTTGCTATATATGGCACTTCTGAGATCAGCTGTGTTAGTTTTTTACAGCAGAATTGTGAGGATTAAATATAGTGGATTTAGGGGATCTTTATCTGGGGCCCTGCTATTGGAATTCTCTATCTGGGAAAATTCACCACAGTGAATAGCCACTAGTGGGGCTAGCTTAACACTATAGAACGGTGGTGGTGGTTGTTGTTGTTGTTGTTATTGTTGTTGTTGTTGTTATTGTTGTTGTTGTTATTATTATTGTTATTATTATTATTATTCCAGGAGAATTTTGGAATAATTGTTTAGAGTGTTTATTATGGGTATTATTTTGGCTTACAGTTCAGTTCTGTCTAAAGGTACCTATTGACCATGGTTATAAATGCGGTAAATACACTGTATGCATGTTTATCCAGACAACTTTATCTGCAGTGTCCCACTCATTAAAAGACAGTATTCTCTCAGACTTGTTTCTTTTAACAACTTGTTTGCAAGGTAAAAAAAGAAGTGAGACTGAAACTGATGTCACAGTACAGAAATACTGCTCATGCGTTAATCACCAAAGTAATAATGTTAATTATCTTTAATACAGTATGCATTATATTAGATACAAGTGTATCTGTGATCTGTACTGTTTATTAACAGCATAATTTCACAGGAATAGAAAGAAACATGAACCATATTTTCAGTTCTTCATCGTAGTATCTTTATGTGTCTCTTCTTTTTTTTACATTTAGAACTAGTTAAAGTTTTGCTACACTAATTAAAAATAAAAAATAAAAGATAAATGTAAGTGTTCTTTGGCCAGTGGAGCCCTTCTGTAAACTTTCATATTATTGAGGTTAAAAGAAACTGTTACCCTGAAAACTTGCTCATTCCCTTGCGCTGATATAAATTGAAATAGAGCCCAGGGGAAACAGAAGTCACAGAGTAAAGCTTCATAACTGCTATGTGAAAATGTAGACAATAGAGAGGACTCATTACTACAGATAAAACAGAACCAGTTCCTAGAGGACTTTTTGTAATAGTTTTGGGCAATTGCATTAGAAAGTTAGTCTGTATGTTGTGACTTTTATATTAATGAAGGGCATTAAGAAGATTCTAATTATGGTGTCTGGTCTGAAAAATTAATCTAAAATTTAAAAATCTGGATGTTTGAAGTTAAGTGTCACTATAGCCTCTAGTCACTCATGCAAGAGGGTGACTAAACTGTTTTTTGTAAAAAAAATTACGAATGCTGCTGCTTTTCATTACTGACACTGTAAAATACCATATGTGTTCAGGAGGACTTGTTAACTCTCTGTAAGTACATAAATTGTTTTACTAAATGGATTCTCCAATGATGCATAATTCCAATTATAAGCTCAGAGCCCTTGCATCTCTTTTTCTTATCATCAGGCCACGAAATTCCTTCACAGAAGGGCTTATTCCAAGGGTATGATAAAATCATCGTAATTGTCCGGTACAGGTTTTTAAAAGCTTTAAAATGCTATTTGAATAGTGGGGTTCTCTGGGTGAGGTTATGCCACAAATATTCACCACAGTTTGGTCAGTCCACTGACCAGTCACGTGTTGTGTCAGGTTGAAATGAATTGCTCTCCTGCTCCTCTGACACGATCACCACTGACTGTTATGGAAATGTACGAACCTACATCCAGACTGTACGTTTGGGTATCTTAACCCTTAAGCAAATCCTGCCCTAATCTCTCTTACTGACAAGATCTTTATTTTCCTTTTCCTTCAGAATATTCCCTGACAACCACCGTGCTGTCACTGTCATTTCTTACCACTAATGCAGATATGAACAAAAATGTGGAGTTTTTACAACAGAAATACCATGGGCACTAGCAGTATGCAAGCAAAATTATTTTCAAGAAATTTGTAGGAACTTAATAACTTCTCAAACACACATTTTTTCAAATTTAGCTATCAGATTTAGCTGACATGTCTCAGAGGAGTATTCCAGGCAGACAAACAGACAAGTATAATTTTATGTGCTTCATTTTCTTAGGAAATCAACTTAAACATATTGTTCTCATTTCTTTACTTTTCTTATCTATTAGCCCTACTTTCCATTTCTGCCTGACGAGTAGGTATTATATATTCGTATCTGCTAATATGTCATTATTTTGCTAAAATGCTCATAGACTTGTAACAATTCATATTCAATAAATCTCACTGAGAGCAACTGATCTTTGGAAACAAATATATCTGTTCACCTTGCTGAAAATGTTTATTGTACATTTTTGCCTTGTAAGATTTCCCTAATTCTGTTAGTGACATCACAATATTCAGTGCGAAAAAATGGAGCAAAAAAGCAATGGAAAAAAGTCAGTGGAGAAGAAGTGGACTGCTGTTCTTTTCAGGATATTATTTATTCATGTCGCAAGTCTGTTTTTTGTTATTGATGAGTCCATGAGGCAAAAGTAAATATTGTCTTTAAAATATTTTTCTGAGCCAGGTACAGCTTTGCCTGCTTTCTAAGTGGAATTCAGTGTTGGTTTAAGCAGGATGTTGTTGTTATGTGTACCATGACTAATTAATTTAAAGGGCTTTTGTTGAGAGCTGTGTGTAGAGATGTTTTTCTTGATGTTGACTGACTTGACTCTTTGATTCAAGTAGTTTTAATGTCTGCTTTCCCAATGAGTGTGTGATTTTAGAGCATTCCAACATGGACCAGACAGTGTCCTTTCTGTTAAATCTTCAGGACAATTAGTAGATGACTGAGAGGCAGTGAAGCATGGAAACTGGCTCAGAAGCCTGTTCCCTTTGTGATTGCAAGGGATAAGAACAAACTCTTTCAACTCTGGACAAATTAAAGATTTTTGGAGACGAAATAAATTTTATGTTCTTTGAGAAAATAGTCTTATCCTGACTGGCTTCTCTAAAGAAACTGTCTTAGATTCCTGCTTTAGTTTACTCTTAAATCATCCCATATAAACAAAAACCATCAAACCAGAAGTTCAAGCCTGATTCTTTCCTGCATGATTTATGCCATGAAGTTTTCTTATGGGAAGTATTAACATTTATCAGAATGTTTTGCACACAGTGTAGGGATGGGGCAAGTGTTAGAAGCGCTTTCCTTCCCAGTGGGCCCAAAAGGCCCTGTTGAATGCCCAAGGATAATCCGTCTATGTTGCAGAAGACTGTAATCACAGTGCTCTGGAAACACACTCAGGATCCACAAAGCAAATATGAATAGAGTGCTGCCAGAGGCTACACTGCTGTCCCCGGTGAAACAGTCTGTACATCAACCTTTGTCTCTGTGTTAGTGACACATTGTCTTCAAATTCCCCAGATCATGCTGTGGTGTAGATATACTGAGTTACTATAAAATGTTAAATAATTACTGAAATAGTTCATCTTTCAGAGAGATTTGCTTTGTTCCAGTGATTCTTTCTCATAAGAAGACATCATTACTAAGCAAAATTAAATTATTTCATGAAAAAAAAGAATCTTAAATCTTTTATTTCCTTTGACATCTTCTACGGTCTTCTAAAGGTTTTTCTTTTTAGCTCTTAAACATATAAAAGTACACCATTGCCCACCAGCATCTTGCTGAAGATCACCAATGCTGCAATTAGCCTTTCCCAAAGCAAAAGCTGTAATACCAATCAGCAACATATTTCTTCTGGTTGTTAAACAATGGAGGTTCACTGACATATTTTTGGCTGCCATGTCTTCCCTTGGAAGTAATCTGCTTTATAGAACATCCTTTATACCAGATATATTAAAATCAAAGGAGCCTTATGTCTTCCCTACTACCATGCAAAAACTGCATAACCACAACAGTCGAAGCCATTAATAAGACCATTTAATCTATATGTTTTCACTTAAGACAAGAATTTCTTTATGCTAGATTCAAGTTACGCTAAGGCTAGTTAGAAAGAAACCTACTATAATCAAACTCTATATAACAGTAACACATTTTTCTCTGCTAACGACATTATTTGAATAAATTTAACATAATCTAGGTTACATAAGAGTTTTGAAATCTATTTAAAATAAAGATTACTTCAAGGTGTGGCTGCATGCTGAATCTAGTTCTGCTGTGATTAAAAAAGCCTCAGCATGCATATAGTAGGAAAAATGAAACCTTATCAAAAAGACGCAAAATGGACTTTCCTATTATGCTTCTGAAGCTCTTTAGTTTCATTCACTGAAGCATGGACAGAAAATAATGGGCAGTATTTAAAAGCCCAGAATTTTATTCACCATCACCTTTGCATTTCTGGTTTTCACTGAAACTGGTGTTGCAATATTTTAGTGATAGCAGCTAATGATAACTATTTTAATCTTATTGGCTGTGTTTATTTTCTGATCCTACAATGTGCTTAACAAGTCTGTTTTTTGTGAATTGTTTTGCTTAAGACACAGAGCTTGTTGACAAAATGTACAAACTTAATCGTTACACTTACTATCTACCAACATCTCACAAGGGCATGCAACTTGACAGTCTAACTATTCACAACAGATATACAGTGGGTGACAGGAAGGACTTCAGCTTGTGTGATCAGGAAGATAAAGGTTGCATTCAAAAGCTTTTATTCTGGAGGTCTTGTGGAAAATGCTGCACAGCCAATAATGCATATCATAATAGCGTAATTGCTATAATGTAACAGAGCCTGTCTTATTTGTTTTACAGTTTAATTTCTAGATACTTGCCTTTGAATCCTACAAATGCAATATATATATTTTCAGTGAAATAATGTCTTTCATATGAATTAGAAAATTAATCACTGAACAATATTGTTAGTTTTATGCTACTACTTTTTAAAATGCAGTAGTTCTAAGAAAAGTGGAACAGTAATATCACATTTGATGTTGAAATCAAGTATAATTAATATTTCAAAAGAGAAAAAAGTATTATGTACATTATTAAGTTTTGGAATTAAAATTTAAAATATGCAAACTAGAGACTAGGGTAGTAATTTCTTAAGTGCTGCATTCTAATTAGTGGTACGGTATATATGCCTTAAGTTGTTAAACAGAAACTCAAAGGGCTGACAAGGTCAAGAGGCTGAAAGAAACACAAATAACTGTTTTCACTGGCAAAGGCAGCTCTTGAATGTATAGACTGTTAGTCTTCCATCAGAACTCTGCACTGTAGTTTGCTTTCATGAAATATTCCTCATCTGGTGAAATACTTCTTTTCTGAGAGGTCACACAGGAGACTTTTATTACATTAAATGACATTTAAATACTTATCTGTACAGCTTAAATTGTCAGGTATTTTTAATCTATAAAATGAGTTATTTTGCAAATCTGTTTTCTGGCTGAGTATCTTTAACTTACTCAAGTTAAATAGAAGAGAAATAGCCTCTCCATGCAATAGGTAAAAGAGGAATCAAACAGAATAGTAAAAAACTTCTGTCTCTCAAGTCACCTCTCCCTCTCTGTCCTCTCCCCTTGCTCCCTCTCTCTTTTCAGGGAAAAAAAAAAACCAAAACCACATCTTAAAAATTATTATTCACTGTCACATGAATAAGAGCCATTTCTGGCACTACTCAATGCTATCAAATCTCCCAGTGGAAGACATTTCCAGTGGTCAAGATAACAATGACTTCATAGAAATTCCCTCTTGCTTCTTTAAGTAGTGAAATAAAGTTAACCATCTCTTATGTAAAGAATCAGTTACATTATTGCGGTGATGCATCGAATACAGATCTTTCAAAAACCATAAGAGCCAGGCATTCATCTTCTTAACTTTTCAGGTATTTCATAGGACCTTGTTACAATGCAGAGAGTTTTGAAAAATTGCCTAGAAGGCTTACCTATAAATCTGCAATATATCCAGAACTTAAAATGTGTCTAAGAACTTAATGTTCTAATTCAAACCTACTGAACCAATGAAAATTCCATATTAATTTTGATATAGGCAAAAAACACAGGCTGTAGCAGATTTTCAACATTGGTTCACTGCAGACTGTGGCATCTTTTCTATCTGAATAAGACTGAAGAACATACAATTGTGTAGTGGACTCAGATCCACACCAGGAAAGACTGTAGGTGCCTTAAAAGCAGGATTTATCTGAACATTAAATGCAAAGTTGCAATAAAAAATGCCTGCGGAATTGCTGCCTGAACCCAACAAACAAAACTTAAGTCTGACCTGAAAATTTGTCATGCAGCTACTGTTCAAATTAGCTCATTTATTCTGGTCTAATCTTTTTATTCTCTGAGATGCCATCTTCCTAAACTGACAGCCTATATTGTATTTACAGCCATTGGGAGTGAGTCATTTGCTGGTGAGAGTCTTCAGAACGTGATCATCTCTACCTGAATTTAGACCTGCAGGAATGCTGCTTTGTTTTTTTCAGTTGCTTACTTTTCTCTGTAAAATATATGGGCATCCATCCCCCCTCATTTTACATGTTGAAGCTTCATCACTTCACAGCAAGGAATGCAGTGTTGGTGGGTCTACAGCCTTTTTAAAAAGAAACAGTTACTGTTTACTGAACTGAACAGTCATTATTTACAATAAAGTCTCTGAACTGGGAATCCGGGGCTCTAGCCCTTACTTCAGGTTTTCTGTTGATTTTTATCCAAACTTTTTTTGTATCCAATCTCCTTTCATATAAAGATATACAGGAGGAACTCTTGAAGCTGTGAATGTAAGCCAGTCGCTGCCAGATGGGGTACTAGCCTCAGGGTTATTGCAGAAAAGACGGGCATTAATTTTCTGGCTAATTCTGTGTAATGCTCACAGGGATTTCTGGGTTCCTGTGTTGAGGAATGCTGATGAATTTTACATGAACAGTTGCTGTATAATGTAGATATGATTTGTCTGGAGGAAAGGATGGAAGCCAGGATCCCTTCAGCTAGCTGGCTTGCTCCAGTGGTTACTGGCATACAAAACCATGCATCTTCAGGTCGATTCTGAGCAGTGGTACAGTTTTATTTGGAAGCAATAAAAAATATTTCTGACAAGTTCAGAACTTTGTTGATGGGGTTCTCACCTAAGAAATAGAACTGGGTTTAAAACACCAAAGGCAAAAGAAGGACAAGAACAAGTCTCACACCAAGATTAATGCATTGAGGTATTCTGTACATCACTAGGCTCCTAGAGAAAGAGTCGTTCTACAAGAAAGATTATGTTCTTAATATACTTGTCACTGAAATTGGTACTGGTTATCAAGTAGTAGCAGATGGTTTTACTGTAAGTCCATGTAAATAACAAAATATTCTAAAAGATAGCTCAAGAAGATCACAAGGGAAAAAAATAAAGATCATAATAATAACTTGCCTGAAAATTAATTATGAATTACAATTGAACGACTCAGCCACCTACACAAAATAGTGTAAAGGCCTTAATAATCAAAAGGTTAGAAAGAGAAAGGCAAAGACAGAGCATTAATATTTAACAAAGCTGCAAAACAAACTAAATGAAGAGATCGTTATCAAATGTGAAAATTACAGCCTTCCTGCAAATTATGCATAGATGTATAGAGGAATGATTGATGCTAGAAACTTGGAAAGATTAGATTAACCTTGGTGCATTGGTTTATTGTCAGACAAAAAGTGTTCAGTTTTGGTGGGAAAGTATGTTCTAATAAAAAAAAAACCACAAAACAGCAGGACCAGCAGTATTAACATTGTGTTTTACAGTAAACAACTAGGAACATTTCCAAACCACTGCCTAAATTAGGCCCCACAATAGTAACGACTGCCTTAGTCTTTCACTTTCAGAGTTAGAAGAAATGTTGAATCTTTAACATACTACTAACGTGTGCTGAGTCTAGGGTGGGATTCTCAATTCACATCACAATTGAAAAAATTCTTCTATACTGTTACTTTGCAAAAACACTCACTTTTGTCTCTCTGCCTCCTGGAGTGCATTCATGGGAGTTATTCAGAACAGAAGAAAGGATTAATGGGACAAAATGAGTATCTGGATTGTAAAATAGAGCAGGATTTAGCAATACACTAAAGAAATATTTGTGATTTTCTATTTATTGAGAGAGAATATTGCTCCATTATGTAAAAGGGCTGTATCAGAATGAGTAGTGATACTGACTACACTGACAAATTAAGGCCACATAAGAGATTTGAATTTCTTGAAGAATGAGCAATTAAGGAATCTATTGGCTGGTTGATATTTACTGCTGTTCCTTTTATATTTGCAGACAAGAGTAGGCTAATAAAAAGAATACGACACAGTGGTCTCTGCAGACTTATCAAAATGCTTAAAGACTTTTTAATGTTGTTTGTGATGTGGCTTTTCAGTGCATGTATTAAAACAAAATCAAATCAGTACGCAAGAAATTAAACCAAGTAGTGCAAGTGCTCTTCTGGTGCTACGGTCATCTTGAGTAGTTTTCCAAAATATTCTGTGATTCCAAAAACTGAAGACCTGTATTTTAAGCTTTATTAAACATCCCTAAACTAAGAACAGCTAAGTGACTAGTGCAGGAGGAATAAGGTAGATGCTCTCAAAAAAGACGTACAGGATTCTTGAGGTTTATGGTTTCAATTTATATGAGCAACTGTGAAATTGCTGCAAGGGAGAGAAGAAGACAAAACTCCATACTGGGTTGTATGGACTGGAAAATAGACTTCTCTAAGCAACATAAAATAAACCTTCCTTTCTATTTAGCACTGGAAAGACCTTAGATGATGGATGGTATCCAGCTTTGGATACTGCACCTCAAACTCAATATGTAATAACTGGAGGGAAGCCAGTTTAAAAAAAAAACAGACTGATCTTAGATTAAAGATTCAAGGCCTATGGAGAAGAAAGAACAAAATGAAGTAGGAAAAAAGATAGGAAAAATAAAACCAGAAAAGTTTTGCTAGGTGGGATTTAATTTCCATGAACTGTATTTACTAACACCAATCCTTGTCCTTAGACCAATGTGGTGGGAAAGTAAGAATCAGTGAAAAATCTATGACTGGAAAAGTTATCCTCTTTTTTTTCTCCTCACCCTCATCAGCTGTGGTGATGGCTAGCGTGAATTGAGTGTCTTGCTTGGATTAGCTGTTTCTTGGTGAGAGGCACTGCTGAAACAGTGATCTTAATTGTTCTT
Organism: Phalacrocorax carbo; assembly: GCF_963921805.1. Taxonomy (NCBI): domain Eukaryota; kingdom Metazoa; phylum Chordata; class Aves; order Suliformes; family Phalacrocoracidae; genus Phalacrocorax; species Phalacrocorax carbo. Next base: position 104,411,209 of record NC_087515.1, read on the forward strand.
TTTTATAATTTTTAATTCATTTTTTGGTTTGCTTGTGCTTTTGACAAGCTAGACTTGAATACTAATGCTTTATATTTATTCAGCACTTTATTTTCATTTGGGCTAGTTTTTTTTTCAACTATGGTGATATGTGCTGGATGCTACCGTACTTATTTAAAGATCTTTGGTACAAGTGAGAGGTCAATTGTTTGCATTTTTGTTACATACTAATAGTATACATTATGTTATTCAGAAATACATAAAAATTAAGCATGATATTTATAAGTAATACCTAAAAGATTTTACTGGAAACAACTATTACTACTTCATTTAAATATTAGTATTTTAAAAATCTAATTAGCCAACTATTCCTCTGACCATGAATATATGAGCTTTCCTGTATTCCTCTCTTGACAAGGCAGCTGCCGAAGAGATTTCTTTTTCAGCCTGTTGCAGTGGCTTAGGTTAATAGTTTGACCAAACTTGTCAGATGGATATGATATTCAGCATGGCATTTTCAGCTGCTATTTTTTCTGCTAAATTTCCAGTGTCGCAAGAATAGTGTTTACTCAAGAAGGATGTGTTTCCTATGCAAATACTCCACAATACCAATATAATTAGCCTAAAATAGAGGGTTGGTACCTCTCAGAAAAAAACTAGAATGATCAGAGGTGTTCAGGAAGGATGAATTGAGGCAATGGCCCTAAAAAGATCACTGTAATTCAAGCAGAAGGACCTGTTTCTGGCAGCTCGTGGCAGTAGCAGCAAACTATACAACCCATGGCTTAAAATTTGAATTGGGTAGCATTATGTAGTCCCAGGTAGTATTGTGTACTCAGCCATACTATTTTCCTAAGAGCAAATTCCATTTGAATAGTAACACGGTACTGAAAAGTCCAATATCTTCTTATAATTTCTTATATTCAGTGGGGAATTTTCCTTGTTGCAGCTCCAGACTGTTTTGTCTCATCCTTTCACTGGGCACCTCAAAGAAGACTATGGCTCCATTTTCTATATTAACCCCTTCCTCGCAGATAATAAAACGCTGCCTTAGGTTATTTTTTTGCTGCCTTTTCTCCAGTTTCCTTATCTGCTTTCTCACACGGACCATGTCCTTCTGCCCCCAAGTTCCTTAGGAGCCTGTTGCTGGAGCCACTCATTTGAGTTTATTGATATTGGTAGGTTTCTGTTGGCTTTCTTCTTTTTTTTTTTTTTTTTTTTTTTTTGGCAAGTTCCTTTTTGTAAGTTTATGGAAATATTGTTCCTCTCAACTAATTTTATCTGTGTAAAATTAGGCAAGAGGTCAGGCCAGCTTCCTTCAGAATCAATGAATGAAGAATCACTCATCCTACCTGAAGAGATGTCTGTCTTACTTTACAATCTATTCTTTTCTTAATCCAGCCCTCAATGCTATCTCAGGATTTAAATTATATCTGGATTTTATAAGCTATTCTAATCCTCCTTATTGTCAAAATTTTTGTCTAATTTTCGTTCACTATCAAGCTCCTGCTCTTTTGTTCAACTATTAATAAAAATTTCTGATAAGACTAGTCCAAAACCTGGTCTTGAACACACTGCTAGTAGCTTCCCTCCTGTCTGACGCTTCCTTTTCATGTAGTCAAATCATTAGGGAATTTAGATCCACTGACTTCCAAATGTTGTCAGTGTATTATCCACTACGGATCTTTAAATTCTTTACCTCTCAATCATCACAAAGTTAATGTAAATCTAAGATGCTGTGATTTTCAAAATTACATTTATAATTCTGTCCAGTCAAAACAATTTATCTCCTAGACAAAGAATATGTTTAGAAGTACTCTGAAGTCTTCCACTGAGAGGTCTTTTTCAATGGAAAAGGTACCATTTTATCAACATTCTATAAGCTTGTATTTAATTCAGTAAAATGTAGAAAAGGAAACAGCTCACCACTTAAAGATTGTTTTTTTCTTAAAATAAAAAAGACACTACTACTGCAGCTTCTACCACCTGTATCTGAATAGGGAATTTTTCAGGGATTACCTCCTGAGATGTAGGAGAGTTAATCTGTCCATTTTTTATTCATTATTCCTTGAAGTCTGAAAACCCCCAGTCACAGGAAAAAGAAGACATCCCACAAATTCTTGTTATTGTCAAGAAGTAAAAAAAGGACTGCTTTTTTTTGTTTTGGTTTTTTTTTGTAATTATGAGCATTTTAATGGAACAGAAAAAATATTTCCCAGGTATACATATCCAGGAAAGAATTGTCTCTGCCTCTTACCAGAGTCAAGAAAGAGCAGCCAAAAATAAAATGTAGCCATAAAGAAAACATTAAAATTGCTTTAGATATCCTAAATAGAATAAATGTTCCATGACAATTCTCACACCAGTTGTTCTTGTTTTTAATACGGTAACAAAACCAAAACCACTTACAGAATACATACTGATATTGAAGGAAAAGTGGCTTATTTTGATAGCTGGAGTTTCATCATTAAATGATACAGCCCAGATCAAATGACACAGAAGATAACATAAAAGCTTTTGATACTACCGAACTTATGGAAATTAAAAGATGAAAGTGCGCTCATTCTGCAGTATTGAATACCACTGTTCCATCAACAAATCAATAAGAGGTAGGTTTTGTGTCTGTCCAGCAGGTAACAATAAAACTGCAGCTACAGATCTGTAGCAGATACGGCTGAAACAACTTCATTAGGTTATTTAGTCCATCTCCCTCTCTCATACCATGATCAAATACAGGTTTGTAAGGAAAGGAGGGTGAATAATGACAGATTGCAAGCACTAGAGTCTGCTAGGAAGGAAATGTAATAACATGCCAGCCTCCCACCCGCCGGCATTAAATAAGTGATAGTTAACTAAAGAGAAAAAACACAGAGAGAAAAACAAAATCAAATCTTTTCATTATAGTATGGAATTATGGGAATTACAAAGTGGTTGGTAGGGAAAAAAAATCCATACCAAAGAAGTTTGTGGCATCGTGGGTTTTTTTTGTTGTTGGTGGTTTTTTTCTTAGAAAATGTATAAAAAAGCATAAAGAATCATAAATTTAAAGAAAATAGAAGAGAAAGGAACTTAAAAAATATGATGAGAGAGAACAAATGGCTCTTCTTTACTTTCCAGTTGATTCTTCCAGTTGTCATCTTTCTTCTTTTTTTCTCATTTTTTAGGGTGATACTTCAATAAGTATCCCATCCTTTCTTCTTTTGCTTTCTCCTTCCTTATGAATTTCCATTTGGAACTTCAGGGCTCATTTACTTTTAGTTGTTTGACACAGGGACTCTGCATTCACATTGATAATTGACCTCTGAGGAAACCTTCCTTCTCTAAACCATGATGGTTTTGTTAACAGCAATGGCAAGAAAGGCAGCATTCATAGTTGGTTTGTGTTCCATCTTCTTGGCTGGCATTCGCCTTTTTATTCTAATTCACCGGCAGAGAGAATTGCCGTTAATCTTACACTTTTTTCTCAGTTGCCTTTCTCAGTCCCGGCAGCTGTTTTTTTTTTTCTGAAGGTTATTTCAAAAAGGCAAACTTTAGTTGTGGAGGTTAATCTGTCTAGGCTTCTTTCACAGCTGTCACAGAGAAACAGGCTGTTTTAGTCGTTGATTCAATGTAGGAGCTGAATGCTGGAAAATGGTTTACTCCTTCATTTGCCATATGCAGCTCTATAGACTCTGGAAAGTAAAAAAAAAATCAGAAAATTTTCTACTGAAAATGGATTCTTTTAATTCAGTTCAGTATTCAGTAATGTCTAAAAATGTCCTTTAAAACCTCTTCCCTGAGAACTGGTGGGAGAATCTTTGTCAGGTCAGCCAAATTCTCTTAGTGTTAACTAAGGCTAAATAGCTAAGGCTACCTTCTTTCCCCATAAAACATGACATTCCTTCCCTTGGCTTCTTTCTTCCTCATCTTTTTTGAACAACCAGCTTTCACTTGCATCTTCTCTTTTTCTTTCTCAGTTGCATAGATGGCTTCCCTGAAGCCCATTTTTATTTTGGTCTCAGTGGTTCTCTTGCTTTTTATATTTTTTTGATCATCCATCTGAATAGTAGTTATTGCCTCTTAGCTCTTTCATACTTCTCTTACTCATTTCCCTACCACCCATTACTTGAAGAGGTAGGTAATCCCCATATTAACACCTTGTCAGGGGAATACCTAAGTACTACTGTAGCTCATGGCATGACTGTTCCACAGACATGAAATCTTCCACAATGATTTGGTCTTAAAATTTTCCTTTGGCCACAAAGGTCATCAGAGACTTGGGAAGCTATTTCACCAAAGCCATCTTATTCCATATTAAAATAACAACAGTCTGAACAAGTCCGCACTTTCATGAGAAAAAGCTAAGCTTTCCTAACCCTTCTACATAAATATGAGCCAGTGACAATAAAAATATACCCAAATACTAAGAAATTATATACAATGGGTCAAACTAAAACTCCTGTTCAAATTAATGAGAAAAATTGACAGTAAGTCAGGTTCTGAATGGGTTAAGATGGAAAACATAAAAAGTTCTCCTGCAATAGCAATTCTTTCAGTATTGACTTCCTCCACATCAAACAACATTATGTCTGCCCCCTCCGTCTCTTGTTGTAGGTACCTATGGGCAGCTTGTAGGCTGCCTGTAGAAATGGATGTTAGAACCCTGCAGACCACTTGAGTGTGCTGGTGGTGTCAAATACTGTGTTAAAGGTGAACAAAACTAAAACTGTTATCTGTGTTCAGATATTCAAGATCCTGCATCATCTGGACACGTGGGTAACTAAGGGCAGCTTCAGGCAGCTCTCGCAAGACCATCTGCAGAAGTAAGCACGATGTAATAGCATAACAGATAACACACAGCATCACCACTTTCCTGCAGATATCTTATAAATTTAACAGCAGAACTTGCCTGATGTTCACCTTGCTTCAGGTAACTAGTCAACATCCGTTGCTTGGGGATAACGTATAAATATTACAATACGGTTTTAAGAGAAAGATTTCTGAAATTAGAAGTATGAGCAAAAAAGGCTTTGCATACATCCTTTCTCTGGAAGAAGCACTTTGAATGAGAACATTTTAAACTAGCAAAATATGACTCACCTAAACACAGTTGTTAGGGCAAGTCATCCATAAGAAACAATTTGTTCCAAACTAAAAATGATATTACTATAGATAATCTCAATGATGATCATAAGCCCTGAAATGATATATTATATATGGAAGGATTAAAGGACAGAAGAACAAGATAGAATTTTCTGATAGGAGGAGCTCAAGCATCAAATTATGCATCCTAGGGCAAACCTCTGCTGAGGTGACTTAAAATATGAGCACAAACAATGCTAGGAAAGAAAGATGAAATATCTCTCAATTAAGACACATTTCTAAACTTACTTTTGAGATGCAGTATTTCAGGCTGAAGCTTCAAAAAATTGTTCACTATTAATTTAACCAGAGATTGTTCTGCTTCATTACTTCTGAATTTGTTGAAGATCTACTGATCAGAGGGCACATTGGTGAGGTGGCACCATAAAGAGAGCAATTTGAGGGTAATCATTAAAATCTGTATGCATACTAGCAACTTGAGGTAGATCACAATGAGAATTTAGTATAGTAAACTACACCATGTACTGCAACATATGCAAGAATATGTATGAGGCAAGGATGTTCTGAAAAATAATGATAAGCTGACATTTCAGCATAACTATTTTTGCTCTAAAAGGTAAGAAAAATATTCTGTTTATAAAAGTCAATGTACCCTGAGATTCATTAACTGCTATACAAAAGAAATTCGGCAGCTAGTGAATGCTAGTGTGGCAAAATGAAGATATTGAAGACATGGTAATTAATTACTGTTAGCACAGGTAACAATACCAGTAAAGATACAAAAGTAAGGGCTTCAGCATATACTAACAGCCAGCGCCAGCTTTCATAGGTACATATTAACTGTGCAGCTTTCTTAAGAATTCTGGAGTTTGCTATCGGATATGGTCCTTCTTACATGATGAGAAAGAAACTGTACCACTGTTTTGCCCTTCAGTCCCACCTATCTGCACTGCAAATGGACCCTCTGGTGAAAATCTATGTCTCTGTGTCTTCATTGCCTACGTTGGATATTCTTGTATGTGCTTGTGTGTTGTGCCTCCCCTTTTCCTTTTACAGCCTGCTCCTCCCCTACATAGGAATAATATTTAAAATGAAGCACTGAACTACACAGACAACTTACCTTCCAGGTGGTTTTGAATATTGCAAAACATGTACAAAGGCGATAACAAGTGATACAATGATGGAAAACATGAATATATAATACTTAATACAAGAGACTGTAGAGTTAGCCCAGAGCACTCATGTAATTCTCAAACATTTCTAGAATTGGTCATGATTTCATATTAGTAGCAGTACCCACTTCTTGTAAGTGCATTTGAAACTATCAAAACCAGTTATTTGCAAAATTCTTTTTTTAAAAGTTAAATTTAGATAAAATGAAATTTATGACCCACTGAAATACCCACTAGATTTCTTTCCTATAAAAAACAAACAAGACAGGCAGCGATTTTGACAGGAGGTATTCAAGTACTACGTGATACGTACTGTACTAAACTTCAAGCGTGATGGGTAGAAGTAACAGACTTCAAAGATTTGCATAGAAAGAAAGAATGTCATAGCTCTTGGGAGTAAAACATAGGAGCAGAAAGTAAATATAGTGTGCTTTGTGCAGATAGTCTAAAACTGTCAAAGCTTGACCCCTTTAGAATAGAGTTGTCAGAACAATTAACTTCAGAAAAAAAAAGCAAAGTCATAATGAGGTGACTGAAGGAAAATCCTTTCTTCAGTTCTAAAACAGGATACATTATTTTAATGAGTGAAAAGAGTCCTAGGGGCATATTTATGATATGTATAACCTATAACAATACTCTAAGAAGATTCTTTAAGCTGAAAACATACATAGTTTGGAAAAAGACAGAAGATGACGGAAAGGCCTCATTCTACTGCTCCAAAAGCTTTTGGTTTTGGAACTACTTCATTGGTTGTTCTACCTTAGGTATGGAATTTTTTGTCTTACAGCTCTAACAAACATTTCCAGACAAATCCCAGACAATCTGGAGATCCCCTGCATTTCATTTGCCAAACTGAATTGCTTAAAATTAGACAATAGCACATTATTTTACATTTCTTTTGATTTGAAGGACTTAAATATACCCATCCTGTTCCCCTAACTGTGGATCTCTCTACAGTTTGGAACGTACTTGAATTCAAAATACTATTTTTACTTTGTAATTTTATCTTTATATTGCAAATAGGAAGCTAAGACATGGAAAAATTAAGGCATCTAACTTCTAATATTTTGGATTTGATTGATTTACTGAGAACATAAATTTATGGAAACAAAATTAAGCTCACCTCTTAAAAACCATACAAAAGTCAGCTTTAAAATTTGGCTTATGAAATAACAGTTGAATAAATAAAAAAAAGGTGGGTTTTTTTAAAACTTATATTGTTTTATCACTCTTTCTTTCTCTTTGTAAAAAGATTCTGATCAGCAACATGTGGAAAAAATGCCATTTCAGCAAGAGCAGTTGAAAAATAATGTCTAGAATATAGTACAATAGGATATTTTCCTTAGAATTATGTAAATCTTTAATTAGCTGACCTATATTATTTTTTTAATCTGAAAGGGTGTCTCTCTCAATAAAAAGTATGAATAACAGTCAGATCCCAGATCACTAATGGGAATTACTTTAATCATTAGTATGTTAGAATGTATTTTGAATTGAGCAGTAAAAAAAGCCTGACAGCCTAGCCTGTGCAAAACAGATAACGGAAATCTGCAAAGCCATGTAAGTACTCAAAATTTTACTGTGTACTGTAGGCCACATCTGAAGCTTCACACATTCCCAGAATGAAGTTCTAGGCACACGTCTTTAGTCTTCCTTACAGAAGGAAGATTGAGCACCATTTGAACTGTTTGGACAATATTGTATTTTTTTTAGATACCTCCCTATTGCTGCAAAGGACAGACATGCTCTTTGTACTAAAATCTGATCTATTAAAATATATGCTAGCATATTTTCTTCTCCCTTTAGGCCTTTGCTTAAAGTGGTGCCACCAAAAAGGCTAGAGTAGGTTTTTTTCAGCTGGCAATACTACTGTAATCCAATTTGTAAAAACGTTAAAAGAAAGCTTCAGAAATTGATTTATTTTCCCCCTCAGGCTATTTTTGTGTGTTGCAGGGCTTCTAAGCCACTTGTTATCATTCCATTTCCATTTACACTGGCTTCGTTTCACTGGTTTTTGTGGAGGTGCTCTGATACTGTAATAAAAGGTGAGCTTGCAAAACCTAGGGAGGTGGAAATGTGGGTGATTTTTCAGTTATTAGTGGCTGGCCTGTGAAGAGAGAGAGAGTCCTCTTCACAGACTTTTTCCTCTCTAAATTCCCTTTAGTACAGGCGTAAAATACTATTTGTGTTCCTGTTATAGGGTTTTGAAGTCTTGGGTGTTTTGGTTTCTTTTTTTTCAGATGAGGAATTCTGTACAGTTTTCACTTCCAAACAATAAGTGGGAACATGAGTATCATCTACAGCGTTGTGGATGATTTATAATGGATTTGTACAACAAAGTTTCAAATAAAAATCATGCTCATTTATTCTGAAGATGAATCAACTGTTCATTACTGTAATGTTGTTCCCAACCTGACGTAGATCCCTCTCTAAAACCTTATGACATAGGAAATGCAAGCTAACTTGACAACTGAAGCTATGTAGAATAGCAGATCACTATATACACTGTTGTGGTTTAATGTGATACACCTACTGAAAAGCTGATTGCGTATGATGTGACATTCATACGTGAAAGTAAACAGACAAAACTCACACAATGAAACTTAAACTGACTAATGCAAATGTTTTCTAAGGTTGTTTCTTAAACTGTTTGACAAGGTACGGGTGGCAAATTCAATGAGAGATCTTAGTTCTGCTGACTCAATTCCTGACTTCTTTTCAATTAAAAATGCTAAATCTTACCTGTAATCTATTACTAACAGTGGTCTTGCTACTATATTTTTTATTATTAAACACATTATGCTGCTATTAGTGAGCTAACAGATATAGGGATATAGTTAAAACATCTGAAGAATTAATTCAGCCTATGAAACCTGTTTACATAATTTTCTAAAAATAGGATTTATTTCAAATATAATTATTAATTAATTGAGTCAAATCACATTTTAATTTGCATCTGTGTAATTTCACTTCTACTGGATCCATCTGGGTTCATACCAGTACACCTGAGAGGTGCCCTTTGTCTAAATATCCATGTAGTGTTAGAAGGCAGAAAAGTAGTCTGCTCATATAATTCATAAACTGGAATATATGAACTTACTTAAAGTTTCAGTTCTTTTTCTCAAGCACAAAGAGTCATTAGCTTTATAGTAACTGAAATAATTTCTTTCTTCTAAAGGTAAAATGCTGGTTTTATCCCCCTGGAAATAATGGTTTATGGTACTACTTTACTTTTGGCACTTTATTTTATAGCACAACTTTATTTTTTCCAGTTTTATCAAATATTAGCTGATGTTTTCTTTCAGTGTCTCTTAGCACAGAGGCAGATGTGCTGGTTTTGACTGGGATAGAGTTAATTCTCTTCACTGTAGAAGATCAGTGTCGCTTAAGTAGCGCCTAGAGTAGTCAGGGACGTTTCCCGCTTCCCGAGCTCTGCCACGCGGGCGGGAGGCCGGGAGGGGCGGGGCCACACCCCAGACAGCTGACCCCGACTGGCCAGTGGGGTGTTCATTCCGTACCTTGTGATGCCATGGCCAGTTGGCGCGTGGGGGGATGGCTGCGGCTCAGGGACCGGCGGTGTCGGGTTGGTGGGTGCTGAGCGGCCGCGTCACGTGTGGTTTGATACGGTTGTTCATTCACCCTTCTCCCTGGGGTTTTGCCTCTCTCTCGTTATTCTCCTTTGATTTGCATTATTATTGTTGTTGTCATTATTGTTTTATTTTAATTATTAGGCTGTTCTTATCTCAACCCATGGGCTTTCTCACTTTTACCTTTCTGGTTCTCTCCCCCATCCTGCCAGCGGGGGAGTGAGCGAGTGGCTCTGTGGGGCTGATTTGCCAGCTGAGGCTAAACCATAAAAGCATATCAAACCATTTCTGTGGCCGAGTTTTGTGTACAATGGGTAGAAAACGTAAGAAAATACATGGTATAATGAAGTAGAGATAAGATCTGCTGGAAAAAGAAGGCCGTTCTGCAAAGCCATAGAGGAGTGCCCTGGCCTACTGGTTCATTTAGTCAGCAGCTGCCAATCTTAATGACTGCCATGCATTTCAGGCATTAACTGGCTTTCTGTAGCTTGCACTACGTTAGAGCCTGGGTCTGTGGGAAAATACTGTGATTGCCCGTTACTCGAGCCCTTTTCTTCACGGCATGGGTTCAATAACTAACAAACCCCACTAGACCCATCCACTGACAGCAAATGCTCTGGGAGTTGCCCTCCCCCACATCTGCCATGCCATCCCACCATGGTGGTGCTGCCAGAGCCTGCTGGCTGCCCAGACCTGCCAGGCCTTTGCCAGCAGCTCTACCCCCTTGGGAAGCCCTCAGCTCCACTACTTTTCTGGGACCTGTCTCTGCTTTGGTCCCCTTCATGGCTGCATATTGGTTTGGTATTAGCCAATTTATCTCATGTTTTCCTGCTCCCTGATGGATGCCCCACAACTGTGGTTGCAGGCTACCACTTCACAGCATCAGTTTCCTGTGAGCCTTGCTACAGCGGCTGTTTGGTGGCAGCTAGAGAAACCTGCTACTTTTTTCTGAAGGCTAAATATGTCAAAATCATTCTGCTTAGTGACTGAACTCAATGAGTTGTAGTTATAGGGGACCTTCTGGACTTAAACTAAGGGAACTTTTTTCTTTGATTGCTTCCATCCTTCCCTAACCAATAAAATTTTAATTTTATAATTCCTGCAATTAATCCCCAGTTAAGCTAAAGTCACAGGAAACATCGGAACAATTCATATGAGCATTCCATGGAAAAAATGTACATGTATTTAGCTATATGAAAGGCTTGAATTAAAAAAAAAATAATATTCCCTATTCAGAAATGATTATTCATTTGAGATTATAAATCATAAATTGCACAAGAAATATGAACTTCTCGCATATTGCTAGTAGTACTGCCCCTACAACGAGATGCACACACATCAACTGCCTCTAGTTAGCAGGATGGAAGAGCACCTGAAATAAATACAATTAACATAAATTAATAAATAAGGACTGGGAGAGCAGCTGAGAGGTTTGTAGGAGTTTCCTAGGGTGTAGTGAGCTATGGGAGACAGCTAGTGGAAGAAGTCTTATGTCCATCTGATGAGAGGGCTCTGAAGTTATTTTTCTAGAGGAAGGGAGAGTGTGAAGCAGGGGGTTGGAAGAGCAGTGCTGGGGTGTTGCTGTGAGTCTATAACCTGAGAGAAACTGAAGAGGGAGGAGCCTGAACCTGGAGAAGGCAGCACTGAGGAAGACTTGGCACTGCTGGAGTAAGAAATATGAGAGCTGAGGGATTTAAATTAATTTCTTTTTTTCTCTAGGGAAGAAAGCTGAATAGCACTTGTTGATGTGGGGAGGTGTTGCTGTGTGGTTTTTTAATGCTGGAGAGGTGGGGAAGCAAAGGGTAATTCATGTGCAGAGGACTGGGTGTGCTGAGCTGGGGCTCTGCTGGTTGCAGTGTTTCTTGTACAGTTTTTTGAGGGAATAGTTGGTGTTACTTTAAGCTTGAGAAGAGCCATCACATCGGAGCTTCTAAATGAAAAACTTGACCTTGAACAATTTGTTCTACATGTTTTCCTTTTTTCTGTGTCTTAAAAAAATTGAGGTAGTGGGATTAAATCTATATATTTAGCCTACCTTCTGTGATAGAAAATCAGTTATAAATTATAGATCTTGTACTAATCTTATAGTAGCTCTTCATTCCTTTATGTATGAGATGGTGTCTGAGTCATGTTTTAAATCTTCATTTCCTCTTGGCAACAGAATAGATGTAAATTATTAAGATAAGCCCTCTGTGGCTTCACATGTGGCAGGTAATGGCCTTGTTTGCTGGAATGGATACGCTGGTCTCCTGGCTTTACGTACCATTAGGTGTCTTAACCTGTGGGTAACTATTCTCACTACTGATAGCCAGTATGGACAGGAGTTGGCCCCCTGGGATACTATCTTAAAATGGTGAACAAAATGGGAAATCCCTATATAAGAATTAATAGTGTGCTTTTCTTGTTGTTGCAGATTGTATAATGAGGCAGATAAGCCTGCGAGAGCATGACCTCTAGGAGGGGCTGTGGCCAGCTTTCTTTGTGATTGTTTTTGGTTTTAAGCTTTTTTTATTATCTCTGGCATTTTCAAGAGTGAGCTTTGCTCCAGAACAGCAGCTTATGGCAGTGGATAGGGGAGATGAAAATTCTCCAAGATTTGGGGAAATAATAGTGCAAAAATCACTTTACATTTGTTTTTTTAATGTTTCCTTACTGGTGGCTACTGTTTGCATGACTAAGAACTTGCATACGAATAGTTGTGTAACATCATATATTCTTATTTTGGTGTGTGAAATTTCCCCTTTGAATTTATTACATACCTTAAAAAGTATCTTTACTATGTGAGATGCAATTCTATCTCGTAAATAAGTCTTACAGGAGGAGGGGAAAATATCCAATCAGTCATAGGCTAAAAATCAATCCTATGGAAATATTTGAGTCTTAAGGCTGCCTTTATATACATATTTTCTAATTATACAAATAAGTACTTACTGGACTGTTCTGAATTATCAATCTCTAGTTTGAAATAAAAATTATCCTTAAGAGAAACTTTGAACTAAACCCTTACAACTCATCTGTTAAGCTTTTAAAAAAGTTTGAGAGAAGGTTTATTTTAAAGTATTTAGTCTTTGGGAAAAGCACAGAACATTGAATATAAATATATAAAAAAGGTTTTCTGACCAGCTGTAATCTTGTCTGCTCACTGACGACTTCCAACTCATGTTGGAATGCACAACATTTTAGCATTGAGTTCAGTTACATGATTGAAGTACTGCATGTGCTCACACACAACTAAGACTGCTTTGCTCTTAACTGCATTGCTCTCTGAAATATTTCCAGTTGGCTGGTACCAACTGTTAGGAAACTGTTAGGAAAGTTAGCTTGTTACAACTGTTGCCTTTGGGTAGAGATGCACCTATTCAGTCTTACAGATTCAAAACCTGGGAAGTGAATGTTAATTTTTTTTTCACCTGGCAGAGCTTTTAAATAGCACCTCTCTGTCTCCCCTTTATTTGTAGAAGGGAACTTCAGAGCTCATGTGGCTTCATAGAAGGTCACGTTATGGATATGTATCCTGTAGTGGCATTTGTTCTCATAGCCTTGCTGCTATTTTCTGTGGAGTAGCTGGAGTTACCACCTTCCTGTAATGTACTGCAGTAGCTTCTTTCCTATCCAGATAAGTTCAGGTAGTTTTAACTGATTCAAATCACTAATTACTAACATATTAATGACTTGTCTTTTTAATACCTAAAATTGAGGTGCATCTGAACGGATGATGCCTTCGTAGTGTTCTCTGCTCCCGTCATCAAGGCTGCACTGGGTGCAGGTGCCCTGGGGGCTGCAGGGCGGCCTCTGTGAGGAGCGGCCGGGGCTGCCCCGCGCCGGGCACAGCCGGTTCCAGCCGGCTCCAACCCCCCCACCCCAGGGCACGGCCGAGCCCCGCAGCCGCGGTGGTGCTGCCTCAGGGAAATGTGTTTTAAAAAGGAGAGAAAACACAAGAGAGAGGAGGAGGGACGGAAAAGTGAGAGAAACAGCTCTGTGAACACCAAGGTGAGAGAAGGAGGGGGAGGCGGTGCTGCAGGTGCCAGAGCAGAGATTCCCCTGCAGCCTGTGGTGAAGACCATCATGGAGCAGGTGGGTGTTTCCTCCTCCCACTTTTGCCCTGCTCCACCATGGGCTCTGCTTTCGTCAGGAAAGAGCAGCAGAGAGGAGCTGTTATGGACTGATCCCAGCTCCCATTCCCCATCCCTCCCCTCTACCTGAGGGGAGAGGCAGAGGAGTCAGGAATGAAGGAGTGAAGTTGAGACTGGGAAGCAGGGAGGTAAGGGGAGGGTTTTGACTTAATTTGTCTTTGTTTCTCAATAGCCAAACATATTTTAGTTGGTAGTATATTAAACTAGCTTTCCCCAAGTCAAGTCTGTTTTTCCCATGACAACAGTAAGCAATCCTGTGTTTATCATGATTCAGGAAAATGTCCATCTTATTTTCTCCCTCCTGTCCTGTTGAAGAGGACAGTGAGAGAGTGGCTGAGTGGGGTCTGGCAGATGGCCAGTCAGCCCACCACAAGGGCTTTAATAAAATCAGGAATAAATGCCAGGAATCCAGAGAGCCATATCTTAATTGCTTTTTCTTCAGATCCCTACTAGCATATACATCTTATTGACTATTGGTGCTGTTGGATGGCTAAAATATGGAGGGAGAGTGCCTACTTTTTATTGACAGTATGGAAATTGTCCTAGAACTAGTTAAGCCAAATATGAGATATACCTTTTGAACAGTTTTTGGTCTGCTGTACTTAGTATTCAGCTTCTGTGATGCAGTGAGGTATTTATGGAGAATTACAATCATAGAATCTTTAAGGTTGGAAAAGACCTCCAAGATCATCAAGCCCAACTGTCAACCCACTATGCCTCCTAAACCATGTCGCAGAGTGCCATGACTACGTGTTTTTTTGAACACCTCCAGAGATGATGATTCCACCACCTCTCTGGGCAGCCTCTTTCCTCTCATTCTGTCACTTCTTACGTGGGAGAAGAGACCAACATCCACCTTGCTACAACCTCCTTTCAGGTCGTTGTAGAGAGCAATAAGGTCTCCCCTCAGCCTCCCCTTCTCCAGGCTAAAAAACCCTAGTTCCCTCAGCTGCTCCTTATAAGACCTGCTCTCCAGATCCTTCACCAGCTTTGTTGCCCTTCTCTGGACACGCTCCAGCAACTCAATGTCTGTCTTATACTGAGGGGCCCAAAACCAAACACAGTATTCGAGATGCGCCTCACCAGTGCCAAGTACAGGGGCACAATCACTTCCTTATTCCTGCTGGCCACACTATGCCTGACACAAGCCATGATGTTGTTGGCCTTCTTGGCCACCTGGGCACACTGCAGGCTCATGTTCAGCAGGCTGTCAACCAGCACTTCCAGGTTCTTTTGTCCTGGGCATCTTTCCAGTCACTCTTCCCCAAGCCTGTAGCATCGCCTGGGGTTGTTGTGACCCAAGTGCAGGACCTGGCACTTGGCCTTCTTGTTAAACCCCATACAGTTGACCTTGGCCCATTGATCCAGCCTGTCCATGTCCCTCTGTAGAGCCCTCCTACCCTTAAGCAGATCAATACTCCCACCCAATTTGGTGTCATCTGCAATATTGCTGAGGGTGCACTCAATCCCCTTGTCCAGATCACTGATAAAGATATTAAACAAGACTGGCCCCAACACTGAGCTGTAAGGAACACTGCTAGTGACTGGCCACCAACTGGATTTAGCTCTGTTCGCCACAACTCTCTGGGCTTGGCCAGCCAGTTTTTTACCCAGCAAAGCATATACAAATCCAAGCCATGAGCCGCCAGCTTCTCTTGGAGGATGCTATGGCAGACAGTGTCAAAGGCTTTCCTAAAGTCCAGGCAGACAAAACCCACAGCCTTTCCCTCACCCACTAGGCAGGTCACCTTGTCATAGAAGGAAATCAGGTTTGTCAAGCAGGACCTGCTTTTCATGAAGCCATGCTGGCTGGGCCTTATCCCTTGGTCATTCTGCACATGCCTGGTGAGTGCACTAAGATGAACCACTCCATAACCTTCCCCGGTACCGAGGTCAGGCTGACAGGCCTGTAGTTCCCTGGATCCTCCTTCCAGCCCTTCTTGTAGATGGGCATCACATCAGCAAGCCTCCAGTCATCTGGGACCTCCCCTGTTAACCAGGACTGCTGGTAAATGGTGAAGAGTGGCCTTGTGAGCTCCTTTGCCAGCTCCCTCAGTACCCTTGGGTAGATCCCACTTGGCCCCATCAAAGGTAGCCTAAAATGGCCACAACAGAGAGCCTCAAGCTTTAGTCCTTAAGAGACTTTGACTTGCCTCCCTCGCTTTCTGATCTGCTGTTGATCAGTACGGTCTTCGAGGTAGCATCTGCCAATAACTTCGTGTTTTCATGTGACATGGTAAATTTGATACGGAATGACCTTATGGATCTCCTCTGCATCAGATGAGAATTTCATCAATAGTGTGTAAAACCTGAAAGGATATGACACTGATAGCAGCCAGCTCTTTGGTGTTTCACATGGTAGCTAATGACCTATATCACTTTATGGTAAAATGGGAGAAGTGTTAGGTTTTTTCCCTATACAGGTTTTGAGGGGACAGAGGGGAAAGTTCCGATTTTGTCATTTATCTATGGTTTGCCTAAAATTGCTTTGGGATAATTCACTGAAACTTAGACTTATACTTTACCTTGTTAATAATAACATTGATCGTTTTAGCTAATAGCTTTTGCAAAAGACATCTGATAGCTACTTTCAGGCAAGAATGTTTTGCTTAGCCAAATGGATTCTAGTTACATCTTCGGAGAATGTTGCTGGGAACAAGCTGTACAGATATATGAGCAGAGCTCATATATATATGCACACATACACATCTTTTATGTGTATGTATATGTCAGGCAGAATTTTAAAAATGTTTGACAGATCTGATTCTCTTTCTAATTATAATAATGTGACTTCATAGATTTCATTGGCCTAATTTGAAAAAAGAATTAGAATGGACACAGAGTCCCCCTTTCCTCTAAGGATTTTTTGGCTTTTACATTTTCCAAGAAAATTTGTTAAACCTTGACAAATTTGTCAGGTGTGATAAGCTGAACACATCACTTTGTACTATAGGCAGCTGTAGGAATAAATAAACTAGTAAAAAAAAATGGCAAAAATGCTTCCACTTTTCCTTTGCAACTGCACATTGATTTTTGGCAATTGCGAAATCAGTACGTACTCTTGTTAAAGTGGTCTGGTCATATGAGACTCTTCATGCTGGGTAGCTGCTTCTGATGGAGCTATTCTGGAAAGCTTCATTTGTCTATTTCAACCATGAAGGCAGTGCAACACTCTTATTTAAATTAAAAAAAATTCTAGACTCTGGGAACAAGAATGTAATAGTTCTCATTGGAGGGAAGAGAAGTGGAGCTGTTTTTGTGTCAAGGATGTCTTTGAAACACCTGCAAAGATCAATTCAGCAGTAACCATGCTTGAAGGCCAATCAGTTTCTACATGAACAGCTGGGACTTGCTAAAATTCTGTAATTACACTCAGGAAAGATCCAATCCCTAATAAATTTATACAAATAACCTACATCTTAGGCTGATCCAACCGTACTTCTGTATTTCCTCAGAAATTGCTGAGTGTTTTCATTTTTCTTGCAGCAGCTGCTTGTGATAGGGACTGTGCCTTCCTTATGCCATGGATTCATCAGATATCTTGGTTTAGGAGAGACTATGGTTATCAGATCTTATCTCCTGCTGACATTAGAGTCAAGGCTGGAGAATTGTGATGTTCAGGGCCCGGTCAAGTTACCAGTATCTCCAAGGATGGAGATATCATACCCTCTCTGGACAGCTAGTCCAATATTTGACCGTTCTCATGGTGGTGTTTTTTTATGACAAAAATTTCTTGTTGCACTTTGCCCTTTGCTTCTCATCCTTTCTGCACATCTGAAAAGAACCTGGCTCTGTCTTTTCCTATACCACTCCAATAGGTAGGTGAAGACAGCAGTCAGGTTCACCCCTTAGTTCACCCCTAAGAGCTCAACAAATTTATTCTTTCAGCCTCTTGTATGTGATTTGCTACAGATCCCTAACCATACTGCCACCCCTCTACCCTCCCTCGAGGATTTGTTGTGCTATGTTTTTAGTACCAAGAAGTCCCAAAATGTGCCCTCATAATCAGACAGTGGAGAAGTTCTGAGCAGAGCCAGCTGGAGCTCCTAGGTACACTGTTGTGGTGTTCTTTAAAAAAAAATACATCTATTTATAGACCTTATCACTAGAAATGGCTGAATGTCAAGATCTCTGAAATGACAGTGTAGAATGAAATTAGGTGGGTTTTTTCCCCTCCAACAGAGGCTAAACTCAGTACTAGCACGACTATGTTTTCTATTACAGGTTCTGTTCCTTCTTTATAGACAAGCCAGATATTCCATCTGTGGTTAAAAAGTATTTTAGTGTATGCATTTTGTGCAGATTCATGCCACTGAAAGTTAAGGAAGTAGCAATATTTTAAGCTTCAAGTATTGCCATATGCTCAGTATGAAGTAGTGCAAGTTTATCAAATGACAGTTTTATTAGCAGAGGGACATGAAATGAATCTGCTTTCTTAGCACACACACTTGTGTGTCTAAACAGTTCCCTTTCTGGTTGCAGCAGAGGCTTACACATTAATTGCCAAGGTACATTCCAAAGCAGAGCAATGTGTGATGGTGTGTGATTTTTTCTGTGTGATGAAATGAATGTGCAAAACACATTATCATTCATGAGCTGTAACTACTTAGCAAAAATGTTAGTAAGAGGGGGGAAAAATTACTTAGTAGGCTAGCAGTGTTTTAATTCTGGAAATGTCTTTGAAGAATAACACTCTAGAGTTTCATCTGCTGTCTGCTTTTTGTTTGCACTTAATTTCATGGCATTTGATCTCACTGAATTTACTCTGAAAAGATGCTTTCAGAAATATTTCAGGCAACAAGGCTACTGTAGAGGCACCCAGGTAGTCTGCTGAATGACTGATGTACAGATTTCTTGTATTTGAGACTTTTCCATAATCTTTTTTAGGATTACTGTAATATAAAAAACTTGAAAGTTGTTGTATTAATTCCTTGAAGTTTACCACATACTTGCCTTTTTTTTGTCTGTAAAACCTTTAAGTGCACTGATTTAAGGTATAAAAGGATATATTTGTCTTCCTTTTAATGTGAATTGCAATGTCAGTTAGCCTGAAGTATGATCTAGTACTTCAGGGGGATACTACAGAAACAGTTATTCAGCAGATAAAGAATCCATATTGCAGGAGTGATATGTATGATAACAAGAGAGTCAAAACAGGTGGGTCTAGAAATCATAACAAGAGCTCAGGGTGTCCAGTCACTGCTCAAATGAGTCCATTTATATGAACCAAATCCAAGCCAAGTAAAGCAAGTGCTGGTCAGGAATGAGGTATCTAAGGCTGTGTAGCTCTGCATTGATATAACTTTTGTCTCTTTATCATGTTTGTGTAGGTGTTGTGTTTTGTTTTGTTTTGTTTTTCACATCTCCTGTGTAGTGTGAAACGTTCAGGCTAGCTGCTTGTATCTTTCTGTGCTTCAACCTGATTTTCCTTCCTTCCCCTACAATTCATGATAGTTTACTGTTGCATTCAGAAAATTCTGTAGTATTATCAACCCCCCTCTCCCCAAACCAGAAGTCTTTGAATCTCTTTTCAAAAAAGGAAGAGACATGTAAGTAAGATCAGAAAATACATACCCTAAATTAATAATGAACTGCCATAGAGTACACTCCAGATGTAGGTCAGTAGTGATAAACACTCTAATTTATTAAATAGAACGAGAGACACATTTCCCTAAAAACGCAACAGCTAGTGACAGTGAGAGAACACACAAAAGTCTGAACATAAGATGTGGCAATCCTTGTGGTAGTTTTGCAGTTTGAGGATTGAAGAAAAAAATCAACCTGTTTTTTTCTGGAAATGGAGTAAATGAGGTGGAAAGTAATAGGAGTAGTAGGTTGACAAGTACACAGAAGGTGAAAAGATTAGAGCAAACAGCTAATTAGCACATGGGAGATAAAGTTGTTTAAAAAGAGGAAGAAATTGCAGAAAGCTTTTTGCTGACTCATGTTGCCTTGACTATATGCCTTCATTTGTATTTAAAGCTCTCCTTGCTTTCATCTGACTCATCCGAATCTATTTGTTTTCCAAAGATAAAAATTGGAAAGAGATGAGGAACCACCTGACTAGTGTAATTCCAGCATGGAGTTCCTCTTATATGTTTTTATATATGAGTGTTCTTAAGCCTAATTTTGCAATGAACTTCTAGTTCAGCGATACTGCTCTATCAGTATGTTGTTTAGTTATTTATCTTCTGCAGTTTCAGATGCCAATTAATGAACTATAGTATCATTGTACAATTAATTTCAAAGGGAAGATTTTTTTGAAGACATGGATTGTCTTAACTATCCAGATTAAAAAAATGTCAAAGTATTTTTGGTGGTGTGGGGTTTTTGTTTGTTTTTTGTGGGTGGGTTTTCTGGTTTTGATTTGGGTTTTTTTAATAAGCTGTTCCAGTGTCTGAATTCAGGAAGCTCTTTCAGGGTGAAATTTGAAAAAAGGTGGTGTTCTGGTGTGTTGTCCTGTACCCAGTGGATCACATACCCCCATTGCAAAATAAAGAAATTAGCTAGTCAGGTAAACTGACAGTATAGTGTTTAGGTTTTTGGGACAGCAATGGTGATGTCTTGTCTGTCTTATGCAAAATTATTCTTCTCACTAAGAAGGTAATATCTCGCTAGTATCAGTCAGGTCTAACAAATTGTCTTTAGTGAACAGAATCGTAGGCTGGAAGAGACCTCAGAGATCATCTAGTCCAACCTTTCTAGGAAGACCCCAGTCTAGACAAGATAGCCCAGCACCCTGTCCAGACGACTCTTGAAAGTGTCCAATGTGTCCAAGTCAACCCCTTCCCTGGGGAGATTGTTCCAATGGTTGACTGTCCTCACTGTGAAAAAATTTCCTCTGGTGTCCAATCAGAATCTCCCCAACAGCAATGTTCCAATAGAGGGTGTAAACATTTTTCCATCTGTTTTATACTCAGAATAAATAAAAATATTTGGGGAAATAATCTTAAAATTGGTATTGCAATGTAGTTATAGTTTATCCAAAACTGTTTTTTTATGTCAAGGTAAGACTGCAAATAAGGTGGGAAATGTAGGGTAATTTTTCTGAAATTGTAAAATGGAAGGTTTTTTTGTGTTCTGGTTAGTTGAGGTACATGCCATTGAACATTTGAGATCCGTGCTTTCTCTGAAGCAGCAGCTGGAAGACAGACAGGATAGTCCATACTATCTCAAATTACGCTAGGTATCTCTGAGTTGAGGCCTGGATATCTACTTCTAGGAGTCCTAATTTATGTGTCTTCATCTTGAAATGAATCCTATCAAAGAATTCTTTGTCTTTAACAGATACAAACAGGTCTTTCTTTCAGTGTTCTCTGTTGGAGAGTGCACAGCTGTGTTAAAATGGGTCGGTTAAAAAGAAGGCGTTTGAAGTTTCGCAGTGAATGTTTAGACATGGCATCAGGGTAAAAAGCATAATGCGTTGGCAGTTTGGATGTAGAAATACGATGCTCATCACACCTACTGATGCGCTTTATTTTAAAGGTTACAGTAACTTGTGCCTTTCTATTTCACAGGTTATCTGGATTTCAGCTTCCATCATCTATTGTGAGCACAGGATCTATCCTCACCCTCTGTTTCACCACAGATTTTGCTGTCAGTGCTCAAGGCTTCAAAGCTATCTATGAAGGTAAAAACTCTATTCTAAAGACCTACCAGGTCTTTATTCTACTTGAGATGTTTTTTTCATGTTGAAATGCAATACTTCAATTTTTATTTCTTGGTGTTTGAATCATTGGTGAATATTGCATACACTTTTTTTTTTCTAGTGTACTTACATGTTACTACATCATGGCCATAGTCTTGATTCTGAAATAGAATTTAAACTAATACTTTAATTTCTGCTGGAATTCTTAATTGAATTTGTCAGGCTTCCAAAGCTGGATTCAGAAATGGTTACATTTAAATGGTTTTCTCTTTATTTCCTAAATTATTTCTTTTGACAATTTCTTTAGGCAATATCTAACTTGAGGGCTATAACGATAGAAATGAGAGAAGATGTGGATACTAATGGGTCTTGAAAATCAATGACTAATCATCTTGTGGAAAATTAAAACAACAATGATGACAAAATATATATATACATTTAAAAACAAAACCAAAAAAACCAAAGTGGTTGAAAACTGGTTCCATGGAAGATGTTAGACTGCAATGTTGACTGCACAGTTCTAGGAGAAAATAAGGCTAAGCATTTCATGTCTTCTAGTGTCTACCAAGAATTAAGCTCATAAAACTGGACAGATACCATTTCCGTAATACTTCGAGTTGTACAAAAGACTTCATGAGATTTGCAACCTGTTTGGGAAAATTACCAGATACAGTGGTATTAAGTCAGTTGTTTAGTGTTGTTGGGTAATGAGGGTGTTTTGAGTGTAACTTCAGGATTGCTTTCAAACTGAGTGTGTGGTGGGGTTCTAGGGGGTTTTTATTACTATTTTTTCTTTATTCATCAAAAATGTAGGTCTCAGTACCAGAAGTTGCAGAAAGCTCCGTTTGAGATTACTTCTCAAATGCAAAGCCATTTTTTCTATGGTTACATAGGTATCATCCTTTGAAAGTGTTTATTCTGGAAAAGCTATGTACACAGTTAAGTGTTAGAATTAAAAGCAAAATATTTTTTATCAGTGGGGTTGATATAGGAACTTTGAATCTAGGAAGTAGTACGGTTTGATTGTAGCTGTCTACTAGGACTAACATTAACAAGCGTGTAAATCCACTACCTGTGATCTCTAAGTGACTTTGAGTTTTTCTAAGGCTGTGGCCAATGTATCTTCAAATGCTTAAATAACTTTGATTTATGTTTCTCCTAGAACTATTCAAACGTCCTTGAAATTTCCCCGCCCTTGTTAGTACCTAACTCTGCTCCATATTGCATGTCTTTGTTGCATATTTGATTAATGTTTTGAAATTGCAGTGGTCTTTAAAGTATCTCTTGAAATCAATATCATCACTGAGTGGGCTACCTCGGTGTGAAAAGATAGAAATGTAGGAGGTATCATAAGTAACTCAAACTTCTTTGTTTTGAGCTTTTTCTGATTGGGATGCAGCATGTCTCTCCTTGGTAGCTATTTCTCTCCTTGTCCCCCAAAGCCTTATCACCTGGTAACTGTTATCAGTCTGGTTTTTTGTTGTTGTGTTTTTTTTTGTTTTTAAACTGAGATGAGGGCTGTGAGGAAAGGCTAGGAAAGTTTAATTTTATAAGTCTTTATAAGTTGTATTGGGTAAGTCAAAAAAGACCATCAGATATCATGAACACACCAGAAACTGTTTTTGTTACCTCATTAGGAAGTTGCGTTCTACATACCTGTATCTTTCTGTTCTTGCAGATGCATACGATAGCATATTTGATCCTTTTATGCAATCTGAGCAGTTTGTTATTCATATTGAAAAAGACAGTGAAGAATGCTAGAGGATGTCTCCTGGCTGTCAACTTAGGAACACATGCACAGAGCCACAGGCTGTAATATAATGACACTTCCTGCTGGCCTACTTTCTTGTAAAAACCCCAGCAGGAAGAGCTGTGATTAACATCGACAGATAGCACCACTCTCTGGTTAAACACCACTGCCTCCTTTCAGATTTAGTGCTGTAAACCTGGCGTTGTCCATGAGCTTTAAATTTAGTTCAAAATATGACATCCAACTCCGGAAGAAATGGTGAACGTCACTGAAGTGACAGCGTCTTGGTGTACAGACAGGCAGTGGGAACTGACGCTTTGAGAAGCATTTGTAGCAGTGAGGGATTAGGGGTTTTTTTGTGAAGACTTGGGTGATTTCTGCTGCAATGGCCAGCCAAGTTACCGAAACCCATACTTTAAGAACTCCTGTAACTGTTCCCTAAACTCCTTGTTTTAAAGTAGTTTAAAAACTACCCTTCTGGCTCCTATGCCATGTGTAATTTTGTGAGTAGATAGGATTAGTTCCTCTGGGACAGGGGTATACAGACTAAAAGTTACCTGTCACTGGAAGTCTTTATAATCACTCTGGCTATCCATCCCTTGGCTAGTTTGCTTTTACTAAAAATATCTAGTTCCTCCTGGTCTTAACCAGCGCTTTCATTCTTCTCTGGAGTAAGTGAATTATTGTACAGCTGGAAGTGCAGGGAGGATCAAAGTGCTACGAACTGCTGCCATCTAAAGTTTGGGACACTATGGGGTCATAATGTACAGTTTGAGAAATGCTGTTCTGAACATCTTAATTGGAAAGAAGTTTTAACTGCATGTCAGCTGACAAAGGCAGTATGTTTAAAAAAAAAATCTGGGTTTTTTGTAGTGGTACCTGAGGGAGTGATTCTGGAACAGAAATTTTTTGTACAGAAGTGAAGTCCATGGCATTCAAAAGTTAAGGAATTCTAACAGATTGGGAGCAGGAAAAAGAGCTTTGCATCACTATGCAAAGGCATGCATAGAAATTGTTCTGGGATTGTACCACTTGTCTCACAGTAGCAGATGAAGTACATCTGAAAAATTCAAATATTAGGACTAATGAAGGAAGTAATTTACATAAACTTTCCATGTTGGGAGGCTGCAAACCTAGCAGGCTTAGTGGGTTTTGTTAACTCTTGTGATGGGTCATTTCTGAATAGGATAATTTCATCTAATCAAAATTACATCAGGCATTTAAAAAGAAAAAGATAGAGCTAACTTTGAAGATAATAACTATTGCAAGTCAGTATTTTGAATGTGACAACGTGGTGAAAAAGCTAGTGTTTTGGTGACAATGACTCTTCTCTCTCAAAAGAGTTAATACTGGGCTAGATTCTCAGCAGCTTCCACTTTGCGGAGCAGAGAGGGTGCTGTTGGGAGGTTTCACAGTTACTGTCTGCAGGGTGCTCTCTTAACTTGAACTCCCTGCTGAGTGAGGGTAGGGTGCTGAAACAGGAAAGAAGGCATTTGAGCCACTTCAAGACCTACTGAACAGCCTCTGAAGTGACGCCCACACTGGTATCTCTACCAGAGAGAACATTACATCCCATTCCCTGGCCTGAGATTCTGATCTATGCATTTTATTGAGTATATTCTTGATTTAGGTCCATAATTCCTGTGCAGTGATGACATAATCGGATCCTTTGTGTTTTTACAATAGATAAGTAGGTTAACAATGAAGCTAGTGAGACCACATTCTGTCTCTCTAAGCACCTGAAGATTCTTTGTACCAATCTGACTTAGCCTACTGTCACCCATATACCACATGAATACTGACACCTAACTAAATCTGACTTTGTGGCACTAGATCAGTGAGAGACATCTAGTTTTAACAAGACACTGATGTAGTTGGGCAGTTGCCAAGTTCTTAGGCTGAAATGGAGGGTTCTTTACTATATCATTACTTCACTAGATTTATATATCCATTTCTGAGAATCTCTAGTGTTTTAACTGATAATACTTCCATCTTCCTCAGTGATCACATCAGCACTCTAAACTTGGTATAGATGGAAGCTTGAATTATTCCTATTTTCTGGAAATAAAATTACCTATGGGATTCTCAAACACATGATTATATCAGTAAAGAGGACTGTGAATTTCAGAAGTAGTAAATTCAGTTTATAGAATCTGTCAGCTTGTTTAATCTGCTAAATGATCTTTTGACCATTATTACTGTTGGGTAATAATTAAATATGAGTTTTAAGCAATGGGACTGAGGAGTTGAGGGATAGATTTTGTTTCTGTAATGTGTCATTGTGCTTGTTTTCTTTTTTAACTGACAGTGCTTTACATCATATAAAACATGTTTAGGCTTTGCGGGGTGTGTGTGGGGAGAACAAAGTACTTGACTTGTGCAATTTGGTTTAATTGCCTGTTAAAATCACGATAGTTCATGTTTTCTAGAACGAGATTAACAAACTGTTTTAAAAAAGATGCTTTAAGGGCTACAAACAGAAGTAAAAATTCAGCATTGCTATATCATTGTGGTAATTCTATTTGACAAGTCAGAAGTATTCCTCCCATACAGAACACTTGTATGTGGTTGGAAATACAGAAAAATAGTCTTTAAATGATAGCAATGTCTGGAGTGTTATGCACATGTATACTTGAGTAATGCACAGTAAAATTTTTATACGATCTCTCTTCTACTAGGATAGTGTGTCCTGCCATTCAGGGAATCCAGTTGTCAAGTGCAGAAAATTCAGTAAAAGAAAAAAGTTTGACTCAAAGTATATTGTTACTCATCAATGTAAAATAACGTCAGGGGTTTTAGTTTATATTTTGCTACACTAGTGTCTACCACTAAACATTAAACTGCCCTCAAAGGTTAATAATCTTCTGTTTATTTTAAGCTATCTTGATTTGTTTTTTGGGGTGGTGGTGTGTTTTGTTGTTTCTAACAATATTTTGTAGTGTAGAATTGATGGACAGTGTTTAAACAACAAGCCAGATGTGTTGGACTTGATGTGTGCTAGTACCTTTCCTTGACCTCTCTTGTACAGCAGCAGGTTTTCCTTGCCAAAGGAAGAGCTCTTGCACATCCTTCTATCCTACCTGCCCTCAGGGCTTAGTTCCTTTTTTCTTTTGGTCTTTGAATTTGCAAAGCTTTCTGATCACACCCAGCATTAACATTCATACTGACAGTCACCTCATCCTGCCATATGCATCTTCCCTGAAGCTTCTTTTTAAATCCCTTTCAGCATCAACAGCAGAAAGCAGTGGTACACTTCCACAGTGCAAGGCTTTTGAATAATTTTTTTTTTTCCTCTTGCTGCTCCTGTTCTCCCAGAGTATCTGTTATTTGGTTTGGTTATCATTTTTCATTTTATGGTTCAATACTGTTTAAAACAACAATAAAAATATTGAAACACTTCACCAACCAACTTCTGTTGATTCCATGAGGTTACCAGGATTATTTTCCTGAGACTGACTGTCCAGTCAATGTGGGCCCAGTAAAGATAACAGAACTGTGGGTTCAAGCTAGTGTTTCTGGTTCTCTCAACTTCTCCAGTAGGTAGCTTGGTTTTTGTTTCCCTAAATGTACCAAAATACCCTTCCTGCATTCTTAAAAGGGGAAAAATCTGCTTTTCACTGGGTCATCACTTGACAGTGCTTCCCACTTGTTGTCTGTGAGTCTAACTGTAGTAGTTAATGGCTGTGTAGTTCCCCCAGCAAACTGCTACAGTGATGAATAGTTACTCCATGGGAATGGCATGTTCAAAACAAACTGAATAATCTGAGGCAAATATTTCAAGTTGAGAGTAGGAAGCTGAATTGGCAAGAAAATACCAACTTTTATGCAACTCATGCATAATGATGCCCTGCTATTTAGTGTGAGATGAATAGACTCCTGAATCTTCAACCATCACCGGTTAATCTCTATGGTTTAGTTACAAGTGCTGTTTCATCTGTTAAATAATATTCAGTTTTGAATCTTCCAATGATTGGAGATCTTGAATTTGTCTCCTGAACCTCAGTGGCTTAGCATATCCAGCTCTGAAGAGGTCCAAAAGATTATAATTAATATCTAATGATGGCATTGAGAGCTATGCAGTTCATTCTGTATTCTGTTGTGTAGTTTTTGGGAAGGTTTCAGTTTGTTCCCAAATCTATAACTCTTCCCTACTCTACTGTGATGTTTGGAGAAAGTAGTGTAAATTTTAATCCTAATTTAATCCTTTTAAATGTTAAAGGCACAAACTCTGTTTTGGCATTTCTTCAATAAGAAAACAAAACTAACACTAATACTGTAGTAAATGCTGGTATTCTTGTAAATGTAATCTTGCAGCTATACAATTTAACTAGCAATCTTACCATTGGCTCTTCGTGTAATTGGCCCTAACGTCTGTTAATAGACTGATATTTTATTTTTCTATTTTTAGTTAAATACTGCTTTCTTTCTATTTTGGTAGTCTGTTCTTTTCAAACTGAGGTGTCAGTAAAGATTTAAGCAATGTATTTGTGTGTATACACATGACCAAGTAAACCAAAAGCTTTAAATAGTGAAAGCACAGACTGAAATGGAATCTTCTCAGGCTGAAATTTGTAGTTGTACCTCTTTGGAGTGGAAGCAGTTGTTTTCTGAGGAGTTTAGGTACAGATTTCCTTTGTCAACTGAAGTCCTTAGAACAAACAAACAAATTTTTCTTTATCTAGAAAATTTTCTTAACATCTTTTTGGAATGATACAATCTGAATTGACTGTTAATGATGACATACAGGAAAGAAATTGTAATGCCGTTAAAAACTGCATTTTGTGTGTCAAAATATGACGTGTAGAAGCAAAATCTCAGGGCAGAAAGGAGTCCCACAGCACTGCCAGACCTTCTATGGGACTTCTCATAGCTAATCTAAAATATCAATGATTTAGGCGTCAAAAGAGTTCACTTTAACAATAACAGCTAAAGAAAAAATATTTTTAAGCCTATGTGTATTCAGAAAACTTATGCAAAAGGAAATGGAGGTTATTTTGTGAGGAGAGATAAGTAAAATAGTCTGCTTGTGCTATGAAGTGTATTAAAACATCCAAAACTCGCTCAAAATGTTAAATTGATGGGGATTTGAATTTGGTCAGTAAAGGTAGGTAATGACTGTACTCTTACATGCCTTCTCTTTCCAGTCTTTCATATAGGAAAAGATTGTGCATAGAAGAAATAACTATTTAAAACAAGTATACTCCACAGCTCTCTTAGTTATGAGAACTTATGATGGGTAACTTCACCAGTTAAAAAGGAAGTGATGTTCCTTTTGCCAGTAAAACACTTAAATGTTGTGATTCAGCAATATTCAAAGGACCAGGAGTCAGAAATCTGGAATGTTATTTCCTAAACTGTCCAAGGGCAGAAACTTCCCAGCTGGATGTTCTAGGAAATTCTTTCCTAGAAAAAAAGGCACTGTAATGAAAGCTGTTGTGGTGGAATAAACCCTACTTGAAATGGCAGAAAATAAAATTAAAAACAAATGTTATAGGACTCAGTATCAACCAATGAATTTTGTAGCTAAAGGAAGAATAGGTTTGTAAAAGCCTTGTCTGTTACATTAGTCCAATTATAAGCTATGTCAGCTGTTTTCTGCTTTCCAGCTCTCACCCTGAATAGCTCAGTCTCTAATGCAAAGACAGCCTCTGTATAGCTAGTAGCCCTTAGAAAGGGGATTACATCTCATCTTAAGATATGTTCTTCGAACTGTCTTTTTGACTGCCTCTGATTCTGGCAGTAAGAGATTATTTTGTGCCATCTAGCGACTCATTGATCCATATAAAAACTGCTCTGTTCATTGTCCTTGGTGCATGAACCAGTAACAAACCTAATGCCAGTGGTTCATACCTTGCAAGCCCAATAAATGATTACAACCTCTCTCTACAAAACTCTTACTTGTGCTCCTATTTGAGATCACAAACACAATAGGAAAATAATTTGGTAAAAGTGGGCTTCCTAGAGGAAAACATTAAGGAGCTGATCCTCTCTGCTACTATGAGGTGCCAGTGGAAAGTCAAAGTCATAACAGGATTGTTTTGCGCTTTCTTTGTACTCTAAATAACTTAATACAGTTGTTTTGTTTCTCTGCTATTGACTATTGAGATTCTGGAGAATCTAATCTACAACCAAAGAGATCATCATCCCAACTGTGCTGATACTAATACCCCATTTCATGTTCGTTCTTATCTACCATCATTAGTATGTGATTGTATAATTAATATTAACTTGTGAAAAATACTTCAAAGATTTTTTCAAAATGTCAAAATTTCTCTAGTGCAGTCATTGCCTGATCTGAATCAGTATTAAGATGTTGTTGTGGCTTAACCTCAGTAGGCAGCTAAGCACCACACAGCTGCTTGCTCACTTCCCCCTCACCCTGTGGGATGGGGGACAGAATAGGAACTAGAAAAGTGAGAAAACTCTTGAGTTGAGATAAAGACAGTTTAACAGGTAAAGCAAAAGCTGTGCATGCAAGCAAATCAAAACAAGGAATTCATTCACTACTTCCTGTGGGCAGGCAGGTGTTCAGCCATCTCCAGGAAAGCAGGGCTCCATCATGAGTGGTGGTTACTTGGGAAGGCCCAACACCATTTCTCCAAACGTCCTTGAGCAGTGGCAACCCTGGCCAAACTCCACCCCTCCCAGTTTTAATGCTGTGCACAATGTCGTATGGTATGGAATATCCCTTTGGTGAGTTGGGGTCAGCTGTCCCACCTGTGTCCCCTCCCAGCTTCTTGTGTACCCCCAGCCAATTCCCTGGCAGGACAGAAAAGGCGTTGATGCTGTGTGAGCACTGCTCAGCAATTGCTAAAACATCCCTGTATTATCAACACTGTTTTAATCACAATTCCAAAATACAGCCCCATTCAAGCTAGTATGAAGAAATTTAACTCTACCTCAGCCAATACCAGTACACATGTGCAGCATGATCTAAAAATCTTGCAAATCAATATCTTGTAGACAGCTTAAAAAAATAATCACTGAGTAGAAAAGGGCTAGCTTTACTTCTACTCGACCTTTAATTTTCGAAGTTAAAATATATCCTCATAATGCAGTAATAGTTTGAGAAACAAACAAGGTCAAAATCCCATAATTCTGTAATCATGTTGATTTTTTAAATTCAGCCACATAGGGAATATATGGAACACATCTTTTCTCCAAGTGCTTTTCTGAAACAAGCTGTGCGACATGACTCAACGGAGTTGGCATTTTTGCTTGTTCCATTCTACAGCCAACTGGGATTTGGGGGAGTAACTTTTTCTGTTCATAGCCTTACAGATTTGCTGGAGATAAAATTTCAATTAAGCAGCCTGTCTTTCCCTGCCCCCACCCTAAATTTAGTTTGAATAGCAACTGCTGCCTAATATCAGGATGCTAATAGTTAAAGGAAGACCTTGTATTCTGTTCAAACTTCATTTGCCTGAACTTTCAGTTCTGGATGTGGTCTTTTTATCTTCAAGAATGTGGAAATTAAAACATTTCCAGTGTCTTCTGCGCATTGCCAAATTACTCAGAGGAGTTTCTTGATGCATTATCCCCAGACTTCTATGTGATAGAAGAGTTAAATCCTACTTCCTTTACTAAGTATCAAATATATTCAATAGTGTTTACTTACCTACGTAATGGTCCCCATTAATGAGATGGTCCCAGATGAAATGCAACTGACACTTATCTACCTTTTAATGAATCTGAAAATGTCTGATACTGTGGCTTGCTTTATTTCTGATCTCATTTGTGAAGAAAGTTGTTTGTTCCTGTGGCTCCTACAAAGTAGGGAAAGTTGTACTGGGCTTATAGCTCAGATAATAAAAGTGCGTTTTCAGCCATACCAGTTTTATTTCTGGTGTATCACTTTTTATTAAGAAAACTGTATTTCTGCCTTTCAAAAAAGCCTCTGCAGCCTACTAAGAGTTGCTGTTGATAACTGCCTCATATTTATTACAAATCTGCATGCAATGCCAAAGATGGCTTATGCCTTTTGTCTTTTGTTCCAAAAATAAAAAAAATGGAAAAAAGTCTATTTCATCTAGAATCATTGTCTGCAGATATTTACTCCTTTAAACTGGCAAAGGGCATAGACTGTTGCAGGGTGGAATCAGTATTTCCATAATAAGAACTGTGGGTTAGCGGGCCAGAAAACAGAACTTTGGGTTTGCTGTGTTATTGTAACCAGCAGCTGTTATCTTTTTTTATTTAAAAGTCATATAATTTGCTATGTTAGATGGATAGCTATTATATAAATACAGTCATGTACCTTGCTTTTACCATCTCTTGTATAACTTTAAACCATTAATAATTGTACTTTCAATTACTTTGTCATTCTTACCCTTCCCATATATTGAGGGTTTCATTTGCATAATCTTTCATGTTTTTCTTCTGTAATTGGGATAATAAGACAGACATCTAGAACTTTGCAACAAAATATACTCATCAAAACAAGCATGTCTAAATTTTGACTAAGGCACTGATCTTGTTCAGTAATGAATAGAGTAGCTGGTATGTCACTCGTTAATTGTGAAGAAAAGGAGTAGGTTGACGGGGGTACACATAATGTAGGCACTGCGTTTTAACTGAAACTTTTGAGATTTGGTAAAACCTATGACATAATCTTCACATTGTGTATGTTAGAATTCCATGTTTTCACATAATACTGTTGGACCACTTTGTGTGTTGCGTATCTAAATAGTGTTTATTCACCGAAGTAATGTTATTAACATCATTAGTTAACCAGCGTATAGCAACCTTTCACGTTGCTATAAACGAGTCTGCAGAACAGCTCACTACTTGTTAACCCTGTATTTTGTCTTGTTTATATTGAAAGGCTTCCTAATAAATTCATTGAATTATTCATGCATGGTATACTTCTAAGAAATCTTGCCTTAAGGTTCTCTGAAGCTGGCTTATTGGATTGACCTGAAAAGGGCTGTGGGAGGCATTGAAGATCACACAATCTCCTTGACTTTATTAGATCTGTGCCTTTCTTACACTAGTTTAACAAGACAAGGCACACCTGTGTGCTGTCAGTGGATTGTAAACCTAAAGTCATAAGAATGTTAAAAGAGCAGTTTTGGATGCATGAAATCTCATTTATGGGAAAAGAGACAACATGCTGTGGGGGTGTGGTGTGTGTTTATTTTAACAATGCAGTTAAAATAGTTGCACGCACACTTCCTGGTTTCTACCCCTTTTCTAGTATTATTCTTACCTTCCTCTGGGCCCAGTAGCTGATATTTTCCTCCTCACTTCAGGATGCACTTGAGGTTGTTCTGACTTGCTAAGACCATTTCATACTTCTGCTCTCTCTGTCTGCAGTTCCAAGTCGCATCCATATTTACTTTTATATGGTGTCCTATGCATGTTAGATGCTACTACTTTGTTACTCTTAAAACAAGTTTTGTCCAGGTCTGCATTTCTTTAACTGACCATGTGTGAGTTGTTTATAGCTGTGGGCTCTCTAGTGCTAGGCCTTTTTCTCATTGCTTATTGTTCCTATGCATGTATTGTGTTACCCTATACTGCATCCTGTATCTCCCCTTCTCAAAGTCTCTGCAGTCAAACCAGGCCTATATTTCTCTGAACTATGTCATTGTGTCAGTTAAAAAAATATTTCATTCTGCATAGAGTAACTGCTTACTACAGATATCCATATAAAACTATGGTTGTACCTTCAGGAAAAAAAGGGGCGGGGGGAAGTAAAACAAAATAGCTTTAGGCAGCCAGTCAATTAAAGAAATTGCTATCACAGTTAAAACAAGTGAAAGCGAAGCTGCAGGCCAGTTAAGAGAATTTCACTGTGATCCTGACTGTAGCAAGCCTCAGTCCTGAGGCCTTGCAAGCTCAATATAAAGCTTATGGTCTATTGCTGAGAATGGCAGTTCCAGATTACAGGGCTACATGGTTACAAAATGTGGCATGCATAAACCAGTTGCTTTTCCTGATAAAGATTTAGTTTCCAAAATTGCCTGGTTTAGTCAGTCTCTATCAGAACCGTGCAGGGAACTTTTGACTGTAAAATCTTTGCTCAGTGTACTACCAGGTAGCTAGGGTAGACCTCACCTGACTACTCCCTAAATTTGTGATAGCCAGCTACAGACCTAGTCATAAATGGTTGTAGTCATTAAATACTTTCAAAAGCCAATTAACATTAGAAGTCTGTGTTGACATGAGATAAATCATCTCAAAGCAGAGGTGCCTGACTGCCTGCTTTGACTTTACAATGGTCTCTGAAGGACTGACTTAGCTGTCCTGACATGTTAAGCATTTTAATCATAGACTAGTTTGGGTTGGAAGAGACCTTGAAAGATCATCTGGTTCAACCTCATGCCATGGGGCAGGGACATCTTTCACCGGACTAAGTTGCTCAGGGCTTCCTCCAACCTGGCCTTGAGTGTTTCCAGGGATGCAACATCCACAACTTCTCTGGGCAGCCTGTTTCCAGAGAGGGTATCTCACCACCCTCATTGGGGAAAAAAAAAAAAACAAAAAAACAACCCACAACCAAAAAACCCACTCCTTATGTCTAATCTAAATCTACCCAATGCTTTAGAACCCTGTCACTTGCTCAGTTGCTTCAGACCTTAGTAAAAAGTTTCCCTCCACCTTTCTTGCAAGTTTTATTATTGAAAGGCCCCAGTAATGTCTCTCTGGAGTCTACTCTTCTCCAGGCTAAACAACTCACTCTCAGCCGTTCTTCACAGGAGAGGTGTTCCAGCCCTCTGATCATTTTTGAGGCCCTCCTCTGGACATGCCTTAAGAGGTTTGTGACTTTATTCTGCTGGGGGCCCCAGAGCTGGATGCAGTATCCCAGGTGGGATCTCACCAGAGCAGAGTCGAGGGGCAGAATCACCTCCCTTGAACTGCTGGCAATGCTTCTGATGCAGCCCAGGGTACACTTGGCCTTCTGGGCTGTAAGCGCACATTGCTGGCTCATGTCCAGTTTTGCATTCACCACTATCCCCAATTCCTTCTCCACAGGGCTACTCTCAATCCATTCATTCCTTCACCTGTGCTGATAATGGAGATTCCCCTGACCCATGGGCGGCACCTTGCACTTGGCCTTATTAGGCTTAATGAGGCTCACATGGGCCTATTTGTCAAGCCTGTCCAGGTCCCTCTGGATGGCATCCCTTCCCTCAAGTGCTTCATCTGCACCACTCAACTTGGTGTCAGCTACAAACTTGCTGAGGGTGCAATCAATTCCACTGTCTATGTCCTTAATAAAGATACTCAGCAGTACCAGTCCCAGAATGGACCCTTGAGTGACACCACTTGTTACTGATCTGTATTTGGACATAGACCTGTTGACTGCAACTCTTTGGGTGCAAGTTCTTCTCCATTGAATAGTCATCCATCAAACCCACGTGTTTCCAATTTAGGGGCAAGGATGTTGTGGGGGACTGTTATCAAAGGTCTTACAGAAGTCCTGGTAAGTGACATCAGTAGCTCTTCCCTTGTCTACTGATGCAGTCACTCCATCATAGAAAACCCCAAGATTAGTCAGGCACAATTTGCCATTGATGGCTGCCATGCTGGCTGCCTCTCATCTCCTCCCTGTCTTCCATTTGTTTTGACATGTCTTCCAGGAGGATCTGTTCCATGATCTTATCAGGTACTGATGTGAGGCTGAGCGGTTGGTAGTTCCCAGGGTCCTCCTTTTTATGCTTTTCAAAAATGAGCATGATGTTTCCATTTTTCCAGTCACTGGGGTCTTTGCCTGACTGCAATGACTTTTCAAATACGATGGAGAGTGGCTTAGCAACTACATCTACCAGTTCTCTTGGGACCCTGGGGTGCATCTCATTGGGTCCTATGTACTTGTGCATGTTCAGGTCCCTCAGGTGGTGTCAGACTTTATCTGCTCCTATGATGGGAGGGAATCCATACCCCCTGAGTCCATGCATTGAAGTTCAGGATACTTGAGATACAAGGGAAGAGCAATTGCCAGTGAAAACCTCGGTAAAAAATCCTCGTTGAGTAGTTCAGCCTTCTCCATGTCAGTTGTCACCAGATCCCCTGTCTTATTTATCGGGGGAATAAAATTTCTTTTGTCTTCCTTTTCTGACTAACATACCTATAGAAACTGCTCTTATTCCTCACATCCATTGCGAAATTCAGCTCCAGTTTTGCCGTAGCTTTCCTGATCCCATCCCTACACTCCTGGGCAACAGCCTCATATACTTCCCAGGATGTGTGTCCCTGCTTCTTAATCCAAGATTTTGATAATGTGTCCTGCTTTACAGAAAGTCAGCATTTGAAGTGAAGGGACCTTTGCTAGAAAAAGCATGCATCATCTCAATGGAAATCATTCATTTCAAACATAATTTGAAAATGCCATCTTCTTAGATTGTTTTTAAGCATTCTATAGACTTGAGTTCTTTGATTATTTGAGAATCTTTTATTTTTGAGGCTGGAGAAGTCATGAGACTTTCTAAAACAAAGTGGGGCAGCCTCCCCCTCCCACTTCTTTTTTGAGATTAAAAACTTTTTGGAAGCAGAAGCTTGTGAGAAAACTGAGCTTACTGCTGTAAAATGTGTGAAGTTTTGCTTATTCCTTAAAAGATGCAGCCAGCTTAATGCACCCTGTATGTGCAGCTCCCTGGGGGCAGCAGAGGAAAATTTGTCTGAGTGCTCTTAACTTTCTTACTGGGGCTGTGTGTGGGGCACAGAGGACTGTGGGCACCAACATAGAGGCAGTCGATTCAGGTCCTGTGTTCTTCTAAGTGGAGCACTCTTCTAAACTGACCAGCAATTAGGGGGTTTGTGCCTGCCTGGTTTTTTAGCTTCTGATGTAGTGTGGCTGTAACACAGAAGCTGGTTTTGTGGGTTGTTTTTTTTTTTTTTAAAGTAATTGCTTCCTTGGTATTTAAAACTTTATTCTGCATATTTTTATTTAAAAATGTCGATTGTAATAAAGCACTGAGGAGCTGCATTTTTGGGGAAAAATTAGGCAGTGGGTGATTGGACAGCTGTTGTGTGTAGGATACTGAAGTTCTCTTCAGTGCTGTCAAGTCAGCTCTGCTGTAGGAGTTAGCAAATGGCAACAGTAATGCACTAAAACAAAAGTGGAACATATTTCAGCACTGCAGATGTAATTAGGCTTCACCTTGGCAAAGAAAGAGTCTTTCCAGCATCATGTTTAGTTGTGAGTTTTTTTGGTCCTCAAAACTTTCACAGTTGCCCAAATCCTTCCCACGTGCTATCCTTTCCTGACTTAAATCATGGTGAAATCTGCATGCAGAATGGCTTATTTATCAAAATTAGCCTTTAAATGAAAGGAGGGGAAAAAACACCCCTGAATGTGAGAAGTCAGGTATGACTTGGGCTCAGCCTGTTTGCAGGTTGAACAATGTTGTTACTGGGATCCTCTATCTGAATTCTGTAACAACTAGAAGTTTTAAAGAGAATGCTTTACTAATTGCATGCTTGTCGGTAGCATGTGTGAGATGCAGCTTTTAAAAGAAAATTGCAAATGAAACAAAAACTAAAATGTATTTCTCTGCTGTTACGTGTTTTGCAAAATTAAATGTCATAATTGCCTTTTAAAGGATACAACAGTAATGCTTTTTGCAGTGCTTAGGTCATACTCA
This sequence comes from Phalacrocorax carbo, assembly GCF_963921805.1. Taxonomy (NCBI): domain Eukaryota; kingdom Metazoa; phylum Chordata; class Aves; order Suliformes; family Phalacrocoracidae; genus Phalacrocorax; species Phalacrocorax carbo. The sequence goes on from NC_087515.1 coordinate 104,448,149, forward strand.
GCACTTCAAAGTAATCTTGTCGCTTCAGCTGCCCTTAATTTCTTCTTTTGGTTTTTTTTTTACTTAGTTTATAACTAACAAAAAGGCTAAACCTTTTCCTTTAAATATAAGCTCTATATTAAAGGCAATTTTAATTTCATTTTGGATTGTGCGTACCATTTTCTGTGTGAGAGATGAAGTATAAGTGGGAAGAAAAGGGAAAACATACTCTTTGTGGGCTTAGTAGTTTCAAACTTTTATTCGTGGAACTTCATGACCAATTCAGAAACTGGTTATTTACACCAAGGATTTTGGTTTTTCATTTTTCTTGAAATATTGATAAGGGCCCTAAATACTAAAGCAGTTTACTGGTTTTCTTTGTTTTTTACTTTTTTTAATGGTAGGTTGTCTGGGGTTTTTTGCTAGCAATAGAATTGATTCTCCTTCTAACAAGCTGAGACCTTTGAGCTTCTGCATCCTGGATGTTGTGAACTCTTCACTTAAAGCAAAAGTGGTAGAGGCATTTAAAAAAGCAAACAACAAAAAAAAACCCCAACAAAACCAAACCAACCAACAACAAAAAAAAAAGCCACCACAAAAGAAAACCAAAAAACCCAACAAAACCACAAAATGAACAAAACCAAAACAAGCTGTAAAACCCACATAGTAATACAGTAATTTACTAAAATCTAGGGAGTAAATACAGGATACAACCTGAATAACAACCTTAGCAAAAACTAATGAAATGTGAGAGAAGATATTGGGAGAAGTAATGCTGCAAATTTGCTTTGTGGGGTGTTTTGGTTGGTGGGATTTTTTGTTTATTTTTGTCTTAATTCTTTTATTCTGCTATCCATTTGCTGCCGTGCACAGGCAGAAACAGGGCACTAAACATGTTTTTTTTCTCTTGGTCCCACTCTTACCATTCTTGAGTGCGGGTCTATCTGAGTTTGCGCTTTGTAGGTACAGCACTGCAGTGCTGCGTCAAAATAATATTGGGGTAACGGATATCAGAAATTGCTAATTGTTTACTGGGCATCATGGTAATTAAATGTAGTGTTACAGTCTTGTTGAAACTCTTAATGATCATAATTTTTATCTATTGGTTGCCATGTAAAATTTAAGGTGTCTCAACTATTAGTGGTTAGCAACTAACAAAGTTTTGCAAGACTGAAATGCATTGGTGTAGCTGGTGTGATTGGGCCCAGTCAGTTTAAAGCGTTCTCAGAGGTTTTGTGGAACTCCCCGTTTTTACAGTGTAAAAATGCTGTGCATCATGAGTTGTGAAGTTAGTGGAGTTATGACATGGAAAAAATATGAGTTCAGAGTTCTGATATTACTGCCATATTCAAAATACAGATCAGTGATTACTTCACTATTTTTTTTAAACTGTTGACCTATCTTACATTAAAAATGACTGCTCTCAGTGGTGGGCTAAAGCCACTACTCAACTCTAAGTTGCCTAAGTATTCTTTCAGATTGAAGTTGACATGTAAATCTTCAAGAATTAAGTCTCAACCAGTGGACCAGTCCATACTGATACAAGAGAGAAAACATTCTTCTTCATTTGTGAATTGATATGATGTAGTCTGATGGTACCCATGAGAATGATGGTCCAAAATTAGCATCTTATTTATCGTTTTGATACTTCGATATTTTCGTGCCATGAAAGGAAAATTTGAGTTCAGTGGAAGTACAATGCCAAAACCAGAGACCAGTACTAGAAAGGTAAAACTGGTGCTCCAGATAATATTATCTTTTTTTTTTTTTTCAGTGTTAAGAGTCAAAAAACAGGGTAATAAGGTTAAATAGATTATGGCACAGTGTTGAAAGCAACAGGTATGGAAAGTGAGGTGATGAGAATGTAGGTGGCACTAAAGTGTATTGTAATCTGTTAGGTCTAGTGCACTAGGAGTTTTGGTTGAGATGCTAGGAATGTTCTTGGGCCTGAACCTATAATCACTAAAAGGAACTGTTAAAATGGGTAGGTCTACCTGTGCAAGTTCGAATAACCCACAAGTAAGGCTGGTGTTCAGTTTACTTGGTGTGTGCTTGTGTGCAGTATTTGCATGACTATTAATAATACTTTTAGAACACCTACTGGCTTTTAAAATACATTACGAACAATAAGAAAACCCATCAACTTTAACAGAACAGATAGTAAGGGCAAAATAATTATACTACATTTGATACCATGTGAAGTGACAAAAGATATGCTAACAATGCTAACTTGTAGCACATTATCAAATTAATCACATAAAAAGAGCAGCAGTCACCATGTGATAAACTGATAAAATTTAAAAGATTAGTAAGGGAGGAAGAGAAAAACATCAAAATACAATACATGCAAAAACAAAATTTAGATTTTGTTTTCCTGTTTAGCTTATGTTGGAGAATCATTCTCTTTGGAATTCTAGCTTTAGGGCCACAGTTTGGAGGAAGGAAATTTCAAATATTTAAAAGTAACAAAATATAGCAAAAGTAAATTTCTTAATCTAAACCTAGGCAATTTCTAGGAGACTGTTTAACTGAGATTTACTCTTATATTATTTTGGCCCACACAGTAACGGAAATCTGTATGGACCTGGCAGTATGGGTATGTTGTATAAAACCAGGTCGGGGCCCATTCCTTCGTCATTAAGTTTAGATTCATATTGTGTGTATTTGGGTTTTTGTGGTAGAGAAGCTTCTCTACCACTTAAGTTCTGATCCCACTGACATCACAGCTATATCCTAACTGAGCATCATTCAGTTTAATTTTCATGTGACAAATGCTATGAGGTACTAACTTCCATGAAGTTGTATTGTATTTGTGTAGCAGGGCAGGGCTACAGGGGTGGCTTCTGTGAGAAGCTGCTAGAAGCTTCCCCCCATGGCTCATACAGCCAGTGCCAGCCAGCTCCAAGATGGACCCACCACTGACCAAGGCCGAACTAGTCAGCAATGATGGTAGAGCCTCTGGGATAATGTATTTAAGAAGGGGAGAAAGAAAACACTGCGACTGCAGCCAGAGAGAGGAATGAGAATATGTGAAAGAAACAACCCTGCAGGCACCAAGGTCAGTGAAGAAGGAGGGGCAGGAGGTGCTACAAGCGCCGGAGCAGATTCCCCTGCAGCCTGTGGTGAAGGCCATGGTGAGGCAGGCTGTCCCCTGCAGCCCATGGAGGTTAACAGTGGAGCAGATACCCACCTGCAGCCCATGTAGGACCCAACGCTGGTGTAGGTGGGGTCTGCTGCTGGTGGGGAGGAGGTAGAGAATTTGGGAGTAAAGTCAAGCCTGGGAAGAAGAGAGAGGTGGGGGGAAGGTGTTTTTAAGATTTGGTTTTCATTTCTTATCCTACTCTGATTTGATTGGTAATAACTTTAATTTTCCCCAAGTAGAGTCTATTTTGCCTGTGACAGTAATTGCTGAGTGATCTCTCCCTGTCCTTATCTCAACCCATGAGCCTTTCATTACATTTTCCCTCCCCTGTCCAGCTGAGGAGGGGAGTGATAGAGCGATTTTGGTGAGCACTTGGTGTCCAGTCGAGGTCATCTCACCACAGAAGTCTTAGCTGCTTAAACTACAGAATTTTAGGTAAAAAAGGGAAAAATGCCTGCAATAGGTGTCCTACTGGATAGGTGCACTGAAAAGACAAAGCGAGTGAATGAAAAATATGAAGAAGTAGAGAGAAAAGAATCTCAATTTTTGGTTGCACATCTTATGCATCAGCTCTGTGGCTCAGCTCAGGTTCTTCATCTGCAGCCTTTACCCTCTGGTGAACAGGAACCAGGCAGTATGCACACTGGCGTAACACAAGTCCCTTCTCGTATTGACTTTCTCCAGTATACTTTTCCCAGCCAGCACTGCACATTGCCGAAAGTACTTAGTGAATCTAGAAACTGAAGTCCTGTTTTCTGTTAAGTTAGTGAAGCAGGAAGTTTTCCCTCCCAGGTTAACTCAAAACAAATCTGTTACAGGAATGGACTCTGGTCAAGGCAGAGAGAAAAAATTGTGTGACTGCCACAACAAAATACGAACAAAAGATGATACTTGTCCCTGTGCACTTGGAGGAAAAAAAAATGTCACCATGTATAACAGCACCATCTGCTGACTGCTGTCATAACAGTTGCACGCTTCATTCTGAAAATAGCGTGTACATGTGTATTGAATCCGTCTTTTGTGGTTTGAATTTTTGTCCTGCTAGACGTTTTAATCAATTTTTCCCTTTTGCTCATGTGGTTGTTTGAACATCTGAAGTATTATGAGGTGTATTTTGTGTTTTGATAGTTCAGTTTGCATTAGTATTCTATAAAATATTCCTTAAAACAAAAAAAAATTATTTGAACAGAAGCAGGTTATCCCTTTTGACTACTTTCTCAACCAGGAAGTACTTCCTAGAACAAGACGTAACTGATGGTTGATTTTATTTTAGAATCCCATAGGACTGTCATACTTTTAAGATATGCTGTATAAGACTTTACGGAAAAGGGAAGATTACTAAACCTGACTTTTCAAGAAGTACCAAGTCATTTGGAAGGTTCTTGCTTAGTGTTGAATTCTCTCCATTCTTTCCTTTTGATTGGAACAGCCCCCACCCCCGAATATTTAATATTTTATTAATTTACATCAACCATGCTGCCTTTGTGTAAAGTGGCAGGGCTGTGGAGGTAACATCATAGAAACCTGATGGATGGCTTATATTAAATTTAAGGACTTGTCTCCAGATCACTCTGGATTGTAGCCACGGTACTCAGTTTGAACAACTCTAAAGAAAGTGATTGGTGATGTTGCTGGGTACTGGTGAGGACAACTTATACTGGTTGTCAGAACCTTTGATTGTGTTCATTAAATGCTGTTTTATGTGGATTTTCTCTGTAGAAATCAAGCAAGTGCCTGCACATTATATTTAGATTAATGTAGTTTATGGAACATTGATAAGAACGATGAGGTCATTCACCACTGCTGAGTTACTGATACAAGACATAACAGAAACATCTTCTGTTATTCTAAGAAGCAATAGCTCTTTGCTATTTCCCTATCATTTCATAGACTTTAAAATGTGTTTGTATAAGCAGAGCATTTCTACTAGAAATGAGCATCTGAAACAGCACTGTTTCAGTATAGTCCTGTCTTTTTATTTAAAAACTTCACTCTCTTACTTAAGTAAAGCTTCCAAAGAGTTCTACTGAAAAATTCCCATTCCAGGGTTTTATTTCTTCAGACAGTAATCTGAAATTAATTGTGAATCAATGGCTGAGTGGCTAGTCAGTAGCTAAATCCTGGATTTAGTTGCTGGATTAGCCTCTAAGTCACTTCACTCTGTCATCAGCTTCTTTCTGTTTATAGAAGTGCAATTAGTTTGACTCTGTTACAGGCCTTTGAAACAATTTACTAAAAAGTACCACAGGAGAATAAGAACCTTACCTTTATGTAGTATATGGGGATATTCAATCTAACCTTAGACCCATGAGGAGCTGGGGGGGGGGGGAACAAACCCAAACCAAACAAAAAAACCCCACACAAACCCCGCTCAAACCGAAACAAAAAATTACCCTGCCCATCGCGATATTGAGATTTGTAGAGGCATTTATTTTCTTGCAACTGAATTCTAAATAATAAACCTGAAACTTCTGAATGTTGGGTGGAAAGAGATAGTGGACACTGCTTCTAAATGGTTGCGAACTCCTTCTATGCAAACCACACAGTTTCTTCAGCTTTTTGTTTGTTTTGGTTTCATTTTTGTTAATGGTCATATGTAAAGCCTGCATTCCCTAGACCATTTTTTATTTTGGATTTATTTGTCCCTGATAACCTCTGACTTCATCTTGATGTTTTCATATCCAAGAAGGAGGTTAGTGTTTATAATCAGTGCCCATCTGAATATTTTCCTCTAAAGGGGCCTGATAAGAAATAGTTACCTGTACAGACAGGGTTCTGTATGCCTAGAAATTTTACATAAACTGAATTATGATTTTATGTGGATTTTGTGCTTTATGGAATTCTATAAATCTACTGTACTTCATTGTCAATACCTTTGAGGCTGAACCACGTTAACAATTTCTTCATTATAGACACTACATTTTTTTTATCTTAAAATTCATATTCCTTCTCCTAGTTATTTCTACTGTCAAAGATATTGAAAAGACAAACAGGGAGGTAAAGATGCTTGCTGTAAGCAATTGCATGGGCCATTAGTTAAAATGAGCGTTTAAATGGATAAATGATGCCCCTTCAGATTATAAACACAGAACTAAATTAGTGAAAATGTGTAACTCAGCACAGTTGTTTCATGATCACTAGTTGGGTGTTTCAACCCCTAGCTGAAACATGAAAACTGAAAATCTGTTAAAGTACTGTAGTATAAAATTAAATTCTGTTGTTATAACATCTGATACGTTATGCCATGGTACCTCTGATTTTCACATTCATTCTGAAACATTCATAATTCAGAATGAGTAATATATTACTCATTATATTTAGGGAATGTAGGAAATAACGTAAAGCTAGATTGAAATGTATGCCTGCCTTGTGTTGCTTCTGTTGCACACATAAAGTAGAAAGCCAGCACACAGCCATAGAAACACACCAGTCATGTGATATTAATAAAGAAATGAAGTCAGATCTTCTGAACTATGTTCTTGTTGCAAAAAGAGTTGGAGTTTTGATCAAAAGTCTTATCTCTTCACTTATTGTTTTTCAGACCTTTGTGTATTAATCATATAACCATAGGTCACACATTTCTGTTTATGCAAACCCCATGAATGTTTACTCTAATGGAAACAAGCTACTCATATAAATTTTGGCCATTCTGTTTGTGCAGCCATTATGTGCTTAACTACAAAATGTGCTTCTCCAGAATAAACACGTTCTCCATTAGTATAATGCTCTGATTGTCGCTGTAAACTATTTGTCCTTACCATTTTATCTCCTGTTGTTTGTTTACTGTCTTTTCTCCTACATCTCAGCTTGAATTATAGTATACTTGCTGCAGGATTTTTGTTGTTGTTGTTTGGAAAGTGCCTTTAGAATAGCAGGAGTTGAAAAATTTTACTTTATTATCACATAGGTTGGTTGCTCTACCTCTTTCTGAATGTTAACCTGATATGGCATTATTGGCAGCTCTGCCTTTACTGGGAGGCTATACAGGTAGAAGTTAGAGCAATCTGATTTGCTGTGAAGACTTAATCTAAGCATTTAACACAGTGGTACAGTTTCTTAAGTTAAAAATGAGAATAAACTATGGACAGCCTTAGAGGCCTTTATGGTTTGATGATACAAAGGAAGTCCTTGTGCAACTATTGATGTACAGTTCACATTCTGACATGTAAGTGGGTTTTTCCTTGGCTCCCTCCCACAATTAGGCCAGAAACTAACGAAGCAGATGATGATCCTCCCTTTCTGCAGTAGCTTGCACAGCAGCACCAGACCAGTGGGGAGTAGAAGAATGCCTCTCTTAGAGTAGAAGATTGCCCTTGAAATAATGTAAAGATCATTCCTAAATTTCAGGCAACGTTTTGTTTTGAGGGGTGTCCTATCTCTTTTTTTACCTTCCTGTAAAGCTTTTTCAGAAAAAGTAGATTGTAGTCCATTGGGTTGGTGGTTGTAGATACTAAACAGTGGTAATTACATAGAACTACTGTTAGGTGAGTAGTAGACAGCTACTCTGGCTACAGTTTTCAAATCAGCTAAGTAATTTGCTACCAAATGAAGTGATGGGCTGAGCGAGGTCCCACAGTATCTGCTCTGGATTGAGCGCTGTTCAGCAGTTTTGTAGCAGCCTGAAAAAAGAACAGGTAGCATTTAGTTGCAAATAGCATTAAAGTAGCTGGAAGAGTAGGATTTAAAGGTATAAGCATAAACAGGGGAAATCATGTGAAGGAAAACAAGCCCACCAAATAAACAGGATGACAGTAAAAAAGCAGTGACAAAAATCCTTACTTGTATAGCAATAATAATCTTTGCATATGTATTACACATTTCAGAAGAGACTGGCTAGAAAGCATTACCCTAGGAAATGGTCTAGAAGCTTGTAATGGATCATGAGTGAGCATCACTCCATTCTACTGGAGGGAAAAAAAAATCAGTGCTACAGGTAGAGATGTGAAGAGGGAGAATAAGTTAGAATTCTGAAATATACTTCTTGCGCTTTGCTAAAGGCTTGGCCCGAATTTTGTCTCAATCTAGGCACCATAATTCCAGAAATATGTAGGCTAAGAATGTCCACAGAAGAGCAACAGAAATAACAAGAGAGCAAAATGATTTAAGCAAAACTGTTAAAGGAAATAATTCTTAAATCTGGACAAGAGAAAAGGTGATAGTCTTTATGTATGTAAAGAAATAAAGTGTAAAAAAGCATAAGAATTAACTCTTCCACCCATCTGCTGCTGACAGAGCAAGCATCATTGAGATTTAGCATGGGTTTAATTATGAGGTTCCTTCCAGCTCTGGTGTTGATTAGTGATGGTTAAAATTAGCTTACCTTCATTCTTGCACTATATCGTTAAATAGCTGCTGTGGTTCCAAAGGAGCTGTACGTGTATGCAGCTGCACTAGGAAATATAAGCTTATGTAGACAGAAAAATCTTTTGAGTTATGCCTAGTTAGATACCAGAATTTTCTTACACAATTCAGTGCTTAGAGTTCACTGTAGCGGCAAAAATTAATTACTATAGTGATTCATAATTTCATGAAGCTTCGTATTCAGAAAAGAATAGAAACAGGAAAAACTTCAAATTTGTTTCTCCTGCGGTCCAAATATCCTGAACTTTCCAGTTCTTGTGAAATGGAATTTGTTTTTGATGACTTCAAGTCCTTGGTAACACTTGACTCTGTTTGACAATACATTATGAAAGCCTCTCCAGCATTTTTTTTTCCTCCTTCATCTTATTCAGAGCTTTAACTATCCTGTAACTAGCCTAGTTCAGCAGTATTACTGCTGTAGTACAAATATGCTAAATTTAAGAAACCAGTGGCGTAGTGAGTGACAGTATAATTGCTAGGTATTGCATTTATACAATTAGCAGTAAAATTCATGCCTAAACATTGTCTTTGTTTAAAATATATAAACTAATTTTTGGACAGCTGTTATAAACGTGTCCATAATGTCTCAGGTGTAGCATCTTTCACATGGCATGGAGTAAGTGTCACTATGGACTTAATGCAGTTACATGGAGTTGGATTATGGGGGGGGGGGGGGGGGAATCCGAACTTCAAACCACTGTTTTAGTAATAACAAATTAAAATGCTTATTTTAAAAACCCTTCCGCTTGATAAGAATAATACAGAAAACATTGTTTCTCATCTGAAGGAAAGGATTTGGAAAGTGCGAATGAAATCTGCTGACTTGCATTTAAGTTGGCCCAAAAAGGAACACTATTTACTCCTATTTATCTAACTTTGCATATTGCAATAAAAAGGTTAGTTTGCATAATACCAGATAGTTGACACTTAGCTGCAATATAATTTTGTATTAGAAATTTAACTAATAATATTTTGAGTTCTAAATGTTTTAACCTAATTATGGTATGATTCCTTGCTCTACATCTTGTTTTTAAATTCATCCTTCAAAACAGTTCTTCTGACAAACTTAATGCTTCATCAGATTCTCTCAAAACCTGGGCACAACAATGCCAAACTTCTGTAACTGAACTGATATGATTTCTTGGAATACTGTTCGTCAAAGTGGTGTAGTTGTATATTCCCACTACATCAAATGCTCTCTGGAATGTGTAGGGATAGAGAGAAGTGAAGAGCTCTGAGCACATTGGTAACACTCTTGGTAACTCCTGCTTGACTTGTTCAGACAAAACATGAAAACTACACTGAAATCAACATTTCCAAACCCACATAAATATGACTTCAGGAAAAAGGGAACCTTTTAGCAGAAATTGTTTGTCCTGACTCATTCATCTTGCTTTATCCACTATACTTCAGATGCAGCAAGAACTTGAGACAAATTGCATTGTTTCTAAGTTGATCAATTAAGTATTAAATTTTCAAAACCAGTATTAGCTTAATCTTACTCCCACTGATGTCAGTAGCAGTTCTCATGGGGAATAATGGTTAGTACTGTATTGGCTTACTTGAAATTTACACTCCTAATCAGCTATATTTTTTCTGAAGGAGCTATTCATACAGATGCATTTAAGTAAATGTAGGTTACGTGGGTGGAAATTGTGCCTGCTAATGCAAAATCCTTTTTGTCCTTAGAATTCTTTTTCATTCCAGTCTGGATAATGCTCACATTTGAAATATCATGTAAGTTTATATTATTAATTGCAGAATAAAAGGGAGATGGTGTAGCAAAAATGCTTTCCCAAACTGTCCAAGAAGATAAAAAAGCAACGAAATCTTCCTTGATTTTATACTTTTTTTTTTTATTGGCTCTGAAGATTATGCATGTGTGCTACTTCTTTATGAGTGTACTTAAAAGCAAGGCACTGTAGGTTTTTTTTTTTTTAAATTTGGTGGCAACTTCTGTGACTTCATTTTATGGTAAAACACTTGTGTTCTTGCAAGGATTTAAGAGTTAATATACATCAGTTATCCTGTTGTTGGAATGCCTCTATGCTATTTTTCTGGTTACTTGTGGTAGTACAATGCTAATAAATGAGAAGGTCAACCCCAAATGTGTTGATGATTTAATAGAAGTCAAGTATTTATTAAAATTTACATCAACTAAAGTATTACAGAATCACAGGTCAGAAGGGACCTCAGGGATCATCTAGTCCAACCTTTCTAGGAAGAGCACAGTCTAGACAAGATGGCCCAGCACCCTGTCCAGATGACTCTTGAAGGTGTTCAACGTGGCTGAGTAAACCCCTTCCCTGGGGAGATTATTCCAATGGGTGACTGTCCTCAGTGTGAAAAATTTCCCTCTCGTGTCCAGTCAGAATCTCCCCAAGAGCAATTTGTGTCCATTCCCCCTTGTCCTCTCCATGGGACTCTGTGTAAAAAGGGAGTCTCCATCTTCTTTGTAGCTACCTCTTTAGTACTGGTACATGGTGATTACTACATTACTACACTGTCTACTAACTATCATGAACTGATGTGTTAAATAAGTTTCTAATGGCAAAAATACCCTTTTCAAATTCTGTGCTCTTATTCTGATACTGCTTTCATATGAATCTGTAATGAAACAACTCACCTCATCTGTTTTAAGTCCCTAAACTTTTGCACCGTTTGGAGAATGTTTGCCATTGCAGGATGCTCCTTCCTGTGTAAACTGGTGTCGATCTTTCACCATTCCATTTTAAAGGCAAAAAATTACTATGTGGGGGTGTGTGTTAGAATAATATAATTGTCTTACTTCCACAGCAGTACTTTTCATATAGGTTGGGTATGGTTATTTCAACAGTGAACATGACCCTTGTCTTCTGGGAAAGGTGGTACACTCACGTGGCCATGAAGTCGGCACCCAGATGGTGGCGTGAGGCTTCAGGGATAATGACAGCTGTTATTTTACCAGTATTGTTATATTAACATTCATACTGTTTTATTATCTTTCATTTTTTCTCTCCTATATTTTCTGTACATTACCTTGACGTAACTTTAGGGACATGGTGACTTTATAGTATTTGTACAGCTACTTTAAGGACTTCAGAAGTGTTAAATTTTGCAGAATCTTCCATTATCTGCTTTAAAGACTATGAAGTTGTCTTTTTTTGATGGATATAACTGCAGAAAATTTTTGAATACTTAGAATATAAAATATGTCATTGTATATTCAAAAAAATGCATATATAGACACAAATAACCTGAGCTGAGGTATTTATAATCCTCAAATAAGTGTTTTCTTGTTTTTATATTCTCAGGTAGCTGAATTTTTAACATTTTAAGTGTTTGACAAAAGTAAAAATATAAAGAATTCTTAACAGTGCATTCCTAACATGGATTAATACAGCTAATGAATAAAAGACCGGATAACTTGTTTCATTTGCTTGGAAACTTAAGTGTATATTGCAAGTTCTGTTTGAGTCATCAAAATATTAGAGTGGAGTTTAGTGACTTCTAAATCTTTCATTTACTTTGTTTTAAGACCAAGTCTGCACATAGTTCTTCCTTAATTTCATTTAGTTACTACCTACAGTTTTGATGTTTACAAGATTACAATATTTGCATGAAGTTCTATTGAGAAATACATTCAGTGGGTTTACTTTTTAGAAGAGACACCTATGTGTCTGAGAACTGTGTGCATGTTGTTAATGTGGTATAAGTTGGGCGGACACAGTTTGATCTTTTTTGATGACAACTTGACTACCTACTCTGCTACCCCCCAAAAATCTATGTTATTTCCCTCACTTGGCTTGCTGAATGTAAGTTCTCTTATTCATAAGACTTAAAGGTTGCTCTTGCAGGTGTGAAGATCTGATTTATGAGGCCTTTTACTAGGCTAATTTCAATACATCTTTCATCATATTCAGAGCTCTTAGTAATGCCATATTATGCCCAATTTATATATCTCTGTTACTAGAATTAACATAATACGTGTGCCTTAGCTGGCACAATTTGTAACTCTCAGGACCCTTTTTTACTTTTTCTTTGTTTGTTTCACATACAAAAAGCTTTTCATACTGAGGAAGGTGTAATCACTTATTGACACAAAATGCCCATTTTGGTATCAGAGAACACCACTATTCATCTCAACTAACGTTAGCTATCTAGACTGCAGTTCAGTGCAAGCATTGACACATAAATGAGCTTGATTATAGATGTCTGGATGTGTATATGGATTCTGAACTCCTACTCCACAGTCAGTACCATCTATCTTGGGACCTGTCCTGTTTACTATCTTTGTCAATGTCCTGGAGGAGAAGATAGAGGACACCATCAAGTTTGACACCAAACTGGAGGGAGCATTCATTTGCTCGAGTTATAGCGTTGCTATTTAGGTGGCTGTGAGGCTGGAGGAGTAGTCCAAAAGTCAACAAGGACAAATACTAAATTCTTCACCTGTGATAGACTAAACCCCTTTCCCAGTACAGGTTGGGGACTGACTGGCCAGGCTGTAGCTTTGCTGGAAGGTGCCTGGGGTCCTGGCAGATAGTAGGCTGAACATGAGCCAGGAGTGTGCACTGGCGATGATGAAGGCTAACAGCATAGCAGGCTGTATCAATAGGAGCACAGTCAGCAGGTTAAGGAAGTGATTTTCTACCCCCACTCCCTTTACTTGATGCTTATTAACCCACATAGGAATACTGCATCTACTTTTTGCTCCCTTAATGCAAGAAAGGCATTAATAGACTGGAATGAGTTTGGCATAGAGCTACTAACCTGCTCCACTCACCCTGTAACGAGAGGCTGAGGGAACTGGGCTTCCTCAGCCTTGGAATGGAGATGGCTTCAAGGGGACATAGCAGCAGCCCGTTATGCCGTACAGGGAGGTTACCAATAGGATGGAGCTGGGATCTTCATTGAAGGAAACAGTGGGAGAGACAGACAACAGTCATAAAGGGAAACATGGGAAGTTCCAGCTGAATAAAAGAGTTCCCGTGAAGATAGTCAAACACTGAAGCAGTGAACCAGTGATGTTTTAGAATCTTTGCCATTGGGGGTTTCAAGACCTGAATGGAAAATGTTGTTGGCAACTGTGAATTCAGTGTTGACTCTGCTTTGAGCTGGAGGTTGATCCCCGACACTCTTTCCAAATTGAATAGTTTTTTTAATGAAAGTAATTGCTTGCATTTATACAACTTTGTGTCCTAGGTGTTAATTTTATGGTAAAATGATTCACTCTGCTGACTGTGGATTAGATATCTGTTGACTATAAAGAACACTTACACAGTCTGTGCACCTGTAGGTGTCTTCATGTAAGTTTCTTAATCTTAAACTGAGTCTTATCTCTAAAAGTAGTACAAATCTAATCCGGGGAATTTGGACTCCCTCATTTAAAGGAGAGAAAGACACCTTGGAAGAGCTTTCATCTCAGTTTTCTTTGCAAACTATTTTAGGATAAGATGAATCACTTCTAGTGCCATTTATTTTCTATCTCAAAAGTCTATATTTAAAAAAGGAAAATCATGTTGAGTTTTCAACTTTTCACTTATCAATATGAAAATCTGCAATCTTTATTTTCAAAAGTGCTAAGCATTCCACAATTGCTTCAAAACATTTATATCTAAAAATCAAGTCTTCATAGTGTTCAACCCAAATAAATTAATACTTTTTTATTTTGGAAAATGTGTGACAGAGTGTGAATTCTTCCTGCACAGTTTAGTGTCTGAACTGAAATACTGCATACTGATTAACTTTCAAATGCTCACTCAGGTATTGACCTCTTTTGGAGAAAATTGTTCTGCTCCAAAGACATAGCCTCTATACTTAAAAACAATTTCATGTTTCAAAAGTTTTGGAAAGAAAATAAGCATTGTTGTATAATCTGGAGACAAAAAATAATTTGTCATTTTCCTGTTTCGTGTAGGAGAGGAAGACTTGGGCTGAGTTACTTCTTGTAACTTATTGAGGGTGAAAAAAATAAATGGTATAGCACAGCAATTTGTGACACCTAATTATTTGCTTCACTACACTACGTTGATTTGCTGAGCAATTATCTCCATTAGGGCTAGCTATGCTGTTAGGGCCAAGTACCAAGTCAAGCTGAATCTCATATTGTGCTAGTGTTTGCATCAGATAGTATGCTATAAAGATGTTAAATTGTTAGTTGCTGATTTCTTTGTTAGAAGACAAGGTATGTAGCAGCAGAAATCACACCTGTCCACTGAAGGACAGAGGACAGATTTGTGATGGCAAGTAAAATAGTGGGCCTGGTGTCATATCTTGAAATCCTTTTAAGCTCTACCGCTTATTTATAGTACACAGTACTGTCATCTGGGAGTGGATCTGTGTGACTGTACACAGCCTGAATCATTTGAGAGTTGATCTTCCAAGCCAGTAAGTGCCCTCAGTACCAGATGACTTTACCAGAAGATAGTTATCCTCAAAACTTAATAGAATCAAAAGTGTGTCCTCTCTGTACTTCAGTACTCATTTGGGGTATAAAAATGCCAGCTCAACAGCAAAATTTGTTAATGCTTTTTAACATGCTGCAATACTTTTCTAAGGTATGATGTTCAGGGCATATATTTATAACATATATTTGCATGTACGCTACTTGGTGGCTAACAGAAAATAGCTTTGGAACCAATTTGTCAATTTTGAAAAGACTAGCGTATTACTTAATATAAAATAATGGATTTTTGTTCATTCAGAACACAGATTTTCATTTTTCCTATTTTTATTAGTTTGGGTATTCAGGAACGATGTTTTATTTTTTTCAACTTGATAAATGTGAAGTACTAGTAAAGAAACCCTTTTTTAGTGCGCAGAAAATACATGGACTTCACTTGCTGTTAAATAAAACTTTGCTCTTCTACATCATACCACTCCTGCAGCAATAACAAGTTGTATTTAAAGTTTTATTTTTTTAAATAATATGCATCTGTGGCATGATACAACTTGTACTGACAACAATTTCAGTGCTGCTGGTATTCAATGTCACTTTGTCTCACGTTGCTTAAAATATTACCAGCTTGTTTACCATAATTAACACATCTTCTTGATAATACATATTGAAACTGTTTGCATACTAGAAGATTTTCATGTATAAAATTACTTGTTTTGTAGGCTGTTGTGAGAAAATAATTGCAGCTGATGAGAACCTGCTCTTAATTCACAGCCCTTTTTTGTCAGCTGGGATGTGTTGGTTTGGGGGTTTGTTTACATTGATTCAGACTCTGGAGAGAGTCATGGTTTCTGTCACTCATTGATTTTCTTTGTGTATTCTTTTCCAGTTTACCTCCCTGAATTAAGTTCTTTTGAAAGTCAATCTTCAAGCTCATTTCTACTATGTGAAA
Source organism: Phalacrocorax carbo (assembly GCF_963921805.1). Lineage (NCBI taxonomy): Eukaryota > Metazoa > Chordata > Aves > Suliformes > Phalacrocoracidae > Phalacrocorax > Phalacrocorax carbo. The sequence continues at coordinate 104,463,962 of NC_087515.1, forward strand.
ACAAAAACCAACCCAAAAGTAATAAAAAAACCTCCTTCAGTTCCCTACTAATGAAAGGGATGCAGTCTGAGAGGCAGCAGACAGCTGCCCCCTGAGATATTGTGCTGACTGGACAGCTGACAAACTCATATATCCTAACACGGCTCAGCAAATGTTACCTGCTTTCATGAGTAGATGAACAACCGAGGAGCGCAGGAGCCAGTGATACCATAGGAGAAAGCGGCCAAGGATCAGCAGAAGGAGCCTGGGAATACTGTTGACAGGGGCAGTAGCAATGAGGTAGTAGAAAACTGAAGGACACTCACCCCAATACTTTCAGAAACCAAACTTTTGAAAAACTTTGTTTCTCAGTACTCTGAGAAAACGGTTATCAAAGATAACCTTTGTTCTAGGAATTTCGTTTAAAAAAACCCCAGGCAAATTCTTCCAAACTTGTTTTGCTATATTAAATTTTATGCTAAAAATAGGGGAAAATAAAATTTCACATAAACCAGAACTTTAATTATAAAGTGAATTTAGAATTATAAACTATTTATAGCTGAAATCATATAGCTTACCAAATTCTGTAACCTACTACAGTATTTACTCTCTTCCTGTGACCTCCTGTACAATGCTTTGAGACCATTAAGGCTACATATGAGCTAGTAAATAGACCATGCCAAGGACAGTTTCTGTCCCAGAGCTTGACTGTCATGGTGCAGCTTAATTTGCATGCTCATGACCACTCTTCCTTATACCCTAAAATTTGAGCAGTTATTCCATGACTGCTGTTAAGAATACTGCCCGGCATAGGCCAAAATTGTTTTAGGAATCAGGTCTCAGTTTAACAGTATTGATAAGATACCAGGGCCAGTGTTTAGCTTTGCCCGGTCTTGTTTAGTTTACTAGTACAGATGTAGCACGGAGGCCTGAATGCATAGAGCTGGAGTAGTTGTTAGGAGAAGAGAATGTTACATCTTTGCATTCAGTACATTGTACATTATATACATCTCCAATTCTACTTCCTCAATTCTAGTAATAAATATCCTAACGAATATTTTCTGCCTGATGCCAGTAAAATTTTTGATGCACTAAATTGGAGGGGAGCAAAAGATATCATCTGTGCAGCACCTCTCCCATTGCCTGTAAATGATGATGTGGGCCACATTTCACAACAGGATTGAAATATGCTAGAGGCCGTGTTAATCTAGTATCTGAGTCTGAGATCAGAAGATGTAGCAAGTCTGAGTTTCAGATGAAACTATCAAACCTTTATAATAGCTGTAACAGGGCCCTGTATCCTAAAGCTTTACTGGGCCAGTCCCCCAAAGTTTGAGATATACCTCAAGGCATCCTAAATATATAGGTTTAATTTCTCCAGGCCATATACCATTATATTTTTATTGATACTAAATTTTTATAGAAGGCTTGACAATTCATCTCAAGCTTCTAAAAAATCTTATGGTGTTAAATAACCAGTTCTGAACTAAAAGTGCTGTTCACAGTTGATTTTTTTTTTTAATGCTTGTTATTGACAAAATGGTAAAGAAAATACAGCAGTCAGAAAACACAGCAGATAAAAAAATAACATGGACAGTTCAGGATATTTTCTGTTTCTCGATTAACCTGCATTTTATTATCATCAGGTTCAGATTAAGTGTAATAGCAATAGATAAGTTTCTCAAGAGTATGTAATTTACACCTTCCACATTCCATGTAAAATCAGTGGTGTGGCATAAGCCTAATGATGTCTACAATACTATAAAACTTGATCAGCTAGTTTCAAGGGGGCTGAGGAGTGTCAGAAAATTTAAAAGGAGTAGGGGATGGGAAAGGAAAATTCTGTCAGGTAAGACCACTGTGGGATATAACATGGCATGTCTACGATGACTTACAGAGCAAATAAAAGTACTAATCAGTGCCTAACAAAAAAGTCTCTGGTGGAAGCTAATTAACATCACAAAATATCTGCAACAGAAATTAATTTTAATGAAGGTGTATCTGGATGCATATACAGTGACTAATGAAAGAAATTCTCTGAAGCTTTATCACTTCTGCTCCATAAGCAGGAACAGTAGAAGATTACATGTAGAGATCATGGCAGTTGATCAGCAATGTGTGTGAGTAGGTCGGAAGCTGAGGAAGCCTTAGGCTCTTAACACTGAGAATACTTTGCTACCAGTGGAGGAATATTTAGCATTGTTGGTGTGAATGAACTGAGTACGGTTCACGCATCTAGAAAGCAGGATGACAAAGCGTCTTTGCTTTGTGTCAGTAACCATGAGATCCGAGCAGCTTCAGAGAGACGGGAAAGAACTGGGACTTTGGTTATCCTGTCTGAACGTGAAGAGGCTGAGAGGAGACTTTAGGAGTTTTGAAATACAGTTCTGGGACATGGATGCAATATAAATACCCATCTTCTAGGGAGGATAAGAGGTTATAAAGTCACTATTATAGATTGCTAGTCTGCCTGTGCTGAAACCATATAAGAAGTTGAGCTGTTCTTGATCATAAGGTGCTCTGTAAATTATTATGTACCAGCTGGTAATGTGCCACGTGCAAATGGGTGGGGATCAGCAAAAGGATATTTCCAGGGTTTTATTTGGGAGCTGCTGCATCAATGAGGCGAGTGGAAGGGTGCTCCTTTTTGAAAGTGGTAATACACAGTCCCGTCTATATTATTATATAGAGCCTGTGTTGCTCCCAGGTGAAGTGCTTAGGTGCTTTTTGGATTTCTGTTCAAACAATCTGTATAGACAATATTATGAGAGTCCTACTCCCAAAGTCTTGTGACACGGAAAGTACTCAATACCAGAGAAAGGATTATTCCATCAATAAGGGATTGTCCATGAAATATCCCATGCCTTCTAATGATGCTGCAGGAGACACAACAGTAAAAGTACATAACTTTGCATTTTGTAGTAGAAAACTGCTATGATATTGTTGAACAGAACCTGATCATCACATTTCCAGCAAAATACCACAAAATAGTCTGTGGGCAAGGAGCTTTGCAATTCATGAGAGAGAACGTTTTATACAAACAAATGTCTTATCCCTGGCTTACACTTCATATTTTGTTTAAAGTGTGATACTACTAACAAAAATAACTCTAAAAATAATGCTTTCTTGTCAAGAGATCTATTTTCTCACTATATATTCATTACCAGCTTATTTCAGTAACAAAACCACTTTTTATTGCATTTTAGTTGAGAGTAGTATAAATTGTATGTGGTGAGCTCAGCTCCGTTTCTTTACATGCAGCGTCAGCAGAGTGTTAACCAATTTCAAATTGCAGCCCCAGCCAGCAAATACACTGAAGGTTGATTGTGTTCTTTACTGCCTCAGAAGGGATAGTGTCACTTATGGAAGTTCATTGTTGATGCTGATGTGAAATAGGATTCAGGTTGTCTTAGAAATCAAGCAAAGATTTGAAATGCTACCAGATTTTCCTTGTGATGTCTAACCTGATTTTTCCCTGCCTCTCTTGCATGCAGTGTGATTTAAAATTAATGCAGAAATTGCAGGCCCCTCCTAAGATTAAAAAAGGTGAAGGAGGGAGGAGGGGAGGGCAAACACAGAGGAGAAATGAGCAAAACTCCCTTAGTCAAAAATAAATACTGAAAAATGTTTAGGTATGTAACATTTTATACATTAATTTGCTGCTAAACTAACTTCAGCACTGTCTTGTCAAATTCTTTACTACCATATGATGTTACATTTTAAGAAGACTGGCAGATTTACAGCTCCTCTTCTTAGCTACAGGGTAATTCTGCACCTCCTACACTGAACTGGCATTGTACCGGAGCAGTTTCTGTTCCTGAGCTTTGCTGATCTTCATGTTGTGTTTGAGAGTGACAGTAGGCAGTAGACTTATTACGGGGGAGGGAAGGAGGAGGGAGGAGTTGTTTTTCCAGGAGTGTGTGTTCAGGTTTAAAACCTGAAGCATGTTTAAAAGTTTTTACACAATTAGGGAGAGAATGTTTATTAGTGACTGCATAAACATAGAAGGAATCTCTTGATGAAATTCTGTACAATTTAGACATAGAACAAGAAGAAAACTTCAAGTAGCTGAATGATTTATGCTTATCTTCTGTTACTGCCATTCTTCACTTTTAGTGCTGTATTTGTGAACACTGGGTATATTATCCATAAGTATAGGGCGACGTGTAAGCAACACAATAGAAAACTTAGTAAGACAAGAGGAAAGACCAGTTTTAACAGAAAGTGAAGTGTAGTCATACACAATGGAGAAGAAATGGTAAATGGATGTTGATCTCACTACGGTAATGACTGGTGAAGCCACGTTATTTTCTGGTGCCTCAGTTCCTCTATATACAATGTGGGGTAATGGCTCATATGTTCTGCATGGTATGTTGATTAATTAAAAACACAAACAAAGCTTTAGGTATATTGAAGTAGATATTTTAAGGATAAAAAAATCTAAGACTATAAATAAAAATAGTTTCTAAAAATTAAATGGACTTTAATTATTAAACTTTTTGTGTTTGAACTGAAAGAAAAAGAAATTTAAGATAACATTTTTCTAAGAAATGTGCACATGATTTTGTAACCTGTGTTAACAGGAGTGGCAAGGAGTAGGTAGCTAAAAGGGCTGAGACACTGTGGCCGAACTTCAGCTTATTGTAAAGACTGGCCAGTTTCTAGCCCTTGTTGGACATAGAGTTACTAAATATTTTGTCAGTGAGTTGCATGCAGATAGCACATATTACCGGATAGAGTTATAGTCTAGAAGAAAGGGAAGGCTGATTGGAGTATTTCTTGATGTGCTTTCCCAACCCAGTGTCTACATTTCTGTGAAATGCATATATTTACTTTGGCAAAGAAAGTAGCTTCATGTAATGACCAGAATCTAGTAGTTTACCAAGTATATGAAATAATGGTTGGGTTTTTGTTTGTTTAAACAGTGTTTTACCTTTAGTTAAATGTTTGTGTATAACTGGGGTTGTATAGATAAATAATATGACTAAATAAACTGTGGAGGACTCCAGTAACTGACTCTCCTAAATAATCTATATTTTCTGAAAAGCTACCACTTACAGTATGAAGCTTTTTATCCTTTCACCTCTCATCTGGTAGTGATCTGCTTTGCCCTTTATTCCTGCAGAAAAGCGAAGGAAGCAAACCTTAGATACTTCAACCAGTCAGATGACCTTATTTCCACCTTAAGAAAAAACTTACTGACTTACTTAAACTTACTGGAGAGTGCTTCTGTGAAGTACCCATTTCTTATCGTTTAATTTTATCTTATTTAATTTTCTTATATACAATAGTGATTCATGAACACAGCAGAGATTACTTTTCTTAAAATACTGTGTGATATATCCTGGTTTAATGAAAGTTTTCATTTTTAATTAAATTAGAGGAAAAGGCTCCCATCCTTTTTCCTTCTCCTCAGGGGAGATAACATTGTGCCATGTTATTAGCAAGTTTCCCAGGGGCGCTTTTTTGCTTTGATGAATTTGTCATAGTCAAGGAACACTGGAAGCTGGTGGCTTACCAAAAGGCATGAATTTTAGATTTATGTTACAACCTCTGTATGTTAAAATTTAAGTGTGTTGATAAACCACCAAGAAGGACGTGTTTCTGGTTTAGATTTAGCTAGATGTTGTGTTCTCTGGTACCTATTGCATAAACCTAATGAACTTTAGCTTAGAGAAAACTAGAAGGGGAAAGGTACTGAGGGGGAAACGAGGGGGAAAGGGTCATAAAAGTAGTCTTCAAATACATAATTAAGTTACTAGAAAGAATGAAGTGTACCATTCTAACAGTGAAGAAAAGATTCAGTAGTGGACTCAAACTGCATCAAGAAAGTTTCAGGTTAGTCTTCAGAAAAAACCCTTTCTAACAGTAAGGATAAAGCAGCTCTGGACCAGATTGCATGAGGAAACTGTGGATCATTGATCTTGGTAGAACACAGATCAAATGAGTTATCTATCAGAAATTGCTGTGTCTGATTCTGCCTTGGGAAAACATCCTGCAAGATGTATTTTTCTGAGTTCATATATCTTTAATGAAAAAGTCTCTTAATAAAAACCCTCAATGCTGGAAACTCGTGCAACAGTTTGTACCTCCAAATGTGTTGGAAATGGGATTGAAAGCAGACACATTTCTAGATATTAACTGTGACTCTTAATATGGATATTAGTAACCTAGTAATTGCTTTAAAGTTGCGGAGATTGGTTTGGTTTTGGGTTTTGAAGAAGGCTATTTCAGCTGTACTCTTTAAATAAATGCTGGCAAGAGGGTACTTAGGACAATTTTTCAATAGTTGGGAATATTCACTTAATCTTTCACACAAGTATGTATATGTTAAAAAGCAAAGAAAAATCCCCTCCTCTCTCCGCCCCGATTTTGTTGATTAGATTCTAAAGTGCCTACAACTTCTTCTAAAGAGAAAACATTTTATTTCAGGAAATATGTTCAAGTATAATCTAAATCATTCCTTCTCAAGGAATAAACACTTCTAATACAAGACAATACATGCAGTTCTTTGCTTGTTTTTCAGAAGTGCAGGGAACTGCTACTGCCTATGTTTGTGTGTTAAAACTAGGCAACATAAAATCTGAGGTTTTGTGTAAACTTTTATGAGGCTATTAAATCACTTGGGTTGGAGAGGAGTGGCAGAAGAATCTGGACTTTCTCTTCAACTGTTTTCTTCGGTTCACAATTTGACCAGCTCCAGGAAATTAACTCCACCTGAAAAAGAGCTTTGTCTGTGCAGTATCATTTCTGATATCTCCACATGATAGAAATTGGGGAGTGAAAAAACAGCAGTCAGAAATGGTCAAAACAAGGCCACTGTCTAATTGTTGTGGTGCATCTCAAGATCTATGGTAAGGCAAGTCATTATGGTGACTGGGGTTTGGAAAAGTCCAGTGGAGAGTCTTAAAAGCTAAGCAAAACTGGTAGTATCAGGGCAAGTGAAATCTGTTGCAGACTACTGGGAGGGAATGCAAGTTTGAAATTAAATTTTAAACTCCTGATTAGATGCTTATCACTGAACCAATGAAGTTGAAGGAAAAAATGCTGTCGCAACAGATTGCTTTTTCAAATCATCCACTCAAAATTCATCAACAAGCAAAAGAACAAAAACAATGTTAAGATGCATGAGAGAGATGTAGAAAAATAATACAAAAAATATTATAGTTCTAGAATAGGAACTTGATGCTACTTTTTTCTGGAGTTCTTTTTGCAGATGGTCTGCTCCTCTCAAAAAATATTATATATATAAAAAAAAAAGATAAAAAGCGCAACAAATATTTGAAGCGTGAAAGATCTTCCATGTAAAGAGACAGCATGATTAGGATATTTTAGTTTCAGAAAAGATTGAAATAGGACAGAGCGAGATCCTTATCCTTCCTTATACTGTAATGTAGGACAGACAATGTAAAGGAAAAGAATGTAGTGAAGCCAGTAGCTTTAAATAATCTGTTACAAAATATGTTTGTGCCATTTTGACAAGGTACCATCACCTAGGGCTACATATCTATGCACAAAACAAGAATACTCAGGATTTGTAAGACAGAAATAAAAGCTTTTAAAAATGCATAGCTCTAATATGTTTTTGCCAAATGATTTGTAGTTGTAATGCATCTGGTGACTGAACTCATCAGAAAACAAAACAACATAACTGATTACTCCTAGCAATATTTTGGAAATTAGTGGCAAAGGCTGCCTCTACTCTTGGAAATTGAAAATGCTGGGGTTCAGAACCAAGTAGGCAAACTGTTATCTGTAGCTTTGAATTGCTGGAGCTGCCCTGGCAGTCTTGACTAGATCCTAAAAGATTCTTGTGCATAATGTGGGAATTAGCTCATTCCCAGTGCTGTTGCCGCAGATGTTGTCAGATGTCATCTCCTCCTGGAGGATGAGGAGTACAGTGGACATGGTCAGATCATGCTGGCTGAACTCAAACTCAGAAAACAAGCCATAGAACTGCTAAGCTTACTAACTGAAGTTGTAGCCACAATGATTACTAGTTTAAAATCAAAATAACTTTAGGTATATGAGGGCTGAATTCTATCAATCCCATCTATAGAGAAAAAACAAGGACGTATTTCCCACTTTCCATTGTTAGATGCAGCAGAGGTCTAAATTGCCATGATTTCATTTAAAGGTTTTGCAAGACAGTAGGTGCTTATGTAGGCCCCCCCTCTTCAAAAAACGAAATGTGAGAAAATTATTTTCTCTCTATTTTGTGACTAATTTTCTCTTAAAACCCATGACTTGAATCTCTAGTGAATATTTTTTTAATAAAACTTAATAGCTTTCCAATCACAGATGTCAGAATGCTTGTATGCTTTTGTGTGTTAGGAAAAAGGACAAGATGATGTCTCAGGAAAAAAAAAATATTAGATTTTGTTCTTTGTATCCCAATTAAATGTCTTGATTCAAAACCTACACTTAAAACTGGGTTATTCTGGGAAATCACCTGCCACATGAAACATCTTGAAATAAGTTTGGGTTTTTCATTTCTGTTCCAATACAGAAAAAAAATATATTTCAAGGATATAAAACTTTACAAGATACAACAAAGCTATGGTTTTTTTCTTCTGGACTATAGCAATTACAAAGAATGGTTGCCATTACTCTAAAAACACAGATCCTAAACTGTATTTCCTTACCTCTGTTTCTACAAGTGAAAACTTGCTTAAGGGTAAAATACAATATTGAATGAACACCAAAATAAATATGTTTTTATTTATTTTCAAATTACAGGCATAAAACAAGGCACAGAGGAAAAAAACGACTCAATTTCTATCTTTTCAAAAATACTACTGTTACAAATAATACTAACTGCAACTGATTGTATAGAATTCTGCAGTTGTTCTGACAGTAGCTTGGGTGCTGTCACGAAGGTGTATACCAGAGAGTTTTAACCCAATGTGGACCAAGTTTGCCCTTGCTACACAATGAAACTCTACAGTGTACACGGGCAAACAAACCAGTGAGCAAAGAATTACAGCATTTGCTTCTAGAGTTATCACAACCATTGATTTAATATTGTTCACCAAGTGATAGGGCAGCGCATTTTTAGCAAAATTATGAGTGTGACAGAAGGAAACAGCGGTGTGAACAAGCAGCGAATCACTCTGGCTCTGCAAGGCTGATGTTCAGCTGACCACTTACACAGGAATTACACAGGAGCAGAATTCGCTGCTCTTGTGCTTTCCCCACAATCTAGGAGACAATATTGAGGGGAAAAAAATAGGTGAACAAATGGTAGCATGAAATAAGTCCATAGTAGGTTCCTTATAGATTCCCCTGAAATAACGAATTGTATTTGGAGGCCTGCTTTGTCTTTTTTCTCCGCAGGGAGTTTCTGCTTTCCTGTACACAGGAAAAAATGTGGTATTTTGTTGTTAATTCCTGGTAAACTTCAGCTGAGGAAATGGACACGGAAGAACTGCAGAGGACAGAGCTAGCATAGCATACTGATGCGTGTGTCTAGAAACTTGATGTGTAAAAATGTATTTCAGTGAACAATGTAATTATTTCCACAAGCACCTCAGTGTTGGCTATGCATATAAACATTGTCTCCATTAACATAATGTTATCATTGTCTGTGAGTGACGCAGAACTGCATAGTGCATCAAATTAGTATCATATGACTCCTGTTCACCTACCACAGCTGCAATTAATCTCCAGTGTTTAGAAGATATAGAATATAATATAGGAACATCTCCATAGTGCTGTAGCGTACAGTGGAGGACTCTCCAATCTAGTGGTGGGCTAAGCCAGTAAAGCCTGCTCGGGCCCAGAGGTTTTTGTGCAGCTCTGAGCCTGACCTGACAAAGCCTGCTCAGAAACTACTGGCAAAGTACTGGGGAGAGGAAGGGATCAAAAGACAAGAGCAAACTAAACTGTAATATTGCTTTCAAACCTAAGCTGATTTATTTAGGGCTAGCTTTGCCTCTTTGCACTCGTAGTGTAAGTATAGTTCCAGATAGTTTTCAAACATTAGCAACTAGAAAACTCATCATATATGATACCCATTCTTTAGTGTTTAAAGAAGTCCTAAATAATGGATGCTTATTGGCTGTTATGAAATCACAACACAGATTGCTTATATAGCTGGTAAAGAAAGCAAGTCTTCTATGGGAAATCTCAATACTCTATATTAAAATAGTGTTAATTCTATGTGGGAGCAAAAATGGCACTTTTGAAAGAAAACTCTGAGCATTTGGAATTCTCATTGCGGGGATAGAGTAAATGACAAAGCTCTTTTAGTTTTCTTTAAATAATGCGCACCAGCTTGTATACAATACACGGGGTGTCAGGTGCTATTCCATAGAACTAGTTTTAGTTCTAAACTAATAAAGCAGTCTTGCAGAATGAGGAACTATAAATGAGGGAGAAAAACCCCACTGAAACCCAGCAATCAGCAACAGATCTTCAAAATGAAAAGAGGCTGAGTTGCTTAAGTGTGCTGTCTACTTAATGCTTTGTACTGGAGATTGCATCAAATGCTGCAATCTGATTAATTTAAATGGCAAGTATGAACATCCTAAAGTTGGTAGCTTAAGAAGAAAGATGTAGTACTTCCTTAGCATTTTAGTTATTTATTTCATGGTTTAGGTTTTTACTTTCCAAAAGTACTAATTTTTAAATTTAATGAACTTCATGTTTTTTGTGAATTTTTAAACAATGTAGTTTGGACAGGTAAGATAACGGAAGAAAGTGCCTTGCAGAGGGATGACTTAAGTAACCCTATACATACTGTAGTGAAGATACTAAGTTCCTAATGCATATATTGAATAGTAACCTAGGTACTTGGGAGAAAAAAAAAGTGATACATCATCGTATCAACCTGATGAAACTCCCTAATATGTCACATATGAGCATTGCCTAGAAACAGCTTGCTGAACATGCCCTTTTTTCTGGCAGTGTTACTGAAAACCAGATGAGCCATAATTAAAGCTGGGTCACAAAGGAGAGAAACACTGGTTTTAATCATTATGCCACTTATATTTGCGCAAATTAGTAAATCAAATGCTGTTGTGTGAAGGGCAGAAGTAAAACCTTTTCAGTGCAGCCTAAATCTGATAAACATTTCCCTTTAATTGTTTTGGGTGAACTACAGACATATAATCAATTAAGGTCTCTGCTGAAAACAAACAAAAAACCTAGTAACTTTTTCTGTAAATTGTACATCTTTATCGTGCTTCTGTAGCATTCACATTCCCTAGATTCTTTGCCCATGTGTGGGGAAAAAAAAATATATCAGAAATATCATTTTCCAGTACTTCATTGCTATTTTGTTACTAGTATGCGGTTACCAACAACTATAGGACAAGTTATGAAGCCATCTTGTTAAAGGTAATATATAAGACCAGTAGATGGCCATTGGCAGCATCTTTGTGCTGGTATGCTGCACAAGAGCCCTACCAACATCTTTGCTTTTTTCTGCTGGCAGCACAGAGTGCTTCATTAAACAGGGTCCCCTTTTAATCAAGAGCTTGTTTTGAGTCTCTTGAAGGGAACTCTCCAGAGTCATGTGTTGGTTATATTTATAGGAAAAACAAAGCCAAAACCTACTTATTTTGACAATTTGACAAAAAGGTCAATACTTCTTGGCTTTTACTCAGCACTTTCTAAATAATCCTGGAGATCAGACAGGTACCTAGAGGACTGATCTCAGATACAGATATTTATTGCTAACAGGTACTTTCACTCAGAGATTCTTGGTGATAATCATGAAATTAACACATTGCTCTGTCTTGTCAGTCAGTCTTCTGAACTTTGCCATTGTGGTGGTATCACTCCACACAGTTTACTTTGACCAATGTAGCTGATGGAAAATTGCCCAGTGACCCCTTTCAATCATCTCTTCTTCCAACAAGTCTGCATCACATTCGTATTTCAGAGTTGTGTCTGTGTTTGGCATGTGTGCACAGAGCAGGACACTATGCAGTCCTTGTCCTAAGTGTTGGGGGAGACGTGGGAGTGTGCTGTCTCACCCAAGCAGGCTGAAAGGAAAACCAGGCACATAAGCATGCAGAGTTCATCCACACTGTATCCTTCAGACTGGAAAATGAGGTGACCAGACCTGCGTAACATGAACATACCTATACATGTGGTTTAGCATAGCTGCGCCTTATTCTTGGAAGAATAAAACTGTGGGATGAAAGGCAATCTGGACTGGCAGAGCTGTAAGAAGAAAAGGCATAAACAGGGTGTGTTCCAGTAACCATTAACTGGGCAGAGGTACAGGACTGGGGGTTGGGAGGCTTTTATAACTTGGAGGACAATCATACAGTATATCTGCTCTCAGTCCATGACTAAAGAAATTACTTATTCCCTCGTATTCCACTTCTTGCAGGGTACAGCACTACACTTTTGTGTGTACTCTGATCAAAATGAATATTTCACTTCAAAGTTATGGAATCAGAGGATTAGGAAAAGAAGAAAAGAAAATCTGTTTCTTACAGAAATAGTTTAGAACCTGCTGATGTTAAAAGTGTTCAGCAAATTTAAAACTGGAAAACCACTTGTCACACCATTTAGTGGTTCTAGTCCATTCCCTTATTTATATAGGATACTTCCTTATTGATGGTTATTTACACTTTGATCTGTTATCTGTAGTCTGCCAAAAGTTGCCTGTAACAAGAAGTCTTTTTAGGACATGTGAAACTAGCCAGTCCTTTTCAGTGTTATTTGTCCTGATATTCATGTCAGGTGTGTGGGTTTTTTTTTTTCTTTAAAGCTATAAATTATGCTATTTCTAGTTATTTGCCTGTTTAGATGCTGCAACTTTTATTCTTGTTTTTAGCAACAGATAGTTAAACTGTGTTCTTGAACTGAGTTTAACTTTCAAACATCTCAATCAGTTCCGTACATGTATTGCTTATTGTTTTCTGCGGATAAAATTCATTTTAACATAAAAAGCTAATACTGGGTTTGTGCCGATTAATTCTATGAACCTTGTAATAATATATCCATTGCAGAAAACATAGTTTAGCAGGTGGACTGCTATCTATCACCTTTGATACTGACTATGAGTGCTATCCTATGTCATATTCAAAGTAGCAGCCTTATTACTGAAGTGATAAATATGCCTATCTGTAATAGGAAAAAGCTCTGCATCTGTTTTCAACTATTTATTTTTTTAACTAAACCTGAATGTGAGAAATGAAAGGCAAGCATACAAATGTTTAGTATGTGAAATGCTGTATAGAAAGTCCCTTTGAGCTATTAAATAGCTGAAATATGCTACTGTTGCATGCAGATTTGCATATCCAGTGTGTTCGAAGAGTTCTAAATCTGTAAATGATAATGCTAGCTGATGGAATCTGACGCAGAGAAGTCATATCTTGTCTGTGATTCCACCCACAAAGTAATGAAATCTATAACTCATATCAAATTCTTCCAAAGGCGCATAACACTCCTTATGCTGATCTACTAAAATGTGTGAATCGTGTTCTACTGAGATTTTACTGCTATATACTATATCACAGACAATGATTGAAAGTAGACACTGGCATGTTCTAGAGAAAATTATAATCAGAAGTGTTCTCTCTTGATATTTCATCAGCGTGTATTTCTGTCCTCTAACACAGTCTAATTTACCTTTCCTTTTCCCCTATTTTCTAGTAACCTAATTTAAATACCAATCTTACAAACGCTTTTTTAAACTGTATAAAGTCATTGGTCTATCAAACTGACCTATCATATTTATTTGGTGACATTATTCTGAATCTAGTGGGTTCTTCCAGATGTGTTAAAACCATTGCGGAGAGAACCACCAGGAAAGCAAAGTGTTTTAAATACTGTTTTCATTCCACTGAGCAGAGGTATTAAGTTAATATATAGAGAACACAAAATTGAGTAAAGCTCATTAAATTACACTTCTCTGAACAACCTTTTTGAACTGAAGTAGTCAGTAAGGGTTCTACAGAGAGATTATGGATGTGTTTCTGTGGATGACTGCAAACAGAAGACAGCTCATTATGCTTGTGCTCAGAGCTCACCAGATGAGAACTATCTGCAGTTCAGAAGCTGTGTAGCTCTAATTGCACAGCAAAAAGTGATGTAAAAAAAAAAAAAAAAAAAAGCCCTGTTTGACCATCTCTATCAACATAAAATTAGCTTCCTCAAGGAAGCTTACCTCCAATCGAGGTGCTCTGAACTCCTAATCTGTTTCTTTTCCAAAATTTGAGATATCTAAATTACCTGATCTGTACTTCACAGAGTTCTGTAGGCTTGTATATTTTTGCAAGTGCTGGCAGCCACCACTGTCATGATAACACAAAGGTTCCTGTCACCCGAGATCTAGGATTTAGAACGAATGTATCTCTGTCCCACCTTTCTTGCATAACCAAGTTGGTTTTGTCAGGATGTGCCTAATGAAACCGACACAAAGTGTTTTGAGCAATGAGATGCTGTTAAGGTCTGCTTTAAACCCATTGATTAAAGCCTTTTCTTGGATAATGGAAGATGGTATCACACCTCTTCCTTACAAAATCTTTTATCAGGGGTTGGAGTAGAGGTTATACTCATCTCAGGTGCTATTTAAATGCCCCTTATGTAAGGCTTTTAGCTCTTCTTGCTATGAAAGTGTTCTGGTTTTCACACTTGGATATTTACTGACCTATACAGAAGGGTGTACATAGTTGACCTTATGGTAAAGTGAATAGTGCACACATGTTAAGACTCGGTTTTAAGGTCTTCACAATGACTAGATGCTCATGTAATACAGAACAGAGAGACTTACAAGTTACTTTTAAATGCAAGCTGTTCGGGTACTCTCTTGAACTTCAAATGCTTCATTTAATAAGGCAAAAGAGGCATCTGGAGATGTTTGGGTTTGGTTTTGTTTTTTTTTTTTCTTTTTTTTTCCTTCCTATTAAGGTGAGTGGCTTCCCACTGAGTTACTGGGCTTGAATGTGGGCTGCTTTTTCACTTTTTGAAACAGTTTTCTGAGAAAGGACTAGTTGGTGTAGCCACCTGATCCTAGATATGATTCAAGGCTGTGAGCCTATAGGGAAGCGAGAACATTAATTCCAGTCTTTTTTTATTTTTCTCAGAGATTCTTCTCAAGACTTCTGTCCACCAAGCTTAGATAACTTCCTGCTTAGTATGCTAGCCTCTTCCCATAGTGTGCTAATCTTTCTCATGCGCCATATAGGATGTTTAGGTGTCTTAACATGTGACTGAAGTTTACAGTTGCCATGGGTTGCACCACTGGATTTTTGAAGTTCACTTTGAACAGGAATTAATCTTCATAGCACTGAAACTTAAATTAGCTAATTCTGCCTAAAGAGGTTGGAAAGGTTTCTGGAAAGTAGATAGGATTAATACTGTGTGAGAGATTAGATTATATCCTGAATTTGTTTTTTTTTTAAGAAACACTGATGAGTTGTCAGAAGCATTCCAATAGCTCCAAAAGTTGTGATGTTAGCAGTTATGACTGTCTTCTTTCCTCATCCCTTTCAAGTAAGTAACAGTCAACAATAAGTTGTAGAGGGGTGCTATGCAGCTGGTTCTGAATGGTGATACAAGTATTTTCCATATGTGTAAGGAAACAAGAGACAAACATTCCTGTGTTTTCACAAGACAAGAGAAATGAAGGCTAATGCAGAGATCATTTCATATGAACAATGCACTCTTCTGTCTTGCATCAATATTGCAAAATCAGCACTTGGCAGAAAACGTCGCTCCCCACTGTGACACTTTTCACACTAAAACTTGTTTCTCTAAGTACATGGTAAGGTTGTCTGCCCAATAGGGAATAATCTGAATTTGTCAGAACAGAGATCAGACTTAGCTTTTGTCATTAGTTTTGAACTAAAGAAGAAAAGTTGAAGAATTGTGATAAAGTTACTTGTGGAAATGCTCTGTTTTGTACAACTTCATAGCTCTATAAATCTGTAAAAAGTTCACAGTAAGTTCATCTAATATATTCCCTACAGATGAGCAGGGTGTGAATTGTCTTTCAAAAAGAATTATCCTATTGAAGGAATTGATTTCTTTATTGACTTTAGGGCGGTACTCTGATGATCTCTTATGCCAGATTCTTTTATCTCAGAAAAGTTTCAAATTTGAAGGAAGTAAATTAGGATCTCTAACTGGATACAAAGTTTTGTGTGGTTTTGTGTCTGACAAAAACAGTAGAGAGGAAGGAGAATACAGCAGCAGATGTGACTTGTGATGTAAATCCCATTTTTGGCCATTTAATTTAGTAGTCTATCAGAATAATAACACAGTATTTTGTGATCAAGTTAACTTACAAATGTCAATCACTTTTTTCCTGTGCTGAATCACGTAAACAGAAAATGTGTAATAACAATACCTGAGTCATCAGTGTCTTAGTGTAACATAAATGTTAAGAGCTTCTCCAACCTGAACATTCAGTCCTAGTTATCATTATAGATTCTAGAGGCATGTGTCTTTAATAAAGCATATACATTTTTTCTGAGCTTTTCCTAAGGTCCCCTAAATGAAGCATTTATCCAGTCGTTTGTATCACAAATAGGAAGTTCATTTTATAGTATAGTGTATGGGGGGAATCAAAGACATTGGGATTGTTAAGCCATTTCAACATCAACTGCATAACACCTGTGTCAAATTGTAAATTAATCTGCTGTAATTGCAATAGTGATACCAGTAACATATGGGACTGCTATTTATATTATAGTTTGTGCTTACGTCTGGTGAAGATAGGTGTAGGTGTAGAAAAGACTAACAGTCAGCCATCACCTTCTAGTTCTCAGTCTATCTCTGCAACACATATAAAGAGAAGTAATCTTGCTGGTTGATCATCATATACAACCTCTTTCAGAGCAAAACAAATGTTCATTTCAGCATGCAGAAATTGGAACAAGTGTGGTAGAAGGCCAGCATGGATGAACAGAGAGCTCCTGACTGACATCTAACATAAAAAGGAAATATGAAGTAGGTGGAAGCTGGGACAGACTGTTTGAGAAGAGTGCAGAGACATTGTGTGTGCACTTAGGAATGAGTCAAGAAGGCCAAAGCTTGATTGGAGTTGAAACTAGTGAGGGACCTGAGGGGCACCCAGAAGGTCTTCTGTAAGTGAACCAGCAGCAAAGAGGAAGCTAAGGAGAATGTGGGTCCTTTGCTCAGTGGGACAGGGGACTTACTGGTAAGGGACAGGGAAAGGTTGAAGAACAGGATAGGATAGAATAGGCCAGGCCAGGCTAGGGCATTGACCACCTCTCTAGGAAGCCTGTTCCAGTGTCTGACCACCCTCTTGGAAAAAAATCTTGCTAAAGTCCAGTCTAAATCTTCCCTGGTGCAGCTTTGAACCATTTCCACACACCCTGCCACTGAATCCACCACCTTCCCTTCATCCACTAGGTGAGTGATCTTACCATAGAAGATACTCAAATTAGTTAAATGAGATTTTCCTGTTTTGAACCCATGTTGTCAGTGCCTGACGGTTGCATTGTTCCTCAGTGACATTTTTGGTTCACTTTTCACTGGTAAGTTTTGCCCTTGGGCTTCCCAGGTCCCTGAGACTACTAGCAGAGGTTGTGGGAGTGAGGCAGTTTCTACAGTAGAGGAAGGTAGTAGGGCTCATTTAAACCAGCTGGACTCACACAAATCCATGGTACTGGATGGGGTATACCTGAGGGTGCTAAAGGAGCTGGCTGCTCTTTTTGTGAGACTGCTTTCTATCATGTTCAAAAGCTGATGGTAACTGAGGGAGGTTCCTGAGCACTGAAAATAGGCAAAAAACATTTTCATCTTCAGTAGGGGCACAAAGAAGAATCAAGGAAACTGTCAGCCTCAGCTCAGTCCCTGGGAAGGTTGTGCAGTAAGTCCTCCTACATATAAAAAAACAAGAAGGTGATTGGAAGCAGCCAGCATAGATTTACTAAGGGTAAATCATGCCTGACCAACCCCATTGCGTTCTTTTGGGTGACTGACACTGTGGACAAAGGGAAGAGCAGTGGATGTTATTTATCTTGACACTAGTAAGGCCCTTGATACCATCTCACATAGTCTCTTTATTAGCAAATTGGTAAGATATGGGCTAGACAGGTGAAAAATAAGGTGGATGGACAGCTGGCTGAACTGCTGGAATGAAAGAGGAGTAACCTGGGATGCAAAATCCAGCTGATGCCCAGTAACCAGTAGCATTCCTCAGGTATCGGTACTGGGACCAACTCAATTAAATGTCTGTTGTAACGATCTGGATGAAGGGATGGAGTGTAATCTTGGCAAGTTTGTGGACAACATCTAATTGATGGTGCCAGGGTAGCAGCAGTTGAGCTTCCAACAGAATGACCTGCACTGGCTAGTAAACTGGACTGTCAGGAATGTCATGAAGTCCAATAAAAGTAAATGCAAAGTCTTGTATTGAGGATGGAATAACCCTATCCAACAGTGTAGGCTGCAGCCTGCCTGTCTAGGAAGAAGGTCTACAGAAGAGGGGGTGGGAGCACTTCATGTACGAGGAGAGGCTGAGAAGGCTGGGCCTGCTGAACTTTGAGAAGGCAAATGGGAGACCTTATTGCTGTCTATAGCTACTCAATTGGAGCATAGACAGAAAGTGAAACAAGGCTATGTGGAAGTGCACAGCAATAGGATGGGGTAAAACAGACGGAACTTGGAATGTGGTAAATTCCAATTATCTAAAATGAAAAAAAAAAATTCCAATGAGGGCAGTCAAAAGCTGCAACAAGTTGCACAGAGAGATTGTCCATCTTTGGAGATGCTCAAGACTGTATTAGACACAGCGTTGGGCAACCTGATCTAAAGAGACCTACTTTTGGTAGGAAGTTGGACTGGATGACCTTGAAAGGTCCCCACTAACCTAGATTATTCTGTTATTCTGTGACTATTTCATCATTTCACATTGACAGTCATTGAGTTTTCTGCCAGAACACAAATTTCTATTTTTTTTCTTTAGTTCATTCACAGGCAAGAACTTTTAAACAGTGAGATAATTTTTCTTTCAGTTCTCAAAATGTTATTGACAGAAATCTAGTGATTTTCCAAGGATTGGTCTCAGCCTGTATTGGGAGATATTGGCTCTTATAGTGATTTTAACACAGGATGAAACTATGTAGGGGCTCAATTTGAGACTATTCAGATTTGAAGCATAAAATGTTTACTATTCAAAACAAACATGTCAAACATTTATCCATGAAACTTGAAGTTCCTTTTGGTAGTGGAACTTTTGTAAGAATTCAGTGTCTTTTTATAAATAATTTAAATTCAAGAAAGGCTACTCTCCTGAACATAACTTTCCCCCCTTTTTATTTGCAGAAAATATTGAACATGTAAGTGCATCTTACTGGACCTGAGGTTGCTTTTAGAAATTTTGTGTTTATTGCATATGCTTTATAGCACATATAAACTTTTTTCTCAGTGTCGTTTTTCCCATGATGTCTTGTGGAATCTTTGAAGTAATCAATAGTTAGAGAGCTCTGTGCTCTATAACTTATAGTTTGAAAATCACTACTGTAAAGCACTGCAAATAGATGTTGTCTATTGAGAAAGCTTAGCTGATGTTTAACAACATCAGCTTGTTCTCCTGATAGGTTAAGAACATTAACACTACATATAATTTCCTCCATGATGTATTGGGACAAGTTTAAGCAGTAAGCAATATCTGGCACAGTTTTTTGTTGCTTAGCTAGTGTATATTGAAAATCTTAGCAAAATGCCCAGTATTCCTGAAATGTTTGAGCTGAGCTTCCTTTGGATAACATATGGTGTAACTTGTAATGTGTTGCATAGATTCATAGAAGTAGCATTATTGTTTATATCGAATTTACTGAGGTTTTGGTTCTTTATTTGCAGTCTTGCAATTTTCAGTAATCAGTGTTTAAAGGTTTCATCTGTAGCTGTTGAATCACTTGAGCAGTGCGTCTTCTGCCTTTAAGGTCCCATTTTTGCTGTTGCTGACTCAGCCTGACTAGCAACAGTGGTGACTTCATATTATGATAGGTGTGGTTCAAGATGGGAGTCCAATGCAAAATGTAACTGATCTTTTTGCCAAGTGCTATGAAATAATTCATTTGCTATGTTTCCAAATTTGTATGTAGCTAAAAATTCTTTTAAAGTAAGGCTATTGATTCACCTGGTTTCTGTTCATTTTCACAGACTTTGTAGCAATAAGCTGTAATGTATGTTATCAGGACAGAAACATTAATTAAGGCTGGGAGAACAGTGTCATATTTCTCAGCAGCCAGAAGAAATGTAGAACTCTATGAGTTTTATATATAATGTGTATATATATAGATGTATATATATAATCAGAGAAAAGTGTCTTTCTTCAGAAATCTCTTTAGCAATAATTATAGGCACAGATATAGTTAGGGACAGTGGAGATACCATTTTCAGCATTTTTCAGGTATATTTTTAGCAAGTTTATGTGATGATTACGTAGCAGTTGGTGTGAAGCCTGGCCAAAGGGACAATAAATGAAGAAATTAGACCAGACACCCAAGAAAGGTGAACCCTTCCTGAGGGATTTTCTCTTTAATTCAGTATTGATCACATTGTACCGCTCTGGAAATTAATCTAAAATGTAAAAGAATAAATAGTTCTTCCACAGCCTTTAAAGAAAGCAGAGAGATCATACATGTTAGAAGATTCAGGCTCCCCTTCTTCTCATAGTCTTTTTATTTAAACTCATGTCAATATAGAGTGGGGTAATGAAACTACAAAGTAGAATTGAATATATTTCATTATACGTTGCATGAACACAGACTGTGTATTGCACTTCAGGTAAAATAAAAATAAGTTCTCAGGATGTAGTTGGTAGTTAAAACATTGTAATTTGGAGGAAATTGGTTTTTTGCAAGCCACGGTCTAGAATTCAGTTTCATGTCATACGGTAATGTAACAAGAAAATCTACTGTTTTATTCCCACCAGCAATTTATGTGTTTGCTTTTCTGAATTATGGCTTGTTAATGGCAGCATATGTGTTACAAGAGACAAAAGCACTTTTGGTAAAGCTATACCCTTGTCCAAACCCAGCAAGCCAGTATGCCATCTCTCTTTCCTCAGAAATTGCCTTTTCCTGTCTACTGCTCTATCTTTCATGGAGATTTTTGATACTATACATTTTCCTGTTTTGATTTAACAGAAAACAAAAAAAAATTACTTTATTAATAAAATTTATTAAAAAAGAGGAACAAACCCCTCAGTAATATAATATATTTGATTGATTATGTCTCTATTGGAAGAAGTAAAGATTGCTGAGGCCTGCATTACTTATTTTTGTTGGCAGGGTCCCCTGAAATAAGTCTTCGCAATGAGTTTAGAATGTCCTGTTCATGGATTGTGCCAGCATTCGTTATTGTTTCTTAACAGGTTGTAAATCACTACTTCACATTTTCTTCTCTCCTTTTTTTCTTTTTTCCCCTTGATCGTTCATCTGTGGTTTTTTTCAGTCTGTAGACCACAGTGATGCTGTTTGCTGTAATTTGGAAACATGCTTTTTATCATATAATGAGATATACCTTTTGGATATCTACCTTTTGGTGATACTATAACAGCTTTATGCAACTATAAAGAATAACATCAGATTTTTAATAAATAACACTAATATTAAGAAAATATTCTGTTTTTCCAGAATTTATGAGCTAGCTGAAGACAGTAATGATTGAAACTTGTCATTTGATTCTTGTTTTCTGTAAAATTTATAGTAATACTAATTAGTTTTTCCAGCATAAAAAACCCACAGGAGTTCAGAAACTCTGTAGCTTT
Source organism: Phalacrocorax carbo (assembly GCF_963921805.1). Taxonomy (NCBI): domain Eukaryota; kingdom Metazoa; phylum Chordata; class Aves; order Suliformes; family Phalacrocoracidae; genus Phalacrocorax; species Phalacrocorax carbo. Next base: position 104,485,650 of record NC_087515.1, read on the forward strand.
TTCAATATTAAAAATGAGGTATGCTGCTATAATGAGATGAAAGACGTTACACCTGACCGTCTTGAATTTTTTGTCTGGATAAACAAAACTATTCGGATTTTTGTTGCAAATAATGGTGAGATTGAAGGTTGTAATGAAATCATGAAAAACAGACTTCAAGTGTGCAGAAGACCCATAAACATACAAACAGTGGACTAATTTAGTGTTATGGAGAAAAAGCAAATGAATTTTTGGCATTTTTTTTCTGGAAAAAAAGCTAAAAAGATAGGGAAAGGAGTTTGTTGGTAGTGCGGACTCTCCAGACGGTTGGCAGTCAGCAAAGACGAATGAATGAGGTAGCTGTCGTTTTGGAAATAGTGTCACTGAATTAACAGAGTACGGTAGCTGAGATGCCAGTGTTGCTGCTGTCAACATACTGCTTCTGTTTCTCAGGCTGTTTTGAAAAGTGTTTGGTCAGTTGTCCGCAGATAGACACCTCCTGTGCCATTGAGATGCATTCAGTGATGCTGAGCTCACAGGAGACATCTCTTGAACTGGGAGCACAACATGCTGATTCAGGTTAAAAGAGCCCCGTGTATCTTCACTTTGAGTAACCTTGTATGCGTCTGTGAGTATAAATGGGGTTCCATACTTTGCTATTTATATGCAGGGGAAACTGTCGGGTTTTTTCTCCTTTGTTTTCAGGACATTTTGTGACGGGTGTCTTGTAATAAAAATTCTATAGACCAAATTAGTTTTTTATTGACACTTCTACAATCCCTGTGCTTTCCCTGAGGAATGTTTTAACTTACTTTCATTTTGTTCTTTTGAAGATCAGGAAGATGCATGTGCTATGGAAGGCCTGCAGAAGCTGAAAACTTTAACATTTATTTATGTGTTCAGCATAGATATGACTGTGTTCATCCCACAGGTACAAAACCGAAATGGCTAAGCCGGTAAGAGAGTTGCTGTAGATTGTTTTCATAGTTGATGGAAAAAATACAGAGACTCACTTAATCCTAACACATGAATCATGCTGTGAAGGTTTTTTTTTTCCCCCTCTCCTGATTAAAAAGTGCCTGGGATGACTTTGACATTCCAGTTAAGTGCCTACAACCATTAAGGATAAACAAGGACTATATTACCCTGGAAAGAAAATGGGACTATTTCCACTGCCTAAGAATATAAAGCATCAAGCTAAGTCTCATTACATATTTATTTACTTAGTCTATATTCCCTGCATTACATTCCCCATTTTTATGTCATAGTGCCTTTAAGGTATCAGATAACTCAAGACATTGGCATTTGGCCACACTCCAGCCACGTTGCCAATTACTGCCGTATATTGGTGAAATATATGTGGATAGCTTTTGGTTACACATCCATAAAGTATACCTCTACTCTGTGGACAGTAAATGCTAACTTTTACAGAATAATTGTGGGAAAATGGAAAATTTTCAATTTTCCTGTAAGTGTATTTATTTTTATCCTTGCAATTAATTGCAAAATTATTGAAAATAGTCTTTCTTCTACTACAATAAATACATTTAAAATGTATGTTTTGTTTGTTTGTAATTCAGGTGTTTTTTATGTAAGAGTGACACTTGCATGCAATCCATTAATATAAATATTCATCCTAATTTTGAAGGTGTTAAGACTGCAAAATTATTTATTTTCACTCATTTAAATTCACAGTAACTGTCAGTTTTAGTTACAAAACAGGTATTTGCATGCACAAATAGTTAAGGAAGTGCTATATTTTGTGGTCATTGTTCTATATTTATGATGGTCTGTGATATATTTTTAGTTTGGATGTTGACTTTATGGGATCTCTTAAGTTTTAATGCCTCAAGGTTTTAAAGTTTTGGGGTTTTATTTTTCTCACTGAAAAGCACAGTCATAATGATTAATTAGCATGCATTTACTTAGTAACCTGAAAAAACAGTCATGTAAGCCCAGGTGCAAACTCTTATACTGTGTGTATGAGTGAGTTTCCACCACCAACAGAAAGACAGCGCGAGTGTTGATACACAGAATTGTGAATTGCTACCTAGGTATTTTTCCAATGGGAGTAGGCAGATTGAGTCTGGATCCATTCCCAAGTAGCACTTTGAAGTCTTGAATTCTATTAGAGCAATTCAGGTTGTATGTCACATTTTCAACAGCTGGCTATTAAGATAAATAATGAAACAAAAAGCATAATAGGGGGAAGGACATCAGTAGGAAAGAAAAGTTCAAAATATGGGGTAATAGCACATTAAAATATTTTCCCCCCCCCCCATTTTGAGAAGTAGATTATTATTCAGTATGTAGGTGTAGTTTGTTGAAAGGAAAGGTACTGGATTTTCTAATGAGATAAGCATTATATCGTACATCTCACTATTTTTTTGGCACTCTTACACGGATGTTTCCGGTGGCTGTTTGCACCTATTTTTGATCTGTTCCAGTCTAACTTATTCAGACCATTTTGCTAATGGTTAAAGGGGGTAACTAGAGACTAAGGGGATCTTAGCAAGCCAAAGAAACTGAAGCAAGTTATAGTTCTCATGCTATATAAATGTCAGTGGTTTTAAACATTCCTAAAGCTTCACTAAACTGTTTAGATTTTATTTAAAATTTATTAGTTTGTCTAGCAAACATTCTCCTGTCTCATTCTACAAGTCATTTGGTATCAGATTTATTTGTAATGTATGCATATTGTGTATTATATATTTACATATCTTTACATCTATATATGTATATGTAAGTGGCATATATGTATATGTATATATTTCACTTAAAGACTGGAAGAGTAGAGAGCATTGCATATTTGCTGTGTCGCCCCCAAGACCATGCCTCTCTTCATAGTAACTACACGTTCAGCAAAAAAGTTTCTGGAATATAGGGCAGGGTGGGCTGAGAATAAGGGAGACCAAAAGAAAGAAACAGAGGGATGTGCAGCGCAAGCAGAGAGAGGGAGACCTGAGAACAGCAGGCTTGAGAGGCTAATCCTCAGAGGTGATGGGGAATCAGAGAGGGATGCAGAGGAGACTCTGCTCACATCGTTGCAACACACTAAGCCGTGGAGTTGTACTGCAGCAGCCCCGAGGGACGTGGTAGGTTCTGCATGGTTATAAACACAGTCTCAATTCTGCGTTCTCTTGTTGGAGAAGTCCTGGCTTCTAATGTCTGCGGTAGTAAAGCCTTCCTCCAGAAATCACTCTTTGTCAGCATGGGGGTGCTTGGTTTAAGGAAGAACTGCAGAAACATTGGCCTGAAAATCCTGGGTTGCTTACCACTTTGTCACAGCTTATTTCAGGAGGGATGCATCTGTGTGTAAAAACAGAGGAAGAATAGCATCTTGACTGAATGAAATTTTTATATAAGTGACAGCATATGAATTCAGTTGCTGGAGCTGAATAACTTTTGTAACAGATGCATCATGGAATACACCTTTTAAGATGCAAGTTCTTTGGAGCTGGTTTCATGTTTTGGAGCCCTTCATGTTTTTAACTATTGTGACAGAGGAATCAATGATTCAATTATTTCTAGTTAAATATATTTTTGTTTCCATTTAGGTATTTATATAAAGTATTTATAATTAATTCTGGAAGATGTTATTATGCTGTTTTAGTCATAATAAGAGAAAGATAGAAGTGAATATTATGGAAATGTCATTTAAAGTTCTGTTCTAAATGCTTGTGCATTCAGAGTAATCCTATAAAGCTTGCACATCGGTCAAAAATTCACATATTTCTTTGGGATTTTCTTTTTCCAAGAAAACCATACATTCTCAGTTTAGTGTTAAGATTAAAGGAGAGTGATGAATGATGCAATATGTGTTGAAAGATGTGCTTATTTTAGCTAAAACAGCAGAGTATGGCATTTACAGTTGCTGAATTTGAAGACCTGGGTTCTACTAATGCTTTTCTTCACAAATAAGAGGGACTCCAATGTGCATCAAGAATTAAACAGGGTGCTGAAAATCTCTGGTACCCTTTTATCACAGAAAAATATTACCTGTTATGTATTCAAAAAATCATAATGTTACTTAGATTTTACTCCTGACAAGATCAAAAACTAAGCCAGTGTACTACTCAGTGATTACATCAGTTGTTATTTGTATAGAAAATAATATTGGAATGGAAGATTAAAGTGCAGGATTTCTTTGGACTCCTTAAAACTGAAAGTTCAAAGTATTACAGATATGAAGATAGCACTAGTTCTATTCATTGCTTTATGATTATTCAGTTTTTCAAATACATGAGTAGTAAAAGGAAGACTGGGGAAACTGTGGGCCTGCTGCTGAACAAGGAAGGGGCCCTGGTAACGCAGGATGCAGAGAAGGCGGAGTTACTGAATGTCTTCTTTGCTTCAGTCTTTACTGCTAAGTGTGGCCCTCAGGCAGCTCAGCCCCCAGAGGGGAGAGAGAAAATTTGGAGAAAGGAAGAATTCCCCTTGCCTGAGGACGATTGGGTTAGAGATTCTGTAGGCAAAATGGATCCTCACAAATCCATGGTCCCCAATGGGATGCACCCATGAGTGCTGAGAGAGCTGGCGGATGTCCTTGCTGAGCCACTCTCCATCATCTCTGAAAGGTCATGGAGGACAGGAGAGGTGCCTGAGGACTGGAGGGTAGCCAGTGTCACTCCAGTCTTCAAAAAGGGCAAGAAGGAGGACCTGGGGAGCTATCGGCCAGTCAGCCTCACCTCCATCCCTTGAAGGGTGATGGAACGGTTCATCCTGGAGGTCACCTCCAGGCATGTAGAGGACAAGAAGGTTATCAGAAGTAGTCAAAATGGATTCACCAAGGGAAGATCATGCTTGACCAACCTGATAGCCTCCTATGATGGCGTGACTGGCTGGGTAGATGAGGGGAGAGCAGTGGATATTGTTTACCTCGACTTCAGCAAGGCTTTTGACACTGTCTCTCATAACATCCTCACAGGCAAGCTTAGGAAGTGTAGGTGAGATGATTGAACAATGGGGTGGATTGAGAACTGGCTGAACAGCATAGCTCAGAGGGTTGTGATCAACAGTGCAGAGTCTGGTTGGAGGCCCGTAACTAACAGTGTTCCCCAGGGGTTTGTGCTGGGTCCAGTCCTGTTCAATATATTCATCAATGACCTGGACGAAGGGACAGGGTGTGCCCTCAGCAAGTTTGTTGATGACAGAGAACTAGGAGGAATGGTTGATACACCAGAAGGCTGTGCTGCCATTCAGCGAGACACGAACAGGCTGGAGAGCTGGGCCGAGGGGGACCTCATGAAATTCAGCAAAAGTGCAAGGTCCTGCACCTGGGGAGGAATGACCCCATGTACTGGTACAGGCTGGGGGCTGAGCTACTGGAAAGCAGCTCTGCTGAGAAGAACCTGGGAGTGCTGGTGGACAGCAAGGTGACCATGAGGCAGCAATGTGCCCTTGTGGCCAAGAAGGCCAACGGTATCCTGGGGTGCATTAAAAGAAGTGTGGCCAGCAGATCAAGGGATGTTATCCTCCCCCCTCTACTCTGCCCTAGTGAGGCCACATTTGGAGTCCTGTGTCCAGTTCTGGGCTCCCCAGTTCAAGAAAGACAGGGAACTATTGGAGAGAGTTTAGCAGAGAGCTATGAAGGTCACCAGGGGAGTGGAGCATCTCTCCTATGAGGAAAGGCTGAGATACCTGGGTTTGTTTAGCCTGGAGAAGAGGAGACTGAGGGGGGATCTCATCAATGCTTATAAATATCTAAACGGTGGGTGTCAGGATGACGGGACTGGACTCTTTTCAGTGGTGCCCAACGACAGGACAAGGGGCAATGGGCACAAATTGGAACACAGAAAGTTCCTTTTAAATTTGAGAAAAAACTCCTTTCCTGTGAGGGTGCCAGAGCAGTGGCACAGGCTGCCCACAGAGGCTGTGGAGTCTCCTTCCCTGGAGACATTCAAAACCTGCCTGGACACGTTCCTGTGCCCCCTGCTTTGGGTGTGCCTGCTCAAGCAGGGGGGTTGGACGAGATGATCTCCAGAGGTCCCTTCCAAACCCTACCGTTCTGTGATTCTGTTATTATTGCTTGTAAGTATAATGGTGATTTCAACTGAATTCCTGACATCCCAGTGTAGCATTCCCCTATTACATTAATTAGCAAACTCAAGCAGAAGAAAAAACACAAAGGGACTTGCTTGTGTCTACAGATGCTGGACTGCATGTAGTTGAAGTATTAATGTCATCTGCACTTCCATTGTGCATGCTGTATGCGTACTGCTTCTCCATTTATATGGAGAAAAAGTCTTTTTAACACTGTCAGTCATTTGTAATTGATATTTAAACACAGCCGCTGGTGTTGAACACGTTACTGCTATAAAAGCATACACCTGATGAAAACTTCCTGGCTGGCTTGTTCTTTCTTAGTGATGTGCTTGAATAATATTAACTTGCACGCGTACCTTGGCACATCTGGACTTTTTGGTCTTCAGTGAATCATTCCACTAATTTGTTAATTCTTTTAAAAATATGACAAGATACGACTTATTTGCAAACAAAATGAGGGTGTTTTATCATACTACAGGTATTTGCCAATTGCCTTATTATAGCAGTCAACATAGTGTGAGACTGTATAACTTGTAACAGAAATGCCAAAACAGTAATAAAAAAAAGGAAAACCATATTTGAGAAACTGTTGACTTCAAGAACTTAGGTAGAATTTTGATTACTTATAGGAAAAATGCTCTAACTTCTAAAACTGCAGTGATGTTGTTTTAGAACTTTATTATAAAGAAAAAAGTGTGTTATCAGTTTTATTTTCTTTACTGAAGAAAAGAAAGTGTCTTACAAAAATAGTAAATAATGTTAGCTCAAGATGGTCTGCAAGTGCAGCTTTAGATGCTATAAAAATGCAAACATAACACAAAAATAGAATTTTGTTCTTTGTATCTGAAAGTGCCAGATAAAATCCTTGGTACATTAGAAAAGGTACTAGTAGAGGTATGTATTTTTCATTTATTGTTATTCTTGTAGCTCTCTCTAAAACTGCAACTACATAATTGAAGTTTATTTATTTGCGTGTATTTAGGGGAATGGAATTTGTATGTTTGTTCATATTAGCTGTGGAGATTTTTTTTGTATTTTTTTTTCTTAGGAACAAGGCTTTTTCTGTTGGTCTTTATGTCAACAACTTTGAATCTACTGAAAAGTTTCAAACATATTTAGCAAGGTTGTGGTCCAGTTTTGCTCATAAATCCAAAACACAGCACCATGTGGGCTGCTCTGAAGATGGCTCAGCCAGACCCAGTAAAGTGTTATGGATATGCAAAGATACTAAGTTTCTGTGTGTTGTGAAAATTGGTGAGTGGGTACAAAGACCTCATTCTACTCTGCAACTTCCTGAAGAACATTTTTGCATGGACTAACAGGATATAGGAGGCATGGTGGTGTTGGGTTGATGGTTGGACGTGATAATCTTAGACAACTTTTACAACCTTAATGATTCTAGGAAAATTACAAGATTTTAGGAAGCATATTTTCTATTTTGAGTTTAAATGTAGGCTTCCCTTTTTCACATAGTTGTTATAACTGACAAATGAATGTAACATAATAAAATTGTTAAGCACACTGATAATTTGTATTTACCAGGGCAGGTGAACAAAATAGGCTGAAATGATTTAACAGCTTATTGCCTCTAAAGCAGTGGTTCTACTTGCCCAACTTTGAGTCATGTATTCCTGCACCTTCCTGTGTATAAATCATGCTATTCTCTCAGTGACCCATTTAGTTTGCCCATCCAATGGGAGGCTAAGCTAGAAGTTGTCCAAAGTGTGACTTGTGTTCTGTCCAATGCATTGAAGAACTGCATGGCCAGGAGATGGCAAAGGTGGGCTGACCTTTTTAGTATCAGCAGACTGTTAGATTGATCTAGTTTTAAAAACCTTGTTTAAGCCTTTGTTCTCTAGTGTACAAATGAACTGGCAATGCCAGGTAAACAAATTGCAAGATTTTGAAGACAGAACAGAGTTACCAGGAGTAGCTATACAAGGAGACGGCTAGAAAAAAGGGTGCTGACAGCCACAGTTAGATGTACCGGACAACCAGGTTGCATAAGCAGTCAGTAGAGAGACAGAGTGGTCCCTCCAGAGGGTGATTTGAAGCATGTATATTAAGATCCTCTGTAGCGTGCACATTACGATAAAAATCACCCTCTAAAGAAAACTAGCTCTCTTTTGCTGAGCCAGGGACTTAAGGAGACTAACCTCCTAACTTAAGTGTCTAAAAAGCTAGCTTGTGTGATATGCTCTCAAATGTCTCTGAAAATTTTCAACCTGAATAAAATTAGGTCTCATGGGCAAAGAATAGAAAATCAGAATCTGATGAATGTATGTTCAGAAGAATAAAGAATCTGAATGAGCTGGTAGTGCAATGTGATATCCAAAAGCACAGACAAAGATTAGGAAATACAGTAATCTTAAAACACACATTCTCCTTGTGCCAAATAAATGTGGTCAGAGAATTAGTTTTTCCAAGGCAGTGCAGCCACAGGCCTTTCTTTACCTGAGAATACTGTTGCAATCCTTTGGCATCATTAGCATTTTTACCCCTTTTCTGCTGAAGATTAAAACTAATCATACATTTGCATTGCTGCAAAAGGAATAGGTAGGAAATCTTTGTCACTCTGCCGTTTTAGCCCTAATCTTTACAGTGTGATTGACAAAGAGGAGACTTAACTGAGCACTCATGAACAAATGGTCTGTGATTCAGGTGGTGTCTAAAATGGTTTCATTGCCACATATGAACAAAACTGATGGTGAAATTGCCAATAACCATACTGATTTTGAAGAAACCCCAAGAATCTCTAATTTGCACAGTACAATATGACAGAATGGTTTTTGTAATTTCTTTAAATCTTTTTCTACCTAACTGCATATTTTTATGCTCCTTGTGTTCTATGCTTCAAAGTCTTGGAAAGCAGGTGTATTGAAAGACAGTAAGAGTAATAAATAACTGTAAAATAGTGGAATCCTATGAAGCAGACCAAACTGCTTCATGTCATATGTGACTGCAGCAGGTTTTACTTCCATTTGTTTCATAGATACTATTTTCCAGTAAAGATCTGAATAAATTAGTTTGTTAGCAATCCTATAATAACAATGTTAAAATTACTAGTTATAAATAATACCAGTGGTACTTTTTCTTCAAATGAAGTTAGATTTGTTGGTAAATAGAGAATAATCTGACCACAGACACAAAAATGAAGAACTTCTGAGTCTTAATCCTATTACTTTGGAAAACAAAGCTTAATTTCCCTTCTTCAGTTTCCTGTATATAAAACTAGAAAAAAACATTAATTTTCTACATCCTCACAGATTTTTTGAAACGTAATTAATGAGTATCTGAGAAGTAGTGTACACATTATCTTTATTTTTTGATGCATAGAACTATTCCAGTAGAAAAAAACACATCAAAATACATCAACTGCAAAGATTCTGTGTTGTACCCAGGTCTCTGTCCTTGCACAAAGCGTATTATGAAATTACAGCTTAGTTCAAACATTTGCCTTTTTTTATTTTTCTAAGGTTATGCTCCCTTGGAGCAAAGTCATAATGCAGAATTTAAGATAGTGTCACTTCATATGTAGTTTTCAATGCTCACAATAACCAGCCATAGAAATGCTTTCAGGTCTTTTGAAAGGCAGCTGTTCTGTGGTGGGCATCAGTCTCAAGCAAGGATTAGGCAGGTTGGTTCCTAAATGAGTAAGAGCACCATGCACAATCAGCAGGGAAGGGCAGATGTTTAATTTGGGTGAATTAGATTATCATTGAGAGATCCATTGTAGTGTTTACAGGAATTAAGTTAAATAGCTAAGCTTCCTAAGCCCTGTTTCACATAGAATTTCTGGGTGGAGAAAGATGGCTATTTCAGATCTTTTTTTACATCTGAAACTAAATAGGTTTGATTTTATTTCAAAAGTTTTGGATTTTTTTTTAAACAATGGAAGAACTATTCTAACTATAATTTTGAAGTCTAAAACTTCAAAAATATTTTTCATTTAAAACTGTTTCTGAAGAACAGCAACAGCTCATCTTTGCAACTTCAAAATTCGTGTGGAAAAGTACTATACAACTTTTTTTAATTGTTAACTCCATTTACTTAAATCCGCATATTTAAAAATGTCATTGGAGCATGCTAGGGAGGCATTTGGGAGAGGAATACCTTGGAAAGTTATATAACTGTAGACATGTAGAGCTCAAAAAGAGCACAAAAGCACAACAAACTTTTATTTATATGCAGGGGATTTAATTCTGCCTATGACCTGGGCAGTCATTTTCTTATTCTTCCAGAGTTAACAAAGTGATAATAATTAAACCTCACTTCTAGTTTCACTATCTGCTCATCTGTTCTGTGGCCTAGAATGCATGAGAGTTTCCAGAATACGTGAATTTGAAATACATCAGATAATTTGAAACTAATGAATATGGCTTTTTGAAGACGTTCTTATTCAAAATCACAGAAGATAACAAATAGGTTACAGAATCACATAAAATAAGGCTGTTAGGGAATTGAAGAAGTTAGCTAGGGCTTTCCATGATCCAAGAGAGAGCGCTAAATAGATGTGCTAGGAAAAGCTCACCTAATCATTTTTAAATTCACAGTCTCCTCAATCAGCTTTTGAGTATCTTCTCTATGGAAGGGTTTTCTAATATCTTGATTGTTCTTACAGTAATTTCAACTTAATTCTTCCTGTTAGGTCTACATTCACAATAGAGACAGAATTATTCTGATTTAGATTTCTGCGTTTCTGGAAATTGTTACTGTCTTCCTTCAGAACTGCCTTCTTTGAGACATGTAACCACAGCTAATTCACTCTTTCTTGGTACTTGGTTGATACTGTGGTCTTTTCCTGATTTGTCTGTGAGAATTCCATGTGAAACAATGTCAGCACCATATTAGAGCGAAGATACAGGGAATTTACTGTTTGTTTCCTACATACAAAGCTTTTTGCTCTCTGAAGTAAAGGAAACTGTAGTGAATGAGATGTACTTGTATAATTACTGGCCAATGATTAGAAGCCCCCCTTGAATTTTGGACTTCACTGTCTTAGATGCTGTATGAAGACATATTTCAGAAAAAAAACTTGTTTCAAAGACTGAACCAAGATGATGAAGATAAACAAAGAAGGAGAAAACCAGACACAGACCAGGGAAATTATGTGCCCTACGTCATGTATCAGGTCGGTAGCAGGACTAGGAAGTTGCAAGTGAGCTGGTCTGTTAAGCTGTTATGCACTTGTAGGAGGCAAAGGTAGTACTTCCATTCTGCAGCTCTTTTCAAACTGATAGGATTGTCTTCTCTGAAGAATAAATAACAGTGAAGATACATAGAGCTGAGTTAATGTTACTGAGATAACCTTAACATCTGCCTTCACTTTTTGCTTTCTCGTAACATTTGAAGTATACTGCAAAATTCAGTATACTTTTGCTCTCTTCCTTGCTTTTAGATTTGTTTGCTGAAGGTGCCAAATGATCAGAGATGATTAATAGCAAAGAGTATGGAAACAAAGCTTCTAGATCGTATTTAATATGAGGCAAAATGTTCCACCAATCATTAAACAAAATGATTTTTAAAATATGAAAGCACTCTTCCCAGGAAGTAGTGAAGGAGTAATAAAGATATATATTCTGGGGATAAATTATTGTCAGATTGCTGCTGAGAGCAGTGCAAGGGACAGTGCTGAGAGGCGACTGGGGCAGGGCTCAAGGCAGGATGCTGAGCTGTGCAGCGGGACACAGAAGGGAATAGGCTGCAGTCAGGAAATGCAGAGAGCAGAAGCCAGAGGCAGCCCATGGTACTTAGGAGTTGTACTGTGCCCTGCCAGAGTCATCACCTTTAATCTTATAGAGAGGTATTGATATACCTCCTGGCAATCATGAGATTCCTTTCCCTCTTTAATTCCTGCATTGTGCAAACAGAGCATCCTTTCTAAGGCTCCTCCATCTTTTACCATCTGCCCTGCTTCTTCCCGTATTCTCTGCTACACTCTCAGGGAGGTGCTGACAGCATTTCACAGAAATATGCTCAGAGAAAATACTTCTTTGACCAGGGTTGAAAAGGAGAGGAGGGAGTTTGGATTGGTGCCAGAGAGTACTGTCATTTTAGCATAGACAGTTACTGCAAGATACCTGAAGTTAAATCTTTTCACTTTCCAGCAGGCATTTTCAAAGGACTTATTTAAATAAAAATCTCTAAGCAGAAATGGATGTCTTTAGGAAAAGCAGGATATTTATGTTGTTGTTCTTTCTACCAAGCATTTTTCTCTCTTCAGAGTTCACAGGGGAAGCTCACAAATCCTTTGATGGGAGATCGCTTACCATAGAAAATGCAGGACATGGTGCTGGAAGGAAACATGTCCGTTACTAATCTGAGCACGTACTATGGCAGGGTAGATCCAAGAGATTATTCAGTCTTCTAGATGAGACCTAAGTGTCAAGGTATTAAATGTTTGCCAGAAGACTACTGCAGTTTTCTGAAGAGTAATGAGCCTATGTTTCCTTCCAGATTACAATTATAGCAATTTACAATGTGGGCACCCTATGTACTTTTTTTATTTGGTATGTGGCTTTCTTATTTTCCTCTTGTTTTAAAATAAGCACAGTATCAATATAATTTTTTAGATAATTGCTGTATTTTCCTTTATGCATAGCTCTATATTTGCTGCGGGTGGAGTGATTTTTGCATTGCCTTGAGTTTATACAGCACTTTAAGGTTCCCATGGAAAGTAGGTGCTACAAAACGATAGCTATTGTGATAGGAAAATTTAACAAAGTAGAATTATTGTGTCTTCACTTTTTCTGTTTTAATTTTGAATTGGTGAAACCACAAAGCACGAGCAGGGGTAGATTTAGAAGGCCCCTGAAATGGCAGTCTTTTTTACAAAGAGCTGTCATGCTTGTTGGAATCTAGAGTTGTGAATTTATTGAATTGATAAAAACTCTAAAATACAACTTACTGCCAAGTGTTAGCAATAAGATGTGGAGCAAACCAGGCATGTGCATCTCCCCTGTGGCATGATAAAGACTATAAAGTTGAGGTCTTATCCACCAGATCTGGGCCATGTCCTAGGAGAAACAATCTGTAGTAGGAATGTGGTTAGACCATTATTCTGCAACTATCACTGTTTTTGTCATATCTGAATAATAAAACATTAAAATAAACCTAAGAGGAACAGACTTGCAGTACCAAATTTGTCCTATATTTAAAAAATATCTGTTTGAATTAATGGAATTTGTTATTAATCTTTTTTCCTCACAATTTATCTGTGTATGAGTTTGTATTTTAAAGTGTTAGTTCTGTAACCATACAGAGGTAAGAGGAAAAATGCTAGAAAAACATTGACTTTCGCTTCTTACAGATTATGAAAATTGCGAAATTTTCAAAATTTTCACTGTAATTTCTTGACACCGACATTTTAAGCAGTTTCTTGTAGCTCTCCTTTCATATGAAGGAAAATCAGTTCTATCTAGAGAACACTAACCACTGATTTTCATATGAAAAATTGTCATTTTAGATACATTCAGAACTCCTGATTCTGTGCAGCCTCAAAATACAGATTTGTTAGTTCTTTCCTGCCTTTTCCCTTAAGAAGCAGAGAGATCTTCTCACAGCAAATCTTTAAATACCTAGTAATGTTTCTTTCATTTTGCTTGAAACACTTCTGAAGTTTGAAGCATCTAAAATGTCAGTAAAGATGCTTGCTCATGATTATGTTTTAAATCTTTCATAATTTGCATCCACAATACATGTGACAGAAGAATTCAAGCTAAAAAGAAGCCCATACGCTCTTTAAGAGTGCAGTTGAAGCAAATTTATCTGAAGGTGTAACATGGTCATTGCCGATTGTTGATTATGTGTGCTCAGAAAGAAATTTCCGATTAAAAAATGCCATGAAGTGATTTCAGAAAGTATAATGCTATTTTAGTCAAAGTGTGTTTCTTTGTCTCAGTGTTTAGACACAGAGTCCCTTCTGGATCTTCTTTCTGCTGCAAAACAGTTTTAAAAGGAGACCATCTTTTCCAATAGTAGCAAGTTTCCTCGACACGGAAGTGCAGGCATCACAGAAAAATACAGGGGACAGATTTCTTTAATAGTATCAGCTTCTGTAAAATCCTGCAAAGGCGGAAAAGTTCAGGTCAGTACGTTATGGACATACAGCAGCTCTTCACATATTTTCAAATTCAGAGATGCACATGCTGTTTATCACAGTCCTTTCTCTAGATACACAAGTTATATAAATTACCCATTTCTGCTCCAGATCGAAAACCGTTTGCTATGTCCAAATAATGCTACTGTTCCTCAGAGGGGTAGTGTTACATTTAAGCAGTGATTGATGGAGCTTTTGCTCTTAAAAGGACTGTCTTTCATCTTCTGACATGGCTTCCAAAGGAAAGAAGGTTATTCTTTACAGGTGGCTTTCAATATCGACATGCAGGTGAATTTATAAAAAAAGAAATACAGAAAAGAATGGAATCACAATGAATTGTCATTAAAACTGTCAAATCAAACTGTTTAGTCTGTTTATCATTCCTTTTTGCTTTTTAACATCACTCCTTCTTTATAGCCAAGAAAATTCAAATGAAAACTTTATTGTGGGAGTGAAATATGTTAGAATTTAGATTAGATTTTCTTACTTTTATGTGTAATGGATTGATCAGTAACATTGAAAATTAGCTGCTAACAAAAGGACACAGTAACGTGGTTTGGATTTTTGGTTTTGGCTTATCATATTCTGTACCTAAATTGACCTAAAATATGTTTTCATTTCTGACTGAATTCCTTCTCTTGCTCTGGTTTATGTGAACTGAAGACAATGCCAGGAGTAAACCTATTGTGGCTGTTCACATTTACAGTAGCAACAGGCTTGAAAATCACAATGAAATGCTCTAGATCTGTGGTTTTCATTATAAAATACCTGAAGAACATTGAAATAGTGCAATCATCTCAGGAGTCAACAACATGCTTATAGTTTCAAGGATCAACAATAACTCCATGTAACCAGTCTGTTGTCATTTACTTAAGTTAATTACGGTTATGTTACTGGGTTGTGCTAATTCAGCTCAAATCCTGTTTTGTCTCTCTATATCTGCTATATGGCATATCTGAAAAAACCACAAGAATGCATAGTACTTTATCAAGTGCTGCTAAACAAAGACTGCAAGAAAGATTTTTAAATACAGAGGAGTTGCCCTTGAAACAGCCACATTTTTATATGGCCACATGACCTGTACTACCATTCCTGAAGTTAATATTTCCTCCTACAGTTTGAGCTGCTTTATCTAATTATTCACCTTTTGTAGAAAATGTAGACTAATTTTACTTTCTGATGGTATAATTCTGAAAATTAAATTTTCTCTAGGTATTTTTTCCCTTTTAGTCAAGACAGTAGAAAGTGTGAAATACTTAACTGCAGATTTTTAAATATGAAAATTGAAAATGCATGATAAAAATAAATGCAAAGATATTGTACAGTGCACCTTATACTGATGAAACTGATTCTTAAATATTTTGTTTTTCAAGTATATACATAAAACTTTTTATTTTTTCCCTTCCTTCAGAGGGCTTTTCTGATACACTGTAGCACAACATATTTCTAAATACTCAACAGATAATTGAAACTAGGCCAGTATGGACTGCAATACCCTAGGGACTGTCTAACCCTCAACACCTATGTTGGCTCTCTTTCTGTGACTAATCACTGGATAGTGTGCATCTGGAAAGCTGCGCCACAAAGCACTACAATTCTTAAGATCGTGGTTTGGAAGGACAAATATTCAGGTTTACAACTAGTTATCTCTAGTTGCTCTTTCAGAATCAAGATGACACTGGCAGCTGTGTGAGAGTAGCCCTTGAAGACTACATGAGCACACCGCTGCCTAGTATATCATGAGCACAAAGATAATGTAAAGCTAGCAGTGACTTGCATCCCAGTCCTTGCATCCCTGCTTGCAGACAGTGATCTAGGCCATTGTGTTTGGCTTTGTGAAAAAGGACTAAATCAGGTTTCCAGTCATTCTTTAGTCCCAACTAGGCCCTCTCTGCCTGGATTAGATTTTGTTTGACATCTTTCTGACTCTGTAGTACAAGAGTTGTTATTGAGCATAGTATCATGGTCCAGGCACAATGGAAAACTTGATAAATAACTTAGATGAAAAATATTTTATAAGCGATTAAACAGCTTAGTTCTGGATCATCTTTAATACAGGCATGGAGGTTCTGAACCTTGTAGAAGCAGCTGTCCAGTCATTTTTAATTGTTTCAGTAGAAGCTTATCCATTCCATATTCAGCACATTTTGTTCAAATTAATTTATTAGGGCAATAGTAGCCATATTATTTTCCCGTTTGATTACAGTTTGATAGTAATGTTGAACTTGTTAAGTGTTATGTGTACGTATAGTTTTTTCTCAACTATAGAAAAGAGTAATAAACTAAAAAAAATCTTAGAAAGTGTCTGTGTTAATAGGTATTTTATTTAAATTTGTACACATGATACAGATTACAAACATAATTTCCATCTTTGAAGCATGTTCTGAATGTTTATGATATACTTTTGTCTGCTTGTGCACTTCAGATTGCCAGCTGTTTATATGAAATAATAGTTGAGAATCTGTTTTAGTTAGGTACCTACAATTGTTTAGAAGTATCGAAAAAATATAAAATATTTTGTCACCATTGCCTGGCCTTTTTCATATATGAAGTATTGAGATTATAAGAAATGCATTATGTTGGTGAATGCCAATATGTTTGCATATTTTAAAAGTATAAGTAAGTGGGCCATCGTCAAACAGCACTTGGCTGAAAATCTGCAGAAGGCTAATGCGTACACTGATAGAAGTGTACAGACTGCTATTGGAAAGAAAGAAATAAACTCTTTGCCTCTTTTTTTTTTATTATCATTATTTCACTTTTTTTCGGTTTTGATTATTTGCGGTTTCATAGTTGTTCAGAGAGTCTGGGAGACGACAAATTGTTCTTTAAGAGAAAGAACATGGTAGCAGACCATGGTGGAACTCTCAGGTGCTGCTTTCCCCTGTCAGTACAGCCATACACGTGACGCTACTGTATCCTATAGCAATTGGTTTCTGTTAGTAAACTGCCAGCTGTCTTGGCTGCCATTTTGACACTTTCTTTTGAAAACAGGAAGATTTTTTTTTATTCCCTGTAGATTTTTGTAACTGTTGTTTTTCTGGAGGGGGCAAACACATGGGAAGGATAGGTTTGCATCAGCAAGATGTCCCTGTTAAATCCTTTCCCTTCTCCGAATTCCAGGCAAAAAGACCTGCTGTCATATACTGCATTTATGCTGTTTCTGTATAATGGCAGAATGGTTATTGCTACAGAAAACACAGATTAATATTTAAAAAGGAATTTATACCCCCTTTTCAAATTACATCAGGCATTCTATAACAGCTTGCTATAAATGTTTTACTCTAATTTGGCACTGTATTTAGAAATTTGGAGATCTCAGGTCTTTAAGAAATTCTGAGAGGGGTGAAGCTTTTACCAATACATTAACTGACCTGCAGTCATATTCTGAAATGCTCAGATTGTTTGTGAAGTTTTAAGATTAATTACTGTATCAGTTGAAGTCCTCATCACCTTGAAAAAGAAAAACTAGGCCATTTACTTGAAAAGGGGATTTTTTAAAAGCTTACTTTCCAAAAATTTGTATCTTTAAAATACTAATGATAATTGAGATTACCATGCTATGTTACTCCTAATGTAGCTGAAAATGTAGTCAGTTTTATAGCTCCTGAAGATAACAACTAATCATGATGTCTCTTTTTCTTCCCTGTAGTCTACTGTGATTTTTAATAGCTCAGTTATTGCTCTGCTTCTTGGTCTACTGAAAATGTAGGACATACATTTCCTGAAACTCAGCAAATAGCCTTTGTTTCTCATACACTTTGTATCATTCTGCCTGAAGCAGAACATTTCAGTGTGGCCTTCTCAACTTTTTTCTTAAATATACAAATCTATTTCTAAAATAGATTTATAATGCAATAATCATACCTCTACATTATTTTATTTTTGGAATCTTCATTTTTTAATTTAAAAAATATTGTACTTTCCCTCTTGACTACCTATGTATAAGCATAAAGACTAACTGATTTCTTAGGCCACCTGATATAATACAGATTTGATTTAAGTATCCCCTGATTTTACCTGAGGTGAGATGAATTTTGCTTTAGGAGTTTTGGGTGCAATATTCTATTCAAAATGAACTCTAAAGAATTAGCTTCTGAGAAATTTAATCTTAATGTCTTTGTAGACATTATTTTAAAAATCTTTTGCTTCAATTGCATAGATGGGCCATCTCAGCTGAGAGCCACAGTGCATCTTGTTCCGGGGAAAATAAAAGGACAAAAATGGCGAAATCACAGCCAAGTGAAATACTGTTTCCATTATCAGAAAGTCTTAATGAGTTATATTCTGTCATAATCTTTGCTCTGCACTAACTTCCCATCAACTCTCATCTCTTAGTTCTTAGAAAGACTCCTACTTTCAATAAATAGATTGCAAATCAAATGATATATCAGCCTCTAGGAATTAGGTATTAATTACTTTAAACAAATATATCATTGGCATACTAATTTTTGTAATAGGCAAAAAAGTGAGAACGATGGGGTTTTTTTTAATTTCATTTTAATGAGAAGCTTTTTTGTGCCTTAAATAGCAATGCTAAAATTAAGTATTTCTAGTCATGAAAGAAGTTCTGGTTTACGGCAGCTCACAATGTTTGTTGTCTTAAAAGGAATGTGGCAGAGGAATTTATTTTCTCTGTCTTTTTCTGTAGAACTGTCTACTTAATTCTGTCAACCAAAGTGCTCTGTGGACAAATACAAAATGTCTTTCAGAGAAGCCATGTGACAGTCTTGGAGGATTGTATTTCCCTCAAGGGAAAAGCTTTCAATACTAAATTGTTTGTAGTGCCGTATGAAAATGCTTGGATTTTCAGTGAAAATAGAAACTGAAGAAAAGAGCATATTTGACTTGAGTTATTCGTTCAAAAAGCAGAAGTAACACAGTCCTGAAGAAACAGATTAGCTCTGTGACATGCCAGCTGAGTTCAGTCTCAATTTGCCTCCTGGCTTGCGTTCTCTGAAATAGTGGCCCCCGAAGTTCAGTGGTTTCTTTGATTTCTGGGAAGAGCCTGAAGAAAGGTTGCACTAGCCTTTTGGAATTGCTAGCACAGAGACCACTTTTTCACTAAAATATGAAGGAGCAGAGTGAGAAAAGCACATTCAAGGAACTGCGTATTTTTGTTTAATGTTTACTACATTGTGACAGTGTGTATGCGTGTTGAAAGTAGCAACAATTTTAATATAGTGGGTTTGTGACTTTAATCAATGTCATGTGCTCTCAAATGTATTTTCTCTGTTACTCATAACTATCTGCAAAAAATTCTTCACATTGATAGGAGAGATCAGGCATTTGGGTATTTAGAATATGTAGTCAAAAATGTAGCTTTTGTCAAAATAGAAATTTTTCTTAGGAATATACCAATTTCTTTGGAAGTTTTGTCAAAATAATTCTTATTGCCCAGGATCCTGGACCCTGTGGAAGAAAAAAAAATAGACGGAGAGAAAAATGTCTCTGGAACCAAAAGAAAAAGACACAATATTGGATCACTCACATGAAAAGTTCAAAATTTGTCTGTGCTCAATTATAGCCAAGATCTTAAACCAGTTTCTCTCCGAAAAATAGATCATTCCAGAATCTCTTGCAAATTATTGCACTGATTACTTCCACTCTGCATAAGTAATTAAGTCTTCTGTGATTGGTGGCAGAGTGTGATGGGCTCTGTCTCTGTTCTGTAGCTGGGACGGTTCCTGCAAAGTGTAAGTAATTGCTTTATGTTTTTGCTTTGCTCTAAATAGTTTCAATCATTGAGATCAAGACCTCCCATGGAATAAATAAACTTTTGGGGAGGGCAGTTCAGTTGAGTTTTGAATCCATGCTGAGACAGACTACTCTGTATTTTTTTTTACCATAAACAGACACAAATAAAAAGAAAGCTTTGCACTGGGAAGGAAAACTGAAACCTGATAAAGTTTCATGTATTTGGGCCTCATGTAGACAGTTTGCCAGCTGAAAAAGTGTACTGCCAAATCACTTCTGTCCTACTAATTATGACACAGCTTTCCCTGTAGTCTAGAGTGGTGGCCAAATTCTAGAACAAAATATATGAGTGACCATACTGGTCAGCTGGTAAAGTTTCACACAGAATGGAAATGTTATGAAACAATCCTGTCTTATGGTGTCATTGTGACAGTATGTACATCATCTTGGCTGTCTGGTTTTTTTTGTTTGACTGCCTAGCATCCAAAACTACACACTGCTTTTCACAAACCTCAATATTGTCAATTGCATGCCAATGTTGGAGCGTTTGATACTCTCATTCTTCAAGAGTAGGAAACTAATGGAAGGTATACTTTTATGAAAAATCTACTACTTAAAATGTAGTCAGTACTTTTAGGAATGTGATAGATGTTGAGTAAGAATCACATCTGATTTCAAAGTCAAACACAGAACTGAGTATCTCATTACCAGGAATTAACTGACGATAAATATTGGTGTGGTTGGTTGGTTGGTTGTTTTTTAATTAAGTTTTATTCTAAAAGAAAACAAAGTAGAAATTCTGTCAGCCAAAATGGAAACACCACCAAACAAAAGTCTTGCTCCTTAAATTTCTGAGTTTCTGGCAACCTTTGCTATGGCTTAGTAACACAATTGTGAATGCAAATTATGGGGAAACTAAGGCGAACACCTCATGGTATTGCACTGCTACACTTGCTATGGTTTCATGTTTTGCCTTCAATGAACTAAAAGCAGTCACTGGTCATATATTTACTGGTCATATATTTTTTCTGATGTGATCATATCAGTAGTTACTTCTTTTCCTTATATGCACAGACATGTCTCATTTAAAATTAAAAAATGCTTCTTTTCTAACCAGATACAGAAAGTCTCAAAATATTGGAATTTTTGGTAAACTGTTTAATACAGACATAGTGCCATTCATTAGAGAACTACTTTTTTTTAAAATGTAGAATTATAATTTTCCTTCTGGATGGCTAATGTGATCTTGTGAGAATTGCTAATATGATCATCATTATTATGTTATCCATTATTACATGCTTTTGGTCACAGGTAATCAACTGATGATTTTACTGCTATGGTTAGTCAGGTGTTCTTCACAGTTATGTTACACAGTGCATTAAAATAAGCATGATTCAAAATGATCCTGGAATTGTAGACATTTGCTTAGTGTCGTCTTAAGAGAAATATTCAAAATAAGCTGTCAGTGTCTCACGTTATTACTTTAATAATAGAGAAACTTGTCAAATTATTTTTTCTGAATACTTTCTTCAGTCAAGTTTAATCCCATTCCCCCCTCAATTATATCAGAAATATATATCATGTATTTTTCTACCAGAAAAAGTCCGTTATCTGTTGTAGATAAGTGTTTCGTCTGAAAACTAAGGTTTAAAGAAGCAGATGACCAAGCAGTTTGTATGCAATGCATTTCTTAAAGAAAATACTTATTATATCTTTACATATTATATGATCCTTGTATCGTTACTCCTTTAATCAGTCCTGTTATCATCTTAACTTTCCTTTTAATGTCTTTATATAAATTTGCTCATAGGCAAAAGTAGCTGCAAATTGGTAGGTTTCTGTTTGCCTTTCAGAAGTATGAATACATTTAGAGGGAGGCAAAACTAGATCAGAAGCGTTTATGTAAGCAGTACTGTATTTTGGTAGGCAAAGCAGCTAAGAATGAGAAAATTTAGAAAGCTAATAAAAAAGTGAGCCATGAACTGTACTCTTTCCTTTGACCGTTGTTTGCCTTGCATTTGTCTTTACAACATCACTTGCTTTCAACAAGTATGTTTGTTGTGGTTTAACCTCAGGTGGCAACTGAACACCACGCAGCCGCTGGCTCACTACCCCCCTCAGTGGGATGGGGAAGAGAATTGGAAAAGTAAAAGTGAGAAAACTTATGGATTAAGATAAAAACAGCTTAATAAGTGATATAAAATATAATAATAATAGAATGTACAAAGCAAGTGACGCACGGTACAATTTCTCACTACCTGCTGACCAATGCTCAGCCAGTCCCTGAGCAGTGGTCCCCTGGCCAGCTTTCTTCTAGTTTCTATACTGAGCAAGACATCATGTGGTACTGAATAGCCCTTTGGCCAGTTTGGGTCAGCTGTTCTGGCTGTGTCTACTCCCATCTCCAGCCTTCTCAGTCGGTAGAGCATGAGAGGCTGAAAAGTCCTTGACTAGTGTAAGCACTACTTAGCAACAACTAAAATGTGTTATCAACATTATTCTCCCACTAAATCCAAAATGCAGCACTGTACCAGCTACAGTGAAGAAAAATAACTATCCCTGAAATCAGGACAATATTAAAAAAAAATCAGGGATTGTTTATTTTAGGTAGAAGAAAGTTCACTTAAGTCTATCATTTAGGGTCTTGCTAAAGAATCTTAGAGTGACATTCGATGTACATATCCAAGAAACGAGTATCAGATTTTAGTTTAAAGCTCCATAATAAACCTTAATTAAACATTTATAGACTTATATTAGAACCATATAAATTGTGGCCCATGGTTTTGCAGCCTGACTGCACTACATTACCATTTAAATAATCTCAGGAAGAGTGTTTCAGGTGTGTCTGGCTTATCTTAGTTAAGAGAAAACAGTTAATCCATTTCCCCCCAGAATAACAAGGATTGAAATGCTTTCCTTCTCAAAAGCAATTATTAATATTTTTAGGGCATGTTATGTCTCAAATCAACAGATAAGCTTAGAGACATTGGAGGAAAGCTAACAACAGAGAGAGACACATATCTGTCTTCCGTGCTATGATCCCATTCTACCTACAACCAATCTCAATTGAATAGTCAGTTTTTTGAATACTAACCCCTTTCAATGTCCGGCTACACTTATACTGTATTTAATCATAGTTATATAGCTAATTCTTTTACATTCATACACAAATTTGGTATTTCCAATGCTGTTACTGAGGTGATTTTGACCCAATATGGTATTTACTGATACAGTTATCTAGACAGGTCAGCCTTGCATCCCAAGACTCCCTTCTGACTCATGCTAATTACAAAATTGGACAAAATTATTCTACTTGACCTAATTCTAATTATGCCTAGTGTCTCCTCTTATGAACAGACAGCTTGCATACCAAATCAACAAAGTAGCCCATTTTGTGGGTATCTTTGCCCTTGAATAGTTTTCATCACCCTTCTGGTTCCCATCAGAGGCCTCAGCTAGTTTGGAAGGCTAGTGCTTCAGCGGGACCTCCTGCTCACAGGTGCTTTGAAATGAGAAGGTGTTTTTGTTAGCGTAAATGTGTGATCTGAGCAAGCTGGAGAGAGACTTTCTGTTTTAAATACCAGGGTTATGGTTATCTCTTCAGAGTCTCAGACTCTCAAAGACATCAGAAAGAGACCTAGGGACTGAGTTTTAATCTCTGCTGATTCTTAAAAGTATCACTGAGACCTCTGCAAGTTTGAATATGATAGAGTTTTGAATTACAGATTCCTTGTTAGTCCTTCTATTTATATTTTCTTCTGATAGTCTAACAACTTCCCTAATGAATGATGTTAAGGACAATAATCCTTGGTATAAAAAAAATACCAAAAGGACACCAAACCTTTGCAGGTTAAGTAAAAAAGAAATAAAAAGAAAAGAAGCATTAACTGTTTTTTTAATTTTTTTTTTTCATTTCCTGTTGTTCTTCTGACCTATTTTATCCAGTTCTGACAGGACAGTGACTTTGTAAGATTTCTGTGCATTGTGGTTTTAAAGGGAAAGCTTAAATCTTTCCCTCCCATGTTGGAATGAATCATCTTGGTCACCAATGTAGGCTGTAATAAAGTATAATGCTATTTTTTACTTTCCATCTTCCATAGTGTGATATTATCTGCCTGATGACAAGAGTTCTGACTTCAGGGTAGCAGAAGCTGTGACAACATTTTCAACTCTTTTCTCACACACTTAGAAATAGAAGTGCATGTGCAGCTAAGCTATACCAAGCTCAGGTGCAACAAGGGGCCAAAGTCTAGCTCTACATTTACTACTAACTTCAGTAGAAACTGTTATTTTCCCCAAATCAGAGTTGCATTTGGTGCTTCTGAGGTAATTTTTAAATGTCTTTTAGTATAAGCATTTAAATTTGTTAATGTTGCTACAGTAGCATAACTAAGAGCAGAAACAGGCCAGTTCTCTGTAAATTGAAATGTGCTTTTACACAATATAAAATAAGCCTCATGAGAACAATGATTCAATATTCTTCTTGTTCTTTGATGGGAATGTTCATAAGATAGTCCAGATGAGCAGGTGAAGTTGTGGAGAAGATGCAGGCTGGTAGCAACCGGTCGTGGTCAGGTGAAACTTCTGTGTATGAGAAATCTGCAAACAAGTCAATGAATTGGAAGCTTGGATATGATTAACACTTTGTGTCCATATTTATAAAGAGTAGGTCATCCACTTAAGGGAAAAGGCAAAATTATGTAACTTAAATTTAACAACTAGTACTGCATTGTGGTTAGGAAATAGTCTGTGTATTTCCTTTGAATAATTTAAGAAAAATTCAAGTCGTTCTGTAATTAGTATTCATTTAGTCACTCTGAGTGGATATTTAGACTAATTTTTAAAACTGTGTTTTGTAGACAACTTAGAATGAAAAAATATGCAGTATGACAAGACAAACTGCATGTAACAAGTAATTCGGCTAGAAGTTCTCTTTTTAACATTTCTTTAGAATTTCATGGAAAAAAACACAAATGAAAATTGTTCAAATGTTAGTATAGCTCATTTTGCAGGCTATAGAAAGGGTAACTGTAAATAAAATTTTTCCATCTCTGCTCAAATGGTAGCAATTAGGGGGTAAAACTGATTAGGTGTAGAGGGAATGCTAAAAACAAACAAAATCCTTACCAACTCCTCAAAAATGCAAACACATGCATACATGCAATTTTCAACAGCTTTCTTATTTAAACATAAAAGAAGTGTTTCCATAATTTTTGGTTTAGATTCAAGATTTTTATTCCATTCTGTCCTTTGCATTCTCTTCTAGGTACTTTGGAATCTTTGAAAATATGATACCCTAGAACTAAATTAAACGCATGAAATGAAGAAATGCAAACTCATTTGAAATTAAATTAGATTTCATAAACCCCAACATTCTCTTGAACCACAAAGAATCACACAGAATGTTTGAGGTTGGAAAAAGCCTCTGGAGGTCATCTTGTCCAACCCCCTTGTTCAAGCAGGGCCACCAGGAGGCAGTTGCCCAGGACCATGTCTAGAGTTTTTTTCTACAGGAGTCCCCAGGGATGGAGACTTCAGAACCTCTCTGGCAACATGAGCCAGTGCTCAGTCACCCTCACAGTAAAAAGTGTTTCCTGATGGTCAGACGGCACCTCCTGTGCTTCAGTTTGTGCCCATTGCCTCTGGTCGTGTCACTGAGATGAGTCAGGCTCCGTCCTCTTTCCACCCTCCCTTCAGGTACTTGTATGTATCAGTAAGGTCACCCTGAGCCTTTTTTCTCCACATTTAACAGTCCAAGCTGTTAGCCTTTCCTCATATGTGAAGTGCTCCAGTCCCTCAGTCATCTCAGCGGCCCTTTAGTAGACTCTTTCCAGTATGTCCATATCTCCCTTGTACTGGGGAATCCAGGTGTGGGCTGAATGAAGGGGAAGAATCACCTCCCTCAACCTGATAGCAATACATAGCCCAGTGCAGCCCAGCCCACAATTCAACTTCTTTTCCCCAAGGGCACATTGTTGGCTCATGTTCAACCTGGTGTCCACCAGGAACCCCAGGTCCTTTTCTGCCAAGCTGCTTTCCAGCTGAGTGGCCCTCAGCATGTGCTGGTGCATGGGATTGTTCCTCCCCAGGTACAGGACACTGTGCTTCTCCTTGTTGAGTTTCATGCCCATTTCTCCAGCCTGTTGAGGTCCCTCTGGATGGCAACATGGCCCTCTGGCATATCAGCCACTCTTCCCAGCTTGGTGTCATCTGCAAACTTGCTGAGGGTACGCTCTGCCCCGTTATCCAGGTCCTTAATGAAGATGTTAAACAGGACTGAGCTCAGTCTGTTTTAGTCCACCTCACTGTCTGCTCAACCAGCCTGTACAGCTTGTTTATTAGGATCTTATGTGAGACAGTTTTAAAGGACTTACTGAAGTCCACTGCACTCCCCTTGTCTACAGGCCAGCCACTTCGTCACTGAGGTTTGTCAAGGTAGTCAAGCACAATTCCCCCTTGGTGAAGCCATGCTGACTACTCGTGATTATTTTCTTGCTCGTAATATGCCTGGAAATGGTTAACAGGATTAACTGCCCATCACCTTCCCAGGTATCAAGGTGAGGCTGAGTGGCCTGTAGCTGCTTGGGTCCTCCTCCTTTCCCTTCTTGAAGACGGGGATGACATTTGCTTTCGTCCAGTCTTCAGGCACTTCTCTCTTGAAAAGGAACTGCAAATTTTCAGAGCGCTCTCAACAGATTTTGGTATCTCACTCAATGGAATGTCTCAGTAAGTGGGTAGTAACATGGAAGATAAAACTCACAAGAAACATGATTAAAAAAGTCTTATTCCAATATACTCAGTTTCTAAGACAAAAAACTTTGAGAAGTAAATTTTTCATTTCTGTAGTTGTAAGGCTTCCCTTCCCCCTCCCTGCCCCCGTGCCTCATTAGACAAACCTAAGGGCTTGTGATCACCATGGGAGGTGAGTAGGAGGGAAAAAGCTTAGTGATTTTTAGCCATATATCCAATAGTATATACATATTACTTTGATATGAATTTAAAATCGAAAAGAAAACAGAAAATTGTGCTCCAGTGTGAGTAAATAGATATTTGTGTTCATGTGTTAATAAAAATATATCCAAGATTGATAGAGATTAAACACAAAAATAAAACAGCTTTTCTAAGTTCTGTTTGAATTCATATTTTTAACATGAAACATGCTGGTTTTACAGACTTAGATATGAACAGAATTGTCTAGTTGGGAAATACAGTACTAGATAACTTTATATTTTGAATTTGAGGTGTAATAATGGTATTCTTTGATGCGCCTTGCACCTATGTACTTCCATCATGATTTATGTCTTTGTCTAATAAAAAATGTATATGGCTCAAGCTGTTGACGTGGTTGGCATCTGTTTCAGATTCATTTTTACTGACAGCAAGCTGCTGCTGGCGAGCACTCAGCCTTTTTATCATCAAAAATACAGAGACTGGCATTCCTGCCACTGCTCTTTATTCTACACTAGAGTTCTTCATCAGATGTACTGCACTAAAACCTGTGATGGATGACAAGCATTACAGAATGTGCATTTTAAGTTTCCTAATTATAATTTTTAAACAATGTTAGAATTTATTGAGAAGTTATCACAACAAGTGTAATAATGCTAAATAACCCTTGGCAATGTCTAAGCTTTTAATCCCATTTCGAAGATTATAGAATATCTATGTGTATCTACAGAGACATGTCAGAATATTTATCTGTCATTTGTTAGAAGAGAATAGTTTAGAAGCCAAGTATTTGACTGTTAGTAGTATGAATAATTTCTCTTTATCTGTGCTACAGTATTTTTCGTTTTCATGCACGGCTACAGAAGGGGGTGTGTGTGTTTGTGTGCACGTATACATAAATGTGAACAGAAACCATCCCAGCATATACCTATGTCATTGGATGTACATTTAGACTTGGGGTTCAACAAGAAGTTAGAAGCACTATGTGAAGTCTTCCATCATTTGAGGAGTCATTTTTTCCCTGATCCTTGCACTGTATGAAGCAGGATATAATAAATATACTTCCATTTTGCCGTCATGAAGATCATGGTCTTTCCTGCTCACTCTTCCACCATTCACAAAGGCATCTTCTTCATTCATGCTTGTTTTTCCCCCACGCCTGGAGACGCTTCCTTTTGATTTGATCCATTGTAATGAACCCCGGTATTTTTTTCAGATCTCCCCTAAAGAGTCACTTAGTTTATGATGTCTGAGAGAAAACAGCAACTTAATAACAGTAGATTGGAAGCAGTATGTGGAGGTGAGAAGTATGTATTTATGGTCTAAAAGCTATGGTACATAGACTATACCCTGCTTTCCCACTCTTCCGATGTAACTTCTTCTCTTTGGTCACGTACACTGTAGGCATAGATTATGTCCTGCACACTGGCTGTTCCAGGAACAGAAGGAAAAACAATAAAATGAAATAATAATAATAAATTAATAAGAGCTCAGTTTTCAGTGTAATCTTACAAACTGTTAAAATAGATATTGCAAAACCACCTGATTTTTTGGCATGAGACAATTTCTACAGTTCAGACATTTCAGTTCTCTTGGCAACCCAGTTTTGTTCTTGGTTAGAAATGTTGAAATAGAAACTGCAAAACTGGTGCGGCTCTACAGAACAGTTCAACAACCTGTTCACAGTCTGCAGAGATATTATTAGTCCCATGAGAAAACAGCAAAATCCCGTCTGAGCACCATAATTAGATGGTAGTCTGCATTTTTCGAAGAGCACAGAGTTTGCTTCTGTCAGTTGCTACCAGAATCAGAGGCCTCTCTTTGTAGGAAGTGATGCTTGCCTAGTGGATTGGATGGCCCTTTTGAATACATCTTGGTATGTGCTCCAGGGACTCAGGGCTATGTCACGTTTTGTTTCCTGTTTTGTCTCATTTGTCTTCTAGAAGGTAATCTGGCATTCTCATAATTTCTTTAGCTGACATATGAGCCCTACATTTCCCTACTTGCCTCAAATTTATGGTTCAGACTGTCTTGCCATCCAAAATTATTTGCTTCTGACCTGATCTCTGCTAACAGTTTCATGTAATCGGCAAATATTTACTTGTACATATTTTCTGTTCTATTTTCTCAACTTCATGTCACTCCTTCAAATAGCATGATGGCTCTTGTAGAGAACAAGAACCCTTATCAAATTCTGCACATGGGTCGGGACAATCCCAAGCACAAATACAGGCTGGTTGGAGAATAGGTTAAGAGAAGCCCTGAAGAGAAAGGCATGGGGGTATTGATTGATGGGAAGCTCAGCATAACCCAGCAATGTGCGCTTGCAGCCCAGAAAGCCAACCGTATTCTGGGCTGCACCAAAAGAGGGCGTCTTAGCAGCCTTCCAGTACCTGAAGGGGGCCTACAAGAAAGCTGGAGAGGGACTTTTTACAAGGGCAGGTAGTGCTAGGACAAGGGGCAATGGCTTTAAACTGAAAGAAGGTAGATTTAGATTAGATAGGAGGAAGATATTCTTCACTATGAGGGTGGTGAGGCAGGTTGCCCAGAGAAGCTGTGGATGCGCCATCCCTGGCAGTGATGAAGGCCAGGTTGGATGGGGCTTTGATCAACCTGATCTAGTGGAAGGTGTATGTTCCCATGGCAGGGGGGTTGGAACTAGATGATCTTTAAGGTCCCTCCCAACTAATACCATTCTGTGGTTCTGTGAAATAACTGCTAAAACCAGTGTGGTCTCAAAGCCTCTTCAGGACAGAAATTGTCAGCCCCTGCTCTGAGCACAGGATTCATGATGGATTTGAAGACGTACCACAAAGCGATCCTTTCTGCAGCGAGGGAGGACAGTATGCCAGGAAACCCGGTTTTTCAGAAAATCTCTAAAGAGTGAATGAGAAACTTGAATCAAACTGGTTCTGTGTAGAGTATGGTGTTTTCTTTGTTTCACATGCTTATCACCAAGAAGAAGAAGAAAAGAAATAGCATAAAATGGAAAAAGGTGAAAATTAAATACAGTATAGGAAGAAGGCAGTTGATTATCCAGTTAAAGTAGTTTAAAGGTAACAAAGTCTCAGTCATCTGGCAATATAAATCTGTAGAAAATCAGATATCATGGATGGTAGTGACACACTGGGTATTTCTTCAGATTCATTGGTATCAATGAAATGAGACTAATTTACACTGGCTGACTGTGATCAACATTTGAGAACACAAAAAAGGAATCAAATAACAAAGTGTTTTTAACTCAGTATTAAAAGCAATATATAATGTCAAAAATGGATAGTTTCTGTTGCATTCGTAAATATTTTACAAAGCTTCTATCACCATACTTTCATCTGGGTTTGTTGAAAATATTCAGGAAAGTTACTAAACCGCCACTGCGATTGTTCATCTAATCCATAATGGATTAGCTCTTTTTTGTGGATAAAACATTTTTATCAAAAGATTGCCAACACGATGGACTGCATTTCACAAGAATTATTTAAAAAGTATAGCCTTCCAATTTCAGGAAATAGTTTCAGGTTGTAAATACTTAGTGAGTAAAAATACCTCCCTGAAGTTCCTGATAAGATGTCGTAGAGGCAGGAATGAAGATACTTGTACCATCAGTGTTTCCTATTAACTAGCTCTAAACATCTGCACACTTAGCGTGCTAGCAGTACTTCTGCATACTCACATTGTCATCCTATTCTGAGGTACCTGACTTAATGCAGTAGCAATTCGCAGGAGTGGTAGACTAACTATTATTTCTTCTAAACATAGACCATTTCAGTAATTAGACCTTTTTTTGAGGGAAAAAACAAGTAATTGCTACGCAGACAGATTCAAAAGACTTGGAAAAAAAGGCTGAAAGAGATAATCTCTGGGTGCTGCACCGTGCTGCACAGGAATGCAAAAATCTGTAAACAAAGGCTTAGAAACAATCAGGAAGGATAAAATGAGAAAGCTTAATTTGTTTCTTTGATGTGAGGTCAGAATTACTGAAGGTATGACTGGTATAAGTTGCTATGGGAACTGTGGTAAAGAAAGGATTTGGGAATGGCAGGACAGGGATGGACAGCTGTGGTGGTGATGTTTGCTCACAAATTTTACATCATTGTAAAACAGTATGTCAGTACTATGAATTCTCATTGACTCAAATGACATGTTCCTTATGATACACTCTATACTGCATAACTTTTAAGCATCTAGCATTGTGTGAGCTTTAGTGATTGCACAGGCTGTGGCGTTCCTGCAGGTTTGCGTAGACATCATTTTGTTGCAGCAGTCTGAAAATGAAGTGATGTTTTTCACACTCTTTCAGCGAAGCTCTTCCTTTTTTAACTTCCATATTATTACATATTGATCATCTGATGCAGACTAATTGTGAGTTAGGTCTTTATGCTCCCTATTCATTGCATGGAAAAAAGAACAGAACTCTGATGTCCTACTGTGTGAATTAGTACTTTAACTAATCAAATCTGAACATGAATGTTTTGCAAAAGAAAAGCAGTTTCATTTCTACTTCTTATTGCTATTAAAAAACAAACAAAAAAGTTGCATTCTCTGCATTTAGTGTTCTACCACACATCTTATATGTTGGAAAGTATTTATTCAGGAAGAACTGAATTTATATATTTTAGTTAGGCCTGGGTGTAAGCTTCTGAGTCCTGTCAAAGCTAAAATGTTTGTGCATGGGACTAAGGAACTATATGGTAGGTGACTGTTGCACATATGGAGTTCTGGAAGTCACTATGGTGTAGCATGCAACTCAGCAGGGAATTCTTTATAACATCTTAGGATTGTATGCCTAATTTAAACCAGTTAGAACCCATTTACCTGCTTAGATTCTTCATTGAATCTGACTTACAGTATTTTACAGATGCTTACAGCCATATGAGTTTGGACCTTATTTATTGATATATACAGACACAGACGTTCGCTAAAGCTGCTTTAATTGTAATGTCTTATCAAATGGATTTAAGTTATTTCAGAATGTTAGCCTCCCTATTAAATCCTTTCCAATGAAATATTTTGTGGCAGAAAAGGCTGCTTATGAGTTCTCAGATACGTCATCTTCCCGGACTTATTTCAGTTTTCTAATATTATTCTTCCTATATCAATTATGATAGGTAAAAAAGTCACAGCAAATAGAAACAATTCTTTTTCAACGAAGCCCAGTAGTCACTATGCTCCCCTTTCTACATGAGATATCACAGCTGGAGGGGGTGTTCATGGTAGATTGTACAGCTCCTGTAGGGAAGAGGTTTTGCTATGGATTGAGCCTCATAATATTGAAGTCACCAACATGGTTTCCAAGGGATATGTTTCATTGGTTTATATCATGAGTCTACACAAAAAACCCAAAACAACCCAACAACAAAAAACCCCAAACCAAACCAAACAACCAGCCATTTTCAATCCAAAACCTTTGAGAGAAGGATTTCTAAGGCAAAAGAACTCTTCCTCCCACAACCCCGCCCCAAAGTCCACTCTAGTATACCTTCTGCTCTTCCCAGCACCAGTGATACATGCATACCAAAAATGGTCACATTTGTACAAAAGAAAGTGTATGGAACACATTTAGAACAAGAAACAAGATGAAAATGCAAATGATGCCTGCTTTGTGGCTGCATTTCATAGAAGCTGTGTACACTACCATCAAAGTGACAAAACAACGGGTACTGTTACCAGTTTGAATAAGCCCATAATTTATAGGAAAAAGGCATGTTTGCTTATGCTTATATGTAGTTCTTTCACATTTTGTATTCTTCTCTTTTTTTCCTGTATTTAGGAAAAGGCATTAAATTTCTGGTATATTTGAAAAGTGTCTAGCTCTAGCAAGATTTTACTGAATCCTGTTCATCATGAGAATCAGAGGACACTTAAGTCATCATCAGAATCGTGTTTTTGTTGGGACCACTCATAACACCCTTAGAAATCGGTATCTTTGGGTCAGCAGATCAACCATCTCTTGCTAACAACTTTAAGAAACTGGTGACCTTCAAGTAGAAAGATTTAAACCTGAATTAAGAATGGATTTGTATTTTTGTGCAGCACTGAAAAAAAAAAAGGACAACAGCTTAATTTTGTTATGAAAAAAACAACTAAAAAAGTTGGATCTTTGTTGAAAAAGAAGTCTGGTAATTTAAATTTGTTCATGTTTTGTCTTTAAATCTAGTTCATTCAGAAAAAGTGTTATCTTCCTGAAATAAAATGACAAATTCCCCACAAAACCAGAAAAGTTATAATCAAAATTAATTTCAAAAACTTTAAAGCAATGTTTCCAAGAGCTTATTTGAAATTAATTCAGAATTTTTCAAAAATCTTCTTCTCTGTTTTTTTTTCTACCCAGCTAAAGCTATTTGTTGTATTATGTTCAAATTAGTAGATTGTTTTGGTTGCTCTAGAAGCTTGAAATTTGGGGGAAATGGCAGTTCTCCCCAAATATATTCCTTACAGCTAGACGTCTAGGTATGTCACATATTTTTGAGTTAACTAGAGATTAAGAGTTGTTAGGACAGGTCAAAATTATGTTAGAAGTAATAATTTAAAGTTTAGCTGATTTTGACTGTATATTAGCAGTTATAAATTCTGGTATTACAGTAACAGTCCCAGTTTGCAGCCAGGCTCTTGGTCGATATGATCTTGTTGTGCCACAACTACTTCTGAGCAGTTAAAGAGTAGAAACTTTTCAAAATCTTGTGCAAGTGGTGAATGAATGTATCTCTATCTAAAGAGGTTAGTTTGATTACACTGTACCTACTGTTAGAAGTGCAGAGTAATTTGTGCCCTGTGACTATCATCAGAGATTATCATTGTGAAATAATCTTTCTTTTTTGAAAGATTTAAAAAAGAAGGAAAATAACATTTAAAGCTAAATTATTAAAAACCTCTCAGATTTTGAGCCATTTGATCTGAGCACAGTATGGACAGTTATCTGAGTTTATTTCATTAAAAAACACCATTAAATTCCATTGTGATATTTTTCATACATGGAATGTCACATATAGAAAAAAGAATATAGAAAAAAAAAAACTTTTTTTTTTTCTATCCAAATATTAAAATGGGGGGGGAGGGGAGGGAGGGATGTTTAACTTCCATCAAAGAACCAAATGCATTCTGTAGCACAGTGGGTACAACTAAAAGTTTCACCACTGAATGTACTATAAAATTTTTTACTTCTACTCTTGTAAGCAGAAGGCACGGAGGTTATTATTTCAATTCATCATCTAAATTGAAATGAAGGGGGAAAGCCACACTAATTGAAATTTTATTTTTCTGTAAAACTATTGATTTTAAGGAATCTCACATGAAATAATTGCATACCCTTTAGTAAAATTTTCAGTTTAAATAATTCCTTTTGGATTTCAAAAATAATTCTTAAATTTATTAATAAAGTATTCCTTGCTGATTAATAATTAGTATTAAAATTAATATTAATAAAATAAAAATAAAAATAAAAACTGTTGCCAATTTTGGTAGATTTATTTAGAGGAATGCTTGTTTGTGTGTTTGGAGAAATTTCCTGAAGCAAGTGACCAGGATCTTAATGAGTTAGTGGAGATTAGTCCTAATTTATGAGAAGATATTATAAATCATTTATTATAAACATTTAAACCACAATGACAGTATACAGAGTTCTGTGTGAGCGAACCTTACTTCAGAAAGATTACATGGTTAGGAACCGATAATTAGCTAATAGGAGTCCAGGCTGGGAGAACCAAGCCCAACTTTTTATGAAAATGTACTTACGACGAACATTCACAAATCAGTTTTATATTTAATGCAGTTTTATGTTTGTCTTCATAGAGCAGTTATCTGTATGACAGATTACTCAGTAGGAAACAAGTTAATTGCATTGGGAAGAATTAAACACTACTAGTGTTGAGAACAGGAAAAAAATGTCATTCCTTCATGAGAAATTACTAATTCCTTGTGTGAATTTGGTCTGGTTGTAGACAACCACATCTGTAGAACCGAAAAGACAGCTCCTAGATATACTGATGTTCCTAGCTACTACAGGCTTTTCTTTATAGCCCAACGTAAAACATTAAATTCCTCCTTTTGTTTTATGGGAGAGCTATGTAGTGACACTATCATCAAGGAAGTATGCTTGTGTTTCTCTGTGATATACAATTGTGAAGCTCAGTAATCTGTCTGGCAGATCACTGAGGAGAATATTAGGGCAATCTACTCTGTGAGAGAGAAAGGCATGAATGAGCTTCTCTGTATTCGACAGGTAGAGATATGTTTTAAATCCCAAAATATTTCTCAGGGGATACAGATCTTAATAATAAACATGCCAGTGTTCAGAGGATGTACTGGAGTAAAAAAACCACTCTGCAGTGTTAAGAAGCACTTAGGCATTAGATGTACATCCATCAGAAAAAAAAAACAAACCCAAACTTTCTAATATTTGAGATGCCCTTGAGCTCTTGAGAAAACCCAATTACAAATTTTATCCAAATTAACTTAAGAAAGGAAGGTTCATCTATATCTAAAAAGGGACAATTTATCACTGAAAATGTATGGTTCGGGCTTCCTTGCATGATTAAAACACTGATTTTTGTGGTACGGATTTGAATGATCTGTCTTATGGACAGATTCAAAAAGAGATTTAATCTTTTTTTCTTAATTTTTGGCAAAGAAATTTTAAGATCCCAAAGGTACAGTCAGGTTTTTTTGCTGATAGCTAATAGTATTTGAGTGGTCGCTATCATTCAGCAGACATGCTGTACTTAACTCTCTACATAAACATCTCCTGCTCTTTTGAGAAAGTTTCAATCTGTTAATTCTCTCTTGGCATTTTATTCTTCATTTCAGATATGCTTTGGTAAAGGACCATAATAATAGTTCTGGCTTTAGGAGTAAGACATTTTAAACGTTCTCTGCTCTTTATAGCCATTTAAAATTCCATTCTTAATTTTATCAGTGTATAATTTTGTAAATGATAGCAGTTTCCTGTAGTTGTTACAAAAATTACATTTAAAGTACAGTGGAAATGTTGCTTGCGAAATATTAGTGCTGCAGTACTGCAGACTGGAAAATAGAAGAGAAACTTGTTAGAGTAAACAGGTTGCTGGTTTATACCAATATACCAGTAAAGGGACTTTGGTTTGGTGAAAACTTGTAATGGTACTAAGTTCGTTCCTACACTAGACCTAAGGATACTCAGCTCTAAAAAACAAAACAAACACACAAAAAAGCCCAGCCTCTTTGTGATACAGATAGACTCTTCCTTTTGAGAGGAGGAGGGAACAGGAAGAGCTCAAGAGCAGACTAACAAAGGATTCACAGATCCTCTAGAAAGCTCAGCTGACATAACCTGTCAGAATTCAAATGAGACCTAAAAATGGTAAATAGAAATGATGTATTTAAAAAAAATTGGTGTCTGCTTTGCCTTTTTTTCTCAGTTGTGGTAGGAACCAAGGAAATGAATATACTTCTCAGAAAATTCTGGTTTTTTAAAAGAAAATAGAAAAAAGTTATTCTTTAAAGCCGAGGGACAGATTTTTAACTTTTTGCCTTTTCAGAAAGGAGTTAGTAACCAATTTGATAAGAATTGATGGTGAAAATTTTTTCAGTTAAGAATATATATGAAATAAAGCTGTTATTAAAAAACTAATTGATTTTTCGTAACAAATTATAACTATACTGGTAACTATTTTGATAATAATTACTTTGACAGTAATATTTTCTACTGTATCTCATATAGCAAACAATGATGCCAAAATAATGTCAATATTTTACTTTGTTTAGAGAAATAAATGTTTTTCAAAATTTTGAACGATTCACTTTTGTGTTTTAATCAGCTGCAGTGCTTAAGCCCTTCTAAAAACCAAGTCCCTTATTTAGTGACTTAGTGATTTAGCTTTTAAATGAGCTTTGTTGAAAGTTATAGGCTGATTGTAGTTGTGGATCCCTGGTGAAATGGGGCCATTTAGTACCAGCCTCAAAAGCCTCAGTCTGCGCAGATTGCTTGGGCTAAAACCACGCGCAAAATGTGCTGTTTGTATATACTGTTCCCTCATGGCAACTCTATCTCGCTTGCCAAATGGAAGTGCCAGGTAGTATTTTCCGAATGGGCTTTTTCCTTATGGAGAACAAAAAAAAAGATCCAGCAAAAACGTTTGCCAGCATTTAAAGCTGTACTCAAATGGTTCAACCCAGACACTTAAAAGCTATTGTGCATTTTAATGTTGATTTTGCAAAACGCTGAATAGCAAATTCACAAAACAGCACTGATGTGCTCAGGGTAGAGTAGACGCAACATAGATGTGTACGGAATATTTTTTTAATTTCATTTTAAAAGCTCAAGAGAAACAATATGGTCTCATATCCGTAGTAAAAATATGCTAAAATAGGTAACATACATCCTACAGGTCACAAAATACCAAATCTTAATAAGAGTGCATTTGTCCTATATTATAAGTAAAATGAAATTGATTAAGTGGATTGCTCTGCAGTAAGAGGTAGCTGAGAAAAAAATTCTAATCACACTGGTGTTGTAATAAATTATTAAATTAACATTTCTGTAATTCCAAGATTAATAGAAGATGGAAAATGTGTGCTGTGTCATATTGTCCGATTAAGAAGCAAATAGTGTTCAAGTACTGAAAAAGCAGATTAGTGACATGCAAGTTATATCAGACATGTAATATCTGTGATAAAGATTTTTTTTAAAACAGAAGTTAGTCAAATCTAAGAGATATTATTAAAAAATAACTGCAGTTTAAACAGGACTACAGAATAATGTGCCAAAAGAGAATACTAACAATAAAAACAGAATCATAAACTTCAAATAAACGACACAATAATGTCAGACACTTTCAATAAAACGTTTGAGACGTGAAGATAGAATTTTATCTTATAGTTTATATCCCAAGGTTAGAAAAGTGGAGTACTTTGCCCTACATTCCAGAAGTGGTCTCTTTACTCAGTTACGGTAGGGAGCAATTTAAAGTGACGTACAAGCAGGTAAAGAGCTTGGCTCGCATTTATACACTTTAAAGAAAAACAGTACTTTAGTAAAACATGTCAGCCTTTTCTGGTATTCAGCAATCCTACGAAGCATTTATAGTCTAGAAATTTAAAATAATGTGCTGATTGGACTAACCTTTCTGCATTAAAGGCAAATGAAAGGCGGAGAATCTGGATGGCAAAGAAGAAAGGAATAAAACACACACACACAGACACCCCGGGTATTTTTGTTATGTAAACATGGAAAGTGGCTTGTTTATTTAAATTGCCCTTTGATACAGATAACGAGACTTCTAATAAATGAATAGGTTTTCATTGTAGATACCAGATTCAGGATTCAGTTTCTCCTGATAAGTTAATATCAAAGGCTCTGAATTATTTGCTAATAGCTTAAGTCAAAAGAGGGAATAATTTCCTAGCCCACTGGAACATAATTATCTAAACTGCAACTCCTGCAGCCCATGGATTTAGCATAGCACTCTTTCGGTGGCAAAACCCTGCCATTTAGTCTGAAGACCTGAGTTTTACATTACACAGAAAGGAAACGTTATCTAGTGCCACTGTTGATAAAATTCCTACCTCAGAAAACATCAGCGCTGAATTCACATCACTGCAGCTCCTTTCTTTTTTTTTTTTAAATCTAAATACAGCCATCATCAAACATTGCTTACCAAAGGAGTTCTGATAATATCACTTTTTTTTTTTTTTGTGGAATATTGTGGGCAAATCCAAACTCTTATTTATACAACATACTAGCATAAAGCAAGTTTTATTGCAATTATTAATGCTTCTTTGGGAAATGCATATAGATAGAAAATAACCTCTAATCTCATCAGATAGTGGGGTCTCATATGTGTTCTTTCAAACAATGGATCAAAATATCCCTTACCCAGTTTGACTGAAATCAGAGTAACATCAACTGAGAACAGTTACTGGTCAGTAATCCCTGTTGTCTGTTTCAAACTTCTCTATGACAGAAACAGTGAATATAATTCATAGGCAAATTAAATTCAGTGATGTATTATACCTGGGAAAAAAAAAAATCTTTTGGGTTTGCATATAATTCGATTGTGACACCTTTAACAATGATATGTTGTGGAGTTACTAGTATAATTTGTTCTTGTTTTTCTTTTTGTCATTCAGAGGATGGGAATATACAGGGATACATACATAGTTATAGATGTCAGGCTTTTGAGTGCTGAATTCAAACAAAAGTTTTAAAATCCAACACTGGGCTTGTGGTTTCTGCACCAATGACATAATTAACAATTAATCTGTGTTGTTCTTAATAAAGTTTGTCCTGTACCTTAATTTCTGGTATGCTAAAAAGATTAGTAGAGGTTAGTTAAGACTGTCATTACCTCGGCATGCTTGCTTCTATGAAGCTGTTTTTGTAGGCTGCTCAATTCCTTGAACATGAAATGATCTGCAAGTCAAGAAATAGTGTTTTCAAAGACAACTGTGTAAAGATAACTCCTATCTAGTAACACATGGTTTCCAGTTATGTGTATTTTAATTTTTTTAAAATAAAATATTATTGTATTAGTGGTGAGATCTACCTGGAAGAGAACAAAACAGCGAACATGCAAATACAACATACACATAGTACTTTTATAATAAGTATTGCTAGTATAGCTTACCTGTTTTTAAAAGTTATTTTGGGAGTTGGGAAATCAAAAGTAGAAAAACAGAAGATCCACGAGTCTCTATGCATTGCTAATTCTTGTGATGTTTAACTCACATTTCATGACTCATAGCAATGTTAGTATGTTGGTGTTTAGTGAGTTTCAAGAAAGATCAATTAGCTCATTCCCCTAATTAAAGTATGATTTAAGCATATTGAAAGTATCCTGGGACAGTGTTCTTTGGTTATTCTGATTTTTTTCTGATGTAAATATATGTTAGCAATGAGAAGGAAATAAAAGTTCCAGTATTTATTCAGCCAAATTACATGGAGAACACAGCTAAAACCCACTGTCTCAATATTCAAAATCCATAAAAGCATTCTGGAAACCCATATTCCTTGTGCTAAGTGTGGAAAATACTTCTAGATTAGCGGAAATATCTGAAGATTCCCATGTTAGCCTTTTACAAATTGCAGGAGCTACTGAAGCCATCCACGGTGCAGCTGACCCTCAGTGAAAGGTGAAAACGGAAGTGACAGATTGCGATGTTTTGTGGATGTTTAGGTTTACATTCCTAATAGCAAATTTCACTTGATTTTTTCTTAGAGGAGTGCAAAATAAATTGTTGTTATAAAAAGACCTGGGAACAAGGTTTTTTATCTGTAATATTTTAGCCGGTTATGTTTAAAACCTCTGAAAACCTTTTGATTTTCTTGTTATTTCAATATGCAGGTATAAAATGCTAACCTTTCAAGTTTGGAATTTACTGTGAGGCTGCAGTAGTACCCTTTTATTCCTTTAGATAATCATGTCAGTAAACAAAGGGCCAAAGGGAAGCAGCTGCAATATCATAAAAAACCAGGAACTATTATCTTATTCTCCACTAGAAAGTAGCAAAACTGGGAGGTGGAGATGTGGAATAGGTTTTAAACCCTCAAAATGTGGAAATTAAAATTTATCTTATTGCAGATAATCACTACAGCACTGTGAGAATTTGTTTAATGCAGCCACTTAAAAGAGAGGTAATCTTAAGATGTAAATCAATTATGCTTAATTGTAGACTATCTATTCAAAACAGCTGAGAGGAATCAGTATCTCCCCTACACAGTTACAACAGGGGTTGAAATTTTTAAATGGAATTTAAGCTTTGTTATAGACTGAGCTAAAGAAGAGTGTCAGAATATGATTACTGAGGTAAAAGTGCTTATGTTAGCACAGAAGTATAAATCACAAAGTTTGAAAAGTTTTCTACAGTATAAATTGCAGCCATGTTGAAAGTTCTATTTCTGATACTGTCAGAGTTGTTAAGGTGAATTCATGTATTCATATGCTTTGAAAAATATTAAAACTTGCAATTTACCTACAGAAAACATTATTTAATGTAAATATTTGGACATGTTTGAAATAATAAATTTATAGTATATTTTATATATGTTAGTTTTTAATATACTATACATGAATAATACAATGTAATAATAAAACATTGCTTTTACTTTAGCTGGTTTCTAAAGTTTACCCACTCTGAGGGTTAATAATAGTAAGGTTAATTTTGTCCTTTTTGAACTTATTGACTGACTGAATCTCATTCATAAGATGTATCCTCCCTCATTTGTCATTGTAACAAACTACATGCCTTTTAAAACAATGCACAGTGCTGACAACTTTGTCTTGATGACTTGATGAATGCAGGTGAAAAGGGAAATTCAAGTCATCGTGACCACTTTAAGACATGTTTTTAAAATTTTGTCACATGTTCGCAATTCAAGTATGATAAGACATGACAAGAACCACCTTTATTTTATTTTATTTGGAATAAAGAAAATCAAACTGTACCTAGAATTTATGTGCGCATTTCAAGAGCTATGGGACCTAGAAGCCAAAAAAAAGGCCAAATGAACTATCATATCAACATGAAAAATTAGTGTCCTGATACATTAAAAGGTTTTCTACAGAGAATACGGTCACGGGAGATTTTGATATAAAAGAAGAGTGGGGGAGAAAATGGTCATGGAAAAATAATTTTCATCCCTATAAAATCACACAACCAGAGTATCCCCAAAAGCTGGGGTAAATACGGCATTGCTGTCAGAGAACATATGGAGTAGTTTATTATCATTCTAATATTGTAAATGCAAAATAATAACTTTTTTTTTGTTAGCTTACAATGGCAATATTCTAAATCCAATAAACTAATTTGAAAATGTCAATTCCCTCGTATTATTTTCTTCAGATGAAATACAATGAAAGTGATAGCATTTATCTACACAAATGGAGTAAACCTGAGAAGTAACCAATTGCAAGCAGTTTAATTCTGCAGGTGAAGAAAGAAATAGAAAT
The DNA here is from genome assembly GCF_963921805.1 of Phalacrocorax carbo. Lineage (NCBI taxonomy): Eukaryota > Metazoa > Chordata > Aves > Suliformes > Phalacrocoracidae > Phalacrocorax > Phalacrocorax carbo. Next base: position 104,527,338 of record NC_087515.1, read on the forward strand.
AACTACTTAAAAACGATAGGGAATAAAGCTTCTCAGACACATTCATTTTTTAATTTCTGATATTCATTATCTTTTCATCAGCAGATTATGAGCAGTAACAGTAGGATCATATTAAAATAATTATAACCTCGTAACTTTTGGAATGAAAACTTGAAAAGACAGAGATTCAAGTTATATTATACCATTATTCCCCATTATTTCTCCCATAGATGTGCAATTTGTCATGTTCATAAAATATCGTGGCTTTTGGGACACAGTATCTTCTAAGTACTTTTCTACTACTACCAGTTGGGATTTCTGCTGGACCTGGTGGATGCCTCATTTTTTTTTTGTAACAAGCCTTTATAAAGTCTTTGGTATCTCTTTATTACAGAGTAGGAGGACATATCTGCCCTTGGGTTTTGAGGCAGCAATGCAGATTTGAGATTTGACAATCAGTTTCCCTTTCCAGTACTACAAATGTAACTATATCTTACGTGCTATACACAGACAAACCATGAAATGTGCTTAGAATGAAATAGGTGACAGACCAATCTTCATTTGGGTGTAATTTATCTTGTAATTTGCATGAGCCAGGGATTACTTATTTAAGGTGTGGAATTTGGCCCTTGAACAAAAGACAGGTTTTGATGTTGTGTTAAATGAGGACTATTTGCGTTCAGCCCAGTGGGATTGCTACTCATTTGTATTGGGAAAGAAGAGAGATTAAGAGTCTATTTAGAGTATGTTTTATAACTTCTAATCTTTGTGTATCAACTCATTTGCATCTTATCTCCATGAAAAATTCCGTTGTTAGAGTTCATTGTCTCTCATTTCATATAACACATTTCCTGTAGTTTCAAAGAAAAAACAGTCATTGAAGAAAATTGCATAGAATTCATGTTGTGTACTTTTAACAACTTTGTTATTATAAACACAGAGAAAAAAAATGTGTCAAATTATTGCAGTTTCCCTCGATGTATTTTCTTTTCCAGAAGGCTCAAACCTATCATGCATATGTTAAAATTAGCCGAGGGCTTAGGAAATTTGGCAGAGAAATTGTTAGAACAGTGTTTCACAACCACCTGCACTTTCCTGTTGTGAATTTTATTCCAATTACTAAAAATATGCTTGCCATTAGCAGTGATTTAAGAGCTATCAGTGTATCATCAGTGCAGGCTGGAACCCTGAGAGAGGACAGCTAAAGAGAAAAGCAGTGATTATGACCTCTTTGTTGAGAGTGACTCCTTTCATCTATGCAAAGTACATCCTGCAAACAGGGAGCCATGCTGCCTTGGAGTATTCTTTAGAAATGATCTGTCTGAAGAAATAGGAAAGAAGATCTGGGTAATGTGAAAGAAGCGCAGACACTCATAAAGCTCACGTTTACCGAAAAGCTAGTCATTGCAATGTAAGGCAGGAAAATCAGGTAACAGAATAGTTTTCCTCAAAAAAATGAATCCTACAGTAATTTGAAATTAATAATATAACTTGTATGTCATAAATCTGACTTTTTCAAACTATATTTTAGTTTATAAATTCTATTTTAAATGTGTCATGGAATAAATTCAGTTAGATTTATTGATAAAGGCATTAAACAACTTTTGGTGATGGAATTTTTTTTTTATCATCTGATTTGTTTTCTGTTGGGTGCACTGTTTTCTCAGTCATCTTCACATTCTGATTCACACTATAATCCTAGCTCTTATTTCAGCAAAAAGCGAGTGCCTGGCCAATAACTGATTTACTTATTCAGATTTGCTAACATTTGGAATAGCACATATGAAATGGAAATAATTCAATTCTCATAAAGTTGTGGTACCTTCCCATTTCCCAGTGTGGTTCTGTATGGCCATGTGGGCTCAACCCTTTTTGTTCATATCGGTGCTATTTTTGCCTGAGCCCCTGCACAGCAAAGAATGGCAGACTAATGTTGTAATAAATAGAAACATTCCTGTCTTATTTTGGGTTTGTTTTCCTGAAAAAGGCATTGCAGGATTAGCAGCTCTTTACCAGGCTTTAGCCTACCTCTGCAATGCAAGGAAGACAGGTTGCCAGCTTGAGCAAGTCTCACTCAGGGATTTGGCTATGCACTGAGTTAAATTAACAAATTTAGGCTGGCAATATCTCTGAAAGTAGGTCAGAGGCTTTCAGAGTGTGAATGAGAGCTGGACTAGTGGCATTACCTTGCTGCTGTGGTTAATGCTACAGGGAAGATAGACCTTAACTGAAATGATTGAAATGTCTGTGTGCATTTAATAGGTTACTTGGGTGCTACATAATCCTGCTGTTAGGACTCCAGTTGCTGAATTTTTACATGATTCTGGCTTACTGAGGAGCAGTCACCTGCTGTAAAAATGTATCAGGAATGATTAGCAGCTGACAAATCCAGGTGCTGGGCTATGAGGCGTTTGAACATTTGTGGTATTGCCTTCCGTTCATCTTCAGGATAATATTGTGTGAGCTAGACTAGAAATACCAACACCTCTAAGATTGCTTCTTTCTAGCCATTTCTAAAGATATTTTCAGAGGAAGTTTTTGTGGATTATCATTTCCTACCTACAAAAATCACTATGTTCACCCAAAGGAAAAAAGAAGTTATAATAAAACAGAAACTTTTAATCAACTGTGAACTAAAAGGTAGGCCTAGGGGATCTATACAAATCCAAACCTAATTTATGGAACTTCTTTTTAGAATGGAATCAATTCAAATTCAGTTCAAATACACACAAACTTATGAATTAATGCAAATCCAAATGAAAGATTTTCAAGGCCTAGTCTGCCACGGCCTTTCTCATCACCTCTCTTTACATAGAGTAGAACCCATGGCCTTAGATTCTTGCAGAATCACATAATAGGCGTGAAGCTGTTTTACTGTCATAGGAGTTCATTCAGTAGCTTTCTATACGTAGCTGTCTCTATACAAAAATTAAGGAAAAATTTACTCGGTGTAAAATCCGACCTGTAGGTGTGTGTTTTTCTTGAAGAAGCAGGTATATATGAGTTTAGACAGAATTCACCAATATTAGACTGTTGAGAATCCTGGCATTTGGTGGATGTCTTCAACTGAAATGATCAAACTGCTATGCTAAACAAAGTCAAAGGTGTGACAGGCACTTCTTAGTTTTATCAGATATCATCTTTTTAAGGTATTCCACGCAAACACAGTTGTTAAAACTGGTGTGAAATACCTATTTTTAGTGTATGATTAATACAATCTTTCCTGTCAGTTTACTTCTCTGATGAAATGCCATGCTGTTTTATGATTGTATGAGTTACATCCTTGCAGCTAGTGATTATGTGAAGTAAATTTAAAGGTATGAAATGAGATGACGTTTTTCTTCAATAGCACATAATGGATTAACATTTATGAGTGTTTACTAACCTGACAGTTATAAATGTGGTTACATTTGAATACCTGTATACCAAGCCAAAGTTATATCAACTGTTAGCTGAAAATTATTTAAATTCTTTATTTTTCCTTATCTTATTTGAGTTTCTCCTCAGATTCTCTAGTTAAATTGGGTCTGGTGTGAAACTACAGGAAGAAAAGAGAGATTTGTTTTATCAAGGTTTTATTGACTTCAGGATTGAGAACAGTTAGAGAGAAGAGAAGCAATCATACAAAATGTTGGTAATGCAATATTCTTGCAAGCATTGACTTACTGTGCTGGGTGCTTTGAACATTAGAAAAGAGGTGTTGACTTTGATGGGGAACTGTCTGTGTATGGTTTTTCTTGTAAACAATGATAAGAGACTTAAGCAGGTTTAGTGAATATAGAATGAGCTAGATTCTCCATTTAAACTCTAGAAAGTTTTTCCAACGCCAGTAATCTTGGTCGAGGTGGTAGGAAACGTTTCCATTCAACAGAGGGGGCTGTGTTAGAAAAGTGCTTGTCAAAACTTACCTTGTTTATAATGGAAGATTTGGCAACTCCAAAATGAGTTTTCTCAACAGAATTTTGTCTGAATACTCAGATGGCCTGTGACAGATGCAAGTTTAGATTCTCTGACCTCACCTGTAGACGTGGGCTAATCTGAATTTTCCTCTTATTTTTCTATAAAACATCAAAAGAGTTTGGTGTCAATGCACACTGTGGAAAGACTTGAAATCTCAGAATATGGTATTGCTAGAAGACAGATTCCCACACAGGTCTGATCTCTATGGAGAGTAAGATATATCTGAATAGTATGACATGGTAAAGAGAAAGTTCTGTCCTTACACAGGAATATATTCTCAAATCATATTAATTTTTACTATAGTGGAGCTATATTAGCATGCATTAGTTATCTGTCTCTCACAAAAGGTAATATAATATGCAACTTGCTACTGCACTTTGGCAGTGAACCTTGATCCCAGCCATCTTTTAGAAGTTACACATTTTAAATATTTAATTTTGATTTTAGGTGCACAGAATACATCACATTTAATTTATTCTTTCCCCTTCCGCCACACGCCCCCTCCCCTCCCAAGCTAGAAATAAGAACTTTTAGAGTGCTTTATGAGAGTAAGACGTAGCCAGCACTATCTGATTTCTCTATATTAGTTATGAGTCAGATTGGAGAAAATAATTTATAACCATCAGTGCAGATGATAAAGGTATGCAACATGACATTATTGATGTATGCAGTAATTTTGTTCTATGAGTATTTAGGACTCTGATGTCTGCAGCAGAAATTTTCCATCACAGTAAAATGCAGATGCACTTCTACAACAACAGTGCATCTGATGTTATCCCACAGGAGTTCCGTATATTACCCACACGAGACCGGATAATCCACCCATTAAATAGACATCTCATCTCATTCATTACTTCATGTGTTTACATTAATCGTAACAAGTTACAGCCTCTTCTAGTACCTTTGAAATAAATTCCTTTTTTTGCTGGACTATGGCAGTGTCTAGTTCCATAATTGTTTCCTCAGACCTGCTGCTTCTTCCTAGCTGAAATATATGTAAGTGGGAATTTGACCCACTTAGGTTTCATCAGGTTTCTGCTGCCATAATGTCTCCTTCTCTGTGATCCCAACACCCTAAACTGCTCCTGAATATGACCTCATGTCTTATTTCTGTTTCAGTATCTTTCTGCATGCAGGAACTCAGAAATCTCACAGATCTGTCAGTCCCATCTTTGTGTCCTCTAGTCTCGCATATATTCCACAGAAACTGGATTGTTCCTGTACCTTCGTGCAGCACTGAGGAACCTCAGAGATCCTTTTGCTTTTGAACTACTGATTCCTATTTTACAAAATCTCTCCTTCTGAAGTTACATTTAACTGTCTGAATTTGGATACGCATCTTAATTCTAAGATGTCTTATTTCTGAATTCCTGTTGCTTTCTCTAACTCATTTTGAGCTGTTCTCATTTTAACAGCTTAAACGCCAGCCATTTATAGCCGTGTATTAACATTCTGCAGGCAGTAGAGTGTATTTTCCTCTTTTTGTACCCTTCTGTATTATTTTAATGCCACATTCTGAATCACATACTGGTCCAGTCTTCTCTCCTGATGCATCACTTTTAGTTCACATTCCCCTGACCTCTGGGATCTCGGCCCTTCCATGAAAAGAAAGAAGTCAGCAAGATTTAAAACATGGATGTAAACGAAGTATTAGGCATTAGAGGAGATAAGGAATTCCAAATGCTACAAAATTAAACACTGTCTCTTGTTGAGTATACTTTGAAATCTGTAGATGAAGCGTTATTTCCATTTATAGTGAGAATACTGAGTTCTGTATCATCTAGGATTTTCATATATTCAATTAAAATTAAATACTTTGTCTCCTTATTTAGTTCCAAAATTGTTTTGCTTTACTGAATCCCTTCTTCATTATCTTTCAGTAAGGTTGCTTAAACTGGGCTGGTAATACTGTATTGATGTTTATAAAGACCTTACGTATTCACTCTTTAAACAAGCACTGTAAAATTTCAAATGACTGTGCTAGTTAGGAGGTAAAAAAATAAAGCAGAATATATTGTCTAAGCTATGACAGCAATAATTGTAAATCAAAGGTAGGTAAAAAGGTTACAGTCTTGCAGACCATGGACTAATTGCAAAGGGAATCAGTCTTTTTCCCTATAGTCAGGACAAATCAGTGAATTTTATTCCTTGAACTTGTATTATTAGGTTTGGTGCAGGAACTCTTGCCTAAATCTATTCTAGGAACTTTCCCTTCAAAATTCTATAATCAGTTATTCGTAACTGCTCAATAGTAATGATGGCTATACAAATAAAGTACAAAAATGTTGAAGGGGAATATATTGGCGAGAAAACTTAAAACTTAAAAAAAGGGTTAAAATAGCTTTAATAAAATCTAATTAATTTGTCAGCTTAATTAAATATATTACAAAGAAAAAGTCCATTGTAATTGTATTAGGACTGTATATTTGAACTTTAGTTATCAAGAAGTTGTTTTGAAATTTTTCTCTGAAAGATATGTTTTGATTGTGTTTAGAAACAATATATCACAAGTCACACTTAAATGAAACAATTTCTAGAAGAAATAAACTTCTTAGAACCTCAAGTGCGTGTTTGAAATTGGGACATATAACTTTGGTACAGAAGATGCAATTATGGGTGAAAAGTAGCTGGCTGTTGTTCAGCAAACTGTTTCGGTTAAGTTTCATATCTGTCTCTTCTGTGGAAAATATAAGAAACGTCAGGCATCTCCCACTACTTGGGTTGTACTCTTCTCACGAAAAGTCTGTAGGAGGGATAGTTCGTGCTGGTATAATAGTCTAATGGTGCCAGAGCACTCCTGAAGTAGCATTTGATCACTCTTACTCAGCCTGAGAGCAGTTGAATTCCCATATCCTGCCTCTACCTCTGGTTTGTTCCTCCTGGCTGCCTGCTCTCCTGCTTCTGGCTGTTCACTGGTTTGGCTTCCAAAAGAGAGAGACAGTGATGGAAAGTGCTCCTGGCTGTGGGATTAAGGCACTTGCTAGAGACGTGGGAGGCTTGAAGTCTCTGAGGCTAAAAGGGGTCAGCAGATCACGTTTTCTCCAAATGAGGCATCTAGACTGTGAAGTATAAAGTGAGCAGGACCAAATCCACCAGGAAAATAGCAATACCACATTAGTTGATAGTCTGAACTCATCTGGCTCTTTAGACTTCTCCATGGGACATGCACAAGTACTTTCTGCTTAAATTAGGGTCCCAGGAGAGCTCTCTGCAGAGCACAGGCACCACAGTGCTTTAAAAGAGGTCTTTATAACTGGCTACAGGACATTCTTGGTAGGCACTTATATAATTTGGCCCTGAAAAACAGACCACCAAGATTTCTGTCCAAGTTCAGTGCCAAAGCAGTTTAAACACAGTGGAGCTTATCATATATTTTCCTTATAAAGACAAGCCAAAGGTATTGCTAAACCAGTGCAATCTTTCTTCATGCTAAAGAAAACACTGTTTAATGAATAAGAATAAATAACCCTAAATTCTCTGTCCTCTTTCATAGAACTACTAATATCTGTCTTCTGTTCTGAAATACCAGAGGCGTCCCAGATATATCCAATATATGAACAAGGGTTTGCAATGCAAGAAAATTGAAAACAAGAGACACTTGAAATGTGATCAAAGTAGGTATGAAAATACGTTATTTTGCCATTAAATCAATTATTATAATCAAGAGAATATTAATGCCAAACCCGTTTGGTCCCAGTGGGTTTACAAATGTTTTAACTATTGCATCAAGAAGATTTCAAACTACTGTGCATTCAAATATCGTACTGTTGGAGTCAGTAAAGGTTTTCTCAGTTCTTGCAGAGGAAGTTGTAGTAGCACTCCAGTCACCACCAGGTAGCCTTCTCAGAGCAGCCATGACATAGATCAGACTATAGATCTAGCTGTTTCAACAATTTCAAAGCTTACTATGATATAATTAAAAAATGGCAATACTTGAAGAAAAGGGGACACATTTTTGAATGTGTGCTTGGTAAACATGAGACTACATGTCCCTTTTGTTCACTAAGATAATATTTTTAAAAGTATTTTAAAGGAGCAGTGAAAGATGAATAAGGAAGAGCTTTCCTTTTAACTTGAGTGAAAGAGGTTAGGCTTTAAAAGATCAGACAGACATAGCTGGTCTACAACACAGAGGCAGAGTGACTGTTCATAATAACAGCAAACAGCTATTTATTTCACATGTGTATATTTCTTAATTTTGTATTGCCAAATTAACAGCAAATTTAATCAGAAATTTTTGTAAGGCAAGAGAAGACACTAAACAAAAGTGGGCTAAGGAAAGAGAAGTGATCTTTGGTGATCAAGAGAATTTCCTGTACTTTTAATGATAGGACTAAGACTTCCTCTTCTTCGTACTGACTATATTCTTAACCCTCCTCTGCACTATATGTCAATTCAGTTTTCATTTGAACCTTTCCCTCATATTTGTCTCCTTTATCACTCTGAGCGGCAGGTGGAGTCAGCTCCACAAAATTGCAGTAATGTCCAATTAGTTCACTTTGATTTGGATCATATTTTCTATGTCACATTTTAGCTGGAAAGCAATTTCTAATGCCTAATAGAGGTGTGGCAAGTGGTTTTCATCACATGATGTTTCATCATATCCTCTAATCTCAGTTCAGATACAGTGGTAGCCCCATTAACCTTTCCAGTGAATATGTGTCCAATTTCAAGCACTCTTGATTGATAGATGGATTTTTATTAGAAATCCATAAACCAAGATGAAATTCAAATGAAAAAAAAATCACAAGCTAAAGCAATGAGATATGGTGTATGAAATTCATTGGCAGCCACCACTGGGCTTTTCTCATCTCTGATGACATTTTCTTCTTTCAAATATAATCACATGTGGATAGCTTGTATCTATTTCAGCAAAATAGATTACCTCATTAGACTACAAATGTAAAATGTACACTGTGATTTATTGTCAAAATTGTTATTAAATATTTTACTAATGATCACAACTAGGATGTTTTTTATGTGTAGGAAATCTGAAAGTCCCTAGGAAAAAATCTCAGGTCATAAATTATTGCATTTTAATTACAGGACTCACAGGTAGTTAGGAGCAAGCTCCAACTATATAGGCCCATGGCTGTTTTAAATCTCTTAAACCTGTGAGGTAATTTAGAGATGTGCTGTGGAAGACGTATTCCTAAGGAAAAAAAAAATTTTAGTTTGGAAAAAAATGTTTATCTATTTATATTTTCCAGTAGTATATCTATATCAGGGGTCTGCTATGTGTTGATTCTGTGCTGGTATCCCAGGGCCAGCTGGTGGTGGTATGCTGCCCAGAGAGGTTGTGGAGATACATGCTTACAGATATTCAAAAACTGCCTGGACATGGTCCTGGGCAACTGGCTCTAGGTGGCCTGGCTTGAGCTGGAGTGTTGGACCAGATGACCTCCAGAGGTCCCTTCCAACCTCAACCATCTTGTGATTCTATGAATGGAACCAGGAGAAGGTTATGCAAATTACATTTTTGTTGAGTTCTGCTTACATCAAGGTTTGTTTGTATTCTCACAGTCTGCTGACATGTAACAGTAAGCCTAGACATTGTGCATGTTTAAAAATCTCATGTTCATGCTTCAGAGAATGTAATACACAGAAAAATATTTTAACCACCTGATATTTGTGACAATTTGTGACCTGATATTTAGGACAAATGGTACTCTGGAGGTGCCTGCTGCATTTTTTTAGAGGGAGGCTATTGACTAAATTTGATTGGCTTCCTATGTATTAGATGGTTAAAGTTAAGTGATTTGAATCTTCTCTCATCAGTATAACTGCCTATTTAAATGAATGACTGCTTGCTAACATAATTATCTTCGCCTATTAAAATTTACACATATAAAACCCCTGATAGTGTAGTCAAGAAAGGTTGCTTCTTAATTCATTTCCATATTATAGCCAAAAAGTTGTTGGTTAATATCCCTCCACTGTAATTCTTCATATTCCTAAATTTAAAGATCAGTTGTGGTTCTTTGTCACGTATAGTATGATGGCCATTTTAAGGAAAACACATGACCAACCGCTCACATCAATTTAACATAAGTCTTAAAAGAGAAGTTTTTTCTGTATTAGGTTTTTAATAGATGATTAGATAGCACTGTTTAACGTACGGTTAAGAGCTGGATTTTATACAATGTCTGGCTATTGCAAACCTGAAGTGACAGTGATTCAGCATATGATGCAGAAGAAGTGCCACAAGAGTGTTCACAAACAGAGGAGGACTGGTGGGAGATGTGGTGGTTGGAGGCCGTCTTGGGCTTAGTGGCCATGAAATGATACTTTTCAATTCTTGGAGAAGTAAGAAGGGGGGGTGGTGGTCAGTAAAACCACTGCCATGGACTTCCAGAGTGCAGACTTTGGCCTGTCCGGGGCACTGGTTGGGAGACTCTCTTGGAGGAAAGTCCTGAAGGGCAAAGGAGTCCAGGAAGGCTGGGCTTTCTTCAAGAAGGAAGTCTTAGAGGCGCAGGAGCAGGCTGTCCCCAAGTGCCCTAGGGCAAAACAGAAGGGAAGATAACCGGGCTGGCTGAACAAGGTGCTTTTGCTGGCACTCGGGGAAAAAAAGGAGAGTTTGCCACTTTTGGAGGAAGGGGCAGGAAACTCAAGAAGAGTAGAAGGATCCTGTTAGGTCATGCAGAGAGAAAATTAGAAAGGCAAAAACCCAGCTAGAACTCAATCTGGCCACTGCTGTAAGGCATAACAAAAACTGATTTTTCCAAATACATTAACAAGAAAAAGAGAACCAAGGGGAAACTCCATCCTCTATTTGATGCAAGGCGGGAGCATTGCCACCGAGGATGAGGAAAAGGCTGAGGTACTTAATGCCGTCTTTGCCTCAGTCTTTAACAGTCAGACCAGTTATCCCCAGGGTATTCGGCCTCCTGAGCTGGAAGACAGGGACGAGGAGCAGAATAAACCCCCATAATCCAGGAGGAAGCAGTTTACAACCTGCTGTGCCGCTACTCACAAGTCCATGGGGCCAAATGAGATCCACCTGAGAGTACTGAGGGTGCTGGTGGAGGAGGTTACCAAGCCACTCTCCATCATTTACCAGCAGTCCTGGTTAACATGGGAGATCCCGGATAACTGGAGGCTTGCCGATGTGATACCCATCTACAAGAAGGGCTGGAAGGAGGATCCAGGGAACTAGAGGCAAGTCAGCCTGACCTTGGTACTGGGGAAGGTTATGGAGCGGTTCATCTTGAGTGAGCTCACCAGGCATGTGCAGGACAACCAGGGGATGACGCCCAGTCAGCATGGCTTCATGAAAGGCAGGTCCTGCCTGATCAACCTGACCTCCTTCTATGACCAGGTGACCTGCCTAGTGGATGAAGGAATGGGATTGGATGTTGTCTGCCTGGACTTTACAAAAGCCTTTGACACTGTTTCTCACAGCATCCTCCTAGAGAAGCTGGCAGCTCGTGGCTTAGACAGGTGTCTGTTCACTGTTACCCAGCTGTTCACTGGGTAAAAACCTGTCTGGATGGCCGAGCCCAAGGAGTTGTGGTGAATGGAGTTAAATCCAGTTGGCGGCCGGTCACAAGCGGTGTTCCTCAGTGTTCAGTTCTAGGGCCCAGTCTTGTTTAATATCTTTATCAATGATCTGGACAAGGGGGTGGAGTGCACCCTCAGTAAGTTTGGTAGGAGTGTTGAACTGCTTGAGGGTAGGAATTCTCTGCAGAGGGATCCAGACAGGCTGGATCAATGGACTGAGGCCAATTGTATGAGGTTCAAGAAGGCCAAGTGCCAGATCCTGCACTTGGGCAACAACAACACCATGCAACGCTACAGGCTTGGGGAAGAGTGGCTGGAAAGATGCCTGGAGGAAAAGGACCTGGGGGTGTTAGTCAACAGTTGGCTGAACTGGGCAGCAGTGTGCCCAGGTGGCCAAGGCAGCCAACAGCATCTTGGCTTGTATCAGGAATAGTGTGGCCAGCAGGAGTAGGGAACTGATCGGGCCCCTGTACTCGGCCCTGGTGAGGCCACACCTCGAATGCTGTGTTAAAGTTGGGGCCCCTCAACACAAGAAGGACATTGAGGTGCTGGAGCATGTCCAGAGAAGGGCAATGAAGCTGGTGAAGGGTCTGGAGAATAAGACTTCTGAGGAGCGGCTGAGGGAACTGGGGTTTTTTAGCCTGGAGAAGGGGAGGCTGAGGGGAGACCTTATTGCTCTCTACAACTACCTGAAAGGACGTTGTAGTGAGGTGGGCGATGATCTATTCTCCCAAGTAACAAGCAATAGGGTGAGAGGAAATGGCCTCAAGTTGTGTCAATGTAGGTTTAGATTGGTTATCAGGAAAAGTTTCTTCACTGAAAGAGTGGTCAGACTTTGGAATAGGCTGCCCAGAGAGGTGGTGGAGTCGCCATCCCTGGAGGTATTAAAAAAAACCTGTAGATGTGGCACTTTGGGACATAGTTTATGGATCATGGTAGTGTTGTGTTGATAGTTGTTTTTGATGATCCTAGATGGTCTTTTCCAGCCTCAGTGAATCTGTGATTCTATGACTCTATTCTATGATTTTGTATCAATAGGTGAACTATATTTGGGATGTTTCAGCAACTTTTTGATTGTAGGTTAGTCACACAAAAATATATATAATTCATATTAATGCTAGCAAACAGTGTTTAATTACTTAACTGTACATTTACAAAAGTTTTTTGGTTGTGTTTCTCAAGTGTAGCTTTATCATCTTGATGAGCTGAACAGTTAACTAACATGCCGTCCAGGTCCAAACATAATTTTCATGTGAAAGGTACTTCAGTCAAATTCAATTCTGAATTGTACCTGCATAGCAGTACACTAGACAAAGAGAATAATTACAAAACTCACCCTAAAATAAACATCTACAGCCTTTTGTCACTTAAAATACTCTTTAGATTCTCACAACTGTATTGAGTTTTTCCAGTGATTATGGAAAGCCACCATAGGGATTATGGATGATATCTAGCTGAGTTTAGGTGTCTTATTGACTGAGTCTCTTCCAAAATACATTTTTTAGTCTAGAAGCAACCTATAAACCTATAGTTCTTTCCATGGAGGAGATGACAGAAAGGATCTCAGATCTGGAAATATAGACCATAGTAATTTAAATCTGAACAGATTAATTAACATTTTCATTCCATTTTATTTAAATGCCAATGTAGCTGAACCTTTGCTTCTGTTGCTTTATTAAAGTCTTCAACATTGTTACGTGTAAGAAATGCTTATCAAGAAATGCAACCTTTCAGCAGTGTGTTTTTCTATAGATTAAGCAAAATGCTTCCATTCTGCTGTACTGCTTAGGGTTTCATTTTCGCAAAGAGAGGATATGGATTTGACCGTTCCCAGGTGAGCTATTTCTGTCCTTTCCCAGGAGATTCTTGTAGAAATTTAATTGGGCCCAAGCTTGGCCAGACACATTAAATCCCCATGGTATCGTAGGCTTAGTCCTCAGAAAGATCTTGTAGCAGCCTGGTGAACTTTGAGGGGTAGCTAAGGGACAGCTGCAAGTGAAAATATAAGGGAAAAGGTTGATGCGTCTTGAGAAAAAGGCATCTCTAGAAATATATCTATATATCTATATCTATATATATAGATATATAGAGAGATACATATCTCTATATATCTATATATCTATATATCTATATATCTAGATTTTCTTCTTCGCTCCAGACGTTTCCTAACAAGATGAAAAATTTGCGTATCACTCCACCATAAATGGTAGAAAGATGTCCTGTACTCGTACACTGCACGTTGTGTCCATATATACATTTATATATACATATATATTTAGTAGCTGTTTATATAGGAAAGGAGTATTCTACTTTTAGTTCAATATTTTCATAAGCTTTTATGTTGAAATTGTTTTCACTAACATCCTATTGAAAAATGAGGATTTTGTTAGCTAAGTGACAACCTTACTGATTTGCCTGCAAAATATAACTATACTATCAGGATGCAATTCATCCCACCTACCTTTAGCTATCTGCAGTATAGATAACTATAACTGATGTTAGCCTATACTCCTTTTATTGTCAGTAGAGAAAAAATGGGCACCTCCAGAGAGGCATTCTTCTGATCTGATTTAAATATCTACTTTAAGGTAAGAATAGCTCCTTAAAAAGCCCTGTTACCACTTATTGCTCATGTAAGGAGCCATGGGTGTTTAGCTCAGAACTGTCTGCACGGTATCTAAACACCCTCATTTGGACAGATGCATCCTACCATCAGTCTTTTAAAATTATTGACTGGTTCTACTGAAAATTGAGATGCAGAACTAAACTGGCCGCAGTGGAGGCTTAATTCAGTGACTTGGAAAGTGGCAAATGAGAAATTCCAAAATGGAAGCAGCGTATTGCAGCATTTACTGCCTTTTAATAGTACAATGCATTTATTCCTCTGTTCATGATTTAAATGTGTTTATCTTTCTTGCACATCTATGCATCGTGAATTGTCGGATTATTTCTGTTTGTTAAAAAGTGCCCTGAGCTTTTTTCCCCCCAGTGGTTCTTTTGGTCACGTCTTTCAAACACCTAAAAAGGAAGCTCATGAGAACACTCCCTCACCCTGGCATTAATCACCGCATTGTAAAGTATGGAGCTATTGATTGCGTATAACTGCATCTTTTGAACATTCAGAGCCATTGTGTTCACAACATGATGAATGCACTTGCAGATGGCTTTGTCTGTAGTGGTCGTAAACTCCAGCTAATGGCTGAATTAATCTATAGTAAATGAATAATATCCTTTCTGGCTGTTCCAGGGAATAAACTACTTGTCGCATTTTTTCTGTTTTAAAAAAAGCAGTCATAATTCAAGCAAGTACGTGTGTCAGCTTCCCAAAATGTGGAAAAGTGCCTTGTATAAATAAACGGATTCACTTCTAAAGCCATTATCTGAAGAGTTTCAGGAATAGGAAATAAGCTGACATCCAAATAAGCATTTCATCTTCTGAAGTGATAGGAATTTTTTTCACATGCATACGATGAAAAATTAAAAGGACTCAGTTTGTTCTGCATTAGAGGCAACAGCTTTCAGAAATCTTTCTAAATTTTTTCTTCTTTTCTTAATTCGTCAGTGGAGTTTCTTTTTGCCTAAACAAGCAAGCAAAAATCAATCTCAGAAAGAGCTGAAAGAGACTGACGAAATCCCACCTGGAGAGTTAACTGACTTTAAAACAAATGAACAATTTAGCAGCCTTCTAAATCTAGAGAAAACCAAATTAAAATCAAAATCAGGCTTTCTCAGTTTCTCTGAATGCTGAAAAAAAAAATAAAGGAAAGCACTTATCATAGATTCTTTGGCTGTTCTGTCTTTCTTACCTCTCTTTTTTCTCTCCATTCCTCCTGAGCTCAAAGGAAAACAAACACTTAATTGTGACCTTTCAGGCTTTAGTCAATGTAGTTTGTTTTTTATTTTTGTTACTTTACTGCCCAGTAATTGTTTCTGCTGTACCTACCCCAAATAAACAAACAAATCCTAGTAGTGAGGCTCGACAATCTCACCCTCCAATGGCCCCTCAATCCAATGCAGTTTGGAGCAATGAAGACTCTTCCCTGGGTCTCTGTCACTGGTTTTGCTTCATTCATAGAAAGTTAAATGGCCTCAAAGCCAGTGTGGGATGGGAGGGGAAAGTGTGCACCGCAGAATCCTTCCCTTAGCAGCCCGAATGAGTGGCAGTACAAAAAGTCAGGACTAGCAAAATGTACATAGAGATCTAATACTTGCTGCTATTTTGATGCAGAGAACAACATTCTGAGCACATCCCATTACGTACTGAATGGTATGAGAATTCCAAAGAAAAAATGCTCCATATTTGCTTTTTTGCTCAAGTTCATTATCACTAATCAGTGACTGTACTGCTTTCGCAACTGCCTCATGCTCTGGTTCCCAGTATGATAGCACTGACAACACAAATAGCTGTGGCTGGTTGAATTAGCAAGATTACAGAGCATATTACTGGCTGTTGCATCATACTGCTGCTCCTCTATTTAAATGACTGAGTGACAGAACTTGTTTCCTGTCTGTTTCTTAAGATACTTTCTAATTATAAAAGGAAGTATGTTAAGAGATATTTTTCCTGCCTGATTTTCATCACAGGGCTTTAAATATCCCAGTATCCCACTATAATTTTCTGGCGTTGGAGTTGACAACCCATGCATCCTTACAGAGTCTATCAGCTAGGGATTAGAAGTTATGCTGGCTATCATGCTTTTTGTTTGTTTGTTTGCTTTTTATCCCATGTAATTCTGATGTGGAATCCCACTTTCTGAGAACAGGAAGGATTCTATTCGGTATTCTACGCTTGCTGTTGACTTCATTATGTGTAGTAATGCATGATGAAGGAAATGCAAGTTGTGAAACCACTTGTTTAAGTTTAAATTATAGGCTGTATTCATCTATAAAGCATGCATCATAGTTGGATTATTACTTTCAAAAAACCTTACAAATACATAGAGATATGCATGTCACCAGTGTGGGAAAGTTTGAGCTTGAGATGGACTACCGATTGCTGGATGGATTAGAGGCAAAAATCTGTCCATGTTGGCACTTTTAAAAATTACTTAAACAATGACAGACTGACTCAGCGACACTGGTATTGACTCTGAAAGAGCTGTAAGACCGTTATTCAGTGGCACAGTAGAAATATCATCATGGCAACAGTCAGATTAAAAGAGTGAAATTGGAACAATTATTAATAATCAACACGTACATTTGTAATTAATCTGTTGAAATAACCATTTCTTCTTAAAAGTGTGATATGAGAGCTGCAAACAGCGTTTGGGGATATCCTTTAATAAACATATTCTGGTCTACTTCATAAAAATGGAGATGCTGTGACAGTAAAGGATGGGATAAAATGGTATTTGCTACTTTTTTTTTGGTTATTTTTTGGTTGGTTTTTTTTTTTTCATTGCACACCACTCCATTGCCTACTGCATTTTTAGGGAAGATAGCAGCAAAAAGTGCTAGTACATTTAAAAAAATTAAGTATTTGTAGATGTCATGGCTCTTGACTGTTTTACTGTCCCGTCTAGGAGAATGCTGGGACACACAAAACAAGCAACCAGGGGAAATCTACATGTGCTCAGAGCAATGAATAAGCACAGTTCTGTGCATCGGGTGTTGATAAGCTGGTCATCAGAATGACGCTGCAGTGTGCAGTTTTGAGTAAAGGTGCTTTCCAAATTGTAAGTAAATGTATCTTAGCTAGCAAAGATTACATTCCTACATGTCATTCTTAATACCATTCATCTTTTTATAACAATTTCTTACTGTGACTGTCCTGTCAGACATGACATTTTCAACAGCACCTTCCAGTCACAGGAGTTAACTGTTTTCGTGGCCGCCTTCGTTGGCAATGGATTTATTTGATTTTTATTACCAATATTATTAATATTATTATTAAGCAATATTTACCAGTGGCAAAATCATTGCTGAAATGGAAATACAAAAAAACAGTGTTGCAAGCATTACTAAAATTTAAATACAACCCAGTAATATCACCTAAACAACATATTAGAAATATGGCTTTAGTGTACCCAGAGATTATTCTGACCAAAAGTATGAGATGCTTTTTTGAAAAATTCTTAATTATTCTTAATTGACCATTTGAAATGTCTTCTGATTTCAGCTAGGAATAATTTCCATCTTGTAGCTTGTATGGAAAATTTTATGCAAAGTTGTTATAATGTTTTGTTTTAAGGCATCTCACTTGAGTCGACTTTCTGCTACAATGTATTTCACGGAATACAAAAGCAATGTGAAAATTGCTTCTAATAACCTCAGTTACCTTTGAAAATTTGATATTATGAGCAATTATAAAGAGGCAAAAAAGGAAACAATGCAAATTAGGCACTTTATATTGCTGGCGGTGATTTTCAGCATGAAGCCTGCTTTGAGTGTTCTCTATAGTTAAATGTACATTTTACTTTATCATTATGTATTACAAAGTGTAAGATTATTTATATTTAGTTTCAAATGCCTAAAAATTATTTTATTTCTGTTTGTAAACCTGTTTACTAGCTCTGTCAACAGCGCTGCAGTTTTCAGAATGGTGAATTGTTTGAGGATCTTTAATAGCGGTTGTTATTTTCACCATCTGAAAAAGGACTATGATTTTAGCATATTTTTGTAAATTTTACATAACTATGTAAAAATACATATGCATGCATTGAAATTCAGACTACCCATACTCTGCCAAAATTGGGATCTAGGTAGGCACCTCGACTTGAAAGAGAAATTCAGGATCCCATCCTCAGACACTGCCTACTCTGGTAACACTTTTAGTTATTCAGCTCCTGCAGTTGGACTAAACATCTAAACTTGCATGTGCTCAGAACCGTTCAGCTCCGAGGAAACGGGCACCACCTCCCACCTTTACTCTGATATAGAAACCGAGTAGGAAGAGACACAGACTCCACCTAAATCTCCATTCTCTTAAGCATACTCAGACTATATTTAATACATTGATAATATTAAGTTCAGCAAAAAAAACCCCAAACTGAGGTGTGCATTCTCATTCATGCCATTTTGCAGAACTGCTTTATAATTACGGCATTTTCCCATTTAAAGACTTTTTTTGGAGCATAGCCTGGTTTAGTTCTTTCTCAGACAGACTTGATTCACATGTCAGACCACAGAACAAGCACTGGTCAGAAAAGAACAAGGTGATGACACACATGTCAATAAAAATAGCCTCTTTTAGGCTGACTTTAGCAATAAGATGCTGACTGAAGAGTGCAAGAGAGTTTGGGACAACAGACTAGCCCCCACTACCCATTTGAACTGTCCCTTCTGTAGGACTGCCCACACTAGTCATCTGTCACCTCTTGATTTACTGCAGCTCACAGTGTAAAATTTTAAAGGAACGGCAAGTTTTTGCTCGCTTTAAAAAGCTGGGTGGTAACCTGTGATGACTTTGGAGCTGGTAGTCACTTCAGATGTCCCTGCAGTGAGGGTGGATGGACAGTTGAGAGCAGAAAGCCTTTACTGCAAATAGAGTAAGTAAGAAGACACCTGTACGTATTTGAGCAAGTCTGGTTTCAAACAACAGAGGAAAGTTCTCAAGCATTTTCTGTTTTACAAGCTATTGGGTAGCCATAGCTGCTGGGAATGACTGAAGGCAGGCAGAGGGACAAAGATCTGATCATGGGGTATATTTTGGTGAGCTGGGATTCCTTCCCTGCATCAAGTGACAATAAGAGGGAAGCTGTCATACAGCCAGTTTCTACTCTCAGAAATCGAGATACAAAGCTAGTACCAAGAGTGCCTGCTAACCTTGCTCTGAATGAACAGGAGTGATTTTCTTGAGCACTGTCTCCAAAACGTGGGGGAATACTGAGGATACGTGCTGACAGAGGACACCCTGAATGCTACCGCAGGGTTATATTTTTAAATTTATTTTATTAATTGTTTTTTATTTTATTATTTTATTTTTTAAATGTATTTAATTTATTTTTAAATTCAGTAGTATCTTTCTGATTCACTATAGAGGTGGTCAGTGTGGGTTCCCAAAAATGTACTTTTCATTGATTGACCATGCTAATTAAGAAGAAACACCTAATAAACACAAATGGCCTATTTTCTTTAATAAATCATCTAAAAAGTCCTTAAAGATTGTTTTTAGTAATAGTGGTGGCATATGTAACATACATGGTGGTTTTATTGATGAGTTTAAAGAACTTTAACTTTAGCTGAGTAACTCGTGAAGGATTCTTAACAAGTCAGAAAGAATTTCAAGTCACGCAAAATACAAAAGAATGAACGCTCTATGTATTCTACACTCCTTATATACATATTCTGTATATATGTGTGTGTATATTATATGGATTTAAGTTCATCCGTTTTACCTCGAACATGATTGAAAACATTCACAAATGTTTCTGAATGTGTTACCTATGCATTAATGAGGTGTTTTCTCTACATATGTTGGCTAACACTAATTTGAAGTTTGGAGATCTCCTTTCATGTGAGCTCTGGAAGGGATGGTGTGGAACAGTCATTGGAACAAAATAAAATAAAGGTGCGATGTTGGTTGGGGTTACCTTGCAACATGGTTTTGAGACTTGAGTCCTCTCCTGTCACTGCTGCCCTTAGAGAATCAGCTCTTGAGACATGTCCTTTCTTTGCTTTCTACTGTGGGGAACTTCCCTGGTGACACAAGAAGTGTAAGTGGAAAAACATTACTGTCATAGGCTTTTTATTTTTTTTACTTGTTTTATTCTAGTTCCTGGTGTATAAGCAGATGCAAAACATTTTGTAAATTGAATAGGAGCAGCCTAGGAGCCTACCTAGAATGTTTCCAGTTATCTAAGCATCTGGGAATGTTTAATCCTATTTTACATATTTTATACCATGGCAGTGAAAAAATCTCTAAGCATGTTTTATTTTAATGTAATACTAAAATTAGTATCTGTATAAGTAAAATATTTTATAACGACTTTATAAATTACAAAAGACTTTTTAAATTCATCTATAGTATCTACATGTCAGATTTGCAGAACATACTCCTCATCTCTGCAAATTAAAGGGCTGAGAATATGGACACTTAGAGCCTGATTTAGTTAAAATTATCCCCTGCAGCAGTGGGTGGGTATCAGTTCTTCACAGCTGAGAATGATTTTCATAATTGTGCAGCATTCAGCAGCTGCAAAATCCCTGAGGATGCATCTTACTCCTCTTTCAGGAGCAGCCTGGGTTTGCCCTGCCTGGCACAAGCAGTTTGACCCCTCGCCTCTCTTATACCCATCTTGATTTGGGTTTCTGGAGATGCTCAGTTTCCTCAAGTCCTCCAGTATTTTCATTTCTTCAGAGGACAATTGTAGGGGCTACAAGAAATACGTAAGAATTGTCTTCTTACTGATTGACAGATCCATTTAGAACAGCTCAATGAACCTTTAAATAATGTATATTCTATAGCTGCCTCTGCATTTATGAAGGTAATTTTCTGAAACATTGCCATCTAGTGGCAATTTACACATGCAGCCAATTAAGTGATGCTAAATGTTACTTTCTGTTTTATTTTCTTAATATTTCCTTCAATGGCCGATAGTGATACCTTATAGATATATGTGAAAGAGAGAAAAAAAAGGAAAATATGAGAAAATGAGCCATATTACTAATTTTAGCTGACAAAAAAGTCATGAAAACGTTTACCTGCTTTAAAACACTCTGTATTTCGAAGTAAAATGTTATTCAGTTTTCCAGTTAAATATTAACCAGACATTTAAAAGCACTAAAGCTAAACCTGTATTCATATAAGAATACACAGCTATTTTTCTGAAAAAAGCCTGAAGATGGGAACTTTTAAATAGGTCTGACATATTCCTCTGATCACCTGGGATAACAACGTTGTGTTACTCGCTTGTGGGCAAGTTTTAAAATATGAACTTCTTGGTGCTGATGATTCACAGATATGTTTAAAACATGATTAAATAATTGGTTACTCTTAGTTCAAAGAAAATTATCATTCTTCCAGGAGTTTTGACTCACCTGCTCCAACTAATTTAAAATTATGTGAATTGAAAAGACGATTGATAATCATAGAAAAGAAATTTAACTCATTTCAATAAATACAGTTAGTCCTGATGAATGTTAATACCTGAAGTTACAAAGCTATCTCATTGGAAATGCATTTAAGTGTAATTATAAATGACAAATCTTTGCACAGGTTTTGTCTTGTGCACATTTACGTGCATTTTACATGGCCAGGTACATATATACTGTTAAGCTCATGCACGTACATATATTATTTATGTTATCTGTGCTGTGAAAATACCTGAATGGTCAATGTAGTAATTAAGATACTAACAATTACCCATTCAAATTTCATTATTTTAGATAATGAAAAAATTTATTCCTTAGTCCTACTGTAACTCTGGCTGTGACAACCATTGCAAAGCTTGTTTGAGGATCAATGCCAGGAAGGCTTGGAGTGATTAAAAATGAAGAGAAAAATAAAAATTTTATTCTAAATGTAGAGTAATAACTGGCTGGCTCAGATTTCTAACTTTGATCTTTATATGTCAAATGTGTTAAAAACCTGGAGTAACTGGAGCATCCCTGCTATACTTTAAATATATAACAAGGTGAATAGTAGGTGTGACACAGAAATATTGGTAACGTACAGTTTGTACCACATTGTTTGATGATTTTGGACTGTTTTCTTTATTGGCTCCAGGCATTTATATCTAGTCCTTAAATTAAGATGTCTGAAAATATATCCAGGTGTGTAATGGCATTTCAGAGATTCATAACTGCTATCATGGTTACAAAGTTGTCTTACAATCAGTTTTTAAGGACTTAAACCTTATTACAGGCCTATGTATTTCTTTATTAACTATTGAGTATCTCATAGTGAGATTGCCCTTACCCCTCTGTCAGGATAGCAGTAATGCAAATAGTGCAAAGGTTTCTTCGACATGGGTGCAGGGTGACAATGTTATTTGTGAGTAGCAAAGTCAAATGTGAACAACAATACTCACCCAATCCTGTCCCCAAGAGAGTTAGCATACTAAACTACTGTTTTGTCATCTGTGCAGCATCAAATAATTGCATAGATTTCAGCAGAAATATGGATTTCAGTTAACTTTAATAGAATGAATTGCAGATAGAGGGATATATGCTGGTAGATCTATATTATCTATTAATATTTTGAGTAGGGTGGCTGTGTGCTGTAACTAATATTAAACATTAATAAGATGTATTTAGTATACTTATTTACTTAACAGCATATTACTAAAGTCATGCAAATATTCGAGGCAGGTTACAAAAATGAAAATACACTATTGATGTAGTGCCAAACACTCACAATATAAAATTATTACTCATAATTCAAGTAGAGTAACAGGTGTGAATGACATGATAATCTTTGATACTTAAAAGGATTAAAATATTTATACTACCACCAACATTCCTTAATATTATTTAGACAATATACTATAATGAGTAGTTTGAAGCTTCCTATTAGCATTTATTTAAATCAATCAATAGCGCCTATCATTCATTGCTCATTGTGGTAAGGAAAATGTCAGAGTATTAATATAACGTGACTTAGCCTTGGGTTGTGCTGAGGGAAGTACATACTCTCTCTGTAAATACAGCTTTATTCAGGTGAAAATGAGGAAGATGAAAAATGGCTTGAGAACAAATATGATATGGAAAGAAGGGGAAATAGTTTTCTGACTCATGACAGGTAAAATAGGTAATGGGATATGTAAGTGGGGATGAGGAAAAAGGAGCAGCAGTAGTGCAGGAGATTCAGATAAAGATGAAAACTGGAAACTTCAATGATTTGAAACTTAAAGCACATCCAGAATGTGATTCAGAACAACTCAGGGAGGTAGTAGTGGCACATAGCAAATACGTTCATTGGGAAGCATTTAAGGCCAAAAGAGACAATAGTGTGGGGGAAAGGTGTGCAGTATAAGGTAAACAGCTGTGCTCCTCATAGAGAATGTGAAGGGGACTGATTTCTGAACTTCCGAGTAGTTTTCTCTTGAAGCCTTCTGAAGCCAGGAATCATCTTTCATGTGGATTTAAAGGCCAAGATAATGCAGAAAACCAGGTAACTATGTATGGACATAGTATGATTTGAATGTTTCATGCTGGAATACATATCAGCTGGAAAAGATAAATGTTAAAATCCTCACTAAAGTGTTGTTTAACCTTAGTGTTGTTTATCATGGGAGCATTAATAGTCTAACCGACAGTAAGAAGTATTCTCTGAGAGTTTATGTTGCCATATGATCTTGCATTTTCCATGCTGTACCTTCTACCTGCTTGTGTCTGGAAACCAGGCATATGTTTTAGGTGATTGTATGTTTAGGTAATGGGAGAAAAGTTGGACAGCTGAAAATTAAAAATGAAGAGGAAATAATAATCTGTGATCATGATAACACTCTGAGCTATTATTTGGCAAGGGAGAAATTTGTTGGCTTTATAGCTTCTGTTTTTGACTGAAAACAATGTTTTGCAAGGTGGAATTATGAGTGCTGGGCTCATAATGGGTCAACATGGGGTTGTTGGGTATATGTTCTCAGATTGCCTTCACAGCTTCCAGATTACCCAAGTCAGCAAATACTGGCTGTGTATGCACTTTCTTTCCAAGACTATAATTGTGACTTGTTTCTCCTGTCCAGTCTATTTGGAGGATGTTTCACTTAATCTTTTATGAGATCCCTGATGAAGTCTTTTCTGTAACACTTTGAAAATAGCAGTCTCAAATCTTTTAAATGCCTGTACATTCACTCCCGGGAATGAAGAAGGAGCTCTCTGCCTGCTAATGCGATCTCATATAGCCACTGTGAGTGCTGAGAGAAATGTTTCAGGTGACCATAATCAAATTACTTCTCTTTCACCCCTAAACTCTAACGATAATCTTAAGGTTTTGAGCTTTTCCTGAAAGATATTTGGATTGTATTGACATGAAAGATCAAAATTTCATTGACTTATGCTCCTGGAAACTTTTCTTCATTTCTCACCATTCCTTAGCTAAATTGTTAAGATTGTACTCAGAGATCTCTTATTTCTTCTCTTGTTATTGTTATGCTTGAACAATATTTTTCAGATAATCTGGATTTTTTTAATTGTCTTTCTGAAGATACAAAGCTACTTAAATCTTTCCCCTCTGGATTTTTGCAGTCCCCTAAAACAAGCTAGTCTAATCCTTGTATCAGTTAGTGATGGGAAAGAAGAGAGCCTCAACTCTGATGGCAGGCACTGTATACAACCTCTGTAGGACAGTGAAGGTATATGTACATAGTGATAAAATATTCACATGTTCACATTTCATAGAAACCCCTACTAATACCTACCCCCAAAACACAAAGACTTCTAACTAGTCAATTTTAAAAGAAAATCCAAATCACTTGAAAAACTATTAGATGTGAAAAAGCAACAAGAATTGTTCTAACATGAGCCTTCAGCTTATAAATCATTTTGAACAGCAGGAAATGAGGAAGATAAGAAGTAAGATAAGAACCAATGCTAAAACAGAATACAGTTTTATGTAGGTTTTTAGTAAGAGTAATACATACATTTCCATTAAGACAAATTGTAGTTGAGATATAATCTCACTTTACACGATACAAAGATTTCATTTTCTTCTTAAACAAATCTCAAAAACCGGATGTATTCCAAAAAAAAAAAATATATATTCAGGGAGACAGACAAAAATTACAAGAGCAAATTCAGTGAGAAAAGGGGTCCCCCTCCAGGCTGCGGTTTGCTAGCGCCCTTGTGCTGTTGACACAAGGTTACTGTAGTTCCCTCTTTGGATGCTGCTCAGATCCTCCAGCACTCAAAGCGAGGTTTGCATCCAAAGAACTGAGCTTCTATTCACATATCTGGAACAGCAGTATTGTTATTTTGCTGCCTTCATGGTTTTCCCTGTGCCAACCCGGCAGAAAGCTACAGAACTGAATCAGAATTGCATTTGGCTTCCTCGGTGATCCCGACAGAGTAGGCCCTGTCCCTGAAGTCGCACTTGAAGTATTGCTCGTTTGTGTTCATGAAAAGGAGCGGAGAAAGATAGTCATCCCTAGAAGAGAACATGCATTGTATTCTCTACAGGCTTCAGCCGTCGGGAAGTCATTTTAAGTTTTCCGCAATTTTTGCATACTGTTTTCAAAGATGCTTACAAAATTTTTGGACAAATACTTGGAAGTGTTTGAATTACTGTAAAATTCTCTGTGCTAAATAGATAAAGCATCTAAAAATAGATAATGTGTAGCAGATGTAGCGCTGCATGTAAACAGTATTTTTATAAATAGTTATATAAGAGTACAGCTGTAAAAAATGCCAGCTTGTGAAGTTATGTTGAATGCTGGAAAAAAATATGACAATTTTTCACGTATTTATACCACATATCTTTGTAGATTTCTTTCTGGTTGTAAATTTCTTATAAGCTTTTGAAAAGTGATTTTATATAATGTTTCTCAGAATTTTCCAGAGTTTTAATAATCTTTCTGAGGCTAATTCACTGCATAATTCTTCTTCCAGGAGAACCCACTGCCATTTGCTTTCCTATGTTTTTGCAACTGTTTTAAAAGAAATGCAGAGGAAATCTTCCACAGAAAATTTTCTGAAGTGTAAGGGTTCCTTTGGAAAGTTCTGTTCTTTTTTTTTCTTCCCCTGAATAAGTGCAGCAGACTATTGTCTGCCATATTGACGTACTACCTGCTTTTCATTTCCTAAAACATATTGGTATTTCATAAAGGTTCAAGGCAGCCACTCACAAGGTGACACAGGGAACCAGCTTAACAGTGGCCGGCAGCCTTTTCTAACTTAATTTAGGTTAGTGAATGAAAAATATTGCACCCAGATGAAACATCAGATTAAATTTGTCAGAGATATTGCTCAGACTAAAATCTGATGAAAGTCTCACGCAAAAGTGGCCAGCTTGGCACAAGAATGCACAAACTTACTTTTTGCTCAGGGTGCAGTTTGTATAATCTCACTTAGATGGCTAGAATTTAAGGCATCTAAGTCTAAACTAGTCATCATGAACTCCTGAAAGGTAATTCTTTTCATCCTAAAGTAGGTGTATGAAATAGGCAGATCGATCTCTGTAGGGATCCATTTCCTTACATTGATGAGCGGCCGACTAAAGCATTTGATATGAAAGTTCAAATGACATCAGATTAACTCTGTTTCCAAATGACTGAATGTTTCTCTACTATGCAAGTTCCAATAATTCTCTTTTCAGTAGGAAAGCTCTATCTGTTTTTTGTTTCACTGGCTATTAAGTGGGGTTTTCTAATAAAATTAATGCAATCTTTTCCTTTCTTCTTTTGTCGCTAGTGTTTGTGTCTTAGGGACATCATAGCAGCTTCTGCCCTAAGTGCACCAGAAGGCAGTAGGGAAGATGCTCAGTTACTACTGAGCTATCAGATGGGTGCTAGACAGTGGCTCTGGACAAATTCTCAGTCAGAGGACAAAGCATGATACCAGTGCAATGCAGAAGGAAAGAAAGGAAAGAATTAAGAACTCTTAGAGACATGCAATAGATAAGAAACCATATCTTTCTCTGAAAAAAAAGTTTCTGCAAGAAGTTTGCCAGTGACCCGTCAAACCTAATTTATGATGGCGACTGATTTTACAGGATTGTAAGTCACCCTTTGGAGTAGTCCACAGGTTTCTTTAGGTCACTCTGTGTGTTGGGTTTGTTAGCAGATTACCTGTAAAATATGGATAAATTATGTGTGAATTTGAGAGGTAAAATATAATGCTGCTCTGGATTTTAGATTTTGTTTTCATTACTCAAGTTTGAGATTCATTTAATGACAAGCAACAGTCAAATTATACAGGATTTGAATAAAATCTTAGTACAGTACGTCACCTTTGCAATCTGCATAGGCCTTAATTCCACTTGCAGAATCTGGTGTGACAGTTACAGGGATTTCAGCTGCAGACTGCTTAGAGAAACTTTAAAAATTGATAAAAATACTCAAGCCAGAATTACTGTATACAGCAAAGTCATGGTATTAAACTTTGATTTCTTACAGCCATGCAGGGAAAAGGGAGTAATGAATCTTGCTGGGGGCTTGAGGAGCTATCCTTTGTATTTCTAAATAACTTCAGTGTCAAACTCTGTTTTCCTCAAAAAGTTGCAATATTTTTAGCTGTAGGGGAACTAATGCTGGTACAGAAAGAACTGTTGTTTATTACTGAGATTTTGTTGACCTCTTCAAAAACAACCCACAACAGCAGTATTTGTCTAAAGTCAGATTTTCCATTATGAAAGCCTTCTTGACTCTTCTTAATATTTATGCAAATATCCATTAAACCTATTATGTAGTATAGTTTCTACTCCTTTGTCCAGTGCCAGTGTCAGGGTTACAGGCTTGCCATTTCCTGGATCTTCCCCAGAACCCTTTTCTTTTAAGGGAAATGGCCTGACATGTGCCACACGCAGTTATTCAGCTATTTCATCCTTGAGATCTGTACAAACCATTAAATCCTGTGTATGCCATTTAATCCTGGTGATGTTCAGCTGCTAATTTTGTCAACTTGTTCTGTAATCTATTCTACAGTCAATTTCATTTTAGATGGATCCTCTGATGAATCCTTGTGCAAAAAATGGTATTGAGGTGGGAATCTCCCCTGTTTTTTTCAAAGAGAACATTCATGCCAAGAAGTCATTTAGCTCCTGTGCAATTGCGTGTCCTTTCTAAGTGTTCCTTTTATACCCTGATCATTAAAAGGACCTGCAGGCTCTCTGCCAGGCTTTCTGATCTTGATTTGTTTGAATAAAAGACTTATTATTACCTCTGAATCTCTTTTACTAGCTATTTCTCAAACTTATTTTTTTTGGTCTGCCTTATCTGCCGCAGTTATTTTCTTCATTTAAACTCAGCTTCAGCTTTTTTAAAATACCGTTGTGCTTCTAATAACCTCCTTTGCCCCGCTAGTTAGCCAGGCTTTACAGTCCTTTTGTGCCTTTTCAGTCTGTTCGAGAGAGTTGTGTGCGTTGGTACTGTGTTTCCAATGTGGGTTCTTTATGAAAACTCCATGCTGTCATGAAAGATTTAATTCTCCAGGTTGCCCCTTTTGGCTTCTTTTGGATGAACTTTCTCTTTATTAAACATTGTCTCTTTTGGAAATTGAATACAACCCTGGAATTCCTAGCCATGTTCTGCATCTGCATTAATATCTGCATTAATATTGTGTATAAGAACATTAAGGTAGAAATATTGACACTTAATGATGTTAGCAATAGCAATGTATTTCAATTCCTGCATAAACACCATAGGAAAAATAGCAATATAGTTAATTACACAACTTTGGCATGTTAGTCTCGTCTGGCACAGAGCATTTCCATAACTGCAGTCTTTCTTTCATGTGTCAGGTGAAATAACGTGCTATTGTGCCTCTTTGTTTAAATTTTTTCTATTATAACCCGCTGGCACTGATGATTACTGCCTGATTGATTGATGGATTGATTAATGGTCGATTTCAGGTTTTTCAGTGGACTAGCTGAGATGAGGAAACAGTCTTGACAGGGTGACTGTTACCCTCCTGTCTTTTCCTTTCTGAGATTGATTACATCTGTTGCACAAACCGTGGTTTCTAAGTCCTCTGATCCCCCTCTTCCACTTCTGATTATAGTTTTCAATTTAGTTTTAGCTTAACAGCCTGTCAGCCAAATTCACTGGCATGTTCTTGGGGCTTAAAGTGCTTTCAGCTTTTGGCTCTGGTTATCTATTGAAATGGTCAGCAAACAACTGAAATGAATAGAATTCCACCACCGTGCTAAAGCATGAACTAAAAGATATGTGATTGAAAAACTTAAGCACTCCTTCACTCACCCGAATACTGGCATTCATGAGCATTAGAACAAATTACAGCACAATACTAAAAACGTAGCGAGTAAATTCCCTTGAAAAACAGTGTTTCCAATAATCATCCATTTTTCATCAGATTTTAGAAAATGAGGGGTAAAAGTCTCTTGTATATTAACTATAGCGCCATGTGACTGGTATTCTTTATCAGTTGCTGAGCAACGGTCATACTCTGAATTTTTAAACTCATTAGCAAGCTGAACAGGCTGGCATTTGGCAGATGTTATTTGATTTTGTTTGGAGGCAAGTCAATGGGGGAGACAGGAAAGACATTGAGCTCATTGTGTTATCTTGCTTCTCTTATTAAATTCTTATGATATTTTAAACACATCTAAGGAGACTGAAAGGAACTTCCAAATTTTCAGGTTATTCACAGAACATTTATGTGATTTATGTACCAATATAAATAAAGCACATGAGCCAAATTTGGTTCGCTTCAAACACATTTTAATCTGTACCTAACGTTTTTTTGAAGTGTTTCAGGCATTAGTAATGGTTGAAGTAGCTCTATTTGCGTCCTTAAGTCATGCAAGCATGTCTTAAATATCTCTGCCAACGTACCTCATTGTTGACCAGGAATATATTTGTTTGTCTTCTAGTTGTAGATCTTTTAATAGAAAAACTGTTAATTGTTTATCAGTTGTCAATTAACCAAATCTTTCTGTACCATGTGATAGCAATGTGATGTGACCATGAATCCACAAAGAACTCACTTCACTTGTAATTTAAGGTAGTGATGGCCAAACCTCAAAAGTCCTGGCAATGAGCCTAAGTAAGTTTAAACTACTACAATTTTCAACTAATGAGTTATAAACCAGTAGGGCACCTGAGCACAGTATAAATGTAAGTGAAGTCAGATACTGGCAGACTTGCAACACTGACTCAAGAGCACGGATCTCCAACTCAAAAACCAGCTGCCAGCGTACTGTTTTGTTGACTCACTTTCATTAATGGCAGTTTTAGTATGGCTTTTTTCTGACCTTCTGAAGCTGATTTTCAAACTAGTGGAAAGAGAATAATAATATTCCTTTGTTTCTAGTGGTTGCCTTGAGTATCTCCTTTGCTTAAGGACTCTTTACCCAAACCACTTATTTCCATACGATTCAAAGGATCGTTATGAATTAACGTGTTATTATCATTAGTTTGTATCTCAGTAGCAGACATGGGGCCCAAGTCAGGTCTTCGCAGTTGGCATTATATACAAATGTAGGTGAAGAAATGACTCAGACTGGCCTCTGGAGTACATGTTTTTAATTCCTCCAACATTATTTGAATTACAAATTTCGTATAGTTTTGCAAGTAGCTGCTAAGCAATTCTGGAAACTAATATTGCCTGACTTCTTGGTGTTTTGGAGTTTTTCCAAGCTCATTTGCTTGGTCGCACATAGAGTCTACATATTAAACTCAAAAATGGGTTCTGTTAAATTGTAGGAAATAAGGTCTATCAAAAGTATGGGGCTGGCTTCTAAGACCAAAAAAAACCAGCGAGGTAGACTAGCATGCTTCAGTCAGAAATATAAC
Source organism: Phalacrocorax carbo (assembly GCF_963921805.1). Classification (NCBI taxonomy): domain Eukaryota; kingdom Metazoa; phylum Chordata; class Aves; order Suliformes; family Phalacrocoracidae; genus Phalacrocorax; species Phalacrocorax carbo. The sequence continues at coordinate 104,558,126 of NC_087515.1, forward strand.
TCAACAAAAAAGGGTATATCAGAGGAATATCCGTAGATTGTAACCGGCAAGAAAAAGATACGTAGGGAATGTCCAATCCACTAAAATAATCTGTTTGATTAGAAAAACTTAGGGAACATCAGACCAGACTCACAAGTGAGAACAAGGTTCATAACACACAAAACCATTGTTCTGCATACAGTGTGTAGGTGAGCTAAGTTAATGGATGCTAAAAATCCACATAAACTCAACGGAAGATAGTTAATGGAAGAGAAATCGGTTAGGGTCTTTGGTTCAGGAAGCGTCTGAACTACAAGTTATTGGGGTTAAGAAAGTGTTATGTACTGAGGAAGTGTTACTACTTGTTTTCTCTGGTTTTATACCTTTTCTAGATATCTGCTGTTGGTCACACATCCTTTTGGATGTGTGAGTCCTTTCAGTCTGACCGTTTACAGTCAGATATCTCTTACGCAGCTATTCATCATTCATTCCTATTACATTCATCGGATAATACCACAGAGTATATTTTTTAAATTCCTGTCTCTTCCCTGTACTTTCTTTCTTCTTTGAGCCATACTGGAGAGCAAAAAAATCAAATGCTGTAGGGTGAATCATGTGGGAGGGATACCTACACAAGTACTCTTCCCACTGACTCCTTCCTGCACTATGGAGTCCCTGATAATGATCTACTACCGTTGTACTGAAACCGCTTTTTTAGGGTGTAGAGTGGCTTACAGTTGACAGGGAAGGAATTGCTGAAAAATCTAAAATCCTCCTGCTTGCTGAAACTTTGGAGCAGGTTCAAAGTTTAAGTTTCAGAAAGTTTTGAGTTGCAGAATTAAATTGTATCAGCACAGTTCTTACCGAGCCTTATAAAGCTCTCTCTAGCACAAAGAGAGTGTCTTTGACTCTTTAAGCTACAGGTCTATAGAATGGGGCTGGTACTGCCAGGTAATTCTACAGTTAGGGATCTACTTCTGGCAGAAACACAGTATAAATTCATCTAATAATTGGAACTAAAATTGCTGCTGTGCCTTTGCAAGCTACGCACATTATTGGAAAGTGTAAGTGAAACCAGAAAAAAATAGCACAAACTAGATTCCTAGTTTTCTTTTTCCCCTCCCCTCCCCTCCCCTTCCCTCCCCTTCCCTTTTGCTTTGCTTCACCATTATAACTCACAAACTACAAAATTTAGAAAAGAACACTTATTTGGTACAGTATACCTTTAGAACACACTATTTCACAGAGTGGTTGAGGTTGGAAGGGATCTCTAGAGGTCATCTGGTCCACCCTCCCTGCTCAGGTAGAGCCACCTAGAGCCAGTAGCCCAGGATGGCATCTAGAGGGATTTTGAATATCTCTAAGGAGGGAGACTCCACGACCTCTTTGGGCAACCTGAGCCAGTGCTCAGTCACTCCCAAGGTAAAAACTGTTTCCTGATATTTAGATGGCACCTCCTGTGCTTCAGTTTGTGCCCATTGCCTCTGGTCCTGTTACTGGGCACCACTGGAAAGAGCCTGGCTCTGTTCTCTTTGCACCCTCCCTTCAGCTATTTATATACATTGATAATATCCCCATGAGCCTTCTCTTCTACAGACTGAACAGTCCCAGCTACCAGTCATTTCTTTTTGGAGAGATGCTCCAGTCTCTTAATCACCCTAGTGGCCCTTTGCTGGACTGTCTCCATTATGTCCATTTCTTTCTTGTATGTGAGAGCCCAGAACTGGGCCCAGCACTCCACGTGTAGCCTTCCCAGTGATGAATAAAGGGGAAAAATCACTTCCTTCAGCCTCCTGGAAGCACCCCTGATGCAGCCCAGCCCACAAATCAGCTTCTTTTCGCCAAGGGCACATTGTTGGCTCACGTTCAACCTGGTGTCCACCAGGAACCCCAGGTCCTTCTCTGCCAAGCTGCTTTCCAGCTGAGTGGCCCCCAGCATGTGCTGGTGCATGGGATTGTTCCTCCCCAGGTACAGGACACTGTGCTTCTCCTTGTTGAGTTTCATGTGGTTCCTGTCAGCCCATTTCTCCAGCCTGTTGAGGTCCCTCTGGATGGCAACATGGCCCTCTGGCATATCAGCCACTCCTCCCAGCTTGGTGTCATCTGCAAACTTGCTGAGGGTACGCTCTGCCCTGTTATCCAGGTCCTTAATGAAGATGTTAAACAGGACTGGACCCAGTACTGACCCCATGGGCACACCACTAGCCACTGGCCTCCACCTAGAGTTTGTGGGGCTGATCACCACACTCTGAGCCTGGCCACTGAGCTGCTTTCCAGTCTACCTCACTGTCTGTTTATTCAGTGGGTGCTTCATAATTATGGTAAGTATGTGCAAGAAAGAATTTTCTAAATGGGGTTGGTTTAGAGACATTGATTTGCTAGGATAGCATTAGATGCAAATTTTTTTGAGCTAACCTGACAAGCATTATCCCAAGAGTTTAATTGTTTCATGTTTTCATTCTTGTCTTCTGAATTCTGAAATCTAGGGCTGGCTGAACATCCTTGCGAGCACTACAGCTCAGTGTATTCCAGAGAGGAGTTTTGCCTGTAAGTGTGTAATGGTGGAGATGATCCTGATAAGAGTGGGAGAGCCTACTAGTTTTTATCAAGTAACAAGAGACCCAGCTAACCTTTTCTATGCCTTAGGACACACGGTTTCTTGGTTAGGTTGCAGACAAGGAGTGGCACATAGTATCTTGAATCTGGCTTGGTGGATGAAGAGATCAAGATAAGCCTAAACTGTGCTCTGGCTGGAAACAGTGGTTGCCAGCACTGCAGCCAGCTAATGAGAGGCGAAAACGTAGCCCTTGTCATGGATATTTTGAGTGGGGTGGCTTTAAGTATAGAACCATCTCACTCAGTACTTGGCTGGATGGGCAGAGTGAGATGGATAGCAGATTTTGTTTTTAGATCTCTGTTCTATGGCACCTGCCCTTCCTTAGCTTAGGTAAATCCATTCCTGTTGATACATATTAAATAAAGGAACATTTTGTGCAGTGTGCATATTACGCCAATATGCACAAACAGTTATCAGCATGCTACTGACTGAAAGCTTAGAGAATTAAGCATAGCGGTTGTAATTGCTATTGAATGATTTAGATGTCTAGAAAGCTCCAGAAAAAGAAGGAAATACCATAAAAAGGCCTGTATTTTATTTGAAAGATACTTTTAAGAATGTAAATTATTTGTTTTGGTTGTGTTTGGTTTTATGTGGGTTTTTTTGGTGGGGGGTGGGTGGGTTGGGAATGCTGTATGGAAGAAATCTGCAATTTGAATGAAAAATTCAGACGATAGTGTTATCATTTCCCAAGCATGTGGAGCCAATTAAAAAATTTTCTCTTTCTACACAGGAGACCTAGCAGCAAAAATTAGTTGGGTAGTCTCAACTTCGTCTTGATTTCTTTCTTAGCTTATAAAAGACACTGCAAATGTGATATGATTGGCAGTCTCTGCACATGAGAGGCCAAGGATGAGAATAAAAAAAGTAGTCTGTAGGTCAAGAGAGAAGGGTGAATCAGTAGAGTTGGAGTAAGAAACTTGCACAGCCTGGATACTCTCTTTAGCTTGGTCAGTGCTGTTAGTCTTGTACTTTAATGGACACTAAATTCATTTGGAAAAGGTAGAAAAGAAGTAATAGAAGGAGGGCTGGATAGATCCAGGCACTGGAAATGTGATAAAGAACCTTCACCTCCACTGTTACTTCACAATAAAGCAGACCCTGTTAAAAGAAGTTAAAGGGACTTTCTGAAATTAATCTAGCTGATGTCAGAAATTCTTATAATTTAATATCTGTTGACTCTCCAGTGATCTCTGAAGAATATAGTCTTGGTCCCACTTTATGATGGACAGGTGCAAAATCCCCACAGTATTTAACATTTTTAGCAAACTCAGAAAAAAGTGCAGCAAATAAATATAAATAGATATGGAAGTAAATCAGATAATGATTCTCACTTAGGGAGGAATTTAGGCCTTTTTAGGTTCAATGTGCTGTTGTCACTTTGTTACCAAGACCATTTAATGTAAAGGTTGATATTTTCCAGTGCATTCAATATGATTTTTCTTTAAAATATTGTTCCTCCATTAACCATACTTACTTCCCAGAGAAGTCCTAATAAAAAATACTGTTCAGATTAAAGTCTATATTCAATTCTTCAGGGCAGATTTATTAAGTATCAGAAGAAAAAATATTCAAAATAATTTAAAACAGGAATATTCTGCATCGGGGAGGGAGAAAGAAATATCACTTCATTTTTCCTGTGTGCCGAACACTTTCTCCTCACTCATTGCTACTTTTCATTATCAGTTATTTACTTTCTTTTGTGGCATCTTTGGCTCAAAATACCAACAGGCCTATGTTGAGACAGTCCTCTTAAAATGTGTCTTATTGTGTCTGTCTGGTTTTTTTGTGTTAGTGGTATGCTGGATGGTAAATACATGAATTAAGACACAATGCAGATTTATTAATGATCTTACTTGCTAAATAATGTCCATAAATATTTCAGTATATGTCAAGTAACATAAATAGGTGTTATAGGGATGGGAGTGCTAAGTTAAAGAAACAGAGAATGTTTTTAATGTGTCTGTTTACTGCAAGAAGTTAAGACTGCACTATTTCTAATGCTTCAGTATTTTGATGATGAATATATTGGAAGTTAGAACTCCATTTTTAAGGAATTAGTTATCCTGCTTGACCACACATAGCTTTAAAGTTCATTTTTTTCATTAATTCATCTATGTTAGTGAAGTGAATTTCAAGACTTGAAAAAAAGATACAGTCCTAATGCAATGTAAATAAAAGAAAACATGAGCTAAACAACAGCAACAAACGCACTAAAAAACCACTGAAAACCGAGAATGCCAGTGAGCTGGGAAATAAGTCTCTATAATAACAAGACAAACTATGAAGGTCTTTTTAATATGTAACAGCTAATACAGCATAGCATTAGCACAGTTTAAAAGTAACTCATCTGTGTGTTAATTTCACAATATAAGCAGTTGTATTTGGACAGCGTTGAAGTCATTTGGATTACACAGTTGTTGAGAGAATACAGTTGAAATACTCATGTGACCTGAGTGATACTGAGTGACCTGAGTGCACATGCCTCTCAGCATTTGCAGTACTACAGTTTATCTTTTCTGTCTGTCTTGAGGAATAAATATATAACTTTTGAATACATAAGTTAAGTACATGGAAATTCATAAGGTCAGATACAGAACACTTTAGTCTGATCATGACTTCCTTTTGTTGATGTGGGCATAATTCTTTAAAGGATTTGTTGTAGTTCAAAGTAATAAAAAATAATAGTGATAGGAAATGATCTAGGGAAAAGAAATTTACATTATGAACAATGCCAGGATTTGGTAAAAAAGCTGAACATAAAGCATTATCAGAACTTCAGCGAACTCATAGGAGTATGGGTTAGCCAAATTCCCTTAAAAGATCAGCTACCTTTTGACATCGTTCAAATAATTAGATCAGTGATGAACTTTTATTTTCCATTTTAGAACTCATGGGGGTGGGTATAAAAATTTCCTTTGCTGAGTTTATTCCTTCAAACTGGCAGATGACACTTAGATGTTATAAGAGGAAGCTGAGATTTATGGTCATTGGGAAGGAAGCCCTGGTTCCTGGCCCAGTAAACAGGGAAGTGCTGTCCGCACTGACCACAGCACATGGATAACAGCCTGGTTTGCCGCCCTCCTGGTTTATGTGTTGGAGCATTGTGAACATTACTTACTGCCACAGCTCCCTAGGTACCATGGGTGTCCCTTACCTGATTCCCAAATCACTTATTTCTTTACCAGTATTTATATTTACTTGTATCAGCAAGCAGTAACTAGTCTGCTCATTCAACCACTGAAATCCAGCTATGTTTTCATGATGGATTTGTTTAATTTTATACTAATTTTTCTGAAAGATTATAGTCTGATTCTGGTTTTAGTATGGAAAGACTACGGTAGCTGCAACTGAACCAAACAGAGGAAGCATAATTACTGTTGGCCTCAGAAGTTCTTAGAGATTTCCTTTTGATTCTTAGGAATTATGACATTCTCTATAAATATTATGACTAAATCCTAAAATATATCAGATACATTCAATATGCAAGATTTAAGTCACCTTGATGGTGCTTTCCTTCTCACTGGTTATACACTGAAAAGCTTATGGTCTCGTATAATCATATTTAGTTCTGTGTCCTCTTTTTAATGTATAAAGCTTCTCATTAGATGAGGACTTAAACTCTGGATGTTAGTTTAGCATAATTTAAATACCAGAATCACACAAGCTATTAAGGTCCTCTGGATTTAGTGGTAATTTTTTCACTTCATAGTCATATAGCTAGGTTCTGATTGCCTTTACACTGATATAAACCAAGATAATAACTCCAAGAGACTTTGACTTGGTAACTTTTTGCATAGTTTTTGTGACACAGACAGGACTGCTATAGGTCAGGACTGTTACCAAACCAATACATTTCTCATGTGTTTGTTAGCTGGAAAGTGACATTATCATTTGAGTTTCTGAGAATTTTATCTCCTGCATTATGCACCTGTATCTCAATTTTGTACCTGTACTAAACTGCAAGTTCATTTTTTTCCTATCAAATTGCTGAAGTAATTTATTTAACTTTGTAGCCTGGTACAGCCCTAGGTTACTATCCATTACTGATTTTTCAGGTAGGCAGCCATGAACCTGCAACAAGAAGTCTAAGGGCAATCAAGAGAGACTTCAGGGCCTTGGGAGGACTGGTGAAGGGATCAGGAGCACAAGTAGTGTTCTCCCCTATCCTTCCAGTTGCAGGGAATGAAGAAGGAAGAAACAGTAACAGCGAGCAGATCAATACCTGGCTCCGAGCCTGGTGTCACTGGCAGAATTTTGGGGGTTTTGATCAAATGTCAGTGTACACAGCAGCAGACCTGCTGTTGACAAATGGGGTATACCTGTCTCAAAAAGGGAAAAGGACTTAGCAGGGCTCATTGAAAGACCTTTAAACTAGATTTGAAGGGAGAAAGAGATAAAACCAGGCTGGCTAGAGATAAACCTGGAGGCAACACACCAAAGTTTGTGGGACAGTGTGCTAGCGAGGTACCTCAGTCTGCCATCTGAGTGGAAGAAAGGGATGGAGATCAACATGGCAGCAAAGACACAAGGGTTCATGGAAGTGCCTGAGAACAGTCACATAGGAATTAGGGCTTCTTCCCCCAGAAAGGTGGTGGGATCAGTAGCCGAATGGAAGTGCATCTACACCAATGCATGCAGCATGGGCAACAAAGAGGAGGGACTGGAAGCCATTGTGCAGCTGGAAAACTATGATCTAGTTGCAATCACGGAAACATGGAATGACTTGCTGGAGTGTGTCCAGAGAAGGGCAGCGAAGCTGGTGAAGGGTCCAGAGCACAAGAACTTATGGTAGAGTCACCATCCCTGGAGGTATGGTGTAGATGTGGTGCTTAGGGACGCGGTTTAGTGGTGGACTTCGTAGTGCTAGGTTAATGGTTGGACTTGATCTTAAAGGTCTTCCCCAACCTAAACGACTCTATGATTCTAAGTCCTCCTCCACAGGGCTGCTCTCAATCCCTTCATTCCCCAGCCTGTATTGATACCGGGGGGTGCCCTGACCCATGTGGAGAACTTTGCTCTTGGCCCGATTGAACTGCATGAGGTTCACATGGGCCCACTTCTTTCGCTTGTCGAGGTTATGGAGGAGTTTCTGGTTTATCCTGCCAGCTGGGCCAGCCTGGGAGACAGAAAGGGCTTTCTAGACCTTTTCATTAAAGAAATACAGGGACAGAAGTCCATGGAAAGAAAGCAGGACTGATTACTTGCCTGTACGACAGAGGAGTGTTGTGTGCATATAAGCTAAAGGCTGATTTTATAGGGCCTTGTGTTTTTGAGTTGCTAGCAGTATGGGATAGCTGTTATGCTATGGATCATTCAAGCTGAAATGCTGCATAGACTTGACCTGTCCACTCCAAAAAGCCTAAAGGCTTCTACGATATGTCTGTGATCCAGGATACAACATTTGGCAGAGGTAACTGGGGTAGTCCAAGTTGTTGGGGTACTCTCTAGTAAGCCCACATGAGACAGTGTGAAGTGTCTAGTTCTGCTTTCAAGCACCCAAACTGCAGACTTCATCCACTCTTTCAGTGAAATTAAATTAATTTCTGTGAGAGAATCAGTACATGGCCTGTATACCATATGGGTCCTAGTTAGCATCTCCGTGCCCAAGCAGTTCACTGTGCCACAGTGTAAAACACTTGATGGAATCAGTATGACAACTCATCCCCAAACACTTCCTAGTGCAGGAAAATTACTGCATGAAACTTTAATTGGCATATTATGCCCTTTTCACTTCAATTTTTAAACACAGAATTATCATATATCTTTTCAAAGGCAAACAACAAAGAATACCAGTCTTTTGAGTTCTTAATGAGAATCTTTATTTCTCTTCTAATTAAGTAATTCTGTTTCTACCTAGCCATATAAAGGGCAAGTGTGTGAATAATAGTATTGTATGGATGAAAATCAGACAATGTTCTGCTCATGAATTTTTCGTTCTTAGAATAAGGTTGCCATTCTTTTTCTTTCCCATGGAAGATAACATATGCAGATTCCTCTAAAACAGTATGATGATTTAGAATATTTTTAACTGGTCTTATGCTTTCATTAGCTGAATTTAAAAGATCTGAAAAACTTTAAAAAAAATTAAGTAAGTGGATGACATTTGGATATTGTCCCTATAACTGAAGGATCTAAAACATACTTGTAAGGTTGCTTGTATACTTTGAAAAGTATTACAGACTCATTAAATTAATTTCGTGATGTGTCTAACTGCAGTTGATCACAAAATATAGTTTCAGGAGGACTTGTGAATAGTTATGTAGATTGCAGACAGTAGTAAGACCTCTGTTATTCCCTATTAAATAATCTGTTTACCCCTATTAAAGGTAAAGCGTATCAATTTGAAATCTACTGAAAATCTGATACCTCTTTTCAGTGAGGCCCACTAGCCATTTTTGTTGGGCTTTGGAGGCCAATGGTAGAAAAAGAATTCAGATCTTTTAAAAATGTATTAGTCCAGCTACTTTTTATCTTCTATGCTGTATTAAGATTAAATACCACTTTGTTTTGAAAAAGGTACTTAATTTGCTTGTGAACATTTTAGTTTGGATCAGAAGTGCATTTCTGAGGTGACTCCCCACATTGCCCACGTGTACGGAGGTTTCCCTTACCTTTCAGAGCAGTCGTAAAGCATGCAAACTCTTTTCAGATGCTAACCAGATTAAACTGCTTTTCAACTGTTCATAAGTAGATGGTCCACCAAACTAGGATAGAGTTAGCCTGGAGTAAATGTCTGCAAAAGCCTATAGTGGTGATTAAACTGTTTTCGCAGGTCTGCAGAAAGTCCTTTTCCCAGGAGCGCTGGAGGGAGTGTGCCGCAGCAGCTCTCCCCTCCCCTTGGCCCCCTGTTACAGAGACAGATGTTCCATATGTAAGGAAAGACTTAGCTGATGCAAAGTAGCTGCAGTAAAATAACTCTTCAAACATGCTTTAATACAAATTTTAGGTTGCTGAATTTTTTCTTCCATGAGCCCATCATATTCCCACTGTCTTTTTCATAAGGAGTACAAAATGAACCACTGCACTGATACTACAACAGTACTTTGGCTGGTGAAGCTTTCAGTAAATCGATATTGGTGCAGCATATTTAACTACTTATCCCACTTTATTAAACACTTATAAATTTCTAGAGGTTCTCCCTTTAAATATCTGTTGGCTTGCTTTTTTAAATGTCATCTTTTATTTAAATCATTATTGGATTAAAGTGTGATATTTAAGCTCTACTTTGGTAGCAACAAATGCCTGGAAAGCCAAATCTGTGGTGGGCTGGTTGTCCTCCATTTAAACCAGATTTTATTCTTATATCTGTCAAGTTACCTTTGGAATTAGTGTTCTAGTTAAAATACTAGTTTCATCACTATATCTTCTAAATATTATGATCTTAAATCAGTTTATCAAAGTTCCTCTTAATTTTTCTTTAATCAACTCTCCTTCACTATACACTTTATCTTTCTTCTGTTTCTGATGACATTGATGCAGTGAGTACATTCTCCCTGTAATCACAGAATGAAATGTAATTTATAAGTAAAGGCTACACAAATCTGGCTGAACATTATATTTGGTATCAGATTTCTTTCTATTTGCCATTAACTGTAAGAGTGCATGCCACAGACACCTATGTATTTGCATGAACACATTATATACATTTATAAGTAAACAAGCACTCGAGGTAAGTTGATGAGCAAGAAGTAGTACAAGAAGTGTGTGAGTTATATAAAAGGGACAGGTTATTTTCTTACCTGCTCAAGGATTGCCCTTCAAATGATGGTGCCTTTAGAATGAACTTGAGAATTGACATGCATTTTTTCCTTCACAAACATAGAGAGAAATGAAAAAACAAACACGATGAATCTTTAAGAGTCACATGATGTGGTTCATGGCTAGAATCATAAACTTCCTAGACTGGTGAAATGGATCCAGTTCCAAGTGTACTGCTGAGTGACCTGCTCTGAACAGAGGCTTGTTAACTGATGGATGTTATGCCTGTTAGATTGAAGAAACCTAAGAAAAGGGAACAAAATGGCTGTTGTTCAGGCTTCTTATTAGTTTGGTTTGTAACTCAATCTGCCAAACACCACACAACTTTTATGTTGGTAAAAGTGTTTCTTTCAACATGCCTGCCTTCCTTTTATACTGTTAGAGAGGAATATGTGTGATACTTTCAAAAAGTTATTTTTCCAAACATTTCAAACTCTTTTTGATATACTGATATTTTTAAAAAAGTATTAATCATCATGCCGAATAAATATGAGCTGTAATACAAGTGAGTGAACATTCAGAGTGTGATACAAGCCAAGCTAGAAAGGAAAATGAGATGCTGAAAAAGAATCCATTTATTCAGTCTCTCAGAGATTCAGATTTGTAGCACATACGACAGATGAATGTTCATATATATGCATATGTTTTGTACTGCATAGTTCAATTCTGGAGACTGTTGGGGTATCTAAGACAAGGAAAAATGAAATTCATAGTTCAGTGATGCCTTTAAAATTTCTGCCTAAGAAAAAAGAGTATTGCTTATGACTTGATTGACTGTGCAGGACACGAATTTTAAATAGATTTTGTCTTTTCCTAGTCATCAATTTATTAAGCAGCATAGGACATCTTTTCTTTTGGAAATCAAGTCCAGAGAGGTTCTCCTGGTTTGCATCAGTGACAATATATATTTCATGACCTTTCATGTTTCATATTGAGATAAAACTATTACTGACTTCTCTTTCTTACTTTTATGGTCATTTACTATAAGCCAGCGCCTTGAGCAAATAGAAAGGCCTATGCAATGCTTGACAATCTGTGGCATGTACCATGAAGAAGTACCAAATGACTGAATATATCAAGGCACTGCAACTAGTTCTTATTTTAATGTGAAAATCTATATGAAACTGAGCCAAGTGTGCTGTATGATGTAATTGGCTCAGTACAACCTATTCTTGTAAAAGCATCCTTTCCGATGGTAACAGCTGAATCCCAATGGGTAATTATTTCTTCTGTGATTAGAATATCTTTTGAATCCTATTATAGATATAGCGCTTCAAATCTTATGGCTGGCTTGTGAGTTGAATGGTATCTAGTATGTTTCTTAAAGCCTTCACTCTATGAATCAAATAGTTATGTTAGAATCTTAGCAGTTCTCATTTTTTAAAACAGAAAAATGCCATTCCTCATATATACTGGAAAAAAGATGCTTAGTTGCTCAAAAATAAGGCAACAAAAACCACATTAAGTAAAATAAATAACAGTTCTCAATTATCTGAATTTGGAGGTATTTTTTGACATTTTTGAGCTCGAATATTAAATAAGCTTTGTGATATCAGGTCCTATATTTGACTATTATGGCTTGAATCTCCAAGAAGTTTAAAGTAAAAAATAGCAGATGAAATATCAGCTACCTTCAGAAAAAAAGAAAAAAAACCAGAAAAAAATAGCTTGATATACAGCTAACTCAGTAATCTGTTAATCTGTTTTCCTTTCATTTTCAGACAAACAGAATATAATAAAATTAGTTACTAAAGCGTACATTTACTCTTTTCTGCTACTGTAAACTTAATGGATTGTAATCTAGATTTGAATTTTACTCAAGGGCAACACTCATCTTCCTTGAATAACATCAAAATTATATTAAGTACCATTAAGTGAAACGGAAACCAGTTGGGAATGTAAATTTACGGTATTTCTCAATGCTACTCTTGAATATACAAAATATTTAATAAAATTATGTCAAACATAGTACTAGGCAGCTCTTACGTAAGAAATATGACAAATATCTTCAATCACATTTGTTAGTCAAACTATTCTACTTTTAAGAAAATTGTAAACTACACAAAAGATACCTTAATGAAAAAGCCCCTGCGTGTTCCCATTCGTATTAATACGACAGCTTGTGTATGAGTGGATTGAGCCACAGATTTTCTCCAAAATATTTCATCAGAATATTTGCGGTCACCTGAAATGCCACCTATCTGTTGTTACAGGCCTCTGTAAATGAAGTAGATTTCTATAGCCCAGAAAACCTCATCTAGTTTTACTTTTTAGTAACTACAGTTGCACTTATGGAGTATCTGCAACAGGTGTTTTCCTGAAACACCTATCCTGTAAGTAAATGTTCTTTCTCCAGGAAAAGCTTAAACAGGTTCTGTCAACTTATTCAATATATGCAATAGTTATTATAATAACCACAGCAGACACATGCATTGTTTCCTAGTCCTATTTTTCTTTTTAAATAGTTATTTAATGGACTGTTTATGTGGACAGCTACAGGACATGAAATAACAGGAATTTCCAAGCGGTTGCTTAGGTTTTTTTGTCTGGTCTTTGGGAAATTTTAGGTCCCTCTGGAGCAGCGGGTGGATGAAGCTAGAGGCTGAAGCAGAATTGGTGTAAGCAAAGGGTCATCCTTTCCCCTCACAACTTTTCACCAACAGCCTGCATCTGGATGGAAAGTACATATAAAATTGCACCCCTTGTCTTGTTCACTTCCCCTTGCCCTCTTTAGAGTCAAGCATATACACTGTCATATCCTCCTTTATGCTGGGAGAAAAAGAGTAGTCTCAACCTTCAATGTGAAACCACTTTTGCAGTGCAGTGACTGAAAAAATTATGGTGTTAGCCTTGTAAGGAAAACAGAAAAGGGAGGATAGTTTCACAGTACAGTAGTTCTTCTTATTACTAGAAATGTGTAATAGTGCAAGATGACTAGTATTCTACATACTGTTTATTCAGTAAATACCATAATTATTTTATCTTTGCAAGAAGACATCATTATCAGGATTGTAACAGAGAAAAACTATGCACAGTTGAACACCTGCTGAATCAGCAAAACCCTTAAATCTGTGCTTATGTTTTGCTTGCTTCAAAAGGATAGTTTACAGCTTTATTTAAACTTAAGCAGAAGTAGTAAGACTACATGCATTAAAATTCATGTTTCACAAAAATGTAGTCTGGTTATACTTGCATAGTTCTTACCTTTTTTAGAGCACTGAGACTTCAATAAAAATTAGCAACATGGCCCCTCTGCCAGAAGTCATGCTACTATAGATTAAAAATTTTTATAAGTAATATTTTTTAAAAACTTTAAAAACATAACTTGATAGCAGTGCAATCATTAGAAGAAAAAAAATTAATAGTATTTGAAAAACCAAATCCTTCCATCTTCCTGCATGCAGATTTAATCTGTTCAACAATGTGCTAGTTTTGGCTGAGATAGAGTTAATTTCCTTCATCATAGCTGGTATGGGGCTGTGTTTCGGATTTGTGCTAAAACCAGTGTCAGTAATGCAGAGATGTTTTCATTATTGCTAAGCAGTGCTTAAAGTCAAGGCCTTTTCTGCTTCTCACCCCACCCCACCAGTGAGCAGGTGGGGGGGCACAGGAGGCTGGGAGGGGACACAGCTGGGACATCTGGGGTCCCAACTGACCCCAGGGACATCTCAAACCATATGACATCATGCTGAGCGTATAAGCTGAGGGAAGGAGAAGGAAAGGGGTGATGTTTGGAGTGATGGCATTTGTCTTCCCATGTAACCGTTACATGAGACGGAGCCCTGCTTTCCTGGAGATGGCTGAACCTGCCTGCCCATGGGGAGCAGGGACTGAATTCCTTGTTTTGCTTTGCTTGTGCATGCGGCTCTTGCTTTACCTGTTAAACTGTCTTTATCTCAACCCACAAGTTTTCTCAGTTGTCCCCTTCCAATTCTGTCCCCCATCCCACCTGGAGGAAGTGAGCGAGCGGCTTGGTGGGGCTCAGTTGCCAGCTGGGGTTTAACCACAACAGTCCTTTTTGGCGCCCAACATGGTGCCAGCTTGAAGGGTTCAAGATGACAGATTTGACTGGAATGTGCCAGGTCAAATTTATAGCTGTTATTTCTGTCTATCTGCTAATTGACAGGTTCCTGTGCTTGCCATGGGGCTTGCTTGCCTCACAGTGAGTTAGAGTCTAGTGCTTGTTGGTGGCTGCCGTTTGCTTTTGCTGCTTGCAGTGGGCAGGCACCTGGGCTGGCACAGGGCATTACTGCTGTTTCTCTGCTGCTTTAAAGAACAGGCTGGAACTCCAGTGTGAACTTGAGTTGAAGGGTCTGAGACCTGTGGATGAGTCCACATGAGAGCAGGACACCCCAACGCGTGTGGCCGTGGATAAGCCCACCACAGAGCAGGTATTCTCCTGGAGAGGCTGCAGCCATGTGTCCAAAAAACTGCACTATAAGTAAAAAACAACTTTGTTAAGCTTCATATTCTAAAAGATTTCAAATTATTTGCCATTGTCTAAAAATACTCAGATGTCACAGCATTTTAAATATGATGTACACTAGCAGCAATATATTCAAATTATGATATGAAATGGATATTATTTCTAAAGGTTTTTGGTATTTGTGTTTTCTATTTCTGCCAAAGGCCTAGATGTCTAGGTATGACAAACAGTAAGATAGAGGACTTAAACAGTTTCATAAGAGGGAGTAGAAGGCCAGTCAATATCTCAGTAATACCCTGTTTATTATCCGCGCTAACAGACTGTCTGTAGATCCCTAGCTAAGTATTAAATATGTTTGGTAAGTTTTTGTAGTTCTAAGGTGACAGGATGCTTATGTAAGACTTGAATAAAATTGCCATGTTCCCTCTAAACCTTGCCTTGCTATTCTGATAATATTAAACATTATTTATCTGATCTCCCTTCAGTGAGATTTATTTACATGGGTAAAATATGTTCAGGCAGATAAAGTCTGCAGAAGGGGTTTCTTCATGTATTATGTATGCAAGTATACTATTACCCATTAATAAGATAGAATACCTTGTTGCTTAAATGCTTCACACAGTAAAACACTGTCAAAATAGTAAAATAAATACAGATATTTTAATAAAATAGTATTTCTGTGCAGAGTAGTTTTAAAATTTCTTTGGGTAATATCTGTCAATAAATGTAGCATAATTTTAAAAATTATCATATTTATTTATTTTGATTCAAATTTTCTTAACTTTTATACAGATTGCATAGGACATCATATGAAACACATCCTGTGGAGAGGCTTTTTGTAAAGTATTTCAATATCCTTTTAGTGCCTAAGAGGGTTTTCCTGAAATTGTTTATACACTCTTTGCTCAATTCTAATCAAATACTTATTGACTGAAGATTGTTCTAGTAAGTGTTAATACAGTACACCGAGACAGTCAGCTTCCAAAACACAGGCAGTATCTATATAATTAGACGCTAATATAAAGAAAATAAGTGTACCTTTTTTTTTTTTTTCTGGAGAAGGTTAAAATGTAGATGAAAAGAAACAAGACCATCTACTCTCTGTACCTCTGGTACGTAGATAGATTTAAGTGCCAGAAATGAAAGGCACTGATGTGAACCAAGGCGTTATCTCAAGTGAAAATCGCTTAGTAGTTTGTAAACTCGGGAAGAATTTTAATGAGAAAGTGACTAATTCCCATTATATATTTTTCTTTTTTACATACACTTTTAAAATTGATTTGTAGTTCAGTTTAAAAAGGAAGTAATGTCATGAAGACTAAGGATATTTTTTCTACTTTTGTATTCTTTAAATAAACAACCTTCACTTAAGATGGAGCACAGGAATTGACGGAGAAAAAACTTATCCACTAGCTTAGTCATTAAAAAATATGCAAATATATTTGCGGTCTGCTTTGTACAGTTGGTAGATAAATATAGCTTATATATTGTATACACAAAATATGACAAATTACTTTCGAAAATGGGTAGGAAATGGACAGACTTTTTGAATGGGACAGAGGGCAAAAGTGTGAATGACTAAAAAAAACCTCAGCAATTCACACAGACACGTGTGTTAATAAATGCTTTGTATGTTCACGTGTGTAATGAAACTAAATGAGTCTGTGGAAGTTTGTCATTCACAAGAATCAATAATAACAGAAGCAGTAATGCAGAAAGCATGCTGCTGTCCTTATTTAGACCTTGACATCAGGCACTCTGGTTCTGTCATAGCAGGTATAATCTCCAGATATTAATCTTCTGGACAGTGGTATTGAAAATTTCTCAGTATTGAACAGAGCTAATCTTACTTTATTGATCGTAGTTATCTGTCTTTCCTGGGATTCAACAGAATGCAAAGGGAGCAGATCTGTTTCATTTAGAATACTTGCATAAAATATCCTGTGTATCCTACACGGAATTATTGTATTTGTTGGATTCACCCGCACTGAATATATATGAATAAGATTAGTACTACTGATTTATGGTGAATATCAACTAGGACCAAGCAGTACTATATCATACTGTATTGTAATGATTCATGGGGACTCGTTTCTCTTTTGCACAGACATAGCAAAACGAATTTGCTTCTTGACTATTCAATTAGATAGTTAATTACGTAGCTGAGAATGTTTTGTGTATGTGATATTGCAGCTTTCTGTGAAACAATTTGCTTTAGTTCCTAGATGCCTTTTGTCTTGTCATGAATGCTTTTTCTTCATCATGCAGGATATAGAATATCATTATTGTGGAAAGCAATTTATGATGAATATCAATAGTAATTCACTTTTACAGTGCTTCGGTAAATGAAAGCATAAAATGTATATTAATCATTAATTAAGAAGCGGAGGAAACTCTTAATGCTTTTTTTCCTATGTACTGTTTTGCTGAACTAACAGCACTGCTAATTCCACTTTTAAACTGGTCATACTTTGGGATCACACATAATTATCACAGTAAGCTATATGTTGTATTAGGACATGAGGAAAATTGCACAGTGTATTATAATTCTAAACCAGCTTGGTTGCAATGAAATCCTCTTAAATCAGGGAAGTGGAAGAGGTTAGATTTTAAGCAAATTGTACCTGTAAGATGGCAGTTTCTCCTGAAGGCTGTTACTGTCATTCATAGTCCAGGGGTTCAGAGAACAGCAGAGTTACCCAGCTGTGTAGTTATATTTTTGTGGTTGCCTGGATGGGTCTGCTCACTTGACCGAGAAGTACTGTGGCATGTCCCTGGTCATCAAAGCATCAGCGTTACCTGCCAAAGAGGCACTGTGTTTCCTGCTGTCATTTCCCGTTTTGCTGACAGGTCAGGTCTTGCAGGCAGAGCTCCCACAGAGCAGTGCCCAGGTCCTGTCCCAGTGAACATATGGAGAACACAGACATCAAGGAAGATCTGCTTAGGGCATTTGCAAAACATACTTGCAGCTATAAAATCATATCCCTTTTCTCAAGCCTTGCAAGCCTTCCTTAACATACTCCGGTCTACTGAGATGCTGTACTTTAAGAAAAAATTTTAAGTATTGAGAACTATTGTGAATTTGTTAATTAAGTAGAAGTTTTATAGAAAGCACATTATTCTTCTTTTCTGTGCTCTAGCTGATTTTGAGTGAAGCTTAAGATGACTATTTTGATGTAAAAATCCAGGATGGAGTTGCTCTTGATTACAAAAGAGAGCCATCTCTTTTGCATGATTTCACTGCAGATTCTTTCATCCCTGTTACTTTGAAAGGAATGGAAGCTGGCCAGTCAACTTCTTAAAATCTGAAGTAGCAAACAACAAGGCTAAAAGCTGTGTTAAGGATTGACAGTGCAGATCATCAAAGCTTTAATTAAATAGCCTTTGTTGTTTTATAAAGGATGACTTGCAAAGAGGAAACAATGGATCCCAGCACACTTCCTTTTCTGTCTCATAATTCCTCAAAGTTCTTATTACCTCTGACTGCTGCTATTTTAGTGTATTAAAATGTGCCAGAGAAAGTTTCCGAAGCTGTTCTCTGACTTAGAAACCAGCTGGGGTTGTATGGCTTCTTCTGTAAAGCTAAGCTCTCTTCCATCTCCAGAGCAGGGTGATCACATTGTAATACCTGCTGGGAATGTTCACTGGCCTGTATTAACCCGAGATTGTGTGGGGACACGGTTTGGACGGTGCTGTTTGGCTTGGATCAAAACTGTTCCTGGGACTGTGCTAACAACAATGTGAATGATTGCATGCTGGTATTTAGGCCTGTTTAGCTCTTTTTAATTTAATAATATAGCTATAACCTGTTATTCTTTTAGAGGCAATTGGTTCTGGTTTTGCTTGATTAGGTTTTCCATTAGAAACTCTAATTTAGTATAAGAAATTCTGTAGCTGTGCCTTTGATCCACAGTTAACTTGAGTGATTTCCAGCATCTGAGTATACTTGGTAGCTGTGCCTGGGTGGGAGTGTTCTTAGAGCAGACGTGCTGCTGGGTCCTTGTTATTTCTGCATGCTCCACTCTGTGTTACAGAAACCACCCCAGAATTGCTTATGTCAAGTACCTTCAGGCGTTTTTACTATGAGGTTTGTCAACCACAATATAAGGTATCTGTTGAGTTTTTGTAAGAAGGAATCTAACTTTTTCATGCAGATACATTCCATGGATGTCAGTCAGCTGCTATGATTTTGAATATATAAAATCAAAAGTTGAGAATTGAGATGGATTTAGAGAGACGTTTTAAATTTTCTTTTGTTTGTTTTTGTTATTTTGGGAGTTCAGCTGCTAATTTTCCATTTGGAGAAAGAAAGAATGACAACAATTCTGTGCTTTCAGGTAGTTGTCTGAGGTAGATGCTAAGAATACAAATTCTTAGATGAAACAGAAAAGGCTTCATTGGGCTCAAAGGAAACATTCTTCTTTACTCCCTACTGATAAATGTGGCAAAAGCATAAATAGAAAAAAGAGAAAGTACTATCTCAAATATTGCAAATATAAGGTTTTAAGTTTGCACACATTAGTTTCAAGATGAAATGTGTTATGTCCTGCCTACATATGCATATAAGCAAAATCATGCATACATCTTCAGAAAAATGGGTTTCCATATGCTTAGTCTCCCTTTCTTTCCCTCCCAAAATAGCACTTAAACATTTACTAACAATAACAAATGATAAATGATAAAATATATCATTAATATTTTGCTACATCTCCTTAAAAATAATTAAAATTCATTTCAGGAAAAATTAAACTACTTCAGCCTTTTGAAGGTGGTCACTTGACATTGCCTATTTTTGCAGTTTGAAATAAATGCACTAGATATGGCTAAGATTTTAAAAATATAGGACCTAATAATTTAAATAATACATGAAGCCTCACAAAACACAAGTAGTTTTAATGAACAAACTACTTGATCCCAGATAAATCCTTTCTTTGTTGCTGAGATTATGGTATTGAAAACAGCCTTGATGACAAAGGGAGTCTAATTCAAAACATCAAGTCAAACATCACCTACATCAATAGCATTCAGGAAAGTCTGCCTGTAAAGATGAAGTTACCTTGAAATTGTTTTGTTCTAATATATATTGGAATTATTTGTTTCTGAATTGGGCTTGTCTTGTGACAGAAGTAATTTTTAGAGAGCATTTTACTCCTCAGTGATTATATTTAATGTTCATTAATGTTAGTAGATTATTTACAGGCAGTTTCAGGAAAATAAATCCCTTTGCTGTTGTTCAATGAGCTGTTGCTTGATGGATCTAGAGTCCCTTTCTCTATGTTTCCATAATCACAGTTGTTACACTTCTAAGCAAAAGGACTAAGGAGTTTTCTTGCATCTTTATTCTAGAACAGTTCTCTTCACCATTTTCCTTTGGCAAACCTGAGGACTGTAAAGATTATTTTTTCTGTCTTTCTCATTTATATCTCTTGGAACCTGTGAGATGGTGATATTTTCCGTGCCTCATGATCATTCTTTTTCTACTTTATCATCTATTTCTCATTTCAGGGATTTCCTAAAGGATTGTGAGAGAAGCAAATTATTAGTAAATTCAATTTGCAGACAACAATTTTTTAAAAAGCATCCTAAGGGCATCCTTTATGAAATTACACTTCTAGAAGTTCAGAAATTGTGAGGTGAAGAATTTCAGTAGAGTACATCCCATTTGTTTCATGTGTTAGAGGCAGCCAAGCCTGAATCATTGGTCATAAGAAGGTCAATAAAACAGCATTCATTATTTGGATAAGTGAGGCAGGGCCATCTGTCAACTTCACCTTTTAATAAAATTTCCCAAAGGAGACACACTGAAAAAAAAAAAAAAAAAAAAAAAAAAAAAAGAAAAAGAAAGGAAAAAAGGAACTAGCTTATTCAGATCGTTAGAATGACCCTCACAGTAACTTTGCCTTCATCCTTGCTGGGATGTCAGTCACCACTTCGCTACTGTGAGGCTGTTTCCAGGCATTTTACAAAACCTCATGTGATTAAATGTTTCTTGGAAATAGTTTCACTTGAATTTAACCAGATTCCAAAATAAGCAAGGGTATTCGTGACAAAAGTCTGCAAGATCAAGCCTTTGTCTAGGGCAACTCATGTATTTTGTGATGTATGAAATTCCTTTCCCTCTTCTGTGGCACCTGACCTTCAAGAAATTGTTCTAGAGGAATTAATTAATACATAATTTAGCAGATATTAATCACCAAGCTATAGGATGTAGGAGGAGCCTTGGGGTGGCATGCCAAGGTTGGGGGTGAAATCGATAGCCCAGCTCAAGTGCATCTATGCCAATGCATGAAGCATGGGCAACAAACAGGAGGAGCTGGAAGCCATTGTGCAGTGGGATAGCTGTGACTTAGTCACCATCATAGAGACATGGTGGGATGGCTCTTACAACTGGAGTGCTGCAGTGGATGGCTGTAAGCTCTTCAGAAGGGATAGGCAAGGCAAGAGAGGCCAGTGGGGTAGCCCTATAGGTTAGGGAGTGTTTGGACTGTCTAGAGCTTAATGATGGTGATGATAGGGTTGAGTGTTTATGGGTAAGGATGAGGGGGAAGGCCAACAAGGCAGATATCATGGTGGGAGTCTGTTATAGACCACCCAACCAGGATAAAGATGCAGACGAAATATTGTATAAGCAGCTGGGAGAAGTCTCACAATTGCTGGCCCTTGTTCTTGTGGGGGTCTTTAACTTACCAGATGTCTGCTGGGAATACAGCAGAGTGGAGAGGAAACAGTCTAGGAGGTTCCTCGAGTGTGTGAAAGATAACTTCCTCACACAACTGGTGAGTGAGCAAAGTAGGGAAGGTGCCCTGCTGGACCTGTCGTCTGCGAACAGAGAAGGACTTGTAGGTGATATGATGGTTGGAGGCTGTCTTGGCATAGCGATCACGAAATGACAGAAATTTCGATTCTCAGAAAAGTAAGGAGGGTGGTCAGCAGAAGAGCTACCTAGGACTTCTGGAGGGCAGACTTCGGCCTGTTTACAAGCCTGGTTGGGAGAGGCCCCTAAGAGGGAGCAAAGGAGTCCAGGCAGGCTGGGCATTCTTCAGGGAGGAAGTCTTAATGGTGCAGGAGCAGGCTGCCCCCATGTGCCGTAAGATGAACCAGTGGGGAATGTGACTGTCTTGGCTGAACAGAGAGCTTTTGCTGGCACTCAGGAAAAAAAAAAAAAGACAGTTCACTACTTTTGGATGAATGGGCTGGCAACTCAAGAAGAGTACAGAGATCTTGTTAGGTTATGCAGAGAGAAAATTAGACAAGCAAAAGCCCAGCTAGCACTCAGTCTAGCCACTGCTGTAAGGGATAACAAGATCTGCTTTTTCCAAATACTTTAAGAACAAAAACAGAGCCAAAGAGAATTGGGTGTGTGGGGGAACACTGACACCGAGGATGAGGAAAAGGCTGAGGTACTTCATGCCTTCTTTGCCTCAGTCTTTAACTGTCAGACTAGTTATTCCCAGGGTATTCAGCCCCATGAGCTGGAAGACAGGGATGGGGAGTAAAATAAACGTCCATAATCCAGGAGGAAGCAGTTTACGACCTGCTGATCCACCTGGACACTCACAAGAATATGGGGATGCACCCAAGAGTACTGGATGCTGATGGAGGAGCTTGCCAAGCCACTCTCCAACAGTCCTGGCTAACAGGGGAGGTCCCAGATGACTGGAGGCTTGCCAATGTGACACCCATCTATAAGAAGGGCTGAAAGGAGGATCCAGGAAACTACAGGCCAGTCAGCCTGACCTTGGCACCAGGGAATATTATGGACCAGATCATCTTGAGTGCCATCACACAGCATGTACAGGAGAACCAGGGAATCGGGCCCAGTCAGCATGGGTTTAGGAAAGGCAGGTCCTCCTTGACTAACCTGATCTCCTTGTATGACAAGGTGATCTGCTTAGGGCATGAGGGACACGCTGTGGATGTTGTCTGCTTAGACTTTATAAAGCCTTTAACACCATTTCCCACAGCATTCTCCTGGAGATTGTGGGAGCTCATGGCTTGGATGTGTGTACTCTTTGCTGGGTAATAAACTGTCTGTCTGGCCTGGGCCCAAGGAGTAGTGGTGAATGGAGTTAAATGTAGTTGCTGGCCAGTCATGAGTGGTGTTCCCCAAGGCTCAGTGTTAGGCCTAGTCTTGTTTAATATCTGTATCAATGATCTGGACGAGGCGATTGAGTGCACCCTCAGTAAGTTTGCTGATGGCACCAAACTGGGTGGGAGTATTGATCTGCTTAAGGGTAGGAAGGCTCTACAGAGGGACATGGACAGGCTGGTTCGATGGGCCAAGGTCAACTGTATGGGGTTTAACAAGAAGGCCAAGTGCCGGGTCCTGCACTTGGGCCACAACAATCCCATGCAATGCTACAGGCTTGGGGAAGAGTGGCTGGAAAGCTGCCCAGTGGAAAAGGGCCTGGGGGTGTTGGTCAACAGTTGGCTGAACGTGAGCCAGCAGTGTGCCCAGGTGGCCAAGAAGGCCAACAGCATCGTGGCTTGTATCAGGAATAGTGTGGCCAGCAGGGGTAGGGAAGTGATCGTGCCCCTGTACTCGTCACTGGTGAGGCTGCACCTTGAATACTGTGTTCAGTTTTGGGCCCCTCAGTGGAGGAGGGACAAGCTGCTGAGCATGCATTGAGTCTCGAGAAGGGCAACGAAGCTGTTGAGATGTTGGAGCACAAGTCTTATGAGGAGCAGCTGAGGGAACTGAGGTTGTTTAGCCTGTGGAAAAGGAGACTGAGGAGAGACCACATCACTCTCTACAACTACCTGAAAGGAGGTTGTAGTGAGGTGGGTGTTTGTCTCTTCTCCCAGTTAGCTTGCGATAGAACAAGAGAAAACGGCCTCAAGTTGCATCAGGGGAGGTTTAGACTTGATATTACAAAAAATTTATTTACTGAAAGAATGGTCAGGCATTGGAATAGGCTGCCCGGGGAGGTGGTGGAGTCACCATCCCTGGGGTATTCAAAAAAAGTGTAGACCTGGCACTTTGGGACATGGTTTAGGAGTCATGGTAGTGTTGTGTTGATAGTTGTATTTGATGATCTTAGAGGTCTTTTCCAACCTCAGTGAATCTATGATTCTATGATTCTATTTCATGCAAGAGTACTTTGCCACATCCTCTGTTGAAACTCTGTATTTGTGTATTGAAGAATAAGAATTTAATCTCTTCAAAAGAACAGGGGAAACTCAGTGATTAGGACACATGGTTGAATGAGGGCAGTTTTGAGTTTTAGCCTTTCCTGGCTAAAGCTTTATGTATGACTCTGCTTTTATGTGTGGGTTTGGTGTTAAATGAAACTATTTTTTATTTACTTAAATTCCCCTAGATTTCAGTTTTGCTTCTGGATTAGCATGTGTTGTTACCAAAAGAAGTAATTGTTTAATCAAGGTTGGTTTACTGTCTTCTGTGAAGAAAAAAGTATGTACAGAGGTTGTCAGATTCAGTTCTAGGAGATCAGCAGTATTTTTCATTGTTTTGTTTGTTATTGATGATGACTTTACTGTTAGTATAGTGCATTTATGTTAGAATTGTAAGCAAGCAACAGTAATACATATATTTTAGTTTATTATCTATTGATTAACTGTGAAATCCTGGATAAATTATTTTTCCTTTCTGCTTCACTTCTGTAAAACAAAGATAAACAATATTTTGTTAATTACAGAAATGGTTTTTAAGAATCAATGGGTTTCAAACACTTTGCAGATTTGAAATATTGCCTCTGAGATAAATTGTATGCTTGTAGCGCAAGCATTTTTATTTGTGTTGAGTATTAAACATAAAAGCGGTGGTCAGCAAGCAGCATGTACTATATAAAAAAATACTGGTTTTCACATTAGCATTTATTTAAGGTACATGTCTGTCCCACCCAGGGCATGACAGATTTGAAATTGATGTACACTCTTATTCGCAGAATCATATTTACAGCTATATTTACTCATATATGCCCTATAAGGAATCTTAAATATCTTCTCTGGTTTACTTACTGTCTGCTTTCTGAGACTTTGAAGAAGCATTTCATGAGCCTTTTAAATGTAGTTATCATTCTTAGACAAATATTTTAATATAGCTTTTAGCCTTTTATGAAGGATATCAATAACCTCAGTTATCTCATATAATACCACTGTAGAAGCTGGCAGCACCTCCTGTACCTTTGTAGGGGCAACGTTATGTATGCTAACCTGCTTCAGCTATGAGTGCCAGCTTCTAATATTCCTTCTGCTGCTGAACTTCCCCCAAATCCCTTATGCTGGAGAATTTGAAAACCAGAATTGGTTTTTTTTTCCCATGATCTTCTTACTGCTTTCTTAGAGAAAAATGTGCCAGTCTCCCTAGAACATTGTATTGCAGTTGAAGGGAAAATCATGCTTCCAGAGGTATCTTCTTTCGTTATGTACAAACAAAACATTACAATCCATTTTCCACTTCCAATTTCTTTTGATGAGTAACCTTTCCTTGCTTTCATACCATACTCTAGTGAAATCCACAGCAGAAAATAAAGGAGACATATATAGGTTTTCCAGAAATTTGTGATTAATTCTAGAGTGGCAATCAGCTTTCTGATAGCTTAAACTCAGCACTTCTGAACATATTACTATAATAAATTACAGTGTTTGTAATTTTAAATATCAAAACAAAAGATGGACTAATTCAGTATACTGGCTTTAAAGAGTATAATTTTATTTTGTTTAATTTTAGTGTTTTGGGGAGTGTATTGCAATTGTGTGATTTGAGGCTGCATCTCTGAGAACCAGACTAGTGAATCCTAGAAATTTGTGTTAGGACAAGATAGGAACGGTTAAAGGAAAAAGCAGTATATTCATGGATTGCAGTTATGTGGTAGTCTGTTCTTGGCCTCTCTCTTCTTCCTGGGCTAGGCAAAAACTACAGTTACTGCAGCCCTGGGGCAATAGTGATATGTTTTCTGTGGCTTCAACACTACTGACAGGAGACGTTCCCATAACTGATAAATAATGGAAAATATAAACCTGCTAGAGTACAAGGGAGTTCTATCTTTTCTGTTGCTGAGGTCCATGATGAGTCTTATGTCCCTGGAGAATTCTCTATTCTTCTTTCATACAGAGAAATGTATATACTGACCCTGCCCCCCAGAGTTGCCATATTTGATTTACCTGCTGTAAGGAGGCTAATTTTCATGACCAAAATATGTTGGTAGCATCCTTTAATATAAGTAAGCTCTCTGTCTGATTCAGTGCTGTGTTTTTACAAAATTTGTAAACCGCAGTAATACCTAACACTCTTCTACAAAGGCAATCTCTGGTTTTAGGGTAGCCACTGAAGCTTTGCTTTGCTCTGTAATTTTCCCATACTAAGACGTTGTTTAGAGAACTTAAATTACTAGTGAAATATAGAACAACATGATAATCTAAGTGTCTCTCGTAGTCTACAAACTATGCTAATATTATTGCAGACTGAAAAACTGTTCTTGTTATTAGAATGGGACCTGCCAGAGTCCTTCAGATAAAAATATTGATATTAGTCAATAAAAATAAATAAGTTTTTCTGGTAAATGAGTGTTGGGGAGCTGAAAAGAGGAAAGATGTATCAGTAGAGGAATTAACAGGAGAGGTATTAGAGAACATACACTTCTTTCAGGAGCTGGCCCAGTTGTGAGGAGCTGACATTACCAGAACAAGTTGTAAGGACTACCTCAGAAATTCTCTCCTTTCCAACAGAGAGTCTTTCACTTCCCAACGCTTTCATGATTTCTTTAGGGAAAGTGAAAATGCTGTACTCAAACGTTCAGAACAAGCTTTAAATATTAGGAGCACACTTGTAGCCAGACAAAGTTTCTTGTGATAGGTCTGTGCTTGATGCAATATATAAGGATATTAGTAAACATGGTGTATCTGACACAGAAACCTCTCTTGGGTTACATGAATTTGGGTTATGAGGAGTTAAACTAATCTCTGATAAAATAACTGGGAAAGCAACTCTAGGGTAGGATATGCTCCAGGCCACAGCTTAAATCACACAGAGTTTTTATCCTCACATAATTAATTTATTAAGTACTTAGTTAATCTCTTGTGTTGCTATTCGTTTTTTAAATTTCTTCAATGCATGTTATGCACATTTAAAAAATACTTCTTATAAAGCTCTGTTACAAAACAGTTCAATGTTAAAATGTCCCATTGTTTTCAAGTGTATTTCATACATAGTTGCCACCAGTCAGCTAGATTTTGTGCTTTTTTTAAGGCAACATATAACTTAAGAGGCAAGGAAAAGAAAAAGGTGACGATCAGGAAAGTCAAGGATATTGAAACTGGATGGAGAAAGTTAGGATCAAAGCATTATTGATGATATTTTAATCTCTTCTGAAAAGGTCATTTATTTTATAGTGTAGAACACGTTTCAGAATTAACTTATGACTTAATATGGTGGTAAACTCTACCCTACAGTATGTCCCAGTAATTATGTTTACAGAAAGCCTGAATATTTATTATGATAATGAGCAGAACCTTTCCCTTTCAATAGTCTCGGCCTAATAAAGAACAGCAGGGCATAGATGGGAGGATAATTGTGCTTTACTGGCCAGGAAGGAAGGTAGGTCTGAAATGGGAAATGACGGATGTCTGGGAGAGAACTCGGTAGTGCAGAGTAACTGACTGCAAATAGCAGCGTGTGACTGTTCACTATGAAGGGCTGAAAGCTTGCTCCAAGTCTAAATCAGAGCTTTCTGTAAGCAAGGGGAAGATCTTTCTTACTTCATTAAGCTTTTTGCCTGCTTTAGTAAGAAACTTGGATAGTGATATTAAATTTTAGGTATACAGCTCTTAAGTGTGAAGAACATATGTTTGGACCTTAATTCTGTATATAGTGAACAAGATTCAGTGTTTTATAGAAATTAAAATCAGAGTATTTAGCACTTGAATTAGGGATGGTTATATGAATCAGTAGAAAACACTAAAAAGATTGTTTATCTAAAATTCTGAATGAGATATGTATATGTCTGTCTCTATATAGTTTTATGCATGGCTATGATAACATCCCCAGAGTGATTGACTGCATTGTGCCATCTTTCTTTTTCCTTCCGGACATGTTGCTGCTGTGTCCTATGATGAATTCAAGCTTGTCTGTACACGTTAGATGTAGTGTGAGAAGTCCCTCTGGGGATCTAACTGGAAGGCAAAGGAGTACACGAAAAGTTCCAGTCTCTCAGAAGAGAGACACCCTTAGATGTGTACGGTATGCCCTGGAGAAAGCACGTACAGCGCCACCTTCTAAAATGCTTACCTAGGATATGTGTTTTCTTATAAATTCACTCCTACATCCTGCTGAATTAGACCTATGAAAGATTTTTGATATCTTCAATGTTTAATGATCATTTTAATCTAGTAGTGCTAGATTACAGGGAAAGCTGAATAAGGAAGAGAAACTATAAAACATAAAATAGAGAAAAGGTAAAGGGTTGTTCATGAGTTCAGTGGAATTACAGGACTGATAAACCTGAGTTAGTATCTTTAAAGCTATATTACTTAATTTCCATGGTTAGAACACTGCTTCAATTTTGATAAAAGGCAGATCTGAGTCCTGAAAAACTGCAAAACAATTCTAATGTTTACTTCTGAAAAGATGGCGGTTTGAGTGACGATTTCTAGTAGATGTAAAGTATATGGAACTTTGATATAGGTCATCAAAGAAATGGAAATGCTAAACTCTCATTCCTGAGTTAGGTATCTGAATACTTCTTGAGCAACGTGGTTTAAGAATCTCTGCACTTCATTTGATGATCTCTCGAATGGCAATACTACTGCTTAATTACCTCCAAGGCACTTGTGCGCGCGCGCACACACACACACACACAGAGGATTATACTTAAAATTGCAATGTATTATAACAACTGCAATAAAGAGGAGAAAGAATTCAAGTCATAGAAAAGATTTTACTTTTTTATACTTTTAGAGGCATAAATATAAATGGTATAATATGGTTATGTTTATGAATAAATTTTTCTTTGAGAAATGAGATGTAATTACCTGTTTAAAAATCAAGTTCCATTGTATGGTTAATGACATAATATATAAAAAGACAAAAATATACTACGCTAATATAAATAAGCAGACTATAATTTACGTTTTAGTTGAGTGTGTTTTGTTTGTAATTAAGCTTACTGTAATATTTTAAATATACTTTCCTGTTTATATTTTATGCTTGCAGGTCTATTACTTCAAATAAATACTTAATTTGCTGAAGAGTGGGGAAAAAAGTAATAAAACTTTGAAGACTACACACTTCTCTGAGTCAAAACAGTAAACGTTTCTAATGAGTGCAGTGACTATATAATAGGCCTAACCTTATAGCATATGTATGTTGAAACTGATTTGACAGCAGTTTTTCTTTTAAGTATGTGTGAATATCATTGAGAGTGATACTGTCAGTTTAAGAGCAGTTTATTCTAGCTTACCATGTACTGCTCCCTAAGGAGTTGAAAACTAACCTCAAATACCAGAGTTATGACTATTCATGAAGACCTTTGAATGATATCAATGAATAGTTTGGAATTACCTTTAATTACACTGAGGCAATTTTGGGGTGGAAATAAGATTTAGGCTCCTAAGAATAAAAAAAAAAAAAAAGTCCATGTTTGAACATATACTTTCTTTAAAGGCCAATGTAATTACTTAAGGAAATATGTAGCTCCCCATCTTTGAACATATGTATAGTAATAATGAATAAACCATACACGATGACCTGTGTTATATGTTTTGCTACTGTGTGGTTTCTCCATGTCACTATTTTTAGAAGCTTTCAGGATCCATCTTCTTAAAAATACCTAAATGTTTTGATATTCTAAAGATCATTCTACAAGAGCTATAACCCCCATTTTCATGTCAGAAATCAACCATCTGCTATCCTAATGCCATGTAAGGGTACAAATTTCATGTGATTTGATTTGATGTGATTTGATTTGATGTGATTTGGGGATGGATGACAGGATGGGTATATTACTTTTCAAAACAGTATGGTACTCTTTGAGGACTCTCTGTTATGTTCTTTTTCTTGTATGTGACTGTGGACTTGCCACCATGGTATCGATTTTGTCCTCTGATTTAACAGAGTTTCTAGAAATCCATTCAAATTTGTTTATTAAAACAATGAGTGAAGCACACAAAGCTGAATTTGATTTTCAAATTAGTTTACTTAAAAGGATTTGAAAAATAGTAGTTTGAAAAAAATATATTGCCCTGTAAACACTTTGCACTCTTTGAATTGTTTTAGGTGATATTTATGTATGCTAAGAAAAGAAGGTCAACGGGAGATTCTGCAGTTGTTCTAGTCTTTTGCATTATTGTTACTTCTTGACCTTGAGATCTTCACAAATGATGAAATCCTTACAAGTCAATGTTTAAACAAGGTAAACACTTGCTTCTCACCAGCAGTGCTAAAGTAGCTTGGTAACTACTGTAGCCTTCTGTGCTCTTCCATTTTCCTGCAGTTCAATAAATCTTTTATGCAGAAGATCATGTGATGAGGGTAGGAAACCCAGAAGTTATGGGAGAGGGATGATAAAACCCCTACATTTAATCTTTTAAGAGGACTCTAAACTTCATATTTCAGCAGGGTTTCTGTCACTATGGAGCCCTGCTTCCCACACCATTAATTTGTATCTTCAGTGCAGGTTTATGACACTGACTAGATGCATCGGTTCTCCTACAAAAATCTGTGTTTATAATCCTTAAAGAAAAACAAATGAACATACAGTAGGGGATACTTTTAGGGATGTTTCTGTAATATGGTTCACAAAGATCCTCTCTTTTTCTTATAAACGGACAACTTCATACACAGGGCAGCTTCCTCATTAGCAGTGCTGATCAGTAGGATGAATGAAACATCCTCTCTGTTTTCATGCTGAAACAGAAAGGCAGTTGCCACTAATGAAATTTATAATAATAAAGAGATAAATTAAAACGAAGTTTCCCTCCATGTTTTATTGGTAAATGTAATTGAGTCTAGCCAGACATACATAAAACACTATAAAGACAGTCTGTGAGTACACATAAAATGTATCTACTTTTTATCTTTCCAAGACAGTTATCTCACACCTATCATATGGTCAAGAACATATTTATTACTTTTCCAACATGCTCTCTTTTGAACAAGTTGTTCAAAATAATAATAGCTAAATTTGGCATATAATACAAAATTTCCTTGAAGAGCTAGGAAGGGCTAATTAGAAAGGCAAGCCTGAAAAAATCTGTTGGAATGTAAAACCCACACAGAGCTCTTGTCTGGTAAGCAAGATGAGTCCTGGTTTCCTGTGGTGTGTGAGTAATGAGAGGAAGAAAATTGCACCATCACTCCATTTTAGAGGGTAGTTAAAGACCCAATGAGACATCATGATTTGGCACTGATATCAGGTAAAACAAACTTGAAGAGGGATTTATCATCTTGTCTTCCATTTACACTCTCTTCTAAAACCTTGGAATCTACTGTGACATTGGTTGCACTTCTTTCAAGATGATGATGATGATGGTTATCTAGAACAGGTCACAAAGGTATAGTTCAGCACTTTTTTCTGTTTTTTCTTTATCTAGAAACTGAGAGTATAATTCTGTAACAATCAACATTAGGTAACTCTTGTCTTTCCTACCTTATATCAGAGTCCAAAAACTGTCTGCCTAGGCTCTTTTAGAATCACAGAATCATTGAATGCCTTGAGTTGGAAGGGACCCACAAGGATCATTGGGTCCAAATCCTGTCCCTGCACAGGACAACCCCAAATTCACACCATGTTTCTGAGGGTGTTGTCCAAGCACTTCTTGAATAGCGCCAGGCTTGTTGCCGTGACTGCCTCCTTGGGGAGCCTGTTCCAGTGCTCCACCACCCTCTGGGGGAAGAACCTTTTCCTAATATCCAACCTAAACCTCCCTGGCACATCTTCCTGCCATTCCCTTGGGTTTTAGATATTCCACAGATAAAGGCTTTAATGTTTAAAACCAAAATTACTTATTCAAAGTTAATTGATGTTCCATGGGATTTTGATTTAGCAGAGTGATGTAGCTACACACTTAAATCCTAAAGTAAATACAGAACCTGCTAGAGGCAGGTTTCAGGTATATGTTACAACTTCCAATGTTCCCATGGTGATCACTTAACATCACATCTTCAAGAGAAGAAGACCAGGTGTTGGACATAATCCGAGCCTCAGTTTTTGTTAAATTACTCCCTTCAGTGTCTACAGCATCCTATACTTGTTTTCCTTTTGAAACAATCACTCAGATCAATCCTGAGTTAAATGTTGAACCACACCTCATCTTCAGTTCTTTGGTAGGTTTTTACCTCTATTTTAATAGGAATCTGTGCAGCTACGGACATGAACTCATTATGAATGGGACTTACTGTGGGGTTTGTTGCTAAATAGTTAACTAATGAATTTATATCTTCCTACAGGTGGGATCCCCTCCTGAAGATATTAGCAGATTCACTTTTTTGTGGCTATTATTTTAGTAGTCCATTCCAGCGTTCTAGTGTCCCATTACTTTGAGGTTGGAAAGCCCTTTGTGTGTTGAAGAACACCATTGGCACATCTTTGTTCCTATGGTTAGCAGTTATAACGTATTTCCAGCCTTCTGGTCCTCACTTTGAGGGACCACTGCCCGATAATCTACTTGCCAAGGATCCCGAACAGGTTATCAAAACGTTGTATTTTTGACATATGCTGTACCATTGTTTGAGAAAAATGGCATCAGTCTACAGTTTGTTTTGGCAGAGGTTTTCTCACAGGCCATCCTTACCTCACAGTTTGTTGAAATAACGGTGAGGTCCAAGTTGCTTCCCTGCAGGTTTCAATGGCTTTGTATGCTGTGCCTCCTCTCTGCTACTGCTCGTGGGATGCAGGAGCTGGGGGTCCTGCTGCCTGAGCCTGGTCCTGACCACCACCCCTCCCAGCACAGCGGTGGGTAGCCCATGCAGTGGCTGCCTCATTAATCCTTTGCCTAAACATTGCCGCCAAACACAACTGTGCTCCCTGGGCACACCGTCTGGAAGGTGTTTACTGTTAGTATTTTTTGGTCCAGTTGAAGGCTATTGTGGCTGGGTTCAACCACTTCTATGGGCTGAAGTCCCACTCTAGAGCCTGGTGTTTTGTGTTCCCTATGCCACTCTGCTTAGCTCAGCCAGACTTTCACGCTGTTTTGATTAACTCAGAGACGAGCATCTACACAACCAATGCATCCACTCAGCTGATCCATGCAGGTAATCTAGCTGTTCATCCAGACCAAAGTCGTCTTCACAGCAGCCCTGCTCTTCCCAACATCCTCCCCTCCCCTTGGGGCCTCCCGCCATCCTAGGTGTTCACCAGCTAGTCAACACCTTCTTTTTTTAAACCATCTACTACCTTTCTCTTTTGCAAAATGTGGTGAATTAAGTGGTTCATACATTTAAGGGTCATCTGTACTTTTTCCATCGTGAGTGGTGCCATAATTAAAACATGAAGAGTTTGTAGTCTTTGTCATTTGTATTTTTCCTTTTTGGTGTGTCTTTTGCTTTAAAAAACACCGAATCAGATGGTAGATGCAGTTTTAGCAGTAATTCACCCAGTTTCAGTTTTTAATAATTTTCTCCCATCGCCATAGTACGGTTTCAGTCTAGTCTAAAGGACATACAGGCAGGGAGCTTATTAAAAAGAAATAACACTCTTTACAGGAAATAAATAGCTAAGTTGTATCATTAAAAGAGAACTTGAGTTATTTCATTGTATTTTCAAAGCCTTAGCTGTTCCTTTCCCCACATCCATATTAAGAGTTTAAAACATTCAGCAATATTATTGTCATGGTTTAGCTAGCACAGTTCTTTAAACCCCAAACCTAATTTACTTAAATAGTGTTGACTAATGATGGATGCATTCATGGTAACAACTTTGTGCCAACATTCCATCAAAAATTAAAACAGAGGACCATATTTTACTATTTGCAGTAGAGCAAAACTCAAAATGAAATAAATAAAATATTAAGATAATAAGATTAAATGTAACTTTTATTAGTAGATTAAAAAACCCACAAAAAAAAGAGAAAGTCCATCATATATATGGTTTACGTTTCATCATTTTGTTCAGCTGGATAATCATGGGTAATTTTCTCTCCACATGTTATATTAATGAACACATTTCCTTGAGGTTGTTTCAGACTATCTGGGTGCTACTTCATCCTAGAAAAATGGTTTCCAGGTTCTTACCAAACCCAGCAACTTTCTTGAATTTGATCTGCAACTGCAGTCTGAAAAAATTATAGACTGGGCTGTGCGATGCTAATTATGCGGTTTGGGAACTAACCCTTATTAGTTACCAAATGACTCAGCAACTGCTGAGACAACTTTTTTGTGTAATCTGAGTTTGAAACAGAATGGCTCTTTGAGGGGTACTTAAATATGAGTAATACTTTGCTGACTTTAATTGCCACACCTATAAGTGTCCTGATTTTGGGTAACAGCTTTAATTAGATGTTATTTTATGCTGTTTCTTGATTTTTGGAGATGACTTTTAAGCATGTGGCTATACATTTTTTCTTTGTTGGATGTGTCATCAGCATAAGTATTTTTAATATTTTTGTTTACATGCATTTCAGCTTTTTTATGTAAATGCACATGTGAGTAAAAAGAGTGCTCTCTTCAATAATACATAAGATGATGCTTGGACCATGAAGTCTGTAAAAGTTATACATAATTAATGCTGTCAGCATCAGTCCAGCTTTTAAATAGCAAATACCCAATGAAAGACATCACATTTATGAAGAATTGTGAGTGCTAAATGTGCAGCACTGCTAATGTGTGCCACCAGCATGATACCTGTTTAAAAGTTACGATTCATTGTAAATCACTTCAAATGCAGTGCTGGTATAGAATAAAGCAGAAAATGTTTACCCATGGAAGAAAATAACCTCTTAAATTAAATTATACTTCTCAATTTTAGAGCTGCTATTACAGTTTAAATTAATATATATTTGATTACATAACATAAAGAACCACAGTTTCCAAAGACAATTAAAACAAAACAGGTAGCTTATCACAGCTTCAGTCTCAGAGTCCTTTAGCAATCACAAATAAATACAATCATACTCATAAATCTGTAACTCCCAGATTTGGTTGTATTTTCCAATACTGTTCTTCATTAACATGACATCTTCCATTTATGTGTACTATAAAGACACCACCTTGAAATGCAAACACAGTATTTAGAGTTAAATGAAATTTGTACGGTTCACCTATTCCTGAATTCATACCCTAACTGTTATGATTTTACAGTCACATATTACCTTTTAAAATAATTTTTTCTTACTCTTTTGTAACAAACTGCTTCTTCTCATACTTCAAAAGATTTTAAGGATAACATCATACACCAATTTTCTCTAGAGAAAACATTTATTTTCTCTGACCAGTTCTGCTGTCCTAGACTTTATCCGGTCCCCTGCTTTGAAGAGGACATCTTTGCTTCTCTACAGTCTGTCTCCTGCTCTGTGAGTTCTCCCACAGTCTTCATGTGGACACTTCCACAGGTCTTATTACCAGACTTTTGTTTTGTTTAGGCTTCAGAAATGTTCCACTCTCTATTCCACCTTCCTCCACTATACTTTTTCAAGCTACTCTCCCAGTGAAGGTACTTGTCTTTATCACAGGCATTGTTCTGTTCAGTCTTCTCTCAGATCTGGAGACTACATCTCATAGTAGAGACAGTAAATTGTTTTAGACATGCGTAGAGGCATTGCCAAAATGCAGAATACAATTGTCATGCGTATTCATAAATTAACTATCAATTACCCACAATTTCAGACCTACAAATTAAAACAACACTCAAAAAAACACTTTCCAAAAATACTCTACATGAGGCTGAGACTTTTTTAACGTGTATTTTCCACTTTCAATTATTCTATTATTCATTGTGTGTAAGAAAGTAGTACTCAAGTAACTTATTTTTAGTTTGAAGGTGCTCCTTTATTCATGTTGAATAGTCTAGGGTGAATACAGAACGATGAAGAAAATAGAATAGTCTGAAACAAAGTAGTATAGCACATGCATCTGCTCAAACATGAATAATACATTGCACAGGGAATACTAATATTTTTCTACATTAGCCTATTCAGGTTTAATATGTACTCAGTCTTGTTATAACAGATTAGAAATAAAGGTACTGATAATGATTTTCAGTGCGACTGTTTCCCCCCCCCCCCCCCAATGAAATTTTAGAGGAATATACTTACAAAGACAGCAGCTGACATTGGGTCTAATAGGTTTCTCTGCTAGATAATAAAATGAGACACATATTGGT
The DNA here is from genome assembly GCF_963921805.1 of Phalacrocorax carbo. Lineage (NCBI taxonomy): Eukaryota > Metazoa > Chordata > Aves > Suliformes > Phalacrocoracidae > Phalacrocorax > Phalacrocorax carbo. The sequence continues at coordinate 104,594,181 of NC_087515.1, forward strand.
CTTTCCCCACTGGCATTTGTGTTCTGCTATAAGAACTTTGACAAATGTTCTCAATTTGTATCATCAGATCACCTCTTTCACTCCTTAAGAACTGGACACAATGGAAATTACTTCCCTGAAAAATAGAATAAAATAAAGACTTCATCAAAGCAAAATGCTGATATTTGACAAAATGAAGCCATCGGGGATAGATCTAAGGAGGAGAATGCTAAGAGTTGTTATCCACAAGCGATATATCTTTTGGATATGATGGCATTCTTTTCCAGAAATCATGTCCATCGTACTGTTACTACTAATGGTTAACAACGACGTGTAACAGCTTGTGTAAAACTATTGAAGTGAAATCCTTATTCAGTATGATTAAGACAGTGTTAGTTTCTTATAAAATTAGAAGCTGCGAAGCTGCTTCTGTTATTGGAACAGTTAGTAATGGTGTCCAAGCCTTTACCATATCAGCATTGGGGTTCACAGTTGTCAGCAGATCCTCCCTGTTTTGATTTCTTAACTATAATTTATCCTGAGCAAATAGCATCTAACGGCTATCCAGAAGAGACATCCAATATGAATATTTGGCAGTGACAATGAACCAGATGTACACTCAGGCAGCTGTGACAAACCAGCTTTTCTCTTTGTGAAAGGGTGACATGATTGCGATAAGCTCTGCCTTATGTTAGATATTAAAGCTGATCCCTCACTATACTAGAAAAATGCCTAAGTTGGATCCTCAATATTTTTTTTCTAATTAATACATATAGCATCTTCACTGCTAGTTTGCCAGACCACCTACAGAGACATAACCCGCTTTTAAAAACTGCCCAAACAACCATTCAATTCCTGTTGATATTAATTGATTCTCTGCAAAATGCTGTGTTCTACATAGATACTTACTATATCTTCCATGGCTTTGGCATACACCCCATTTTCTGTCACCTTTTTTGTTGCCATCGGAGGTGAGTTGGGTGTTTAGCACCTGTAGACTCCTTTGGTCCTCTTTAATAAAGCAGATGGGAGATATGCTAACAGATTATGTCGGTTAACATTTTAGTCACAGCAGAGACAGTAACCTCAGACCCCTGTTTCATAGAGGAAACTGGAAAATTCTGGTGGTCAACTTTTCCTAACTCTCACTTTCAAATGTATCATCTAGAGCAGGGAAGTAAAAGTCACACAGAAAATAGGCATATATTTTTAAAACAAATTAGATATAACCAAAGGAATTGTTCCAATAGATGATGTGTTGCATGAAGTTTCTGTGGTTTTTTTTAATATCTGGAAATGATCTAATGCAATTATTTCAATAGTGTAATACCCCAACTAATTGAAACAGACTCAGTAAGTACAATACTGAGATCTCTTTTTTTTTAATGAGTATAGCGTATATAAGCTAATTAAGGTGTGTTTGCTGGGTCTTTAAGCTTACTTAGTTTTAATTGCTAGAATATTGTTTTAAAATTGAAGTGGTGTGTTTAGTTTTTTGGGTTTTTTGTTTTTTTTTACAATTGTCAGTTACAACAGTGTATAGCAAATACTTTAAGCAAGAAGTGATTACCAAATAAGCCAATTCTACCTTGTGTTCATATGACACCTAAAGTCAGAATTCATTTGAATAAAACTACTTAGGAAAAAAAGAGTTGGTTTTTTTTCTTTATTGAACATTTCCAAATAGAAACTAACTGATGAAGCCTTGAGGTAGTGTTTGTACCAAACATCATTAAATCTGGTGAAATAAAGGTCTGAACACCTATTCCTTCACATGAAAAAAAAGAGCAGCCCATCACTGGAAGGAATCTGTATAAAAATTCAGACCTTCTAGCTTTGCTGTTGGGAAACATAATTAACTTCCACTCTATTTCTGGTATGCATAAAAATGAATTTAATATTCTGTTTCAGATCTGTAGAATCCTTTTGTGCCAGTATTTTGCAAGAAGCATTTCCTGGAAGCCAAGTTTATCACCATCTTATCAAGATTATTTTGAAACAGAATATTTATATCTTTCTTCTAGTAGATTTACAGTGTTTATATCATACTCCATGATGCTTATGTAAAAAACCCACTGCTCAGAAACTGGTACTTTTTTTTCCTTCTTGCTGTGGGCTGTGTAGTAATACAGAGTGATTTCTGTGCTTGCTCTAACTTCTGAATCAACCAGCCCTGCTACTGCAAGCACGCCAGGGTTAATTAGCTCTGTCATGCTGTATTGCTATTTTGCTTCTGGTATGTGTAAGTCAGCTTGTTCAGAACTACCTCAGATACCTCTTATTTCCTCTTCCTCTCCACATCCCATTTTTGAAGTCTTATAATAGTGTATAAAGGAGTCCAAGGTTCACTTGTTTAGAACAAAAATTACTGAAACCGAAAATGATTGTGCGTCCTTGAGTACTCACTGGGGAGTGGGAGTTACATCCCTGCATTAAAGATCAATTCGATAAGGTACAAAAACGTAGTAATATGGACTAGAATGTATTTTTCCCCACCTCTGTGCAGCTGCCCTAGCCATAAAGCACCTGTGTAATTTTTCCTCCTGTCCTTTTTATAGTTTTGTTTTCTTTGGTTGTTGGTTTTTTTTCTGTCTTTCTTTTTGTGTGTGTGTGTGCACGTGTTTTGTTTTGTTTTGTTTGCATGTGTGTTTTGGGGTGCTTGTTTTTTTTTTTTTCTTCTTATTTGAGTTCTTGACTGTATGGTTATAGAGTTTCAATAGAAGAGTGACAGATGCCCCCAGCCAGAGAGTACTTCAAAGCCTTGTGGCTAGGACTGCCTTTCTCATGACAAATATGGATATCTGTGCAATGAAGAGCAAGTTGAGCCATTGTAGCTTGCGTATTTATTACTGTGCAGATCGTGGAATTAAACTAGGTGGGTCATCATCTGTGCATAATCCCTCATGATTTATAAAAATGTAAAATCCTCATTAAGTGTTCATTTTAAAACATGATGAAAAGTTTCATGGTACTTTGCAAGATATTTGATGACTAACAAAGTTCTGCAGTCCAAAATATTTAGAGCTCAACAACCCAGATTTTGGTATAAAGATGTAGGACCTAAAAGAATGAGCCTCCAGTCTTCTCCATTTGCCAGCCTGGAGCATACCCAGTTCTTCGTTGAAAAGTTGCAGGTGACTTTCCGGAGGTTTCTCAGGCCTAGAAATGCCACAGGAGGGATGCAGGGACTTCCTGCCCTGAGCACGGTGTCTGGAGGAAAAAGGATTCAACTTGTGCATAGTATTTACATCTTACTGTCTCCAGGCAGCTGTGTCTGCTGCCTTAGCTTGCTCCATAAACTAGTATATCCCAACTGAGGTCTGTTGAACTCTGCCTGTTCACTCTGCAGCAAACTTCCTGAGATCTGGGTTCCTGGTTCTAGTTTAGTACCCCAGATAACATGCACCTTTTTTATTGATCTGCCAATCCCCAGTTAGAATTAACCTCAGGTGACCATAGACATATGCAATACAACCATCTACATGATCCTAGAATCACTTTATACTCAGTAAATAGAAAAAGGTACAATTCATCCAACCTGTTTCAGACGTTTGCCTTATTTTAAGAGGAATCATGTTGTGAAAGTGCCTCTTTCTATCCGTTGCCTTTGAGGGAGTTTAGATTAATTTACATTGTGCACAACAGCCTTTAAACGGATGTATACCATCCTCTATTTCCATTAAATAGTGAAAACACCCCCTCTGAGGTATGTACTTGGTCTGTAGGACTAGAAGCTATGTAAGAAAGGTATACAGATGATAATCAATGAAGTCAAGTAAAAATGTGTTGAATATGTATTGTATATTCATATTATAGAAAATCTGAAATACTGCAGACAGCTGTGAGATGCAGTGAGCTATGAAACTCTATATGCTTCTGGCGAGCAGAAAGACTTGTGCTATGCATATAAGAAAATGTAAATTTATATGGCAACATGGGAGTTAATTTTTTATATTATAAAATAGCTCATTGTCTTCATAAGATAACTCAGGCATGAAATCCAGGGAGTAACATTACAGGCCAGGGCATTATTCAATGATTAGAACAGAGCAAAGCACTAAAATGCTTAAATACTACTTGTCACAAAATTATTCAAGTTACCCTACCAATGCATTGTATTAGAAGGGTCATGTCTATATAGGCAGTTTTCGGACACCAGAGAAAAGAAGATTATAGTGGTCTATGCTTAGACTAAGTCTGTTTCATTCAGTATCAAAACTGCTTTCTTCATTTGTCAGAGTTTAATTTACAGATTTTAATTACCCCTCATTTATCTAATTTAATAGAAGAGGTTAAGAGAGGTACTTATTAATAACTCTTCCCCACCTCCCCCCACTGCAGTGTTTTGGAAAAAATATTTTCTGTAAAATTGTACTCAGGAGTGAAGATGTATTAATAATTCTGAATTGATTTACATAGAAATAGGCACTTTTTGTAATACATGTTACTTTTCAATTGATTTTAAAAAGATTAATAGGACTTACTTTGGTGCCACCTATCTTCAGATATAAGAGGAGAGAGATTTTGATAAATCACATCTTATTTTGCTCTTTTACGGAATTAGCTATACCATTTTCCCTTCAGTTTCTGGTATTTGCAAGTGATGTAATAATTTCCTAATTGCTCTGTTTGCAAATCACAAATTAATGCATGGAAAAAGCTGCAGTAGTTGTTCACCACATCTCTGAAATGTAGTTTGTGTCTATTGCATATGGGCATTGGCTATTTCATGTAAAAAGAACGGTAAAACCTTGGGAACATATTATCTTGTTACCTTGACATTTTCATTAGTATTCGATAAAAATTCCTTACATTGGTGTTTATAGTGTAAAGGTTATCCATTTAAAGGATGTGCAGCATGTGCATGATGTAACTTCTCTGTCTGGAAGGATCAAGCCTGTGTGGGGAGTTCACTGCTGTGGTGGGCTGCAGGGGGAGGTTTCACTCTGTTGCGGCTGACCTGGCCAGCGCAAAGAGAGGGATGAGAAGGAAGGACTGAGAGTGAAAGACAAAAAAACAAGTAAAGATAAATGCATTTTATGCTATATATCCAGGGCCAGGACTGAGTTATGCATTTAAAGTTTCAATTCTTTTTCAGGTATGGTTCACTTATACTATCATGGAGTGTTGTTGATATGTTATAATTACATACTGTTCCACTACTATATAAAAACAGTGTAAACACTCAATTTCACATACAATCTATAACACAAAATTAAGTTCCAACATTCTCTCGGGAAATTTTTAAATTAAAACCAGAAAGTACTCTGAGTTGTTTTTTTTTTTCTGCAAATTTTCATTTTATGTGTAAAGTGTAAGATTTGGTTTTGCTTACCTCTGACATACTATAGGGTTGTTAGTGTAATGGCTCTACTTTACTACTGTGTCTCACTAAAACCATATTATCTGGAAAAAAACCCTATTGTAGTATCCCACTGCAACACTGTGTTTCTTAAAATAATTAAGGGTTCATAGAACCACAGAATGGTTTGGGTTGGGAGGGACCTTAAAGATCATCTAGTTCCAACCCCCCTGCCATGGGCACAGACACCTTCCACTAGATCAGGTTGATCAAAGACGCATCCAACCTGGCCTTCATCATTGCCGGGGATGGGGCAGCCACTATTTCTCTGTGCAACCTGTCGCAGTGCCTCACCACCCTCACAGTGAAGAATTTTCTTCCTCATATCTAATTAAATCTACCCTCTTTCAGTTTAAAGCCATTACCCCTTGTCCTATCACTACCTGCCCTTTTAAAAAGTCCCTCTCCGGCTTTCTTGTAGGCCCCCTTCAGGTACTGGAAGGCTGCTAAGAAGCCCTCTTTTGGTGCAGCCCAGAATATGGTTGGCTTTCGGAGCTGCAAATGCACATTGCTGGGTCACATTGAGCTTCTCATCAACCAGCACCCCTATGTCCTTCTCCTCAGGGATGCTCTCAATCCGTTCTCTACCCAGCCTGTATTTGTGCTTGGCATTGCCCCAACCCATGTGCGAGACCTTGCACTTGGCCTTGTTGTACTTCACGAGGTCCGCAGAGGCCCACCTCTCAAGGCTGTCATAGTCCCTCTGGATGGCATCCCTTCCCTCCAGCGTGTCGACCGCACCACTCAGCTTGGTGTTGTCGCAAACTTGTTGAAGGCGCACTCAATCCCACTGTCCATGTCACTGACAAAGATGTTAAACAGTGTCGGTCCCAAAAGTGACCCATGAGGAACGCCACTCGTCACTGGCCTCCACTCGGACATTGAGATGTTGACCGCATCTCTTCCAGTGTGACCATCCAGACAAGTCCTTAGCCACCAAGAGGTTCATCCGTCAATTCCATGTCTCTCCAGTTTAGAGACAAGGATGTCATGTGGAACAATGTCAAATGTTTTACACAAGTGCAGGTAGATTTTATCAGTCGCTCTTCCCTTATCCACCAGTGCTGTAACCCTGTCATAGCAGGCCACCAATTTGTCAGGCATGATTTGCCCTTAGTGAAGGCATGTTGGCTGTCACGAGTAACCTCCTATTTTCCATGTGCCTTAGCGTAGTTTCCAGGAGGATCTGCTCCATGATCTTGTTGGGCACAGAAGTGAGCATGACTGTCCTGTAGTCCTCCAGGTCTTCCTTATTTCCCTTTTTAGAAATGGACATTTCCCCTTTTCCTGTCAGTGGGAACTTCACTGGACTGCCACAACCAATAAGCTCTCAGTCAGCTCCTCATCCATCCCCACGTGTAGCTCCATGTTCTCCAGCTAGTCATTGACGTAGACGGCGACACCCCCTCCTTGTGTCCCCTGCCTGTCCTTCCTAAAGAGCCTGTATCCTTCCATTCCAACACTGTAGTTATGGGAGCCATCCCACCATGTTTCTGCAATGCCAGTAAGATCATAGCCCTGCAGGCGTGCGCACACCTCTAACTCCTCCGGTTTGTTCCCTGCGCTATGTGTGTTTGCATAGAGGCATTTAAGTTGGGCCCCCGATGAAGCTGACTTGCTGGCTGGAGTGGCTTGAATTCCTTTGTGTTGCTCTTCAGAAGCAGCTCTTCAGAAGCTGCTAACCTGTGATCTATCCTGAATGGTTGGTCTTAAATGATTTGAGACATCTATAATTACACCTTGAAATAATTAAATGATTCAGTCTTTGTAAGACAGATGGCTGTAGCACAGAAACCAGCTTCACAATTGGCACTAATTAACACCCTTGTTGGTGTCTCAGCAGTGGCCAAGATATTAAATGGTTATCAAAACTAAATTACTCAGCCAGAGAGAGTTTGTCCAAGTCAATATATTGATAAGAGATTTTGAATGCCTTAATTGCATGTATGCTGCCTCATATTTATTTTCTGAAAGCAAATAGGTGACTTCACAATCCTGTAAAGATAAATATTGTATTTATTAAACTAAAATCAAAGCATTCCGTGTTTGCGTGAACAGAGAGAATGCATTCTAGGAGCTAACAGCTCCATGCCATTATGTTAAAAGTTTATTGTGGTTAAAAAAACCTAGTTACTCTAGAAATAGATGTATGTCACTTCTCCTTTCTAACTATGTCTATATACACTACTTTCTGGAAGGTAGTTCGAGGTGTTATGGCTTTATAGTACTTATTTCTTGCTGCAACAAAGAATTAGTTTTTAAAAGTAAAGAAATGCATAGATATAACAAATATAACATAGACTAGTGCCTTATGAAATATGTGTGTGAAAAACTGCATTTAAGAACCTTATTAGCTGTCAGGAAAGGTTGAGAAACACTTGCCATCAGTTTATCTCAGTTTAATATGGGGAGCTGGTCTGCATACATAGCAAACACAGTGAAATGAAGGTCCACAGCGATTCTGAAAGGGTAATGGCTTCAGTCTGAAGACAAAATTCTTCCCACACAGACCTTGGCACAACAGAATGTAACTCCTTAGTGATGCATAAATTACATGAATATATAAAATCTGAAGGAATTTAGGGCATGAGGTCAAAAATACACTTTTAATTAACATATATGAATGCTTTTAATTTCTTTTAACTATGTTATAAAATATAAATCACCTGCTCAGTCAACACGAATAGTTTCCTCAGCTAATTATCAAACTAGGCTCATTCCGTTTTACAGCTGAGCTTAAATAGAGTGTCGTGGTTTAGCCCCAGTCGACAACCAAGCACCACCGAAACCAGGTCGTACAGTTAATGAGGAAGGGGGAGAAGGTATGGGGAGACAGGTTCAGTGGACTTCCAGTCTGCTGTGATATTATTTCAGTACGCAACGAAAGGAAAACATCCAGAAGAAGACTCAGTTTCTTATTTCTCTTATGAGCATTTATGTTCCTGTCTTGAATTACTTGAGCTAGCTCTAATAAATTATTTGGACACCATATTTGTCTCCCTTGTCACCTGTCCTTGGAGTCTAACAAAACTCTAATTTAAACTTCTAGTGTGGGTGAATGTATGCATTGGCTTTTTTTGTCTTTAATATTTCTGATTAAAATGAACAGTTCTAACCAATACTTGTTCGGGTTATTTTCACTTAGAAGAACATTTTTACAATGGAAACAGTTAATAAATAACTGGGTTGTCTACAAGTGGTGCTCACGTGACATCTCTGGAGTGACAGTATTGTAACTTGGCTAGCAGAAAATCCATGACATTAGCAGCAGTTCACAGTATCAATAGTTTTCTTCAGCCCTTTTATGAATGGGAGAATAAATCAGTTTCATTTCTGCTAAATGAAATGGCAGATTTTAGTTGTGTAGATAAGGATTTACTCAGGACTTGTTTGTATGGGGATGTTAGTTCCAGGCAGTGTGTGAATGTACCTCATACTGGCTGTCTTTGAGGATGCTGTTAGTATACAGTAAATGTGGGCAGTGTACTTCATTTTTAGACTTTGAAAGAGAAGAAAACAACTTTGCCCAGAGCCTTTTAAGACCACTAATGAGATAGATACCTATGCTACCTAGTTTAGTCACTGAACTCACATAGCTCTGAAATCAAGAGGCTTAGCTCGTTCCATGTTTTGGAGAGAGGCAGAACGCAGTTCAGAGCACCTGCCTTTGCATGCTGACTAATCCACTGGCTCTCAAGCAGCCTTTGAAGATGTCTGCTTCTCTTGCTTTATTAATGCAGGTTTCAGGTGTGTGAATTCCTTACTAGCAGTATTCACAGAGGGAGTTAGCACACGATTGCTAGCAAATTGTAATTCACATAAGAAGTCTTACTTTGCACAAACCCACCAATGCAGGCTTCCTTTAAGAAGCAGACCATGGGTGTTAATTCCACACTAATAAACTACCACATGGCAACCAGAGGCAACTTGCAGTCCATATTCAGCATATTTTAAATTGATAAAAACGCTCTCCTCACTGTTTCTTTCAAAACCTAATTGAGGCTTAATCTATATAAAAACCATGGAACTTTATGTGTGGAAAGGGGTCTAAAATTCCCAACAAAATAATGACAAAAACCCCAACGATTGCTAAATACACAGAAACTACCCATGACTTAGGAAGTCCCTGAGCAATTGTTGGAAGCTAAAAGAGTATGAAGGAAATTTTATCATGGAATGCTTGCTCCATTCCTACACTTTTCCCTAGATATCTGTAATTGGTCACTGTCTGAGCCAGAATACTGAAGCAGCAGATGGTTGGTCTGATCCAGCACAGTTGGCCTTAAGTTAGCTGAGGAGGCTATGGGAAGAGGGTGGGGAGAGTTGGCTGGTTTTGACAGATTGACTTGAAAAATGTTGCCCACATACTTGTACCAATAAAAGCTGCAGTAAGAATGTAGTCACCTTCATTCGCAACCAGAATTTATTTTGGTGTTATCATACTGATTTACTCCTGTACTTAGGTGAAGACAGGTTTGTTGTTTAAGGTATATCGGTGTAGTGGGTATAACAGAAGTTTCTAGACCAGCCCTTAGCCCTTACAATATGAGAAAACCCAACAACTAAGAAAATCTATTTATTAGGTTAGATTATTTGTATGCTGCTGAGCTTCTGTGGTATTGTTATTAATGATGGGTTAGGAAGCTTAGAGCTTTAGGTAGGCATCTTTTAAAATTATTGTTTCAAATTAAATGTAGAAGATGAAAATAGACTGCTAAAGGTATATGATACAGAAAAGCAGTAGATACTGTTTTACCTAAAATAAAAATAAAATTACAAGGTATATAGAATGCATATAAATACGGTTGTCATTTATTACCATACAGACCACAATTCGTATAAAGTTTATTATACACGTTTTATCACATATTATTTTTCTCTTCTGTCATAAGAATGTGACAAATAGTGGCTTCCACAGTCAACTAATTAAAGAAGGGGAACACTGAGAACTGTGGTTAACAAAACTTAAACCAAACATATATTCAGGGGAGGAGTGACTTAGAGAATCAGATAAAGTCAAAGATACTTTCCTTGGTGTACAGCGATTGTCAGAAACCAATGATGAAGGCAGGGGTGCTAGATTAGGGACTTCCTAATATTCCCTGGGAGCTGCATGAGCAATATGGATGATCATAACAGAGATCCTTAATCTTATTCAAATAGGTTTTTCCATTCAGTTTCAATGCAAATTCAAGGGCATGATTTCAACCATAGGCTGGGAACAGATCAAAGGTATTAAAGTAATGCAAGAACCTTATGTTGTGAACCTTTGCCATATGTTTCATGGCTTATCACAGCTCTGAAAGCATTCAGGTTGATCAGTGATTGAATGATGATCCAAACATACAACTGAAAGGAAGACCTGTAGCTCAGGGCTTTGTTGTCTGATCTGGAACTTGCATACCACTGCCTCCAACTGTGACTTGCTCATTTGTGAAGTGCCTCAGGGACCTGTGTGAGACTCAGCCAGTAGGTGCTTCTCAGCATGGTGTGATTTAGCAGATGAAAGGTGTGCAGAATACAGTTTTACTTAACAGTTTCTACAGCGATCATCTTTCCTGTGGTGTTGAATTACGTGTTTCACGGTAGCAAGTGTCTCCAGTTTCTGTTTATTCTCCTTCCTTGGAGACAGTCTGTCTGGGCATGGAGTTTTTTAACTGAACTAGAAAAAGGTAACATCCAATGTTGACCACTATAAATTCTTAGTCATAAGCAGAGTTTATTTCGTGCCTTGTGATAAGACTTCTTAGCATTTTTACCTTGCTTGCATTTGGTAAAAATATGAATACCGAAGTCTCCTGTGTGCTCTCAGAACTGAACATTTTAGCATTGTAGTGGAAAGCATAAAGGACTGGTTCTTCCGGATCTTCAAAAAAACTGTTACTGCTGCAAGGTGAAAGAGTGATCAACTGAACTTCCTTGCAACTAGGAATGGTCAAGCTTTCATCAAACTTTCTGTCAAACAGTTGTTTCTGCAATATAAAAGAGAATGGTCTTGGAGAAAGTGTTCCATTTGTATTAAAATGGGGATAAACAAAGTTTCTGGGACAATTTCTTTTAACTTGCTATTTGAATTGAAAAAAAAAAAAGTACTTAAAAAGATCATTAGTATGTGAAGAGATGTGATGTCATAATTTGTAATTAAAAAGAAAGATATCAGAGAAAGTTGTGTGCAGCAGAAGTGTTATATTGAGTGCTGAGGGTTAGCTCCGGCTGGCAGCTGCATCCCACCCAGCTGCTCGCTCACATCTTCCCCTGGTGGGATGGGGAACACAATTGGAAGTGTAAAAGAGGGAAAACTCATGGGTTGAGATAAAGACAGTTTAAGAGGTGAAGCAAGAGCTGCGCACATGCAAGCAACACAAAACAAGGAATTTGTTTACTACTTCCCATGGGCAGGCCGGTGCTCAGCAATCTCCAGGAAAGCAGGGCCCCATCACGCATAATGGCTACTTGGGAAAACAAATGACCTAACTGTGAACATCCCCCCCTTCCTCCTCCTTTCCCCAGTTTTATACGCTGAGCGTGACATCATATGGTATGGAATATCCCTTTTGTCAGTTGGGGTCAGCTGATCCAGCCACGTCCCCTCCCAGGTTGTTGTGCGCTCTCAGCCTGCTCGCTGTAGTGTGAGGAACAGAAAAGGCCTTCACTCTGTGTAAGCACTTCTCAGCAATAGCTAAAATATCCCTGTGTTGTCAGCATTGTTTTCATCACAAATCCGAAACGCAGCACCATGTGAGCTGCTCTGAAAAAAATTAAATCTACTGCGGCCCAATCCAGTATACTGGCATTCATATTTCAGACTGAATAATAGTCAAAACCAAGCTTCTGATGGCAATAAATCTATTTTTTTAATGCAAAGCAAATAATTTATTGTAAATTTAAAGTTGTGAATGACAGTCATAAAATAGGAACTCTCAAGATTTTATTGCCCTAGGCAAACCAAAATTAGTTCAGTCTTGCAGCCCACAGGCATTAAATAATTTTTTAATCTAGATTTTCTTGCCTGGGGCTACTACTACCTGTATGTTAAAGTTGGTCTGTGATCAAGGGTCACAGACTTAACAGTAGTCTTCCTCTTTGTATACTCAAGTCAGTTATTTGAATATCACAGAAAAGAATGAAATAAAGTGCCTTAAAACATACAGGAGAGGAGCACATTTTTATATATGTATGTAGATATAGATTGCTTTTATCAATTTGATTTGCAGTTTTCTGAATAGGTAGTGATAATTGGCCAGTTAGCACGCTGGATACACATTTCTGTTAAGTGCTTCATTAAATGGGTAGGATGCTGGTCAGACAATGTCAAATAATTTTGTATTAATTAAACCTAGCACTTTAACAGAAAGTAAGCAGTTTAAAGAGAAAGAATTCAAAAGCTTGTGTATTTTGGTGGTGTTTCTTCTTATGTCTTCTATGGAAATAACAGAAATCTGAATTACTTTCTCTTCAAAGCTTGCTCCTCTGGTCCAGCTTGTACAAAAAAAATTTGTATCCAAACAGAATTACACATTTAGCAGGTTTGTTTGTTTGTTGTTTTTTTTTTTTCTTGAAAAGCCTCTCATTCTCAGCCTAAACCAGTTCTCTGGAGTATTGCATGATATTATTTAGGAAACTTTTATTCCGCATAAGAAGTATATCAGATAACATCAACCTTAGTTAGGTAACAAAGCGCAAAACCACGTTCAGGCTGCTGTATGAGCTAAGTGACTTGTGAGAGGGATGCGGCCTTTTTCTTTTCCTCAGTTTACCCAGGGTAACAAAACACCAAACTCCTGCCTACACTCTGAGCTCCAAGAAGAGGTGCAGTTATCAGATCTTCACTACCCCAAGAAGGGAGGTGAAGGGGTAGTTTACTTTAAAAAAAAGCTTTCTCAAGCTCTGTAATAAGATATATTGTTGGTTTTAGTAATACGGCCATTTATACATTCAGTATGTCAACTACCAGTATTACCATTATGCTAATGAATGAAACAACTGCATGGAACACTTAAAATAGTCTATAACACAGTATTATAAAATTTACCTGCATTGATGTGTATTTCTCTGTTAAGCATATACTAATTTGAAACAGCTTTTTTATATACCTATTTTCTTAAAACTCTGATCCAAAGCTTTGCTACAGCCCTGTTACGTGGCTACCCATGTAATCACATTTAGGAAGCCTGTCATTACCTCTCCTGAACACAGTTTCCATAGGTTGTCATGCCATACTGCAGTTCATACTGCAGTATCAGTCAGAACTGGTGTACATTTAAAAGTAATGATTGTGGTTTAATGACTTCTTTCTCTGCTGTTTCCACTTAGTATTTGATAGATTTACCAAGCTAGTTTAAAATTTGAACAAGGAACCTTTAATACATGTTTCCATTTTATTTATACATGTTTGCATGTATGGAAATATTAATAATATTAAGTATACAATATTTTGGAGCAGAATGTCTAATTAGTTTTTAAACATTATTTTTTTCAGTGTGGCTTAGTACAGGAAATGATCGTGAATTCACTTTGGGCATTACTTTGTACTTCATCACTTCCTAATCATATTAATAAGGCTTCGTATTAGCAAATGCATTATTATTTCAAGCAACTTGTGGAGTACTTATATTCTGATGCGACAGTCAATTTAGAATTAATAATAGAACTTAAGTTATGATGCTCTTTATGCCCTTCTGCCTGAACCCAATGATTGGCATATTTAATGTAATCTTACACTGTGGCATGGTTGACCACTGGGAATATTTTTAGCCTCAGCCATCCAATTAAGTGTGAGGGAACTGGAATCAAAATCCACTGTGCTCCTCATTTGGAATTAACTACAGCACTGTTAGCAAAATCATCTGAAGAAAATTATTTTCTACCTTATAAATGTGGCTGTCTAACTGTCTGAAAAGGTTGCTAAATTTAGCTTTTCTTTTGTAGCAGCTTTCCTTGCAAAAGTAGCAAATAACAGGAATCCTGTAAGTAAAAGGCAACTGAAACTGCATGTATATACGGAGCAATAGTTACCTGTAGAAAATGGTTCTCTCGCTCGGGCTTCTGCTATTTGCCTGAACAAGACTGTCATAACCCCAGCAGAGTAGAGCTGCCAAGGTGTCCTATTGAACTGAGCAGATAGAGTGAGCAGCCTCCCAGGAAATTAAAACCATAATTTTGCATCAGAGCTGTTAGTAAATGGAGTACTTTTATAAAGACAGCTAATTTATAAAAGACTTGTGTTAATTTGATGCTTATCTTGAGTTATTATGATTTTATGCACCATTATCCTTTTTTACATTTGTTTAAATATCTAGTATCTGCTAACACATGGTGTTTCAGTCCTTAGGGGAATGCTTGCAACTGGAGTTATTTTCTTGCCTGCTCTGTAAATCCTTTGATGTATCAGCTAAGAAAAGTTTAATGTTCTCATTTACAAATGAATGATGTGGCATGGTCACTTCCGGTTCTGCTAGGTTGTGAAAAAATATGATATTGCTAGATGTGCCTACAGGGAATTGTATGAGTGGGAATGTATCCTCAGAAGCTGAAGGCTGACAAAATACTGTTTTCTCTGAAAGAAGACGAGAAGCTCTTAACTGAGCTCCATGAAACCAAACTCCTTAAAAAAAGGGGTTTGGTATACACAAGGATGACATATGCAGCTTTAAATTTAGTGTAAATAAAGTGATTCATTTTTTCTCTGTCAGTATACAATGTCTGTATGTCCTCTTACAGGTAGACTCTACGGTATGGTAAAGCTAAGGTGTTGGAGTATGATGACTGTAACAGAAGGTTTGCTCTGAACCTCAGGTCACTTGTGCTTGAGGCTTTTAATCTGGTTCACATGAAGGATCATTAAAGCAATAGTCTCCCGGCTGCTGGCAGCACTAAAAATCATTTCATACAACTGTGCTTGTGGCAAAGTTCATATACGGTCTGATAAGAGGAGAAAGAGAGGCTGAAGGGAATGTGAAGACTGAAAGTGGAAAAAAATATAAAGGAAAGAAATTACCATAGGGTTAAGAGAAGGAAAGGTGAAAGGCATTCAGCCCCCAAGTCTGATGAAGGAGTATGAGACGTTATGGGAGAAGGAAGCAAAACAGAAAGGCAGGACTGGAATGCAGATATTAAACATGAGACAAAAGAGGCGGTGAGAAGATTTTGGATGCAGGAAGGAACATAATTCACTTTTAGGTGGGCATGCGGGAGCAGACCAACTCCTTTTTTGTGTCTGCGTAGGATGAGATTGTAATTTTGTCTGTCATAACATATGTTTTTAATAGATTTTGATTTTATTTCAGTCTATGAGAATGTGGCTTGTTGAGATCTTTTCACTTAGAGTTTCTTAAAAAAGTTATCTGGTACCAGATGTAAGTTATTTTGAGTAATCTTTGTGAACAGCGAAATAGTAGATTCAAGTGAAACGTTACCATTTCAAATAGCAATTATGATTTCTATTTTTCATCCTACGATACTCCAGTAAAGACGGTGATGTAAATCTTAATTTAATGAGGTTAATTTTGTTGTCACCCTTGTCTGGATTCTCTCCTTTATTCTTTTGTGTACTCTTGTAAAAAATCAAGTGTTGTTAAAATGAGTCAACCTTTTAGTAAAATAAGCCGTAACGAACTAGAGACCCACATCCTTAAAGAAGGGAAACCAAGGCAGAGTATATTAGGGAAATGCTTTGGTTATGATTCATATTCCTTTCCATGAAGTTATCTGGCAAAATATTACATTCTTCCCTCCCCTGAGATAAAATAATTTCTTTTAGAAAGCTCAAAAAACCTGTGAACAACTCTGTGCCAGGGAAACATTTTACTAAATTATCAGTGAAGGGCACAGAGTAGTCAATAAACATCAAGGCTGGTATTTAGACCAATTAGTGTTTGAAAGTGCAATTGAGAGTAAAGGTACAGCTTCAGCGTCTCTACTGTAATTCCGTAATTACACCTAAAGTATTCCTCTGCCTATAAATAAATGCCAATGCAGAATGAAATGCCTGAGCCTATTTTCCTGCATGTTGGAAAAGTACAGAGGAAGGAGGGAATAATGGTAGATAAACTGCAAATTTAGTGAAACTTGTTTCACATGCAAAGATATTTGACTTGATGGAGAAAGGGTTGCTCTGCCACTACTCAGCTTTTCCGAGCTGAGAAAAGGTCAGGGTGGGATGGGGTGTTGCAGCACGTGTGCCAGGTCCTGTGGTCCAGCATGGGGTCAGCAGCACCACCAAGCCAGTTCCTCCCCAGGGGCCAACAAGCCTGGGCAGCAGCAAAGCTAAACGGTGTAAACAAGATACCAAGGCACACCACCAGTGAGGCTGTGCATGCTTCTAGATTAGAGTGTGATTAAGTATCTTGCCATCTCATGGTCAACTGAACTGAAGCACAGTGTATCCCTGTCTCACATGGGGCTCATTACATCTTGACATCAAGAAATGTCTTTTTTGCCAGTGGACATACTGACGATATTTGGGGGGGGGGGAAGCGTATGAGATTCCCTTGAATTATCAAGTTACTCTGCAGCAGAGAAATTGAAGAGTTTAAATATGAATGTGGTAATTTAACAAAATACTTGTAAGACAGATAGCCATGATGTTTTATGTAAACTTTATTTCCAACCTCAAGGGCCTCCACAGAGCAGTATGTTGATCTCCACAGAGCCGTATCTCTGTTTAATTACTACTTCATTAAAATCATTACTGACTGGGAGGTGATTTATAAATCATTTCTGAGTGAAGCATTTGCATTTTGAAGATGGTTTCATCAACTCATAAACTAAAAGCCCACATCCAAACTGAACCCTCCAGAATATTTTACTGTGTACTGCACAATATAGTAATTATTAAACTGGCAGCATGTGAGGAAAAGGTGACTGAAATTACTGTGTAATTCGGGTGTCACCTCTAAAGACAAAGCTACAGTTCTACTCCTATATCTGCAGGATCTCAGGCCTGACTAGTTCCAAATATACATTTCCTACCAGGTATAGTGTCAAATAACCTTGCAGTGAATGAACATTGAAATACCTTCTAGTATATTTTCAGAGAATTTTACTAGGGCATAATGTCAGTTCAGTACTGCGTAATGTTAAAAATAAGAAAAAACCCTGTGCAATACCTTAATGCACTGCTGTATATGAATTATTCATCTACAAGCCAATTCCTCTTAAAAACTTAAGATTCAGTAAGAAATACATAGGTCAGAAAAAATGGCTGGGGTATGAGGCTAGTGTCAACAGTGGATGCTGCAATACATGAGTTTTACGTACAGTATTATCTTTGTACTGCCTGATGTCTGTCATTCCCAACAACTTGATCATAATCCAGAAAAAGCACTTCTCTGCCTACATCTCTGAGGGTCCCAATCTGATCTGTCAGGATTTTTAAGAGTACATACAATACAGAAGTTTCAGTTGCAGCAGCTTTCTTTTAAAACGGAGATGAAAAAGGTGTTGATGGTGCTCCACTTTCATATCATTCCGCTCACTTTAGCTGAACTGTCTAAAAATTCGATATTTAGTAAAGCTAGCAGTCTGCATTCTTTGTACAGCTGAACATAGAGAAAGGAAACCATCAGGTCAAATTTTATATATTTAAAACAATAATAAATAATATAGCAATAACACAAGAGGCAAGGAACGCTCACTTTTTAACTGATGGTGATTTTCAACAGCAAGCAATATTTGCTACTGCGAGCATAGTTTGAAATGATAAATCATGGAATTACTGATTCTTTTTGTGGAGTCTCTGATGTATTATGAAATCATGAGTTGACATCTTCCCTTTCTTAATATAATTAAAAATATTCAGTGATTGTAATAAAGTTCTGACAAATGGCAATTAGATGAAATTGCTGTGTGATTCCCTGGACTAATTTAGCAAGCTCTTCTTTAACAATAGTTATTCAGGCGTGAACTGCATGTAAACACAGCAACTGCTGTACTGCTTGCAAGGATAGAAACTTGGTAATTGCTAGTGGCCTTATCATTCTAACATAAATCAGTGGGCATTACATGAAGACCTGACCAAAACAAACAAAATGGTTGTGAATGAATCTCGTATTTTCCCTGCACAGTGATACATCTTCAACAGAAGAAGCAAAAACTGCCAACATCTCAGTTACAAAGTCAGTGTTGAGTACTATCGAAATTGTTTGAATTGTGTCATGCCGAGGATAGAATAAAGTTACGTTTTCCATATCCTGTGGAGTGCACACATCATTAGCTCCTGAAAATCAAAGAGAGAAAGCACAACAGCAACTGCTCTGCTATCATTTGGTTCAGGCTCCTTAGTGGTTGAATATAGCATAGTGTATGGATGCACAACTGAGTTTTGCAACCCTATCAAGGCTTAAGTTGCTGAACCTCCTGCAGGGTTAGATGCTGTGTGTTAAGCAGCATCTGCACAGAAAGTTTTCAGGGTCAAAATTAGGAACGTAGCTACCCTGATTCCATGTGCTCCTCCGCTAGACATCAAGTTCTATTTTGTCTCTGTCGCTTTTTTGCAGATGATTATATACCATTTCAAAAGTGATGTTGACACTTAAATTCACACGTCTCATTTACCTTTTTGGGGACAGCAGTAAAAAGAATAAAGAAATCAAGGACTCTCATGACAACTACAAATGGCTATATAACTGTGTAAGGACATATGTAGTATTCTTGCTGTTTTGATTTCAGTGGTTAAAGTCCTAAAGTTGCTTTGTTTCTTTAACATTTCACCTTTCCAGGGTTCAATAAAAGTGAAATATAAGGGAAATTTTCATTCATTGTAGCAAAAATGTTGATATATCATACCCAAGGCATTTTGCAGCAGATCCACGAAATCCAATTGGGTTGTAAGATATAGCAGTAGTTTGAGTTAATTTCCGAAAAAGCAATATGCCAGGAAATAATGTACAGAACTGGAGTTGATTTCTTGATTAAAATAATGCTAAAATGTAGTTATCTTTCATTAACTCAGTTGTTTCCTTTTTTGTTTGGTTTGTTTTATTTTTGTGTTGTTTAAATTTGGTAACACAGTAAATGTCAATTCCTGAGATCTGTGAGACTTGCTAATGTTATTACTCGGTCACCAGCTCCAGGAGTTTTGTGATCAGAAGAAATGTAAAAATCATATATGAAAAAAGACAAAAGGCATCCCAGAAGAATTAAACGACTTCTTTACTTTCTAGACTGTGTGATTCATTTAACTGTCATATCTGAAGCAGTAAAGCAACTCAAAGAGTGGTGGTCAACATCTCGATGTCCGAGTGGAGGCCAGTGACGAGTGGCATTCCTCATGGGTCAGTTTTGGGACTGACACTGTTTAACATCTTTGTCAGTGACATGGACAGTGGGATTGAGTGCGCCTTCAACAAGTTTGCAACAACACCAAGCTGAGTGGTGCGGTCGACACGCTGGAGGGAAGGGATGCCATGCAGAGGGACTTTGACAGCCTTGAGAGGTGGGCCTCTGCGGACCTCGTGAAGTACAACAAGGCCAAGTGCAAGGTCTCGCACAAGGTTGGGGCAATGCCAAGCACAAATACAGGCTGGGTAGAGAACGGATTGAGAGCATCCCTGAGGAGAAGGACATAGGGGTGCTGGTTGATGAGAAGCTCAATGTGACCCAGCAATGTGCATTTGCAGCTCCGAAAGCCAACCGTATTCTGGGCTGCACCAAAAGAGGGCTTCTTAGCAGCCTTCCAGTACCTGAAGGGGGCCTACAAGAAAGCCGGAGAGGGACTTTTTAAAAGGGCAGGTAGTGATAGGACAAGGGGTAATGGCTTTAAACTGAAAGAGGGTAGATTTAATTAGATATGAGGAAGAAAATTCTTCACTGTGAGGGTGGTGAGGCACTGGGACAGGTTGCGCAGAGAAATAGTGGCTGCCCCATCCCTGGCAGTGATGAAGGCCAGGTTGGATGCGTCTTTGATCAACCTGATCTAGTGGAAGGTGTCTGTGCCCATGGCAGGGGGGTTGGAACTAGATGATCTTTAAGGTCCCTCCCAACCCAAACCATTCTGTGGTTCTATGATTTTTCTCCTTTTCCAAAATCTCATTGTAAGACTTTCTTATGTGGAGGATTTTATGAAGGAAACTGCTAGATCCTTTTTCAGAATTCTTGATCTTTTCTGTTGCACTAGTGTTGGCCCAGTCACATAGCTCTGCCACAGGAGACGTGGGAGAGATGCTGAAACAATGTGGTAGGGTTTCCTGTGAGTTTGCATGGGGCATTTCTGTGAATTACCCAAGAAATGCCTGTTTTGCAGAAAGCATAAAGAGCAAAAAGTGGCTAGTCCTGATCTTGTGCAGCTGACAGTTGCAAAAGGAGTTTTTTACCTGAGAGAAATTCAAAGAAAAAAAAAGCAGTCTCGGAGAATAAAACAAGAAGTCTTCAATGGAAACATGCTTCGGCAGAACGTTAGCTCTGATCTCACACAGAAGCTACGATTATAAGACAAGAATAAGCAATTTACTTAAGAAATTGAGATGAAATGACAGAGCTACAAAACAGGATTGCAGAGTAGACATTCACTTTTTTTAGTGTAAACCAATTATATCCTAAATTGATTTTAGTACTTTGCATATTATTCTGGAATTGCAGTTCAAGTCAACTGGCTAGAATAGTCTAATATTTATTCAGATATGTGATTCAAAGGAACATGAGTACGGAGGGGATTGGCAAATGTTGTTAATGGAAGGAGAAATGGAAGAGATGAATCAGATATTTCTCTGAACAACATTTCCCTACACTCCTTGACAGAGAATGATCATTTTGTCTTGTCTTTGCTCACATACCCCAATCTGTTTGCACTCAGACCTCTTCTCAGAAATTTTCTTTGTACCTTTTCAGCTTTACAGTTAGTTTCATCTGTCCTTCCTAATTTCTGAATTTAGCTACTGCCTTGTCTGGGATATAGGCTGGAATTTGAAGGTACTTTTGTTTTCGTCATTACTCTGAAAAGGAATTTAACTGCTTTCTCAACTGACATTCTAAATTAAGGTTTGCTAATCACTTCCAACAAAATTTTGTCCATTTTTCATTGTACCACTCTGTAAGGTTGAAAACCATAACACTATTATACAAGACAGTCTGTTCTCATAAAGCACAGTAGCAATCTAATTTTCTCAACGTCAGCCATTAAAACACATATTTTACAGTTTGGAGGTGGATATTGTGGAATTCCCAAACATCCAAAGAAACTGGGCTTGATTGATTGTATTTGACTTGGATTTTAAGATTATGTTAAAAGCTAAATGGTTTTATGTGTTGACAGTATATATTGTAGTTTCCCTGAAAAATATAGTTAAATGAGTAACAAGCAGAGAAAGAGTCTCTGGACACTATTATAAAAGAATTCACCTAACTGGAACACACTTTAATAGACAGTTGTCTCAAGTGAAAAATTTTGCTGGGAACCAAATTTCATGTAATTAATGTCAACTGTCTGATTTCTTAGGTTGTTGATATGTTTCATTGTTCGTAGACAGAGAAAATATTTTAGGGTTGCTGATCCAGTGTGATCTATGGAGTGAGCACATTCTTATTTTTTAGTTAACTAGAAGTCCAGAGGAGATTGGATTAAATATGTGCACTTGTATAGCTTTCTATAGTTGATGAAGCTCCTTCAGAAGGGCTTATGTGAGAATGAGCTATATGTACTGTTTTATTTGTTAGCGCTCTGATAGTGAAGATCACTGTCACATAATGGCTCCTTTTTATTTAATGTAGAACCTGAACTTGTAATTTAGAGGCATACTTGCTTAAAGGGCTTATTTTATTACCTATCACACCATGTAAACATTTCTAATTTATTGTTGCTTTGGTTCACTTCCAATTTCACTCTTTGGAGTAATTTCATTTGGAGAACAAATAAGGAAGATGGATTCTGATATATTTTTAGTATGATTAGATTTAGTCACAGATATATGTATATACACCAAAAGGTATTTACATCAGTAATAATAGGAATGCACAACATGAAAACACAACCAACTCTGTTCAAACTTACAAAACATAAGCTTTTTATCTTGTGTTACTTCACCTATCACATTATGGTTTCTCAAGGCTACTAAACAATGTGGACATATCTGATCTCTAATTTGGAATCCAGGAATCACTGACATTTTCTGTGTCCACCTGTGAGCATGAGCCTGCAGTGCTGGCTTCAGGCACAAATCACACCCATAGAATAATTTAGGTAGGAAAGGGTCTCTGGAGAACATACAGCTCAGTCTCCACTCAAAGTAGAGGTGGCTTTGAAAAGAATTTGCTCCGTAACCTTCTCATGTACTGAGGTAAGGCTCACTGTCCAGTATTTCCGTCCATTTTTCTTGCCCTTCTTGAAGCAGTGAGTAATTTTTTGCTTATTTGCAGTCATTAAGAACCTTCCTCTGTCACTGTGATGTTTCAAAGTTGAAAGAGGTGGCCTCGCAGTAGCATTGAACAGCTCCCTCAGCACACTGGGGTACATCCCATCAGACCCCATGGTCTCCATAACTCCGTCTTCCTCTGCTGAGAATAATGCTTCACTCACACAGATCTCTATTAGGTTTAGGGAACTGGAAGGCCTTAGGGCAGGCCTTCCCAGTGAAAATTAAGGCAAAAAGGCCTTTGAGTACTTTGGTCTTTCATCATTAGGTGAAAGACACATATCTCCTTCATCATTAGATCCATTGTCCCACTGAACATTGTGCCACATATTCTTTAGTCTGTCTTTTGCTGCCTGAGTATATGTGAAAGTACAGAAGTCCCTCCTCCTGCATTTCTTTTCCAACCTAAATGATACTATGAATTCACCTCCCTCACTTTTTCCAATTCCAGCTGTGCTATGACTTTCTTAACTCCATCCCTGCATGGAGTGCAACATTTCTGTGTCTGCATGAGTAGTTTATCCCTGCCCCACATTCTGGGTACTTCTTTTTTATCATTTAAACTCAGTTAGGAGGTCTGTGTTTATCCTTTCTGGTCTTCTGTTACGCTTGCTCCACTTTCTGCATGTCCAAATGGATGGTCTTCTGCATAGGGGAAGTTGCCTTTGGAGATCAAGTGGCTTTGCTGGGCCTCTTAACCTTCTAAGGTAGTCTGCAATGGGATCCTGCCAAGCAGATCCTTGGACAACTCAAAACCTGTTATCCTGAAACAGAGTTGTAATTCTAATATTTATAATTCTATTTTTCTTGCTTATTTTTCTCAAGATTTTAAACTTTATAGTTCCACAGCCATTGCAGCCCAAGCTGCCCTTGTCCTTCACATCCTTGACCAGTTCATCTGTTCTGTGATTAACAGGTCCAGCAGAGCATCTCCCTAGTCAGCTTCCCAACCATCTGCACTATGAAATGGTCATTAACACACTGCAGAAGCATCCTCGGCTGTTCATACCCAAGCTTATTACCTTCTCAGCAGATATCATAGTGGTTGAAATTTCCCATGAGTACCGGTCATGGTCATGAGTTTTCTTTCCACTGTCTAAAGAAGGATTTATCTGCCTCTTCTTGATCAGATGGTTTCTAGGCAATGCCTACTGCAATGTCCCCTGTGTTAGTCAGTCCTCTCTGATCGAAGGAAAAGCTCTATGTATTTGAGCCACACCTCACCATAGAGCACAACTGTTCCTCCCCACCTTTTAAAGAATAAAATTATTTTACAGTTTACAGATGTATAATTACATTAAGACACTGAGAAGTTTTGAAAAAAAAACCCCACATAAGAAGAATTTGAGCGTATTAATTTACATGCAATCGTCTTCGAACTTATTAAATTTATTCCATATTTGGTCTCAACTGGGAAAAAGTACAAACTACTTAGTATTTATTATGTGAACACACTAGCTTATTCGTTTCAAAACTGTTTTCCAGGCTAAAACCTTTACAGGATCAGAGTGTAAGAGCATAAAATTGTAATTGAACAATGGCGAATTTTGACAAAATTTTCGTCTCAGTACAAACTGGTGAGGAGGTGGTGTCATTCTTATACAATAAGGAAACCAATGAGATGTTTTGATTACGTTTATGATTTACTAAGCATACTGCAGTTTGAGTGGAGCCAAAAGCAGACTATAAAGCAACAGAAGATAAAACAGGTGTAGACAAGCAAAAACCAATGGTTTTTCAGTGAAATTCATTGGGCAGAAACATTCATTTCAGTGTAATTCACAGGGTTTTTTTAATTCCTAGAAATTCACCCATTTCTCTTTACGTGGGTTATTAGCATTCAGTATGGCAGTATTTATGTGCTTACCCACACACTGAAGTTTACAAAACCCCTCTGTGCCAATGGGCAGCTACAGACTTAGGTGGAATGAATACTCCTTAAAAGTGAGGTGTAATTTGTCTCATAATCTTGATTTTTAAAGTATACATAAACCCTCTACTTTCCTAATAGCATGATCAGGAAATTTTGTTCCTCGCATCGCTCTATGAGTGTTACAAGTTTTTGCTTTAGTTTCTTCAGCTGCATATTCATGATGCTTTGTACGCAATGCTTCCAACAGACTAGTTAATTGACATATTCCATTAAGTATGGGTAAAAGAGATAATCTAGGTTCACAAGAGAAGTAGGTAACTTCTCGATTTTGGATAAATAGGAAAATTAATTATGAAAAAATATATTAAATTGTTATTTACTCCCACTAATGTGTCAGGGCCAATATGAACCCACTGACATGTAAAAGAAGCCAGTTCACTCAGAGGAACAGTGGAAAAACTATGAAAATTATTTAGATTTCCTTTTGCAGTGCATCACTTTTTTTCCAGCACATGTATTAGTCAGCTGAAGAAATTAGTCAAAGTCAAATAGTCAAAAGAAATTGAATTGTTCAACT
This sequence comes from Phalacrocorax carbo, assembly GCF_963921805.1. Classification (NCBI taxonomy): domain Eukaryota; kingdom Metazoa; phylum Chordata; class Aves; order Suliformes; family Phalacrocoracidae; genus Phalacrocorax; species Phalacrocorax carbo. The sequence goes on from NC_087515.1 coordinate 104,619,317, forward strand.
CTTCTGGCTGAAACCAGATATCTAGCAAAAAATGAACACTACCTTTCCAGCTGCAAGCTTATTCAGGTACTCTACCTTGGCTGGAGTGCAGCTGCCCAAATTCTTGCCTTAGCACAGTGCAAAAAGTAAGACAAAAGTGAAAAGAGTACAATCATGAAGGTCTGCCGTCTGCTTTTTGGGTTAAAGGCAGAACAGACTGCAGTATAGATCTTGTTTAGAGACAGAAGGCCATATTAGGCAGTTTAGGAACCCAGTTACACATGAATTCAAGTCTAATATGGATCATAACACAATTAAATAAAAAAATTCAAAACCAAACTTTACCTTGTCTCAACATTGATGTTTCATAGTATCTTTATATTTTATTTCTTACAGATTATTAAAATTGTTTTCTCTTGATAATAGAGGCTTTTCTTCGATACTGGTAGAGGGAAATTTTTATACATTGACCAGGTTAATTCAGTATTCTTGTTTTGTTATTGTGCTTTTTTTTAGATGGAATATAAAAAGCACATATGTGAGATTTATTGTATCACATTTTGTAATTTCTCAGTCAGACCTGAAACATAGCTATAGCAAGCCAGAGGTGCAACCTAGCAAAACTTATGTGCTTTGACGGAAAGCAAGGGAATACTTTATAGGTATTTTAGGAATCTCTGAAGTGTTATAAATGTAAGAACAACTGATGAGAATCAAAAGAAGTGTATTTTATTATTACACTGTTGTAGTTAATGTGAGATTAATATTTTAATGTTGAGGGAAAAGTTATTAGAAACCTAAGCAGAAATATTTCTTTGTGGGGGAATTAAAATGAAATAAAGAACATAAGACAGTTATACTAAAGAAAACACAGATCCAAACAATTTAAGCAGACGTTTATCTATAGTTGTTTTTTTTTCAGAGCCAGTAGAATTTTTAAATGAAAACTGTTTTGATCCTAATCTGTAACTGATATAAAGAACAAGAAAACCTCTAAAACTTTGGATTAACAAAATAAATGGAAAAAAAATATTAAGCACAACAAATTCCAAAAAACAATCTCCTAGAACATAGAAGTTTATTAGTGCCAGGGAAAGGTGTTTTGCTTTCTAAACTATTACAATTTCAAACTCAGTTTATTGTGTGTTTAAAATAATAATAATAATAACAACAACAATAAATTAAAAAAAATCTTAATCTTCTGCCACTTTTGAACGTAGTGGCAGAACTTCTGTTGTTGCCAAAATGACAGTTTGTTCCTAGCTGCCAGAGCAATAAATCACTTAAATATTTGGAGCTTGATCCAAAAATTAAGTGGCATTATCTGTATCTATTCAGTAAGAAACTTTGAGGATAACAGTATGTCTTTAATCCTCACCACTTACTCAGTCTTCAGGGAAAGATCCTTGATGCTTGCTTCAAGTCTGTGCAGCCTGCTTTCAAAAATTTGAAAATAAAACCATTGTACATTTAAGAAAGTAGATGAAGGAATAGTTAGGTTTAGGTCCTATTCCAGTTTAGGCTTGAGATGTCAGCTGGCTTCTTAAATCCCCTCAAGCATTTATAGGCAAACCAAGAAGTTAATATCAATGCAAAAAAGCAGGGAGGCAATAACTAAAAGAACATTTTCATTTCGTATGTATATACATTATGTATACATACAATTTCATATATATTCTGCTTTAGAAATGGAAGAGGATTTTGTTTTATTATTACAGTTCATAGAGCAGAAGAGCTTTCCTTTAAATTCTTAATGTAACATTTTATCTGAATAGAATACTAACTAGCTTGGTGGCCCACGACAATATGTAAAAAGGACCCTAGTGCTAGAAGCACCTCATGGAGATGACTAGAACCATGAGGCAGTGGTCTTATATCTTGCCTGCAACTGTAGACTCAACTGTCTTAATAAGCAGCTGCTGAGAATTTCTTGCAGACTTCTTGTAAAAACCAAACTGAGAAGAAGGGTACAAAATTAAACAGTGTTTTCCTAAATATTTTGAGCAACTGATGTGGCTTGGAAATATACCCTGCAAGTTGCAGCTGCAGCTAGTATCCCAGAATTACTTGATATGCTGCATGGGCTCAAGAAGTTGATATTCTTACTTTTGGAAAGGCCATTAGCTATGGGACAAGAGTAAAGTGATTGATATGCTTTTCAGAAATCCCAGAATAATGTAATTTTTTCATATAAATGACTTAGTAAAGGAAAACTCTTGCTCCTTTCACAGAGAGAGTTTTAAAAGTCTTGATGGAGGAGGTAGAAACACTGGTTTGTGTCTATAATTTCAGTGGCCAGCAGGAAAAGACTCATATTAATTACAATATTTGCTTCTGGTGATTGCCTTCTCTTTTTTTTTTTTTTTTAATGCTAACATTTTAGAAAATTCTTTCTTCATAACATAACTCATCCCACAGCTATTTCTGTTACCTTTCACAGTTCAGCAGCAAACACAATTTCCTGTGCTTTTCTCTATCTTCAGATGTGCATAAGCCATATCTATATATGAAGTACCATCATTTTAACATTCTTCCTGAAGTTTATCAGCATCACTTTTCCCCTTATATTCAAAGGATCAATCAGCTACAGTAAGACTGCTGTCAAGAGGAGTTCAGCACACGAAAACAGAGAATTTCAGAGAGCAGGTTTAAAAGAAACTACAGTGGAGTGTGAGCCAGTTCAAAGTTAAGACACAAGGCACACTGACACAAATTATAAGATGGGAATGTATTTTCAAAGTTTCATAGATTTTTTTCACAAAAACAATTAAAGGAGGAAATACTTTTGTCATTGAAAGACATGTAATTGAAATAGAAGTGTCAAACCAAATTGTAGACAACTAACAAGTTCTTTAAACAAGCATGTAGAAGCTGGTTGAAGTGCTGTGGCTATTCTGTATCCTTAATTATTTCACCTGATTTCCTGACAGAAAAATTATGTGTTTTACCACAGGTAAATATGTTTCTGAATGAGGAACCTACCTCCAAATCTTTCGGAATATTCAAAATCAAACAAATTGAGACTAAAATTGCCAAGTTGAAACAATACCTTCATAGTTTTAGGAAGACAAAATCAAAGCATGAGAAATGAAAACTACTGTGGAGAATGTGTACTAATTAAGCATGACGATATAGACTTTTATCAAGCCAACAAAATTAATTTAAGTGCCTTGCAATACATTATGGAGAAGGGTGATAGTAACTAGTATAAGTGTAATGCCCGCCAATGATCCATTTTGCAGGACTGCCTCATTAGCTGTTGGATGATGGAGCTGAGGCTTCCAGACGTTTGTTGCAAAGGCTGAAATTAGTTCACTAATCCCCATCATTGCCTTCCTCTGCACTCCCATCTACTGACGTATTCATTAAAGATGCAGGCGTATAACCTGGCATATCTTCCAGATCCATCTGAGGGAAGCAAGTGCTCAGTGTTTGATAGTTCAGTGGTGGGGTTTGGGGCCCAGAAAAGATACTACAATAGCGGGTTTAGGCACAAGAAACCAATCCATTAAAGGTTACTTTTCAGTTACCATTTTATAAAAAGATTAAACAAGGATACATTTTACTAATGCTGTGAGTCCAAAGTGATTGTTCCTCCTTTAAGTCAGAGACAGCCTTCCTACTTCGGCATTCCAGATAGCTGCAATGTGCTAACACTTTGTTTTGAATAAGGCGTCTCCACCAGCTGACTCTTTTCCTGTTTGTGTTATAGCCCCACACATGAATGGGCTCCTGTTTCCAGGCAGTGATCAGTATAGCCCCTTTGGCCATACTTAAAATGACTGAAAATGGTTTGGGAAGCAAAGTTCAGATACTGGTATTGGAAATTATAAATACCACAGTGTGGCTGGAAAAGGCAGGCTGAGCTACCATTTGGATCATCTGATTTTGACTAGAAGCTCCTCTTTAGGGTATACATTTGGGTGTAAATTCACTGGTAACTTTTTTCTGTTTTGTAAGTAATTTTAGTGCATATGGTTATGCATGTTGGATGTTAAGTGCCTATGTGATAATTAAGTCTATAGTTACAAACATATAAATTTATATCCAGCTAACTTCTCTGTGGTGACCATCTCTTAGAACAGCAAGTCCTGTTTCAGCTGCATGTTGTGTTTTGCCTCCTGTTCCCCACAGATGTCCCTGGTTGCCTTCTTAGTTTAAGGGAGAATCATTCATTACTCATCTATACCAGCAGAGCAGATCTAATACCTTTTATAAAACACACTGGTTCACACAGCTCGGTCACACAGAGAAACAAATCCATCATCCAGGATGTGCCTACTCTTGCCTCTCACTGATCTGTGTGGGAAGGGAAATAGGACCACAGATGCTGCTTTCCAACTTGGGTGAGGGCAATCACATTAGGTCAGCAAGAAGATGCCTATTACTGTGTGATTTCCTTGCTCAACCAGGTAGGAGAGGAGGCATTTTCATACCCTGGGTAGGCTTGTACAATCAAAATACTGCTTATACACCACCTTTGAGCATGAAACAATTACTCAAATAAATACATAATTATTACATGCTTTTTCTATAACTGATTATATAACAAACACTCTATAAATGAAACATGTTATTACTCATTTTTCTGGTCATATGCCTCACTTCAAATTTATAACATGACTATAGCCAGCAACATGGAAAACATATTGTTGCAGAAGCCAAATAGATGAAGAAACATTTTAAATTTTGTATCTTTAGAAATGAAATGCTGATGCTCTCTCCCTCTCAGCAGAACCAAAACCTCATTGTGCATTAATGGACAATGACACTGGAGTGTTATTAGGAACGTTTCATCAGAAGATAAGCTCCATGACTCCCAGAACCTCTCTTTAATCTCATGTGAGAGTTAATAAGCTGCTTGAGAAAGTTTTTAAGATGAGGTAAGCTTATGGTCAGAGAACAGCTTTGGACCTCTTACCTCGGGTGCCGCAATGACAAGGCTAGGTGAGGTTTTGCTATGAGGAAGCACTGGTGCCATGCATTGTGTGGCATATTGTACAGGCTGCCTTTTCTAGGGAGGGAGTCATTAATGTTTAATGGACAGATGCGGTGTTTTGCCTCTCAGGATTCTTGTTTTCCGTCTATTCTCAGGACAAACCCCAATCAAACAGTTCATGAATCAGAGCTGAAGTGACCAGAAGTGACCACTTTGTTTCCAGTAAGACCTCAGACCATTTGATAACCTTTGTACAACTAGAAAGTACTTTTAAATATGTTGTGGTGGCAGGGTCATGGGATTCACAGAGAAGAGTTTGTGAAAGTAACAGAACTCACTACTTAGAATTGTCAAAAAAGGTCAAAGAAACTTTAAGAACAGTAGAAATCTCTTCCATCCTTCACAATGAGCCTGCATCAATTTTGGCATTTATTTTTATTGTCATATACCAGGACTCCATTATATAAGGTCTGTACCATGACCTGAATATATACCTCTCTATCTGTGTCTGTATCTATCTATCTGTTCCAAAGATCTTAAACTGGTAGTCAAAAGCACCGAAGGATAGCAGGGTATTTCTTCACTGCTGTGATTAACTAATCTCATATGTGGGAGTTAGAGATTTTTTTTGTTCCAAGGTTTTTTGTACCTTGAATGGAATTTGTAAAGGTTTCTCTCTGGTTAGACATATAGAAAAAAACACCAGACAGGTTTTCTGAAGACCCCTTAGAGAATTTTGAAAGCCTGCTATGTACGACTTCTCACACTTGGATACATAAAAAACCACCCTGGTGAATAAATAATATCTCTGTGCTCAGTCTCCTAATCTGTAGGTTTAGCAACCAGAATCCCTGCCAGCTTTTTGCAGACTAGGAAAGGAAGGGCTGTAATCTGTGAATCCTGAGCCAGGGAAGAATACTAAATCCTGGAGATACTTGATATAAGATATAATAGTCCCTTAGCAATACCCAACATTAGGTAGCTTCTGATACAGGATAGAGGGATGTTAGGTAATACTCGGTTCAGAAATACTTTGTTTTCCCATTAATTCTGAAGGGAGACTCTGAAGGAACTTTTCTGAAAAGGAAAACTGATACAGGATCAGTCTTCTCTTTTGAGAGCAGCTGCTACCACTGCTGTTGACTGCTGTCCTTGACACTACTGTTTGAAATACTCCAGAATTTCTCCCAGTGCCATAGGAAAAAGATTTATTCTCCTAAGGAAAATGTGCATTCTTCAGTGAGTCAACACATTGTACAGACCACATTTATGAACTGGATGACTTTAACTATGGTAAAGCTGTTAATGTATTTGGAGGATAAAACAAACTGCTTTAGTTTTCCAAGGAATAAAGAGCAGAAAGGAAAGGGAAAGATGCAGTAATATGCACAGACATACTACTGGAAAGAGCCAGTAGTACGAAAACCTGGAAGAGCCAAGAAAAAATCAGACAAGCCAAGATAAGACCTGGTTATGGATACAGGAGAGAGCATGTTTTAGGAGGTACATGTGTTATATCTTAGGATGAGCAGTTAAGGGCACAGATATTAACTGGAGTGGATAACTGGTTCTAAACAGAGTTTGCTGGATTGTGTGACAAGGATAAGACCAATGTTAGTAAGCTGGCATATGTGTTACATTGGTGCTTGATCAGGAGGCATTTTCAAAAAGGAGCCTATAATTTATTGATTCTGGATTTTGGTACCATATTTTATTTATTCCCCATACTTCAGGGCTTTTGCTCCTCACCTGCTGACACCAGAACATTTCCCTTCTGTGGCTTAATCTTTCTCTTGAGCTTTTTGGTTGGTTGGTTGGTTTGGTTGGTCTTGTCTTTCACTTATATTTTCTACTTGAAGCCCTAGAGTGTATTGACAGCTGAAAATGGGACCATGTGGTACTTCTAGTGTTGTTGAAAAGACTGTCAAGTGCACAGCTATCTTCTTCTGTGCTCAGGAAAGGAGTAGCTAACAGTGGATGGGATGAACAGAAACTGGGGATACTGAAACTGTTTGCCTTTTCCTGCAACGCATGATCTCTTTCTTGCTATGATGAGGAAACATTAAACACATGCCTTCAGGATATTAGCCTTCAAAGGGACATATCTGAACTTTTCTTCCCTCACCCTATGGCTTACTACATTTTTTGTCACTAGCGATATATGATACTAGAGACTTCAACTCGATCGCAGAAAGTGCTGTGTGGACTGTTCCAGATTAAATGGCCATTGCACCGTTACTTGCAATTGCAGAGGCCTGGAACCTTTCCTGAAGACCCTCCTGATTCTTTTTTTCTGGTCATATACATGTTGACCTGGTTTCTTTGGTGTCACAGATTATGTGACTATGCTAATGGGGAATGCTGGACCTTACACACCCCCACGGGAAGACAAAGAGTGTCTGAACTGTTCCTTTAGGAAGTGCTTGATTCAAACAAACAGTCCATAGTGCAATGCTCTGGGACTGAACTTATCTCCACCGTGTAGTTTCAGTTCCTAGTGATGAACTGAAATTGAATCATTACCACAAATCATTTCTGTGGTATGTCTGAGATATGACAATTTGATTTTATCGAGTGGTTCACATAGGAATTAAATTCCAGCGTAAAGTTGCTGTCTTAAAATGGGAACATTTTATTTATTTGCTAGGTCACTACTACTATATGTGCTACTATTATGCAACAAGATTTCTCAAATGAAAATTCCTCAGACTGAAAACTACATTTTCTGTCTAATGGGTTTTAAATTATACATAAACTGTGCAATTTTCAAAGGTGATGCAATTTCTTCTGTCACGATGTCTTGTAATTTGGAGGCTGTTTCCATTAAAGTGACAATTCCATACAGATGGACTACAATACCCTCAGTTTCAAAAACGTCCACCTGTAGTGCTCTTCCATGCTGGCTAAGATTTTTAAAATATTTCTGCTTGTCTTTATCTTGACTGCCAGCAATAACCACTGTTACAAAAGGATGGAGCCTTCTTTTAAGAACAGCATTTGATTGTGGGTTTATGTAAAAAAGGAATAGCCAAATATATAAACATCTTTCCATTCAGTTCCATGAATTTAAGCATTGTCTGCTTTTTGTTGTTATTTTATATCCCAGTAATTTATTTACATGACTGTGTCAGTGTGTGGCAGCACAGGCAGGTATCCTCCTCTTCCACATTGGCACAGACAGATTCAAAACTACTGCTCACAGCTATTGGCATTACTGCCCTTTTTACTCCCCACTGAAGGATAAGAGATAAGGGCACTTAATTTCAAATTTCAATTAAGTCATGAAAAACAAAACAAAGAAACCCTATTTATGTTTACACACCTAAAATAGATTATCTGAATCTGATGCTTTGATTTTTTTTTTTTTTTTCAGAACTAATTATGAAAAACTCAGTAATCAGCTTGGTTTAGCAGATCAGTGAAAAGGTTTAGTGGTGCCTGCATAGAAATTCCTTCCATGAGCACCACAGTCTCAGAAAGAATAGCCTTGTCTGAAAAAAAAAAAAAAAGTAAAATTAAGGATTTTGATTTGGTCTCAGAAATTTACATTTGTAATCCAATCAAGGCAAGCAGCACCCACACACTGCATTATGGTGGCATCTACAAGCAATATCAAATAGGTTTGTTCTCACTTTCTCTTCTGTATGGTCTATAAATAAATTGGGATTTGGCAAACAAACAGGTTTTCTCAGATGCTTTCTTGTCTGTCTTACACTGTTCCCAGATACAAAACTAAATGGAGTCGTTGAAACGCTGATGCCACTCCCATTATTCAACCCAATAAGTAATTCAGCATTTACAGCAAGAAGTGTGATCTAAAGGATACCTTGTTCTCTTTGTATAGGACAGAACTGCCTATGGACCTCTGCTGTGAGATTCAGCTGTGCAAAGACTTAGGAAGCCAACAACCCTGTCTCTTTTTTCACATCACCGGAAAAAGGACACTTAAAGGGCTAAGAAGAGAAAATGTAGCTAAAGGTCACCTTCCCACCCCAGCTGTAGTCTGTATTTTGGAAACTGTTGCCTATTTGGGCATATTTTTTCCTCTGTGTGGATTCAGAGCATTATGAACTCTGTTTTGCCGATCTTTGTGCAAGTTGGATTCACAAGAACCTGGTGAATTTTTAAATGTCTTGGCACTGAAAATCCCGCTTACATGAGTTGCTAGGCAGGTACAGGTCTTTAATCATATTTTAGAGAGCGAACAAGTCCTATTTTAAAATGGCATTCTATCATGCCAGTATTTTAATGAAAACTGAACCATGAACATCAGTTCAGCAGCTCGAGGGAAAAGTGATGAAAAGGAGTACACAGTGTAAATTTCTACAACAGATTATTAAAGTGGGATTTTTTCTAGTAATCTACACACAGAATCATATAGGTTGGAAAAGACCTTTAAGATCATTGAGTGCAACCATAAACCTAATGCTGCAAGGTCACCACTAAACCATGTCCCTAAGCGCCACATCCAAATGTCTTTTAAATACCTCCAGGTATGGTGATGCAACTGCTTCCCTGGGCAGCCTGTTCCAATCCCTGACAACCCTTTCAGTGAAGTAATATTTCCTAATATCCAATCTAAACCTACCCTGGTGCAGCTTGAGGCCATTTCCTCTCATCCTATCACTTGTTACTTGGGAGAAGAGACCAACACCCACCTCGCTACAACCTCCTTTCAGGTAGTTGTAGAGAGCGACAAGGTCTCCTCTCAGCCTCCAGCTCCCTTAGCTGCTTCTCATAAGATTTGCACTCTAGAACCCTCAACAGCTTTGTTGGCCATCTTTGGACACGTTCCAGCAGCTCAATGTCCCTCCTCCACTGAGGGGCCCAAAACTGGACACAGTATTCAAGGTGCAGCCTCACCAGTGCCGAGTACAGGGGCACGATCACTTCCCTACCCCTGCTGGCCACACTATTCCTGATACAAGCCACAATGCTGTTGGCCTTCTTGGCCACCTGGGCACACTGCTGGCTCATGTTCAGCCAACTGTTGACTAACACCCCCAGGCCCTTTTCCACTGGGCAGCTTTCCAGCCACTCTTCCCCGAGCCTGTAGCATTGCATGGGGTTGTTGTGGCCCAAGTGCAGGATCTGGCACTTGGCCTTCTTCAACCCCATAGAACTGGCCTTGGCCCATCGATCCAGCCTCTCCAGGTCCCTCTGCAGAGCTTTCCTACTCTCAAGCAGATCAACACTCCCTCCCAACGTGGTGTCATCTGCCAACTTACTGAGGGTGCGCTCGACCCCCTCATCAAGAGTATTGACAAAGATATTAAACAGAACCAGCCCCAACACTGAGCCTTGGGGAACACCATTTGTGACGGCTGCCAACTACTTTTAACTCTATTCATCACAACACTCTGTGCCCAGCCATCCAGCCAGTTTTTTTCCGCAGCAAAGAGTACACTCATCCAAGCCATGAGCAGTCAGTTTTTCCAGTAAAATGCTCCTTCCTGGTTCACATTACAACCTTAACAATTTTATTTTTTAGAGTTTTATCTTCTTTTCATGCTGACTTTGCTGCTGACAATTTGCTTTTATGTGCTTACCCATCTATTCTTGTTTGTATTTACTGCTATTCTTCACTCCTTTTGTTCTTAGGCATTTGGATCTGTTATTAATAGCAGATGGGATAGAGAGGAACATAATCGCATGATTCAGCAGCAGTCATGTCTGTTTAATCAGTAGCGTCTGACACAGCATGCATTTACTGCATGATTGCACTCTCATGTTTGACACAAATGATGGATTACTACTCCAAATAGGCTTTCGATATTTGTTCATCGTATACACTGCTAAATTGTACATTCCTTACATCCACCCATTGGAAATTTCTGACCATAGTTACAATACAGAGCTATCTTGGCTCTAAAATAGTACCGATACTGATTACTTTATAGTCCATTCCTCCTAGGTCAGCTGAAGTATCAGTTTTAGCTTGTAAAGACAATCTCATATGAATCTACTATTGTAAACTATCACTTAAAAGAATTTGCGGCTCAAAGAAGGCATCATTTTCTGACTGATCCATTTCTCTCTTATTTTTCCTTGTAGTCAAGGTGCTCACTTGAGGATCAATGATTACTAAAAATAGCCTTGCCTGAATAAATATATATATTTTTATTCCTCCTGATTTGTCAGACCCACCAGATTTCTGTTGTATTTGTCTGAGATGTTTGTTTTGATTTCAGAAATGTTTGTCACTCTTCTTGTACATTTTTCATCCTCATTGAAATATAAATATTATATTTCAAAGGACAATTTTACTTCTATTTCAGTTGTATTTGAATATAGCAAAAAGAAATCTCGTGAACTTCAAAGGTTATGTGTATACCACCAAATAAATTAGGCCGGGGTACAGTTTATGGCCCTGAGGACAAGTGGCATATCATGGCTTACACGATGTACAGCTTAACTGTAATCCCCCCTAGCATGGAGGATTCACACACAGGCTACCTACTGGGGAGAATCTTTCATCACCCACCGAGCTACATCAAGAAGAGTTCATCTGTGTACTAGTGTACACTAGTAAATTAAAAGGTGATACTGCCAGGGCAATGGAGGTCAGTCACCTAGGTGGTTAAATGACTAGACTAGTCCCTGGCACGGTTTTGTCAAGCGCTCTCCTAGACAATGCCAGAGCACAGTCCGGGAAATCCCATGCACTGGGACCTGCTCCCAGCAGGCAGTCTGGAAGCTCCTGCCCTGGAGTCAAGGGAAATTTGCAGTCTCGCTACTGCAGAGAGCTGGCTCTGGCGCCAGGTTACCCTCCATACTCCTTTCTAGTACAGCAGTAACTTCAGTGCCTGGGGCAGCAGTATGGCCAAAACCCTAGCAGGGAGCATGTTAACAAGTTAGCAGTACGGATGTCTGTGTGTTAGTGCCTGAGTCAGTGCAATACACAAAAAATGCAGACGCAGTTAATAGAGTTTCCTGCTCTGTGTGACTGTAATGGAAACGCAACAGAAAATTAATGTACTAGTAAAGATGTTGCAAAGATCCTTAATATTTAGGTATTTAAGATGTAAACCCAAGAAACTCAGATAAAGTCTATTAAGACCTGCATATGCTTGAAGCTTTATCACTTCAACATTGTGCTTGTGAAGTTTTACCTTCAGATTATTACTTTTAGTGGAGAAACATATGATAGGACATCATTTTAAATATTTGTATGCTGGACAGAGTCTGGAATCAGGAACACCTCAGTTTTCCTTAAAAGCAGTGACTAAAACTATTTCTCTTCCAAGCTCTGAAGTTCTGTTTATTAGAAGCAAATTAGGCTATAATAACCAGGTCTGTGGGGTGAAGCAAACAGAAGTAAAAGGTGTGAAATCAAACTTCTCTCTTCCACTCTGCTTCCTGTTCTTCTCAGTTCCCACTTGAGCTGCAGATAATTTCTGCTTGTTGCCTCCCAGTCTTTGCCGGCTCCCCAGAAGGTGCTTCTAGCAAAGCCTGGTATTTTCCTGAGAACACTTCAACAGTTTCTCTTTCTTTGTTCCAGAGCACAGGGTGCAGCAAGGCAGTATGGCAGCAGCCTGCTGAATAGCCACAGACTTCTGAAACTACATGCAAACAAATAAAACATGTATTGTCTGCCAGAAATCATTTACTGGGGAATGAGTTAACTTTGCAGAAGACCACGCATGTTACTAAATTAAAAAAAAAAAAAAAAAAAAAGACATTACCTTTAAAAGGAAGAGAAACAACATCACAGAGTTTCACCATACATCACAATATAGATGATAGATGTGCATGATCAGAAATAGCTGCTTCAAAACTGTGAAACCTCTTGTTCACTCCACCGCAGGCCCTGTTCCTCCTCAGGCACAGCTGAGCCAGGAGGTGAAAAAGCTTTTTAAATCTGCAGAAGGAACGACATGATAAATGGGAAGGGGGGTAGTCTAATTTTTGTGAAGTTTTATATATGGAGTCTTGAAGCAGGCAATGAGGACAGGGATGAGCACTTTACCTCCTTTTGTTTATCAAAGGTGAACTGGTGGCTTTGGAAGCAAGGAGGGAAGAATAAGTGATGGTGGTGTAGGAACGGCGTGGGCTGATTCTGGTGAGGCTGAGATGGCAAAAAAGGATTAAAACTGACAGTGGAGTTACTGTGCTGTAATTGATCATGATATATGGAGTAGGTACTAGCAGAGGCCTTTTGAAAATAGTGTATTATTGCAATAATATTTCAGTTTGGGCATTTTTTAAGTCTATGATTTATTGAAGTCTCTGTTAGAGCTGAAGAACTCTGTGCAGCTGATGGAAGTGATAGTCAGATACTTCAAAAACTGGCTTCAGGCAAGCAAAATGTGTGATTCCTGGAAATGCTGTTTATAAAGGGACATTATGCACTGCAGTTCTTTCTACTTTTGGCTCAAGTAATTAATATTATTTGGCCCTGAGTTAAGATATTGTTGATTTAAATGTAGCAGGTGTACTAATGTCATTGCACCTTATGGCAGGAGATGACATGCCCCAACAGTGGGGGAGAGGTCAGAAATGATTGAGGTCCCTTGAACTTTATCTTAGCAAAACTATGCCTATTCTGTAAAATAAAGAAATTCTGCAGCTATACAAATACTACAGCTACTTCAAGCCATAGAAATTACTTACAGAATATAACAAATTATTATTAGCAAAGTTTAGTGGATCTTTTCCCCTATCTTTGGCTGTGATTAAGCATAGTAATAAGGCAAACTTCAAAAAGTAAATTATCTTATGTGCTAGTTAAATTATTTATATATAAATATTTGCATTTTTTTACATTTAAAGTATATGCAACAAGATAAAAGTATGAATAAAGTATGTATAGCAGAAGAGCTGTCCAGAGCCTATGTTTGTAGAAGATAGTTACTGGCTGAAGATGGACACCTAGGGCTTATCTCAGTACCAGCAGATTAAATGGTGCAGCGACCTCGGTGCTGAGTCCTGATTGTCTGTACAGTTAGTGTGATACTGTGGTCCCTCATGTGATTTCTGGCTCTAGTCAAATAATTCCTGGCACAGTTCAAAAGAGCATATCAGAGGCAGTTTGGAGGTTATCATCTTCTTTTGTATTGTGCTACTTAGCTTAAGGGCAATAAAAAATAAGCTCTGGCATGCTTAATTTACTTGTATATATAGCCCTAATAGTATTGGAAAGCACTTAGCTAATTCTTAATATTCTCCCATGCTTTGCAATTAGTATTATAATAAAGCTATGAGAGAATGAAGAATTAAAATAATGCCTAAACTATATGAATGTGCTAATAAATCTGAAAGGTAGATCTTGGTTAAGCAGCCATTAGAAGCATAACATAAAACTTCTAGGAGATGGGTGATGCTCTTTATAACAACTTATGGGCTAGCGTTTTCAGAGCTTCACAAAAGAAAATCATGCTCTAGGTATTAGATTAATATATAAATAGACACCAAGGCTTATGTCCTGTATGTGGAAGAAGGAAGGGTCTGCTTCACTGAGCTTGTATGATCAAGGATCTTTTGATGCTGAAGAGGGAAGTGATAAACAGGAACACTGAGACCCTATCTGAGGAGACAAGGGTGGCAATGCCAAAGACCGAAGTCTCAAACTACTAACTGAGATGTGCCATGAAAAAAAATGCAGGCAGAGTTTAGAGGGGGCCATCTGGACTTTGTGACTGATAAGAAGGGGGAAACGAGGAACATAAGGATTTGGGATATTCAGGGGTGGCCTGAGCTACTATGCAGAGTTTACAAAGGAACGTTCGGGGGAAGGGAACTGGGGAGGAACAAAGCTGAGGCAAGCAGAGAGGGGTGTAAAAAAGCCGGTCATGTGTAAACCGGGGCTGGTCAGTGTGCTTGCCTGACCGACCCCTGTGCCTGATCACCACAGGCTGCCCTGTCTTGTTTACAGACTCTCTGAACTCTCTGTCTGCATGATCTCCCTCTGCCTGGTGTGGGAGTGCCTGCTGCTGGGGCGCCTGGCCTGGGTGGACAGGATGCCAGCTACTGGAGTCAGACTGGGGGTGTAGGTGCCCCTGGACTATGGTTCCAGTAACTGGGTGTGGGGCTGGGTCTTTTACTTCCAGCTGCTGGGGAGGAACGGTGTATGTCCCACGAAACAGCTATTGGAGGGACCAGGACAAGTGAGGGGCTCAGTACTGGTGGTTGGAGTGGGACTCGGGTCACAGCTCGTATGCCTGGTGCCAGCTGCCAGGGCAGCAAGTGTCTGTATCACCCCTGAACAGGGCGTTCATGTGTATTTGTCAGAAAACTCCAAGCTGAACTCATCAGTGAGTAGGAGGCCTCAGGTCTGGGCAAGGATATCAGGCAGATGGAAGGTTTGTGCAGGTATTTGGGGGCACCTGCAGGCGTGGGACGCCTGTGGGATGTGTGTGTCTGTTGGCAGCGAGCTCTGGGCTGGACCTGGTGAGTCGGGGACCCATGGTTTGGGAGAGTGTCATGTGTGCGCCTACACGGGTGACTTCCTGCCTCTGCCAGCCCAAGAGGAGGAGGGGATGGGGCTCTTTGTGCTTATGTGAGCCCTGGCAGTGTTAGGCTCGGCACCGCTGGGCTGTGGTTGCCTTCTCTGTGGCTGGCCCTGGTGGTGTCTTTTGTGTGTGCCCCGGGCGCATGGACTTGGCTTTCCTGCTGGTTGAACCTGCAAATGGGAAAGCAGCAGCCGTGTCCATTAGTCTGGGACAGAGGAACCCCCAGGTCACAGAGCTCCTGGAGGCAGCAGCAAGCTGTAACGTCCCTTCACGCTATACCTGTTATGTGTTGCAAAAGAGGAAGGAAAAAAAAGGACTAAAAAAGTTCAGAGTCATTCCAGTTAAAGCAGCTGTTTGAAAATGGGAAGGTTAGAAAGTTTTTATTGTTATTTACTGCTTTGATGAAAGTCATAGAGTCCAACGTGGAACCAGGGAATAGATTTCATTTTTCTGAGAGATGAAAAAACTTCATTGTTTGTAACAATCATGAAATTAAACAACATTGAACTTTAAATGGTCCATCATGTTCTTAAGAGCATTCAGAGATACTGTAAGCTTTTACAAGCTTAGATTTTTTTGTGGGTTTGTGTTGGTTTTGTTTGTTTTTTTTTTAAGGTCCAAACACTTACTTTGATGTTACTCTGAAATAAAATGAAAAATAGAGCTGAATGGTGAAAATGTAAACATTAAAATATTCTTTATGCCAGCCAAAATTGCATCATAGCCTCTTGAAGTGTTGACACTTTCAGCAGCTGAACTTCTTAGTGTCAGTCATCTGTTCAGCAAAGAATACCACTGCATGACTGACAGTTCTCATATCAGCGCGGGATTGACCACAGAGCTCTTTAAACATATTGTGACAGAAACAATCTGAGCCAGCTTTGGTGGGGTTAGCACATTAAATTACCAATGTCACACCTCAACAGGGTGCAGAAGAAAGTATAATGCTCTTGTATGGGCCTTATATTGAGGGAGGAAATAAAGGAAACATGTCTTTGCTGCTGCTGTTCCCTCTGTAATATGCAATTAGAAGTTTGTGAATATACGGTCAAGAAAAGGAGCTTTTGATCTCAACAGTATAAACTGCAATAATAAAATCTACTGGTGCTTCATTAAGCAAGTGAAACACTTAAATTTTTTTCAGTGCTATTGATATAAAACTTTTAAGGACCTGTGTGCTAATTTGGACCTCTTGCTATAAACAAATGTTCTGTCTCCATAATTGGATTTGTAGACATCCAGTCTCCTGGCGGTGAAGAACAGGCTGCAGGAATGAAAATGAAGATTAAAGTGGTTTCAAAAGAGACTCAGGAGAGGCTCGTTCATGTGTGAGACAAGATCTGAGTATACACCTGTAAAAATAGCTAAACTTCTGAATTTCCCGAAATTTTATCTCTGTCAATATCTTACCTAAATTTGTTTCAATTAAAAAAAAGGTGGGACACACACACACACACACAACCCTAACTTCTAACGAATCAGAGTAAATTCCTAAGCATGTATCTGATGAGGATCATGGAGGAAAATAGCACTGACTCTTTCTGAAAGAGTTTGAGTCAGTTGTTAATCTGAAGTGAGCCACATGGTGGTGAGCAGCCAGGTGCCATTTGGGACTATGGGGGGTGCCCTGAGATGAAGGGGCAGCATCTATCTGTGGAGATGTTGTGAAGCTTCTCCAAAAACACTTGCCTGAGATGGGCTTGCTTTTGAGCCAGCATAAAGTTAGGGCTAGATCCTCTGGAGGAGTCATGTGTACAAATTAGGTTTCGGATTGTGTTGTAAAAGATTTTAGGATGCTAAACTCCAGACGAAGCATGAGGAAAGATGAACACCTCAGCATGAGATTTAAGCCACATGCTGCTATGATACATAGCTAAAATAGCCCCCAGAAAGCCCTGAGATAATACAGACATATGTAACTACTTTTAAAGGGGATTGAGACACCTGAGTTCAGCTGAGGTGCAGAATCATCTCCCTAATGAAGAAAAACTTTCTAAAATGTTATCAAGACTTGTTCTTTTTCTTTTGAATGGAGGTGACCTCACCTGTGTTTTTCTTCTACCATAAAGAAAGCAATATTTGGTGCAATTCACTCCTTGCTGTGTGTCTGAAGCTCTTCAGACTGTTTTTCTCAACTAGCTGTTAGTGATCTCTGCTGTGTCTGAAGCTGAGTTGGTACTACCTTTAAAAATTCATTTAAAACCAAACAAAAGGCAAAGAGGAGCCTGCACAAGTAGGTATGCTTTAGAGCCATGCTTCTGGTGTGCTCTCTTTTCTTCCTGTATTACTTCTGTGTTCATTTCTGCCATGTGACAGTGATTTGGCAGGAAGAACTGCAATTATCTTTATACCAATAACAGCTAAATGAATAAGTAAGGCAGTGAAATTGAATTCACTCCAACTGAAGGGGGGCTTGAAATGGGGGGATTTAACTTCCTGAAAGAGTCTTTCTCTGGATAAGTGAAAATCTGTAGTTCTAGAATTTATTTTTATAAGAAACATAGGCAAGTCTTTTATTAAAAAATTAAAATAAAATACACATTTTGTTTGGATCCCAGTTGCACTATAGCATTGTTATCAGCCCCTCCAAGGGCATAACTGTAGGAATACCTGGTTTCTGCATTAGGTGAGGCAAGCAAAAGAGGAAGATACCATCCTGCTTAGATAGGGCAGTTGTATATAGCTATGGAAATATGACTTAATAGCTTTTATAGGACTTTAAAATCAATCATAGAGGTAACTAGTGAATTTTATCTTTCCAAAATAACGTATTTGATGAGGTATTTTTCTTTTCCTGATGGTTTGCAGTACTGTCTTAATCCTGTTCCAAAACAGCCAGGAAGGTACAGTGCTCAAGAGAAGCAGCATTCTTTCTCATGACAGAGTAGTAATAACACCTGGGTCTGATGTAAGACTGTGCCATCAAACAAGCAGTATTCCCATGCAAAGTAGTCCTGCCTTTGTTAAATGTTTGTTATAAGAAATTTTTTTTACAGGAGAACCTCCAGTCTATAGCTCCATTTCTGTTTTCAGCAAGGTTCAGTGTAAACAATAGAAATAAGAAGGCCAACTTATCTTTTTTTCTGGTTTGGAATGTTGTAAACTGCAGTTGCCATTGCTGAGGAGAAAAGGGAGCTGTAGCTGCAAGCTGGTGCTTATAAGAAAAAGTTATTTTAATTTCAAGCACAATCACATTGTATAAATGGCAGGGTTTACTGTGAACTTAAGAAACTGCAGTGATGAGCTGAACAAGTTTTTATCATTAGCATATATTGCTTTTTTCATTTTGGTACTTGCTTTCATGACTAAATAGTGAGTGCTACACAGCTTTCATGTTCATACAATTTACATATGGACGTATTATAATACCAGAATATTCAAAACTTCCCTGTGTAAACATACTGTGACCTAAAGGAAATTGCTATGTGGTAGATTTTAATATAGAAGCAGATCACTAAAATGAAATATTTAATAAAATCAAGCCCAAGAAATGGTCATTCGGTCTTCATTCCTTTCGTACTGCTAGCGTTGGGGGAAAAAGATGTATATATGGGTATAAAAGACTTTTCTCAAAGCATGTGTAAGACTTCAACTGTGAAAGGGTCTTAGTTATTTATTAATAATTCTTTAATTGTACCTATGACTGGTGTTGCAACTAGCCCTGTAGTAATCCCTAAAGGATGTAGTATAGCTAGACACCTTGTAGAATCTGATTGCCCTTTCCAAAAGCATGTGTAATTCCACATAGAATTCTCTTTAGTTTTGAGCATTGAGCAGTCCTGTCTACTTACTGCGGGCCTAGCTTCAGTTTTGTTAGTTTTTCCTTAGTGAGAGAGATCCTTCAGTATTTCTTTGTTCCTGGGTTTATTGCATTGCAGCTAACTTATGGAGTTTTAAGGGGATGCTCTGAGGTATCAAAAGCACAGTAATACAATGTACTGATTAGAAATGGCATGAAAAGAAATTATTTTTGTTTTATTATGTCGTGGGGAATTTTACGGGGGGGAAAAAGGTACTTAGGCTTGGGCCAACTCCATTTTTCTGGTTGAAACTGTAAGTAGTCACAGCAAAATGCACACGAGACCTTGGTGTGGGTTAGCCCCAGCCAGCGGCTGGGCCCCACCCAGCCACTCGCTCACTTACCCCAGTGCCATGGGGGATAGAAGTGGAAAACTGAGAAAACTCATGGGTTGAGATAAAGACAGCTTAATAGGTAAAACAAAAGCTGCGCACACAAGCAAAGCAAAACAAGGAATCCGTTCGCTGCCTCCCATGGGCAGGCAGGTGTTCAGCCATCTCCGGGAAAGCAGGGCTGCATCATGCGTAACGGTTACTTGGGAGAACAAATGCCTTACCTCTGAGTGTCTCCCCTTCCTCCTCCTTCCCCCAGCTTTATACACTAAAGCATGATGTCATGTGGTGTGGGATATCCCTGGGGTCAGTTGGGGTCAGCTGTCCCGACTGTGTCCCCTCCCAGCTTCTTGTGCACCCCCAGCCTGCTCGCTGCTCGGGTGGGGTGAGGGGCAGAAAAGGCCTTGGCTCTGTGTAAGCACCGCTCAGCAATAGCTAAAACATCCCTGTGTTATCAACACTATTTTCATCACAGATGCAAAACATAGCCCCATTCAAGCTGCTATGAAAAAAATTAACTCTATGAAAGTTAAAACTAGTACACACCTGAAGTTCCCATTCATTTCAATGCTACCATGGCATGAGTAAAAATACTGCATAAACTGTTATTTTTGTCCTAATTATGTCTTTAATTGACTTATTTTAAAATTATTTTGAAGTGAAAGTGTGTGTGTGGGGTTGCTTCTTAATGACTTCTATTTCTTTCTATGGTAGGTTCTTATTTTACTTTAAAGCTTACAGTACTGTTAAAATTGGCTTTTTTTTTTTTTTTACCCCCGTAATTATAATCTGCTGAGGAGTTAGATCAAATCCTTGCTAGATACGTAGCTTGTGCTTTATCTGTATAATGTTGGCCTTGTTAACATCCTTTTCTTTTGCTAATTGTATCTCTGCATGCCTCAGAAGTTCTTTAATCATCTTTTTTAGATTACAAGAACTACACTGAAACTTTTTGTTTTTCATAGCTTAATTGGTTGCTCTTTTATTATGCAAAGGGAACTTCTCTGTAGATAGTAGAGCTGCCAAGTAATGCTGTTGCAGAGTGAAATACCCTGAATTAAATCCTTCTCCCCGTTGAGGTCAGTGGGATATTTGCCTTTGTATTAAGATTTTACTCCTGGATATTATATACCAACAGCAAAATATTTAAAAGCGCCGTGAAAGGAACATGTGGTAATCTCAACCTTTAATGCAAAATGGTAAGTGTAGGGGAGGGAGTCCTTTCTGGAACATATTTCTTGCTCCCAGTCATCTCTTGTGAAGTGTTCTGAATTTTTGTTACTCTTTGCTCTCATTCTGTCTGGTCTTAGTACCCCTTTGTAAAGGAAAATATCTTTATAATAATGTACAGAAATGATACTGTAACATATGTAATGATTTACATAGTACATTTATTTTTAAGATCTAGTACTTGTAATAAAGAAATGGAGAATACAAGCTTATTCTGATATTATATTAAATTTCATAAATAAATAAATTAAATATCACATTTATTCTCTCTAGAATAAGAGTATATGATTTTTCTTTTCTATCAGTTTTACTTGGATTTAGGGACACATTCTAAAAACTATTCTGAAGACTGTTTTTTCTTTAATAATAATAATAGCAATAGCATTAAAAAATGCTCTCTAAATAATAAGAGTAATAAATAATAAATAATAGCAGCAGCAGCCTGGAGGAATGTTGTCCTTCCTAAGGTAGATAAATTGCCTGCTTTCAAAATCCCTGGAGGCACGGGGAACAAGGAATTTACTTATTTTCAGATGTATATCCTCAGAGCGTTTTGGTGTATTTAAAATTAAGAAACATTGGAACCAATGCCTTGTTCTTATTCCCCATGCTATTACGGGGAATACAAAATGATTGCTACTCAATTTTATGTATCCAGACTTTTAGTGAAGATAGAAATTGGCACAAATTATGTCTATCAGTCTTCAGCCAGTATCCATCTCTAGAATGACTCCAGTCTTCTGTGTCAGAATCCCTAACTGACTTTTCTTCTGACTTCAGCATCTTTCCTTGAAAATAACAATGAGCTTACACTTAATTTATACTTATCAATACTAATTTTCTTGAGAACTGCGTATTCCATCCGTAGTTGGTTGTTTTCAATCCTTTGTTAGCAATACTATAGTGCAGGGTGTGTTGTGCTCCTTTCTGCATTACAGGAAAACCAATGACTAGCCCCTTTTTAAAGCAGTGTAAGATTTTTGACTGGAAATTCAACAGCTGTAGCCTATATTCCCCGTGAACTGCAAGGGTCATAGTTCTGAATATCATTTACAGCTGTGAAACTTCTAATTCACATTAAAAAAACCCCAAATATTTAAAAATTTGCAAGTAAAAAGAGATGTCTCTTTATTTGAGTATGAATTTGCAATTATAAGAATTATCTGACAATTTTCTTCTAATCTTCCTCCACCTTTGATGCTTACATCTGAGCTAAAGCAAATAATTTTAACTTATTTTGATGCACAGTATGTGATTTCCCAATTAAAAAAAATGCTGAAACTTCCTCTTGCTCTTTTTTTGTTTTTGAGGATGACGAAACCTGGGAATGGGAAGGAGCAAAGAAAATGACACTAAAAATTGAAAGTGAGAAATGGTATTTTATTGCTGAATTGAGCTTGGGGAAAATCATTCTTCAATCCTTTCCCATAAACTGCAGATGGAGCTGACGGAAAGATTTGATTAGAAAATGCATGTACCTTCACAGAGGAGAAAAACAGAAGAATTTTTATGTTAGCAGAACCTTTGCAAGAAACAGTAGCTGGAGAACATAACTAAAAATGCAGATACAAAATTAGATGATACACTAAAAGGATGATTAACCACTGCAGTAAAATGGCAGTGCTTTATGCCTCTTCTAAGTTGCCTCTCCATTTCTGGGAGCTATGTTTTACTACACAAGTTGTTGGGTTCAAATAGGGTACCTGCATAACACATGGTACTTTATTACATGAAATTTCAAGGTCATCTGTGATATTTGATCTAAAATGTATACAAGTGTCTTAATTTCCTATTATAATTATGTTTTTCCTATTTTTGGATTAGTTTAAAAATCCTGTCACTGGTGTGTAAATTGAACCTATATTTTTCTGTTAAAAGCTCCTGACAAGACCTACAAGGTCTCAAAAGAGCTAGAAATCCTCAGAACTAACATATTGTAACTGAAGAAAAATGTGTGTGTGGAGTTTTGTGTGTTTTTTTTTTTTTTCTTTTGTGGTGTCCTGTGTCACATCCAGTGTGTCACCCCCATTCCTCCCCTTGTGAATCTGGGCTCCAGATTGCAAACTAACTCAAAGGAGCATCAGGGTGCTTTCTAAACACATCTGAAAATTTCATCAGTGAGTATGTATATGCATGAATAATTATATGGGCAGGCGATGCTAATTCATAGACACAGACTACTCTGAAACAATCTATGATGTTTACAGTCAGCTACAACTCACTGAAGTGCTAGAACCTAGTTTTCAAGTTCATTACATTGACTTAGTGTTGGCCACAATGCATATAATTTTGCATTTGGCCTCCTTTCTTTCACTTTGGACTCAAGTAAATTGCACAGCAATGTTATATCATCTCTTGCCACTGCTGTTGTGGTACCCTTTACTGCTGTTGAATTTTCTTCCCTCTCGCTAATCAATGTCAGCAACCCATTTAGACATGCTAGCACTATTTTCAACCCAAACCCACACACACAAGGAGCATCACAATACCTCGTTAGCACAGTTCAATGAAAGGGAGTAAGAAGAAGTCATCTTTGTGCTGAGGAATTTAGAGAATTAGCAGCCAAAAAAAAGGGCAGAGTTAAGGGAAAGGCAAATGAAAAAGCAGGGGAAATCTAGAGTATCTCATAAGCAGTGTAGCACTGCCTGAAGCCATGAAACTGGGAGGTAAGTGTTATTTGAAGTTTATAGCTAAACTGATATAATGACTGGCTACCACTCGTTGCTCCTTCTGCATCCCTAGCACTATAAGCGAGCATTTTGCTGACTCCATTGTGTTTTGCCTGGACCAAGCAGACAAATGGGAGAAAAAACGAATACTATGAAAGCTGTAGCTCCCAGCTCCCTAGCTGGAGGGTCACGTAGCAGATAATACTGGCCACAGACTTTACAAACATGTGGCTATGGGTGAGGCATCTTGTGGCTTAGGCATTTTGGCTTATTCTACCCTAATACTAATAAAACATAGTGGATAACAAAATGCTTCAGGGTTATTGAATTTCAGCACTAATCTTTAAAAGGGACCTTTCAAAAAAACTTTAGATTTGTGCTAAAGTTAAATAAATATCCTTATGGGGGCTTTCATATGTGTTTGGAGTTTTTTTGCTTAACTTCTATTTTTCGTCTGTATGGTTACTTGTTTACTTAAATGAAAAGGTGAGAGGTCTTGGAAGAAATGAGTTATCTGACTTAAAAAGCAAAAATGGAAAAAAAAAAGTCACTGGCTCAACCTTAGCTAAGCAGGTAGATCACAAGCTGGGTGTAATTACCAAAGTGACATTCTGCAATTAAAATCCGGACATAGCATTCGGTAAGTAAGACAGGAAACTGTCCACGTCTTCCAGCCGTGTAAAATTGTCTCTGGCCTTGTACACCGCAAAAGCTCATATGTCTTTGTCCCCCAACAGCAGGGGAATCAGCCTGGTATGAAGGGCAAGGAATGACAAAGTATCTTTTATGCAGCGCTGCCTTGCTTGGAGCTGTAAAACTGATGGGTAAATGAGGTTTCCTCCTGTGATCTACAGCACTAAGTTCCTGTGAAAGCTTAAGCCATCAAATGCATTTTAAACTTTACAGTATATTTTAAAACAGTAAGGTTACTTTGTGTAGTGCTAGAAAAAGTCCCGAGTTTGCGAGGTTATTTAATACTATGTAAAACACAGGAAGAGCTAAAATAATAATTCTACATTTTGTAAAGAGTAAACATGATCTACCAAGTTTCTATTTTGAGAAAAGTCAGTCCAAGAAGATCCTACGCAGCTTATATTGAAAAGGAGGAAGCAATAGGTTTCTTTTTTATCACTGTTGTGTATGTGTTTGTCCAACTTGTAATGGGACCTGCACACAATGTATCTGTCCATTGGTTATTTAGATTTAAAAGACAAAGAGGTCCTGATTCAGATCTGTAAAAGCCATCTGAGTTCTACTGAGCTCTCCCTTACAGCTACTCAGGTGGCTATTACTTTATTATTAATTCACTGCTGTGCTTGAGAGGAAAAGTCCTTCTGTTTGACAACTGCAAAAAGATTAGATTTTTACAAAATTAATATTAGCCCATGAAATAATAGAAGTTGGTTCCATTACATGTTATTCATTGCAACAGAGAAGTCAAATCTTCTGTTTGCCCACATCCCCTGCAGCTGTCAGTAAGCTGACAGACATACTCACAGACATTTCGAAAGCAGGGTGGGATTAGAGGGGGTGTGTGGAGAAAGCCAATTATTCTTTATGTTAAGAAAACTTCAGATCAAAGTATTACTTACATGCTAACCATTTCATTTAACATTGATGTACTTTTTCACTATTTCTACAGTTTAATAAACAGCCGTTACCCTAGTTCATGCCATTCAGATTGATATGTGGTTTCTGATTGATGCAAGGTGTATGTGTTTTTCTGAAATGGTCTATTAACATCTGATTCCAGATTTCCTTTTATAGTTTTGTTAAAATCATCATCATTGTAATATTAATATTGTTTTCTTATTCTACTTCACATATTGACTTGATTACCCATTGAGCATCGTCCTCCCTAAAGAAGCATGTGTGTATATGGGGAAATGTAGGTAAATACACCTTTGCATGTGGCCTACTTATGCCATACATACATACAATACCAAATATGTTATGGTGGCAGCATTGTTGTACTTGTGGTGGTTTACGAATACAAACCAGGCAAAATCTGTGGATAGAAATTAAACTAAGTAATTAAACTAAGTTAGAATTGAGAAGATGCATAACTTCTGGATATGAAGCTCTTTTGCAGGTCAGGATCTTGCAGAGCAAGCCTTATGCTTTCCATTTATACCAGCTGATCAAATGAAACATACTACTTGTTCCCATATGTCTTGCCTCCTTCATTCAAAAATGGTGCTTTTCTCACTCTGTTATGTTGAAAAATAATGAATACTTTCTGTTATGATCTAATGGCTGACACAGGAAATGTCAGAAGCTACAAACAGTGAGTAGAAGTATGGATTTTGTTTTAGGTTTTGGGTTTTCTGTATTTTTTTTCCTTCTCCAAAAGCACACCCATAGTCTGGGTGCATGCGGGCTGCATGCAGCAACACTTTAAGCTGTGCAGACCAAAGTTTTTCTTCAGATTAGTATCTCATAACTTGCATCTTCAGAGTTTTTCAGGTGTGAGAGTTATGGTTGAATTGCTGACATTATCCTGGTGTTACATGAAAACCACTGCCCTGGCTGTAAAAGGCAACCTAGATTGTCTTGAAATAGAATTTCTTCTAGAAATTAAGTCAAGGAGATTTTATTTATTCCTGAGACTTTTACAGCGGATGTGAGGGAGCAGCAAGGGCCATCTGTGCCGCAGGGCCAGCAGGGCAGGCACCGCACCAGCAAGGGGCCGGGGGAGCAGGCCAGGCCAGAGGGTGGTAGCCAGGGTCCCTTGGGTGACCGGACAGGGTCGCAGTGACAGGCCCACATTCAGGGCCAGGCTGGGATGTCAGCCCACAGTGCTTTGTTGGGAGTGCTCTGGCAAAGTCCCCAAGGGAAGGGGACACCACTTGGTTGTGCTATGTCTGAGTTGACCTAAGCCCCAGCAGCCAGACCTTCAGGTGAGGGGATGCTCTTGGACCCTGAAACCTGAAACATCTCACTCTTTGGGCAGCTTGCTGATGGGAAGGATTGTAGTCTGTGCCCATAATTGAATTTAGCTGCTCTGAAGAGGGTTTTAATAAAATTCTTCATTGTAAATGCCCAAACTCCCTTACAACAGAAACTTTAACTCTCAGTAGTGTTAAATCACCTTACACCCGGTGATCAGTTGAAAGAAAATACTTTAACTGCACAACTCTACCCTGAAGTACATTGATTCTAGTGTAAATTTTATGACCATCTTCTCTGTCCAGTTGTATTTCATTTGTACCCGAGTATGTCAGAAACTCTTTGCCCAAAAGGAGTCTGTATCTTTTGTAAGGAGACCTTTGGTGTACAGTATTATTAAAGACCATCAGAGATGGCAGAGTTTTGATAAATCAAAATACTGGAAGGAAAATTCCCCTTGATTTCTAACAATTTTATTCCCTTACAGTTGTATTAGCTGGATTTAGACATCTAGCCTGTATATATTTTGACTTTCTGACTATGAATTATTTGACTAAGCACTTATGATTAAATATAAGCATGAGTAGAAGTATGATACTGGATTGTGACTTACTTGCTTCAAATAAAAGTCAGACAAACCCATGAAACTTCTAAATATCATCCTGTTAGATGCAAAGGCTACACCTCACTGTTTTGAGAAAAAAATTAGTAATTGGAAGACGCAAAGACTCAAAAGGCTTTATTTTCAAATAAGCTATTCCGTGTTGTTTATTTTTGCTAATAAGATCATTGCATGTCTGACGTTGAAATTCTGGAATTTTCCTTCAGATTTTGATGTGTCACGTAAGATCAAGAAAAATAGCTGTGCTGTTATCTACTTGTGTCAGATAAAATCTTTTAAGCTGTCTACCACACTGTTTATGTTTTATAGGAATAGCTTTTGCAAAATGCATTTAATAAACTATTCTTTTATCTCTTAGTGAAGATATTTTGAGGAGAGATTCAGTGTGTAGTAATTCTTACAGCATTGTTAGTGTACCTTTATTGCTTCAATATTCAGCATCTAAAATAAGTTCCAAAACCCTCTAAATTTAATTTTCCAGCTGTCAGAAACCATGAAGATCTCTAATACCCGTAAATGCCACATATCTAAGATACTGAAGTGGCACTTAATAATTTGAAGTGTTTTGTTGGTTTCATAAAGACTTCTTATATCATTGGGAAGTATTTCACAGCCAGCCTTGGAACCGCATTAAAAATGTGGGTGAATGATGAAGGCAGAGCATGTTTGTCTCTTGAGATGTTACCCCTTACCTTGACAAGCTCTTTATAAATGGAAAACTGGTTTAGTGAAAAAGAGCTGCTGTGATTTACTGAATGAACATAAAGCTTTCACTTCTCTGCCATTTAAGAGCTGGCAGATTACAGAACTTCTTTTTGGGGAGAAAATTTAATAGGTTAGTATTAACAGACAGATGTATAAAATTGCTTTCTCTCCCAGGGTTTACGCAAAGCAAATTGATGTGCCAGGCTGCACCTTAGGGGGACAGTGCAATGAGAACTGGGGCCTTTCAAACTTCAGAAACCCATGCAAGGCCACAGGTAGCTGTTCAACAGGCTAAAATCTCCAGACAATATTGTTATATAAAAGCCTTGGGGAAAAAAAAGGCTATCTGATCTATGTAAGTGTTTTGGATTTGTGTAGATACGATCCTTGCTATCAGTGCAGTGCAGATTTTATCTGTGCTTCATTCTTTCATATCCTGTGGGGTAGTACTTTTAACTGATTTTTAATTGTATTTTGTTTGTATATCCAAGGAGATGGGCACACCTATATGTTGAAAAGAAGCCCCCAAACCTCCTTGGTTGCATCTGAGAAGGTTGCCCTATTCCATTGGAGGTGGCAGCAGGGATAATTTTATTATTTCTCCCCTGAAATAAGAATTGTAGATGGAAAGCTGATATTCTTAGTGCTTATTCCTATTTATTGTGGGGTGTATCATAGAATTATTTAAAAGCAAAACATGCATGAAGTGCTCTCTGAGGGACACCAAAGGGATAGGACAGTGATCACCTAGCCATCCAAAAGTTGAAGTTCAACCACCACAGTAGTGATCCTCTGTCTATTTTCCTTGCCTGGGATGAGTGACCAATCAATACTGTCTTAGTGTCTTCATCTACACCAGCATATCAACCCCTGTCAGGACACGGGCAGGGCACTAACATCCATCTATGTTGTTGTGTGATGGATTGCATCACGTGTTTTGTTTGGGCCAAGGAGCACTTTCCTGAATGATTCTTGGGAATGACTCAGAAGTTGATACAGCCTGCTGACTGTTCCGAACAGGCAATCTGGATGCAGACATCCTGTTTTGCAGGCTCAGAAAGTGTAATAATAATGCGCCAGCTGGCCTCAGTTCCATTCAGTTTTAGTGTATAGTGTAGTCGGCATGTCTCCTTATCCTGATCTAGCGACTCACGTGTATGTGAAGTCTCTGGAAGTGCAGCACGGTGTCCAGTGAAATACACATTCTTCTGGGGTTTTGAGTAGAAGAGACTTGGGTTTTTTACAGATTTGGAGATCATGCTTACCCCTTACACACTGTAGTACAGAAACAAACAAGAAATTAATGAATTCTGGGACAATTTCAGTATTAAATTCTCTTCCATTGCTTCTGGTAAATAATGTTTTAGACAAATAATAGCTGACAATCTCCTTTAGCTGCACATTGAACAAGTATTGTAGTAAAGTAAACTTTTCCTTTGATGTGGCATCAGCCTCACAGATGGCTTCATTGTTCAAATTGCTACAATACTAATTTGCCTGTCAAAATTGTGATAAAACTGAGGAGGATGAAAATACCTTCTGGTGTTCCATATGCTGTTTTGAGCTTAGGGTTAAAATAGACAACGGCAACCAAAGTGGACAGAATGTCATATTACATAAAAACATTAGAAAGAACTAGTAGGTTTCTTCTTAGTTTTATTTTTTACTACATTGATGGTGTTAGAGTCCCAAAAGAATTATGGTGACGGAGAACACATGGAAATTGTTTAATAGTGTCTGTCTGCAAGTGTCAGTTATAGCCACAATATCATATGAAGAGCTAGATGAGAATCTAGTCTCATCTCCAGATCCAAATGGTCCTGAGAGTTTGTCCTCTGCAGCATAAGTATTGGTTAGATCGTTGCGGAACGTATGAACTATAAATTGGGCTAATACAGAATTAAGTGGTGTGGAGGATATTAATTGGGTGCACTCTGAAATGCCAGTTGTGCAAAAAGAGTTTGAGAGTTAGTTTTAAAAAAAGAATGAAACATGTGATTTGTACTTACAGGATAGGAAATATTTCCTCATTAAGAATCCCTGAGATCAAATGCAAATCAAATTCATGCCTGAGGACCAAGTTTCTTTAGAAATTTCAAGGGAATTTTACACCAAATATTTCCAAAAAGACATTGAGACGTCTGTCCACTCTCACTTGTTGCCGCTCTCCAGTTACTTACAACTTTATTACTTAGTAAACAATATTGAGGTGTTTCACTTTAATCAGTCTCTGTTCTCCAGGGAACAACCACAGGTCATCACCAGATTGAACTAGTACATCTCTAGTTGTGGTTCTTAATTATTCTTTCAGCTTCTTTGGCAAAAACAATGAAATTTAACATAACTACTGTCTGTGTTTACCTCCATGGCGACATTTTAAAAAGAGAAATCTGCAAGCAGTTTTAGCTTGCCTGGAAACTGAACTTCAGAGCCAGGATTACACTGCTGTGTGCAGCGGGGTGCTGATCGGTAGGGGCTAGCTGCTTCAGCCACTTTACAGCACTGGGAGTGGGTATGTAGTTACAGAAAAGGCTAAGCTGGCTTCTTTGCTAGGGTGAAGTGCTGTATTTGGCTGCAGTGCTTTCAATACTTTAACTATTTTTTCCATACTTCACTGTATTTTGTGAAAGTACAAGTGAGTTTGAAACTCTTCACACCATGCTCCATTGAATGATGCAGATGCACCCTAACTGAGGTTTGAAAGTATTTCAGGATCATTTTGTGTGTCAGGATCATTTTGTACTGCCTCAAAGTTAAACTAATAAAAGGCTTTCACCTATCTTTTCAAGTAACTGTTTGCTCTCACATATGCACGCACACATTTACTGGGTTTCTCGGACATCTATAAGATAATAGCTCTGTGTAAATAATAATCTGGCTCCTCCAGAGTGATCCCAGGAATTTTGATTTTCAAAAATTCTGACATCATTTTGTTTCCTTTTCCTGAATCCTAGATTTGATTAAAGGGATATCGTGCAACTTTGTCACTCATTTTATTTTAAGATAGAATGGAAACAAAATGAAGCATTTCTAACAAGCACAACACTGTTTTAATTTAGGTTTGCGGTGGATTTAAGTAACTTTTCTCTAGACCCTGGCTTCCTTATCCCACCAGTGCAGCAGGATTTTTAAGAGTGCTCACATGTAATGAACGTACAGGGACATCAGCTTGGCATGATTCAAGCTTAAGGGCTTGTGGAGGAGCTTTTAAGATTTCTCATGTCAAAATCAACCAATAAAAAAAGAAAAACCAACACAGAAACCACTTAAGAATGGATTTGCATGATGGGCCATAGATCCGTTTTCTAGAAATATCACATTTTGACAGCTAAAAAATACATGCTAAAATATGTACTTATGGAACAGGGATTCCAGAAGTTCTGAGGGTTCCACTGCATTTTACTGAGTATAAAAAAATTAAGCTTATGTTTAATTAGCCGCTAAAATTATTCTTTAGTGATTAATTAGGATGCCACAAATAACATTATGTCAAATTGCACATGTAGTGTTTAGGTCTTTTTTCCTTGTTTCTCCTCCCATTTGTGCAAGAGTCCTTTTACAAAGTATTTGTTCTAACTACCATGCAAAGAAGTTACCCTATAGAAAGCAGGCGTCATTAAGAAACTTCAGATCATGGTTTCATAATGTGGTTAATTTTTGTATGTGAACTCGTTTTCTTCTTGCTGCTTTTCATTCTTATTGCCACAAATCAGCATCTCAGCTGTAGAACCATGTGTATATTTTTTCCTCTCAAGCTAGGATGTTCACCATTCCAGCTCAAACATCTTGCCAAACATGCATTTACACATGTTTGAGGGGTATTTTTTGCTTTCAAAGGTAGACCAGTTCTCTTTGCTTATTCAGAATGGTTGTGTAAAACACTGTAAGAACCAAGAGGACAGCACGAGGCAGCACTGAAAATAAGCAACAGAAATTCAGATTGTTGTGTTGTAAACAAAGGTTTGGTGACAGAATTTGCTGTTTTAAAGAGTGCGCTGTCTGCCTCACCCTGGCTGGTTAAATAGAAAATCTGTGTTGCATGTTGAGAGACACTGACATATGAAAACGATTAATTTGGGAACCCTTTCTTCCCTAGGAAGTCACCTGAGTCATGAAAGCTTACAAACTCTCACCTCACTAAACTTACATTAAAATTGATATTTTCATCAAAGCTATGTTAACCTCACAGACTATAGCTGTGGAGTGCGCAATACTCTTGCTGTTTCGTTTAGGTCCTGAGGACTTCCCAGGTAGCAAGCTATAAATAATTCTCCTATAGCTAAAGCTCTTGAGATGGTAGATTTATCTCCTGCCCTTGTACTTCTGTTTTTCCATATTGCCGAAGCAAGAGTAAGTTACTTGACACCCTTGTTGAAGTGTGAGCCTGCAAATGCTAACCAGACAAAAGCTTTCAAAACTTAAATAACTTTCTGATGCCATTTTTAAGAACAAATGGAAACAAAGTTGAAGAAGGCACAGCTGCATTTCCGCTATAACAAGGATTTCTAACAGCAGCAACAAAATGAAGTATTGAATTAGGATAGAGAAAAAACCCTCACCGTTCCTGCAGTAAACTAGAAGGACAAGGACTGCAGTGGATTGAGAACCACAATGCTGTCATCCATGTTTTTTAACCATACGTGCTCCTGGCATGATTTTAACCGGTCTGCAAGACAATTCTTAGTGTTGATCAGGGAACAGTACAGGACAGAGCCTTTTTCAGACACCATATCTGTAAAAGGTGAGAAGAAGAAGTTAGTTACATTGCTCTGACTTTCACGGTGCCACTTGTCTTAAGGTCCTAAGTACAAGCTGTAATTTCTTTTATTTTCAATTACAGGCATAGACAAGAGGCTTCTATGCCATGCTGAATTCCTGTTAAAAATTTGTCCTGTTTGTCTGTAAGCAAGGTAAAGTTTGAAGTCTCTGGTGGCAATGGAGTGCCACTTACCAAAGCGTTGAAGGCAAGAGGAAAGTGGAAAGCTTGTGAGACCACACAGTCCAGCTTTGTTACAAGCCACCGTAGTGGTAGAAGTGGAGGAGTGCCTGAAACAGAGAAGATAGCATTCCTGGTGCTGGCACAGTTTGTTCTCGGGAGGTCTTCTGTAATCTCAGCAAACAGTAAATCATGGCATAGGAAAGAAAGAAAGAAGGAAAAGGAAACAAATGGTTTTATGCGGAATATTGCCTTATTTAGGTATAAGGAACTGCAGATAGGACATCAAGCTGGTAATAGCTGAAGACAAGCCTCTATTAAATCCACAGTATGTATCTATTACTGTAGCTGATATTTTTCCAACTTTAACCTGCCATTGCTTTCTTTCTTCTCTGTCTTTCAGTCCCATAAGGTTTTGCCTGACCTCTATTTCTGTAGCCTTGAGAACAGAAAAGTGGTACATACAAGGTGTTCCACAGTTTGTATTTATCGAATAATGCATGGCATTGGGTACCTTGCATTAAGCTATATCTGTTCAGAGTTATTCTTTTTTCTTGAACATATTCTGCTAAAACAAGAAATTTTTTATTATATTTAATAAACACAATTTTGAGTGCATCTGTGGTATTTTAAAGTAAGCTTATGTCTTATTCTGTTAAGGTTACTCTCCTTACCTGGTATGGCAGGTCTTAATAGTTAAAAATCCCATTTGATTTAGTAGCAACAATCATTACAGAGAATGTTGGGAGCAGTAGAGAGAATATCTGTTTGCGAACCCTGTCTCCTACATTTTTTATTCATAACTAATCT
Source organism: Phalacrocorax carbo (assembly GCF_963921805.1). Taxonomy (NCBI): domain Eukaryota; kingdom Metazoa; phylum Chordata; class Aves; order Suliformes; family Phalacrocoracidae; genus Phalacrocorax; species Phalacrocorax carbo. The sequence continues at coordinate 104,652,678 of NC_087515.1, forward strand.
GTACAGTTGTAATATGTGTTCTGTTGTCTTGCCCTCATTAAGTGTAAGCTTGTACTCTAATCTTAGAATCATAAAAGCATAGAATGGTTTGGGCTGGAAGGGACCTTTAGAGGTTATCTAGTCCAACCCCCCCTGCAGTGAGCAGGGACATCTTCAACTAGATCAGGTTGCTCAGAGCCCCGTCCAACCTGGCCTTGACTATTTCTAGGGATGGGGCATCTACCACCTCTCTGGGCAACCTGTGCCAGTGTTTCACCACCCTCATTGTAAAAAAGTTCTTTCTTATATCTAGTCTGAACCTACCCTCTTTTAGCTTAAAACCATTACCCCTTGTCCTGTTACAGCAGGCCTTGCTAAACAGGTTGCCCCGATCTTTCCTATAGTTCCCCTTTAAATAATGGAAAACTGCAATAAGGTCTCCCTGCAGCCTTCTCCTCTCCAGGCTGAGCAACCCCAACTCTCTCAGCCTGTCCTCACAGGAGAGGTGCTCCAGCCCTCAGATCATTTTTGTGGCCCTCCTCTGGACCCGCTCCAACAGTTCCATGTCCTTTTAGTGCTGAGGGCCCCAGAGCTGGACGCAGCGCTGCAGGTGGGGTCTCACCAGAGCAGAGCGGAGGGGCAGCATCACCTCCCTCAGCCTGCTGGCCACGCTTCTTTTGATCAGCCAAAGACACGGTTGGCCTGCTGGGCTGCAAGCGCACATTGTTGGCTCATGTCCAGCTTTTCGTTCACTAGTAGCCCCAAGTCCTCCTCTGCAGGGCTGCTCTCAGTCTCTTCATCCCTCAGCCTATATTGATATGGGGGGTTGCCTCAACCCAGGTGCAGGACCTTGCACTTGGCATGTTGAACCTCATGAGGTTCACATAGGCCCACCTCTCCAGCTTGTCTAGGTCTCTTTGGATGGCATCCCATCCTTCTGGCATGTCAACTGCACCACTCAGCTTGGTGTCATCTGCAAACTTACTAAGGGTACACTCAATCCCACTGTGTATGTCATTGAGAAGATATTAAATTATTATGCATAAGATGTTATATTAGTAACATAATTGTCAATATGGGTCAGACAGATTCTTGTTTCAAGTGGTTTCCAGGAAAAAGGTTTTCGGAAAAAATAGACTTTAGATTGCTAGATGTATAAAGTTTATGTATACTTAGGTAAGATATATGTAAATCTTTTCATGCTCCACCACTTTTTTAACAGTAACAAGAATATAAAAATTTTGATTGTGCAATATATTTTGTTTAATCACATAAGTATACCAAGATAATAGTATCTTGACACATTCCTGTCTTCCATCTTGAAATAAGCGTGCTTTTTCATGTTAAATTGGAAGTCAATTAACTTTCTCATTCTTTGTCAAAATCAATTTTAAGTGTCTCAATGAAAAGAAATGTCAGATGCAAACGTCTGTGTGTTGGCAGGCTGACAGGATAGGAGGTCTGCAAGTGGGTCTCTTAGACATTTTGTCTCCAGTTGTGTCAGCCAGATGTAAAGGCTTCTGCATTCCTTGATCAGACTCCTTAAGACACAGACAGTAATTTTTATTTTAAATTATTTGGTAAAATAAGATCAGCCTCAGACTAGTCATACTTCTCCGGGTCTCCTCTCTCTATGTGACTGGGGAATGCCCCATAGCTTCATGTTTTGCTTAGAACACTGCTCATTTTCAGCCTGCTTGTAATTGTGATTCGTTCATGCAGTTTCATTTTCATCCCAACCCAGCCTTCAGCTTGTATAATATTTCTTATGACTGGGTGTTTGCCTTCCAGTGTTTTCATAGTGACTGGATTTTAATCTTCATTTCTCAGATTAAATCTGTAAAAATCTTCCAATAGTAATAATAATAATAATATCCTCTTAAAAGCTCTCCAGCCCTTTGATCACTTCAGTAGCCCTGCTCTGCATTTGCTTCAGAGTGAATTACTCTTATTTGGACATGGGTAATCAAATTTGTATGCAGGCCTGCAGATAAGTTCTTGTCAGTTTCTTGTACTTATCTTTCCATTTGACAAAAACCTTGTTTAACGCAGAGAGATATTGCCATTTTTACCTTCCTAACCTATGGGCTTTCAAGCATAGGATAGATATGTTTTTTATTAGTTGAATGTAGGTCTTTTGTCTAATGTGATCCTCAAAAGACATCTGGTTAAAAAAGGAGTTTGCTTGGTTTAATTTGTTATCATACATGACGTGGTTACCTAAAGGTAGTCTTCCATTTACATATTTTATATTGACAGTTTGGAAATAACACTGTGCAAGAATAGTTCAAAAAACACGAGTTCCTTCATTGCCAAAAGGTCGTCATGATCTTTCTCAGGATGTGAAGGGCAGATATTGCACACGCTTGTGATGATCGTACTGAGAAACTGGAAGACAGACCATAGAACGCACTGAACTTGTTAGAGGAGGTGGAAAAGCATGATTTTGATATTGTTAAGAATGTGACTAATGACTTTTGATCTCTGGTAGCTGGCAAAGTTTCCATTTATGAATTTTGCACACCCTCAAATGCTTTTTATAGCCTTGGCATGGACTGTCATGCTCCGCTTGTTCTCCTGTTTGAAGAAGAGAGAACTAAAATGTAGAAATATTGCTCACTGATGTCAGCTCATCTAGGAAAGTGTGTAGTACATCTGAGGCAAAATAAGTATGAGGAAATAGAAAGTTTTAGCTTTAACTTCAGATTGCCTTTGCACCTGAGAGTTCTCTGGCATTGTTTGTACAATATTGACTTTTATGGTCTTATAACCAACGGCAAGACATTTATTAGATACTTTATAATAAAAGTAAACACACTAAAAATAAAATCCATCAATCTTTCGTTATTACCTGCACAAGAAAATTAAAATATCAATGTCAATGTGGAAGATGTATTAGAGTTTTAAAGTCGCTGCGTACTCCCAAATGATTTTCATAGCTGTGCAATCCAATACAATTTTGCACATCCTTAGAGATGGACAGACACAGGTGGGTAAATGCTTGTAAAACAAGAAAGCTGTAGCTTTCAAAAGTTATATGATCCAAGTATTTTATCTGGAAAATACTGCAATGATTTATGAGTGTACAAAACCAGAAAGAAACACATAACAGGGAACAGATTTCCTCTTACCCTTGGAATCTATGAAAATACAGGTTTCTGCTTGCTCAGCTAACAATAGTAAACATAACAGCTTTATTTTTGTAGGCCAATAAGTGTTTTTGGTTGGTTGGTAAGGGTTCTTCTAAGAAAAAATCTCAAGTACGCCCAACAAAGTCTGAACAAAAAAGTTGCCAGCAGATAAATAGTGGGCCATGTTTGATGCTTCAGTATGTAAGTTTCTGTGCCATGTAGAGTCTTGAATGTTACATTTGGCACCTTGAAGTGTAAATATGGCTTAATTATAACGTATCCCACAAACTTGCACTTTATATGTTTTGGTTTCTGTAAGTGAACTCTTCCTTTTCCTAGAGTAAACCAAATGAAATCTATTAATTTTTGATTAAATAATTTTTAAGAAGTATGTAAATATCTGATGTTAGATAACTTGCAGACTAAAGGTTTCAAGGTTAGTTTTGTGTCTGCCTGGGTATGTGTATGTGCACATGTGCCAATGACAAAAAGTTTCATACTACCCTTCTAGTAGTACATTCTGATAATGATGTTTTGTAACTCTGGGGTTGGGAAAATTTTCCTCTTTTCATTTCAGGGGGAATAAATTCTGTGCATATTTCTCCTACCCCCCCACCCCCATCCCCCCAGTAGATCAGTAGTCAGCTTAGATCAGTGTCTTGGGTCAGATCTGTATTTTGATATATCATCTGCTGGAAGAGGTTTTGGAGATATTCTGGGATCTTTTCTTAGGAAAAAACTTAAAACTGGAGGCATTCAAACGGAAGATTTCCTGTTTTGATCTAATGTGCATATGCGTGTATGTACGTAATATATTTTTACACTCATATAAATAGACTGAAAATTGAGTGTTCACAGAAGCCTTTATTAAATATCATAACAAAATTATTATATAGAGATAAAAATTAATATAGTGATAATACCAATGGAGAGTAATTGTTGAATTACACTTCCTGTGGGAGGCATTTCTTTTAAGTATTATTTTTCTCAATATGTGGTTTCACCTTGTCTTTATTATACCGGGGACTTTTTAAATATTAGAACTGAAACATAAAATTATTTTATTATTATTATTTCTATAGAACCCAGGGGCCTAGCTGTGGACCAATACTCTGTATTACATTAGATATTGCCATTTTGCTGTGTTTGCATAATCTGTGTTCCAGAAGTGTGTAATCAGTCTAGAGTAAACTTGAAGCTCAGGCTCAAAAAAAAGTAGGAAAACATTTATAATCAGACTAACTAGCATTAGCTGCCAGTGGTTCTAAAGGGCCTTGTTTGTCAACAAACGTCTTGAAGATGGAAGCATAGACTGATTTAAATGGGGAATGATCTCTGGTGTTTGATTAACATCCATGCACCCCCACAAAAGAAGGGCCAAGTTAGATGAAGCTGAAGAAGGCCTTGTCCTGTCATGGTTTGGATATTCCCAAGGACATATTTCACAATCTCTTTGGGCAACTCACTTTGATCCTTATCTGCTCTTAAGTTGGAAAACGCCCCAAACATTCTAAGTTCTAAATGCAGTTTCCTTTGTTGCAACTTGCATCCATTGTGTCCCATATTGTTGCTGCGAGGTTTTGAGAAAAGTCTTCTCTACACTCTTCCATTAGGTATATGGAGTCAGGATTAATATTCCCCCTTTCCAAAGCAGTCTTTTCTCCATGCTGAGCAAGCCCGGCTCCCACAGCCTCCCATCACAAGTCAAGTGCCCTGACCATTGTGGTGGCCCTCCACTGAACTTGATCTGGTATATCAATGTCCTCCTTGTACTGGAAAGCCCCAGAGAGGACACAGTACACCAGCCACAGACTGACAAGCACAATATAGAGGGGAAGTATAATTTCCTGTGGTCTGCTGGCTGCTCTTTTACTCTTCTACAGCTTGAGGTGCAGTTGTGTGTCTTTGCTCCCAGACCAAATTGCTGCCAGGTCCTTTTCTGCCAAACTTCTTCCCAGCTAGCTGGGTTGGCCCCACGCTGTACAGTTGCATGCTGTTATGCTGTCCTGGGGGCAAAACTTTGCACTTGCCTTTGTTGAATGTCATGATATTTGTGTCACAAAGTTTCAAAGGGATCTCAACAACCTGGAGAATAACGGTCCTGCCCTTCAGTGTATCAACTGCTCCCTGGTTTGGTGTGATCCTGAACTTCAGGAGACTTCATTCCATCTCCTATTGCAATAAAAGGTATTAAAGAATATCAGCTCCATTATAAACCCTTGAGGAATCAACTAGCAACCAACTGCCAGTTGAGCTCTTTACTGGTGGTCAAAACACTCTGAACCTTGCATTCCAGCCAGTTTTCCCCCTTCCTTACAGTCCAGTTATTCATTTCATGCTCCACTAGATCTGTTACAAGGCTACTATGGAGAGCCTTGTCAAAAGATTTGCTGAAGTAATGGTAAACAACATCCACTGCTCTCTCCTAGTCCTCTAAGCCAGTCATCTCTTCATATAAGGCAGTCAGATTGTTCAGGCATGATTCACCCCTAGTAACAACATGTTGGCTCTTCCAGCCTACCGTTGAATTAGAAGTTAAAATTGGGAAAAGATACTCTGTTTGCTGGAGGCCTGTCACTGTTGAAGTACAAAATAGGTCATTACTGGGCCCAGCACCGTTTTACATCTTCATTAATGACCAGGCCAACAGACTGTATGCTCAACAAGTTTCCAGGTGATACAAAACTCAGAGGAATGGCTGAAATACCAGACGGTTGGGCTGGGATCTTGACAGGATGGAGAAATAGGCAAACAGAAATCTCATAGAGCTCAATGAAGAGAAATCCAAAGTCTTGCACCTGGGAATGAATAACGCCAGGCACCACTAATGGATGGGGACTCACTGGCTAGAAGGGAGCTCTGCAGAGAAGAACCTGGGGGCAACTTGTTAACCATGGGTCAGCAATATGCCCTTGTGGCGAAGAAGACAACCACCTTATGGGCTGCATTATGAAGCCTGCTGCCAGCAGGGTTGGGGGGATGATTTTTCATTTCTTCTCAGCTCTGGTGAGACCACACCTGGAGTGGTGTATCCAGTTCTGGGCTCCCCTGTACAATAGAGAGACATAGACATACTGAGGGAAGTCCAGCAAAGGGCCAAAAACATGGTTAAGGCATTGGCCTTAACATCTGACCTGAGGAGAGACAGAGGTCTGTGATTGTTCAGTCTGGACAAGAGAAGGCTCAGGGGAATCTTACTGAGGTGTATAAATTCCCTTCTGGGGAGGAGTAAGATGATGCAGTCGGACTCTTCTCTGTTGTGATCACTGGCAGGACAACAAAGTGAAATATAGAAAATTCCATCTAAACATAAGAAAAAGCTTTTTAAATTTTTTTAGTTAGTTAGTTATTTCTTCCGTGATGTTGATCAAACACTGCCAAAGTTTTCTGAGTGAGCCTGTGGAGCCTCCATCTTTGGCAATACTCAAAACTGAAACACGCATGGTCTTGCCAATGTGCTCTAGCTTCTTTGTCTCTTTTGCTTTCCAAAAAGTGCCATATCCATGAAAGCAAGTTTGTAGGTCATGTTGGTTTCTGGGAATAAAGAAGAATTTTTCAAAGGATAGAACTGTGCATTTTCTGTCATGGTACTGTCCTCTGACAAATGACTTACATGCATCTACAGTGTTCCATACTAATGTGGAAATCAGCGCTGGTACATCAATTAACTTTTCATTGTACATAGCTCTTGGAAATAGAAAGGACAAAGCTGTTTAATAAATTGACAGTTAAATTTTACATGTTTGTCAATTGATTAATTATTTGAAATTATTAAAAAAAAGGTCAAAATGTACTATAATGGAGTTTAATGTAAGACATTACAAACTTCAAAAAAACCAAATATATTGATTTTGCCATCTTTTTCTAGGTAGAAATGACAAATACAGTTCTACAGAATTCTTTAGAATTAGCTTTTCAAAGCAAAATTTATTACTTACACCTTAGAATAAACCATATTATTTTCAGAACAGATTTATTAAAGAAAATACTTTTACATATATATACATGTAAGTATCTTTCAAAGTCTATCTTTTGTTCGGTACAGCACTTTTAGTATGGTAGATTGAAAGGCTATTGCATTTTTCTCCCTGAGTTCCTTTTCAAATGAAGCTGCTTTTTTGAGTTGGAGCAGAGACTTTAGTTTCAGTGTCATTCTTGCAAGAAAATCTGGCATTTTTGCCTCTCCTGTTTGTTAGCATATTTTGTTCTGTTTTCATAATGCGTATAGTTATTACCCTCTTCAAAGATTATGTTCTTCTTCTATGAGTCTGGAAATACAGTTGTACATATATCTTCTGTTTATTGAAGAAACCACGGAGTACAACACTTACTGTAGCCATGTGGACAGGGTATCATGGGCTGTGCATCTCACCTATTAAACATCTTGACATTTGTCCTGACATTTTCTGTAACCCTGATTTTCTCCACAGACCTTCTGAAATTCCTCCCAGTGTTGTAATTCCAAAGCTGTCAACCATATCAAAGGACTCTCTGACATCCTCCTAACTTATGCTTTTCCCTTCATGTGTGGTTTTGCCTGTGGCCGCCAATATAAGAAGGTAGTCTTTGGAAACAAATAGGGACTGTAACAGAGGGACTATGGAACAGCAAAAATTAGGGAAGTTTGCATTTGGCTGAAATTAGTTGCAACCCAGAAAACTTTTACAGTTGTTTCAGGAAGAACAGGAAATCAAGAACAAATAACATAAATACTTGTAAAGTCTTGTAAAGCTATCAAAATAAGTGAAGGAAGAATATGCACCTTGCTCCTTCCTTTCCTCTTTCCCCTTCCTATTTTTCTTAATTTGAATTAAGCTACTTTCTGAACTTCTGCTGTCAAGTTCCGACTACCATGTGTGTCATTGGCCTATAAAAACTGAGCAACTGATTCACGGAAGGGTGAAGCTTATCTGTAACTGACATAAGCAGTGCGAACTTTTTGCTATGAAGACCTCTAGGTGATCTTTGCAATCTAGTTTATGATCGTGATGCCTGAGGGAAAAAAAACAAACACAACAAACCAAAAACCGAACTGTTGTGTTCTCCTGAAACCATTGTGAGATTGAGCCTCTGAATAGTAGTTTCAGCAAAGGTTAGGAATTTAATTTTCATAGTTTTATAACTGAAATCTAGATGCCTTACTTATGTCATAATTAATACAAGTTGGGCAGCCAGAGACCTCATATCCTTCAGAATTTATTAGAAAGTATCTTTTTTTAACTTGACCTCTTAAATCAAAGTACAAAAATATCTTACCAAAACAGGACATTACACTGCCAGTAGTTGTCATGATGGGTTTGAGATAAACATGGGACAAATGTATATGCATTGCTAATTGTGTATTTAAAGACTCTTGCTTTCTAGTGTGATGACCGTAGTGAGAAAACTTAGGTGGAATAAGATGGTCATTCCAACATTTATTCAGTTCAATGACAGCTACCATTTATAAATTTTTTTTGTTATCAACCACTGCTGTCTAATTTTAGGTGATTTCTCTGTTACAATAAATCAGTGAGGGGTAGATGAAAGTCTAATAGAAATCTAATATACCCAGCAAAATGAAGGAAACACTCCAGAAGAGAAAGCAAAGGATCATTATGTTTAAGGTGCTGGGAATATGCTTTCAGGTGACCTGTGTTGCAAATAAATATGGAGTTTAGCCTCAGAAAGAGTATTCAAAAGGCTGTGTAAATAAATACTGATAGAGGCCGTCTGAATATGAGTAATTTGTTAAATATGAGTTTATTTAACCACCTTTGATTGACTATTCATATATCATCAAAAATGCTGGCATTTCTCTACTACATTTTACAGTCCTGCTGTGGTGTAGCCTTTTGCCACTGCCTGATAATGAATATTAGTGTTATGTTTTAGCATATAGATTATTATGTTTTGAATACTTTTCCAGGAAAATAAATATATAACATGCACATCATTAGTTTAAAAAGTCCATTAAAACCTTTGGCATGTTATCTAATTCATAAATTGCATTATGGATTTGCATTTGTCAAACATACTGTCTAGGATGATACAGGTAATGTATGAGGATGGCCCATCATTTAATTTTAATTTCATTAATAATTCTTACTGCACAGTGCTCCAGATTGATCTGTGCTAGGAAGTGAAGTCCACACAGGCTCTTATGTCTGTCATAATGGTGAAGATACACTCTTCAAGAGAAAATCTTAGGAGATGGATCTTCTTGGCTATCCCTTTGCACATATTTTTGCTCTTAAAATACTAAGATTAAACAGATTCTGTTACAAACACTGTATTTTGTTTTTTTTTCAAACCTGAGAAGGACTTGAGTGAAGAAAAATGAGATAAAGCATGCTATCAGAGAACACTCTAACATTAGGTCAATATAAAGAATCCATTACATTCAGTGCTTCTCTAGTATAGTTTATAACTGTTCTTAGTACACAGTGAACATCAAATTATTCTGTGAATCAAGCATCTTGAAAATTAAAGATGCTGTGACACTGGTGCTTCTATGACCTTCCTCCAGGAAGTGGCTGCAGATTCTCAATCCTACTGCCAGTAGACCTCAGTAACACTACAGAAAAATATGGGTCTTTCACTGAAAACTTGGCAATGAAGTTAAAGCTTGATATGTAACCTTTGCATATGATAACTTTGGTCAGCTAGAAATCTTATAATCCAAAAATCAAACTATTTTGGTTGCTGTCAGGAACCTTCAAAGATAATTAATCTTAGGTCCAGACTAGAAGCAGTAAAGTCTATGCAGGTGAAATTTTGAGGCTACCTCAATATACTTCAATCAAAGGTTTAGAAAAGCACATAAATAATGCAGTTGAATGCTTGATCTTGACAAGAAGATAAATCTTGTAACTATTACATATATTATTGAACATGGCTGTCATTTTCAGACCACTCATCTTCTACTGGTTTTTAGGAGGTTCTGGTAAAATGCATGCCAGTTTCAAGATGCCAAGTTCCATTTTGTCTAGTGTTCTTGACAGATGTAGTGGTAAGAAAAGGTAGAAGATCACCATATTTTAGGGGACCTTCTTTACTCAGAAGACTGCTTTGCTGCAATACAGTCTCAACAGTTAACCAGTGCCAGTTGTCATGTGTATGGCAGATGTAGATTTGCTGTGATGTGTTTCCCTTGGGAATGCAGTTTATCAGAAATCATAGTGTCTTTGAATAATGCAATTTTTTTCCAGATAGCACACCCACTCATAAAAGTGAATGCTGAGTTTTGGTTTGTATAAATATTGCTGCTTACATGGGATCTTACGATAAAACTACTTCATATTACAGTGCTTCTTAAAAAATGTTTTGATTTGAAAATAACAGAAAGGGACATTCTTGTTTCAAGTGCAGGTATTCTCCTGTGTCAAAGCACGTAACAGATTCTTCTTTGTTTGACTTGTCTTGCCAAATTACCTGGTTTAACCTACCATAACTGAAGTAGCAAAAAGGGGAAAATTTGCCAAGAGAGAGGCAGCATTTTTAATAGTTATATAAAACATATAATAATATAGAGCAATATATGCTGTAGCATATAATGGATCATTGTCGCCAACTTCTTGGAACGTAAATTAGTATCTTTATTCTAATTATTACGGTGTCTTAAAATATTTTTTTTTTATGTTATATGTATTCATTCTTATAGATGTGAGTCAAACACTGACTCTCTTTCCAATGTGAATGAGCACATCCAAATAAAGATCCTAGTCTATTAAGACTGCTGAAACAGCACAAAAGAAGTTGGGTATCATATTGTTTACTTCTAGCTTCGGTACCTACTCACTCCACAACCCTAAGTGGTTCCTGTAATGCATAGAAATCTGTGATCTGTAACATTGGTACAACATTCATCTAACTCATCATTCACTAGAGCATTATGTGGCTTTTGTTACCTTGTTAATATTTATAGAAGATTTTGGGATTTTTCTCATGACAGGATGCTGTAAGTGAAAGTTTTCTCTCTCTTAATTGTTTTAGATTTATATTTTTTTGGCCTTTTCAAAAATTTTCTATATAATTTTGGTTGTAACTTAAGTGTAATTATGATCATTTGAATGCCAGTGTGACTAACTGAGTAATGAATTAAGGGTGTGCATTCAATAATTGAACTTACATGGTATAATGGGGCTTAATTAGCATTGATATATTGATATAATGCTTTACAACACTCTGAGGATGTGCAAGTATTGAGTAATTAATCCTCTCAACATTCAGGTTAGTGAGGTTAGTATGGTAATGTTTATTCTGCAGATGGGTAGAGTAAGGAAAGACAAAAGTATAGGGTGAAAGAATGAGTCCATGGAGCATGTGGTTTCTAAAACGAGACCTGAATTACATATAAGATTTTCAGAGCAACATTTCTTTGAACACACTTATCTTTTGAGCTCTATTCATGATGTATTTCAGCTTTCTGCATTTAAATGTTCTGCTCTAAAGGAAATTAAACAATTTTAATTTGTACTACTTCAGTGAAAGGAATGGCATGCTACTAATAGCTTTCAAATGAGATCGAGAATTAAAACAATTCAATTTTTCTCCTCCCCAACATACACTTTGCTTTACCTATGCAGAGGAGTATCATCTATAAACTAACTGATAATCTCTTCCAAATAAGTAATGCTTACACATGATAGTAACTTGCTGCAATAAAAAAGAAAATAAGTGTGCCCATTCATATCAGACCAATGTCAGTACTTAGTCATTGCTTCCTTCATATTTTCTGTTTCTGTTAACAAGGATCGATGTAATCTATTTTCTAGAACCTGGAGTAATTTGAAAATAAGCAGAAAATAAAAATATTTTTTTTCATCTACTTTAGACTTTAATTTACTGTCAGAGACCAGTTAATTATTGGAATATTTTAAACTGCTATTCTATCAACTAAAAGGAAAACTGTACATAAAGTGCCTTCTACCGCTTGGATTCATAATGATTTTGTATGAATATTTTTGCAATATTTGCAAAAAAAAAAGCTAAATAAAAATTTCTTTTACTTTGTTCTGAGTTTTGGAAGAAACAGCAAGATATATAGGATATTTTGTTTGAAAAATAGATATGTAAAAAACTTCATTGAAGGGCTGTTAAACCAAGAACTGAGTTTTTAAATAGCTTTGAAAGAGATGATGTCTGTTATAAACTGAAATCTTTTGTAAAAGTATAATCTATAGTCTAAATTAATCTTATTTGTATAAGGAATATTGTTTGAAAACTAATAACAAAACCAGTTATTTAATTACAATAGTTTGACAAGTATATATTGCTTCTTTCTGCAGATTTTAACTGTAACATTTTTCCTTCTTTCTTTGACAGTATTACCTAGTCATACTTGTGGCAACCCAGGAGAAATACCTAAAGGAGTACTTCATGGGACAAGATTCAACATTGGAGATAAAATCCGATATAGCTGTATCTCTGGTTACATCCTAGAAGGCCATGCCATGTTGACATGTATTGTGAGTCCTGGAAATGGTGCATCATGGGATTTTCCAGTTCCTTTTTGCAGAGGTAAAGAATAAAGAAATGAAATATCTTTAAAATAATAAGAGAATATTAAGACAATATTAAAACTGCAGATTAAATAAATTTATTTTGCTTATTTTTTTATTTTCTAAATGGAGATGTACTAATATATTGTCTAAAACTCTGCACCATTCAGAACTCTAATCACAATTGAGAAGCAATGAATCCCCAGAGTTTACATTCAGAGGTGGATGTTACCTACTGATCTTTTTTCCTTTTCATTTACATGGGGGGTAGCTATAGCAATTTGACAGCAGGACCTGGCAAATGCTCTTGCAAGTTTCTGCTTTTGGAAACTTTCTGCCAGGAAGTGGAAGCTTGACTTCTTCAACCATGTTATCTTTGAAGGGGACCTCTGGTGGTCCAATCCCTCTGAGTCCAACTCAAAGCATGGATAACTTCAAAGTTTGGTCAGGTTCCTCAGGGCTTTGCCCAATTGAAATTTTAATATCTCCATGAATGGAGATTCTAAAGCCTCTCTGGAAACCTGTTCTAGTGGCTAGCTGCCCTCATTCTCATGTTCAATTCTAATTATCTTTTTATAGATTATGTCCATTTCCTCTTTTCCTGTTGTGGAGCTATGAAAAGATTCTCACTCCGTCTTTCCTAAACTAAACAGTGTAGTTGTTAGTTAGATTTTCTCATAACCTACTCTTGTCCAGCCTGAAAAATAAATCTCCCTCATTCTTAGTCTCATACATCATGTTCTTCAGCATCTTAACCATTTTAGTTGCCCTTCTCTGAACTTGTTCTAGTCTGGCAATGTCAGTGTCTCTTTTGTACTGTGGGACCCTAGGGTGGACACAGCATTTGAGATGGGGCCTCCTGACTGTCAAGTAGATGAACTCTCTTTACCTTTCTCTCTTAGCTGTTGGCTATGTTCTTGCTCGTGCAACCTAGTATGAGGTAAGCATTCAATGCTGCAAAAGTGCACCACTGACTCAGCTTGTGTTTCACCAGGACCTCAGGTCCTTTTGTCAGAGCTGCCACCTAGCAAATATTTTTGGCATGGGATGATCCTGTTCCAGGTATAGGAGTTTGCATTTGTGTTTTGGAATTTCATGAGATTCCTGTCATTCTTTAAGCTTGTCAAAGCTTGTTATCAAAGCCTGTCTGTATGGCAGTCCTGCGCTTCAGGGTGCCATCTGCGAACCTTGTCAGGGTCCATTCAATCCCATTCTCCAGGCTTGTGGTGAAGATATATAAATTCAGGCCCAGTTTGAATCCCTGAGTAATGCTGCAAGTTACTGACCACTAGCTCGACTTAAAAAAATTGGCCTCTGCTGTCTGAGCCTGATGGTCCATATAGTTTTTCACTCATGTAGTAGTCCACCCATCCAGTCTATATGCCCTCAATTTGACTACAAGGATATAGCGGGGAACTGTGTTGTGAAAACTTTATTAATGGCAGGCTAAAACCTTTCATCAAAGAAAGCAGTCAGGTAGCCAAGGATGATTTGCACTGGCAAAAGCTGGCAGTTCCTGTTCACCTTTTTGTGCTTTGTGTGCTTGGGAATGGTTTTTGTAGACACTTTCACCATAATTTTCTGGAGGTCTGAGGTGAACTTGACAGATATACAGTTGCTAAGATCCTTGCTTTTTTTGAAAATTAGAAATGAGAAATTATCTTTTTTCCAGTCATTGGGAATCACACTTGATTGTCACAACCTTTCAAAGATGATACAGAGCAGCCTCACCCTGTGGCACACCAAGATCTTTCAGGTGCACACTTCTATAGTTCCTTGTATTGTTTCTCATGTTCTGTGACTGCAACTTTTGTTTGCAAGACTTCTCGATTTTATTGAGAATTGGGAGGCCTGAGGGCAGCTTTTCCTAATGAAAAGGGAAGCAAAGAGGCCATTGAGTGCCTCAGCCCTTTCCATGTCTTCATCACAAGGTCACTTACCCCACTGAGCAGCAGGCTGCTGTGTCCTCCCTGTTCCTTTTGTTGTTGATATACCTATAGAATGGCTTCTAGAATGACTGCTCTTCACATTCCTCACCAGTTTCATTTCATTTGAGCTTTGGCCTTCTTCCTTCTATCCCTGTGTTCCTGAGCAACACTTATATATTCGAGCCTGTCCCTGCTTTCACATTTTGTACAGTTTTGGGTTTGAGGTTTGGGGCTTTTTTTAAATTTTTTTTTTTTTTTTGCATTTCAGTTAAAACACCTCAGTCAGGAATTTCCTGTTCAGCCCCAGCAGTCTCCTGCTATGCCTACTCGTTTATGTACATAAATAGATGCAACATTCTTGAGCTTGGAGCATCCTGGGCCCCTTACCCCTTCAGGACAGCCGGAGAGAGCCTCCCTACCACTTCATAAATAAATTGAAATCTGCTCTGCTGAAGTCCAAGGAATTTATCCTACTACTTGCCTTCCTTACTTCCCTCAGGATCTTCAGCTCATGGTTATTGTAACGACAGCTGCTGTTGAAGATCATTTATTTGAATGGTTCTTTTTTCCTACACCTAGTTGGCCTGGCTAGTGTCTGCATTTAAAAAATTCTTCCCAATAATCTCAGAAATCTAGTGGGCTACTTGTCCTCTGCTATGCTGCCATCCACACAGATGTTAGGATTATTAAAGTCTCCCTTGAGAACCAGAGCCTGTGATTGGGAAAATTCTAAATGTTTAAAGGTTTTGACCACTTCTTGATCAGGTGGTCTGTAGCAGATATTCACCATAATGACCTCCTTGGCTTCCCATTCTCATTCTAGCCCACAGGAGCTCAATGAGCTGTTGCTGGTTGTGCAACAGAGCTTTGTTCACTCGAGATCCTACTTTGTGCAGGGTGCCGCCTCTCCTTTTCTTCCTGCTTTTCCTGGGAGCCTGTGTCTATCCATTGCAGCCCTCCAGTCAGATGAGCTGTCCCACTAAGTCACTATAATCTCGATGATGCCACAGTTCTGTGACTGTACATGCACTTCCACTTTGTCCGATTTGCTTCCCACGCAGTGCATTTTTGTGCACAGACACTTCAGCTGGGCTTCCAGTCATTTTGCTTTCGGAGGGGGAGAGAAACATTCATTGCCCTGTCCCCTGTATTCTTCCCTGGGCCTGTTCTTCCACTTACCTGTAGGTTTTGGCCTGCATCCCTGACAAACTTAGTTTACAGGTCTCCTCACTAGGTCAGCAAACCTGTTGCTCTGTACAGCAGATCCCATGTCTCCCCTGCTGCCCTCACTCCTTGAAGAGGATACTGTGGTCAAAGAAGTCAAAGCCCTGTTGCCCAGCACCAGATACTTCATCAAGTGTTGTTCTGCAGGAGTCTGATGTTCCTGCCTGAGCTTTCTCCCTGGTGTTAAGGAGAACCCCTCTGGTCTCCTGTGCTTTTTACCCTAATCCCAAGCTCTGTGGACACTCTTTACTGCTCAAATTCTCCATTGGCAGTATTATTGGTACCCACATGGGTAAGCAACAAGAGATAGTTGTCTTCTGTAATAATTTGTGAAGGTTTCTTGTGACTGGAGGGTCTTATAATGTAATTCCTTACAGCAAAGAAATATTTTATATATTTCTGTGCTCCAGAAGAAATACAAGAGTTAATAATCAGAAAACCAACAGAGATTTGGGTCATGTCTGTTGTTTGTACTTTATTTCAACCAGTATGCAACAAAGATTTCTTTTACTAGTGCTTCAAAACCAGGAAGAAACCAAAATTTTTCTAGTCTTTCAGTTGTCTGATCTTGGATGTTTTTTTTTTGTCCTTCTGATAAGAAATAATAAACAGGTTTCAGAAAAATATACATGCCGTAAGTTCATGGTATCATCAGTGTCTACTAAATATTTGTTCCATTTCTGTGGATACTGCCCGTTTTGGTGGTGTTTGCTCCATACAAACATCTCTAACAAAATCAAAAATTTATTCAGCATTTGTAACTCTGTAAATTTAGCCTATAGATACAAACTCAAGTGGGGTCCTAAACCCTGTGTAGAACTTACATGAAATCCAAAGAATTCTGTGTACCATCTGCCAAGAAATGAGAACCATAACAGAAAAGTTATTTAACAGTTAATGATTTATGTGAGCTGAGCCATTGCCTCAGTGGATTTTTAGAGTTCACGTGGAATGTGGATTTGATGAGGGATTTTAGACATTCCTCATTTTATTTCATTTTATCAGTCTGGAACATATGCCATGAGGTAGCCCTTTCCATTCACTCTGTCTTCCAGCAAGAATGTGCCCCTATTGTTTCTCTAAGAATCTTGGTCTTTTCCATGAAAGCACCTTTTGTTATAGTTTTGCTTCCAGATGGTATTCTTCTTTCTTGTCATCGTGAAGTAATTTCATGTCATCCATGCGAGATAATATAGCAGAGTTAAATAAACCTACATGGTTTATATACTAAAAAAAATCATAATAACCTTGTTCTCCACGGAATGTTTCCCTAGCTTTGCTGATGCTGGCAAATTACTATTTCCTGCAATTTTGTTGCTTAATATTTTCAGAAGCATTAAGAAGCTGATGTCCAGTAATTTAAACATTGTCTAACTGCAAAAATGCTGTTTCAGCTAGAAAAAAATTCTAGTGAATTTCTCAGCCTCCAGGAGGATATAGGGAGCTTTGGTTCTTGTACCCGCCATTTTGTTTCTCTGGCTGCTACTCAGTTCCAGAGGTTCCCTCTTCAAAGTATAGCCATGTGGAGGGTAGTGGAGCTGAACTGTACTGCAGATTCATTGATGGCTTAGAATGAACTCTAAACAGGAAAAAAAGGTGCAGTCAATGGCAGAAAGTTTAGATAATTTGACTGTCAATAAATTTGCATTATCTTTTTTTTTTCTTCTGTTTCTTTCAATAAACTATGATTTTTTTTGGTGTGTAAAAATATGGCAACTTACAAACTGGAAAAGATAGAAAACAGTTTGCCAAAAATAGAAAATAGACCCCAAAGAAAAGTTCAAAGGCAAATTTTGAATAGATGAGATAATTATTAAAATTTAGTCCTGTTTTTCCTTATGGTAAATAAGAGCAACCATGGAATTTTCTGCTATGAGAAGCTAATCAAGAAGTTTACCATGAGTTTCTGCAAAAAATTCTATAGGTGGCTTACAAAAATTGACAGGGAGAATCAATGGCCCATGTAAAATCTGTTCTTCTGCATTTTGTCCCAAGATTTAAAAAGGCCTTTGTTGTCTCAATCTTGGCTACCATAATAGTGTCACCCAAAACATTTGCCTTCTTTATCTTGAGGTCGCAGTTCTTTGCAGTACAAATCTGAAATGCTTTGAAAGTTAATTTCATTCTCTGCAGTAACTCCACTAATAGCTGATTTATGATATGTGACTACTTCTAAATGAACTTTATATAATTAGGTTCTCAATTCTCAGTAATTTTGAGAATCCCTAGTTGATGATATTTGCATGAGTCTGGATTTTTATGAAGCTAACATTAGGAATACAAATTGGATTAGTGATATTACAATGGTAAGCTTTTTCTCACAATGAAAATAACTGTGAGGAGAGGAACATATAATATATTATCATTAAAAAGATACCCAATTATTGAAGGGAAAGTAAAGAAGACAAACCAGTAAAAGAGATCGTATGTCAGAAAGGTCCGAAAGGATCAAGTAATAATTAATTAGGTTCCAGATTTAAAAAATGGTATTGGAGAAATATTTGGTGAAGAACACATAATCAAGAAGGTATTCTTAGAATAGATAAAGGGAGAAAGGAAGAAGAGTTTGTGATTCACTATAGAGTAGGATAAACTAAATACAGAGATTCAGAGCTGATATTGTTAAAGCATCTAGCAAAGACAAATTGATGTTTTTTGGTGTTATCCATACTTTCTGAGGTAGAAAGTAATTCTCTGATGAAATTTCTTCTCAGTCTCTGAGGTTCAGACAAATACGATTGTATTAATGTAAGGGAGAGAAAAAGATGTCCTGATCCTATCATTTATCCATGTTTATAAAAAAAGCAGAAAAAATAAAATGAAAGAAAAAGAAAATTTCCCAACAATTCTGCTTATTGATGTAGTGTTACAGGATAAAGTGAGATTATTTCCCAAATCTAATTTTTAGAGTGACAAGGCAGATTCCTGCCTGAGCAATTTTGTTCACTTTCAGAATAATCTGAATTGCTGCAATGTTTACATTGAGATTAAATTTGAATGAAATTCATTGTGACTGGTGAAATAGTAAGTCAGAAAAGTGTTTCAGGAAAACCAGATAGGTTATACTGTATAATTTCTTACACAGTAGTGCTGGACTGAGTACATCACACCCAACAGAGACATAGACACAGCTACAAGTATTTTCTTTTATATACGTGTGTGTGTGCATGTGTGTATGTGTGTATAAGTATATATATTCACACATGCATATATTTATGTTTATGTATTCTTGTTCTAACATATATCAGTAGGTATGCAGGGATCTGATAAAAAAATGAAAAGATGCCAGCTCAAAGCTGGATCTGTGCAATAAGGTGCCTGGAAGGGAGGAACAAGAAGTGAAAAATGAGATGAAAAGTACAATGGAAGCATAGTAAAGGTGTCCAGAAAGATGTAGTAAAGTCAAAGAACGAAAAAGAGGACTTCAGTCTGACCTTTAGGAACATGAGCAAAGTAAATGCCAGAGGAAGATGCAATAATTTACTAAAAATTAAAAACAAACCTCAGTCATAAAAAGATGAAGTATTCCATAACTGCACACCAAATTCTGGGAATAACTGGATTAACTTTCTGAATTATTAAAAAAAATATATGTGAAATCTTCAGCAATCATTAATTTGCCCTTAAAGAATTAAGCCTTTTCTCTTTTTGCCAAAAATTAGGGCTTTACTATTAATTTCTGGTAGACTGTTATCTTAAGGGTTCATTATCAGTGTTAAAATAAGAATATTTTCTTAAGGGAAAGGTTATCATATCACTGGAAAACAGTTTAGGATACTTAATTTAAAAAGAAGAGGGTCTTTCCAAGATATCCAGAAGACCATTCTTTTATTTCTGTGGGGGAGAGAGTATGAGATTCCAGGCTGTTGCATAATTTTTGAACTTATTAATCTAGCTATCTGCTAGAACAAGTTTTTGCATGGAAAAGGTGGCAAAGTAAGGTGTTTGATTTTAAGTTTGCTCAGGCATGTACTATCAGCTAATAACTGAACTTTTCTGCCAGACTAGAAAATGTTTTGTCCATTACTATTTCTGTCTTACTTGAAATTTATAACTTTGTTGACAAATAGATTAGATTTCCTCTCCAGAATGAATGGAGGGGGAATAGGTCTTTGTAATATAACAAACTGATATGATAGAATTAATAAGAATTGTGAAATGCTATGAAATTAAGCACAATGTCTAAAAAGGAAAAACGGACCAGTCTCAGACTCCAGGAAGTACAAGACTACCCCACTGAGTCCAGTATTGTCAGGGCCAATAACTACGGGAGAACCTCACTAGACACTGGGGACTGCATAGATTAAGCTTACTGAACCTTCAAAGCTGGAATGTTCAAAGTAGTGCTACAGCTGCAATGGATACCCACAGGTGCCTAAACAAATTGCAACAATTTGTGTGTTTCTATTTCGTACATACTATTAACTTGGAGTGAGAAATCTGACTTTTCAACATATATAAAATAGACACTATTTTCCTAAACCACAATAATTTCTGAAATTTAAACAAAATAAATCCCATTCTACTTAGAGAGCAATCCAAATTATTTTGAAGTGTCCTTTGAAAGCCCTGGAGAGAGAAATAAAAATCATCTTAGATGCATGGTCTAATGAGTATTTAATTTATGTGAAGTTGATCAACAGCAAGAGAAGAATTTGTGAAAGGGAGACAAAATGATTAGAGAACTTATCTGGTATGCAGTACATCTGGATTCAAGTGATGATAGAAGACAAAACAAACAGCCTTCTGACTAGTGTCTATTTTTTAAAACACAGAAAAGTAGCACAGGTGTTAGCTTTTACCTATTCAAAATAAAGTCTATATAAAACTAAAAAAATTAAAGAAGATTAGAAAGTAAAGGTGAACATTTTGATGGTTAAAGAGCAGCTGCGAGTTGGATCAAGAAGTTGTCTGATGAATGTGTAATGTTACACCATTGTAACACTTAGTGATCTTTTTGGTCTTTATGAATCTGGAAGTTTAGCAGCTTGACAGTTGGCATTGACACACTAAAATTTATTTTTAAACTTGGCATTGATATATTATGGTTTGTTTTTAGGTTTTTATCAGTAAGGCATTTTAAAATGGTAATTTTAAAGTCTTATTTCAAAATGTCATTTAACTAACTCCTCATAATAACCATTTCCAAAATATCCCAAGCATATATCTGTGACAGTAGTAATTCATTATTATATCATAGGTGGGTTTTCAGTACTGAAGAATGTTATTAAACAAGGTACAATTGTCTACTTTTTCACAAATGAACTACAGAAAAATACCACTTAATAAAAAATTGAGTAAATCAATGGATATCTCAAGTTGGAAGGGACCCATAAGGATCATTGAGTCCAACTCCCTACTCCTTGCAGGACTCCCTAAAACTAAGCCATATGACTAAGAGAGTCATCCAGATGCTCCTTGAACTCTGACAGGCTTGGTGCCATTACCGCTTCCCTGGGGACCCTGCTCCAGTGACTGACCACCCTCTCAGTGAACAACTTTTTTCTAATGTGCAGCCTGAACTCCCCCTGACATGGCTTCATTCCATTTCCTCATGTCCTGTTGCTGGTCACCAGCGAGAGGAGATCAGCACCTCCTCTTCTGTTGCCCCGCCTGAGGAAGGTGTAGACTGCGATGAGGGCACCCACCCCTCAGCCTTCTCTTTGCCAAGCTGAACAAACCAAATTACCTCAGCCACTTCTTGCAAGTCTTGTCCTTGAGACCTTTCACCATCTTGGTCACTGTCCTCTGGACTCACTCTAATGGTTTGGTGTCCTTGTTATACTGAGGTGCCCAAAACTGCACATGGTACTTGAGGTGGGGCTGCGGAAGTGTGATGTTGAGTGGGACAATCACCTCCCTTGACCTAGGAGGCCAGCTATGCTGTGCTTGATGCACCCCAGGACAGAGTTGCCACTTCCGGCTGCCAGGGCACACTGTTGACTCGTATTCAACTTGCCATCAATCCAAACCCCCAGATCTCTCTCCATGGGGCTGCTTTCCAATCTCAATAAAGAAAGAATTATTTCAGTGATGTTTTTAATAACACATGGTAAATAATGTATGCCCAAGGTTCATTCAGAACCCTCTAAAGCTGCAATTTTCTTTAACTGATAAGACTTACAAAATGTGACTCGAAATGACAATATGTCATTTGATGTCATTTGATTTATAAAATATCATTCAAGTTTTTAATTGCATCTGTTCTGTTCCTAGTAATAAAGAGGTAAGTCAATGACTACGAAAGATATAACAAGGAAAAACTTTATTACTATAAGTTTTGTACTGCAAGACACAGCTATGTTTTTATCAGTTATATTGCAATAGTAATTTAGTAAAATGATCTTTCAAATGAGGATGTTTCAGTATAAATTAAAATTGAATAGCCAATTCTGATAATTTAAAATCAGAATCTAAATTAATTTTGAAAGGTTAGATGGGTTTTAATTTTTTTTTTGTCATTATGCGATAAACATTTTTCACTTGCATAAATGTTTTATTAGTTTTTGTATGAAAAAGGCATATAGAATACAGAACATTGCACTCTGGAATGCATTCATGTGGGAGGAGAGGAAAGTCCAGTAAAAATTACTGAATGTTCAAAAGATATCTAAACCAATTTAAATAAGGAAGTTTTCTATGATACTGTTTCTGTTCTTACCCCGTCCTTGGATATCTGCTTAGTAGTGCTTGCATCTCACTTGTAGCAAGATCTCATTTATGCAAAACACAGCTTACCAAAATTGTCAGATGTTATTTTTGGTGAAATAACTCTTTCTAGTTTGAAGAAAAATGTAAGATTTTTCATTGACTGCTATGGTTCCTCAGTGATTTGATTTTTACAAACATTAACTTAATGGATATGTTTATCTCTTTTATCTAAGCTACACAGCTATACAGTATATATGTATTTGTCAAGTGGTGCCATCCATATGTGCTGTGTGTGTACTTTAAGATGCATATTCTCTAAATTCAGAGCACTTAATTCCTGACTATTAAGAGATCCAAATGTTTGTAGCTTTATACTTCAAGTAGTCATTTATGCTGATACAAACAGCACTTTGTGCAGTTGCTTACAACTTGAAAATAACCATGTGCTTGAAATTAATTACTTGCACATTTTAAAATGCAATTTGTTAATCACTTAGAGTTTGAATTCATGAAGCCTGAGGCACTATCTGCTATCAAATTACTCTAAGCACAGCGATGCATTAAGATTCTCGAGCACTGTTCTAGCTCTCTCAAAAGCATGACATAGAGAAGCCCATGGCCAAGAAGGATGATCAGTTCAGGGAGGCCAGCTAGCTTTGGGGCCAGCTGGTGAAACACAGTGTTATGTCCAGACAGTTTATATCTTCTATCCTCTGAGTAGTGTGGTCACATCCTGCCTGCCTGTGCTCATTCTTAGGCAATTTATTACGTTTCAGTGTTCAACAGTCTGGTTGCTTTAGCCTGGCTGCTACCTATAATGAAGTCCCTAAACCATGGGAAATATGTCAGAGGAAAGATCATTCTGTGCAGCTGCTGTTGCTGGTCTTTCCCTAACACATCCACATCTGTCAGAGAGAAAATACTGACTCTCTGGTCTGAGTTAGTCTCTGTGGTCTGCCCTGACTGATGTTCCCTTTCCATTTCTCAGCTAACTTGGGTTCTCACAAACCTCTTAGAAATGGTGTTACGAATAGATTAAAAAGCTGTGCATCCCTCTGGGCAGATATCTGTAGTAGCCTGAGTCCCTTTGGCTTTCATTGGTAATGCACAGCGTATAAATTTAGATTTTTGCATGTGAGTGCCAGAAATAATCAACTACATAAGCCTTCCTTGTCAGCTGTAAAATTCAAAGCTTTAGAGCTCAAAGCTTATTCAAGGGCTCTGCAGCAGAAACACTGACTAGCATTGTAATTACCACTAACATGTTACTTAATGTCAGTATAAACACAGTGGGAGATGGTGTCATTGAGAATGTTGTCATAACAAAATTTAACAGCAAGCGGCTAGTACCAAGAGTTAATGGCTGACTTAAGATTTTGCACATCTTGCTGGTTACCCTGGATGGGAAAAGCCTATGTGCTTTCAAGAATACAGATAGAACCTGTATGCATTGTTAGCTGGAACTCATACTCTTACATCTGGATTTAAAAAAAAAATAAAATTCCCACACTGTTATGACAAAATGTGAACAAGTAGAAAGCCCGAAAACAAAAGAGAGGGTGGAAATCATCAGGTTTTGGTTTTTGATGATTCATTCAAACTCTGATACTGATGATGACCACCATGGAAATTAACAACTCAGTGTTAGTTTCTGTACTGAAGTATTGTCACAGGATGTATCAAGTTAAATATCTTTTCTTTGCTGGGTTAGATGATGATCTGAATTTAAGTGCTTGAAAGCTATACAGTTTAAAAAGAAAAGGAAAAAAAAAAGGTCTTTCTAGATATTATTGGATAACAAACCTTTCTGATTTGTTATAGATTTACAACAGTTTTTAAAATATTGTAACCTTTGCATGTATTTTGCACCAGGAATTTTGACTCTGATCCTTGGTTTTATCTGTGAGTTCTTTAATTTTCCTGTCCTTTCCCCTTTCATCACTCAGAGGCACAATGGTCCTTTCAATATGCACTGTAGAAAAAAACAGGAATTGAGGGAGGAATCACAGAAATGGCCCAATGTCACCAACAAAAATAAATCTTTTAGGAGCATAGATCTATTGTACCACTAAAACTCCTTCATTTAAAAAAGAGGAACACATAAATAACAGGATCCAGAAAGTACAATATGAAATTTATCGAAAAGACCTGCCCTCCACTGGGAAATTTGAATGCCAAGAAATTACGAAACTCATTAAGGCTTTGCTAGCCAAAGTTATGTTACATTTCTTTATGTCAAAATTTACTTTGCATATAGAAGAGTAAAGGTAACTACCTGTTCGAATCTCTTCAGCAGCTTTGTCTTCTCTTTTTACTCAAATTAATGGTCCATGCAATACTTAATTGTCAAAGAAATGATTCTGTTTCTGCCTTTCTCCCAATTCTTCCTTTTATTTCAGTCCCTTATTAGCTATTGATCTTCTTTTAACAGTCGTCTTTTTTTTTTTAATGTCCAGCCACAGTACTCCTCTTCCTTTGATTCAAATGAATCCTTCTTCCTTCAAATCTTCCTTTAAAACTCACTTTCACTGACAGGCTTTAAACTGTGATTGAGAAGAGCAGCTCTACTCCTACCCCTCTCTCTTATCCTAATGAGGTATTCAGTTATTATCCTAATTGGACTGTAAGGTCCTTGTGTCATGCACCTTGTCAAGCTATTTGGTTTTAAATCTCCACATGCACTTATAGTATGCAAATAATACCTAATGATAATAGCAGTAACTAAAGATGGCAAAACAGATAAAAATTAAATGCTTCTGATCATCCACCTATGCAGAAATATTTTTAATTGCTATTGCTGTAGCTTTCGTAGCCACTTTAAAAATTCATCATGTGGTTTTTGGTGTTTTATAATTTTTTATTCCAATGAACTGTATGGATGACATGTTGGTTTTTTTGTTTTTAATTATATGTTTTAATACCCAACACTAATAATAATCAGCATATCTTTAAACCTTTCAGTGAAGCCCTATGGGGTAAGAAAGAGTACAAGTCTGCCTAATCCTTTGGCAACATATTAAACAACATTCCAGGCTTAGCAGGAAATTCCTATCCTCTGTATTTTTAAAAATTTGGTTAATAACCTTTAAAAAATATATGTTATTAACTGATGATGTGTGAACCTTGGAAGGTCCACCTGGCAACAAAACATTCTGAATTCATTTGCCATCTGTAAACATCCTGATTCAGAAAAAAAAATGTGAGAATGGTTAGTATGATTTTATTAATGCTTCCTAGTTTAGGACAGCATTTAAATATCTAAGAATATTTTTTTTTCATGCAGTTTTATTTTTTTTAGTTATGAGAAATGAGACAGATATTTAGAAAGAAATACATATTTTAAAATTTATATCAAGGAGACACTAACTGTATTTCTGTGCTTCTGTGCCCAGTTCATTCTTAGGCTTCTTCTGTGGACACTTTCACAGAGCCAAAGTACAAGCTCTCCAAATCAGCTCATACTAGGTGTCTCTGCTAACCTTATCCTTGTTCAGCCTGGCACTAAGGTGTCGTCAAAAAGGAAAAAAAAGTCAAAAAACCCAAACCAAAGGTCTCCAGCCTAATGGCCAGAAAGTGTTCTATTCCTTTCACCTGGATAGTATTTTGTTGGTCTGTGTGCATGTGTTTGTGGGTATTCTACGCACGGAAGGGAAGAGCTGTGTTTGCTATGGCAGAAGCAAGGATGATGCTTCACTTGTTTGAAGTGCAGCTCCACTAGTAATTGATATTCTGTTCATCAGCTGAAGGAGCTTGTGGAGGGACATTACGTGGGACAAGCGGAACTATTTCAAGTCCTCACTTCCCTTCCGAGTATGAAAATAATGCTGATTGCACCTGGACCATATTGGCTGAACCAGGAGATACCATTGCTTTGGTCTTTACTGACTTCCAGTTAGAGGAAGGATATGACTTCTTAGAGATCAGTGGAACAGAAGCACCTTCAATATGGTAAGTCAGAGATCTTGTAAAGATCTCAGTTTCTCTTTTGCTTTTTTGGTGAGTATTTTGAAAAGATATTAAAAGATATTTAAGATATTTTCTACCTGTTAGTAATGAACATTTTCTTATGAATTCTCCTTTGGTCCCTTTCACCCTCCAGAAATTTAAAAAAAAAGTAGTTTGCTTCTGCTTCTTTCCAAATCTTGATCATTCCTCTTATTTTCCTCCATCTTCAAGAGTTATATTTGTCAGGCATCGTAGCAGTGAGCATATATTGGTGTTATGTATTTGAACTTGGTATGAGAACATGTTCTGATGTTGTGTCTTGGATGGCTTATTATGATATTGTACTCCAACAATGTACTCCAGCAAAACTCAGCCTCACAGTAAACCAGGAATATATAGACAGCAAATAGATACCATCTTATTCTAATAGGGTGTAATACAGTCTTACTACATGTACCCATGTATGCAAGTATTATTATTTTATGTTGGCTGTTGTTAAAACTGCTTAGCAATATTAGGGCTTAGTAATTATGATACTAAATTTACATTCTCTGTACTAAGTAAAAGATAGTTCTGTCTATGGGAATGGATTAAATTGCAGAACAGTTTTTATCATGATTTCTCTGCATGCTAGATATGCAGGGTTTTTTTTGGTTTTTTCATCTCTGAGAATGTCTTGTGCTTGACATATGTGCCATTGCTATAAAATGTAGCCTAGAAAAATATAGATCTGCTGCTCGCAAATGACTGATGGTTATTACCTTCAGAATGCCTTTTGGAGATCTGAAGCATTCTCACTATTACTTTAATGTCATGACAGGCCAGGCAGCACAATATATTAGTGATTATGAAGTTCTAGGTAGTATCTGATATGTTGAAAAACCCTGTCAAATAAAAATGTGTGGCAACTTTGCTTGGCAAATATGTAAAAACTGTGTTTTGAAGATACTTCTAGATCTGTATCACAAGATTACTGTCTACCATTTCCACATGACCAAAAGTTTTGTAACAGCAAGCAGTGAAGCAGCTTTGTATCAAATTACGTGCTCATGACTGACCATCTGAAGTACGATATGTGAGCACGCCATTTGCCTGTCTGTCATGTGCAGACATGCACAACAGCCATCAATGCCAATGGTTTCTAAGGACCAGAAGCTGAAATCTTGAAGGGGAAGAACTAATGGAGGCTTGCTGCAGAACACAAAAATCTGTCCATTTAGTTCTGTGTATGAGGCTATAGTAGACACCTAACAATATAATTGCAACTTCATCGCAAGAAATTAATCTGATACTGAATTTGAATATACATATGTTCGTATGAATAAGAACATATTCTTGCCCTCATTAAGTATAAGCTTGTACTCTAATCTTAGAATCATAAAAGCATAGAATGGTTTGGGCTGGAAGGGACCTTTAGAGGTCATCTAGTCCAACCCCCCTGCAGTGAACAGGGACATCTTCAACTAGATCAGGTTGCTCAGAGCCCCGTCCAACCTGGCCTTGACTATTTCTAGGGATGGGGCATCTACCACCTCTCTGGGCAACCTGTGCCAGTGTTTCACCACCCTCATTGTAAAAAAGTTCTTTCTTATATCTAGTCTGAACCTACCCTCTTTTAGCTTAAAACCATTACCCC
Source organism: Phalacrocorax carbo (assembly GCF_963921805.1). Taxonomy (NCBI): domain Eukaryota; kingdom Metazoa; phylum Chordata; class Aves; order Suliformes; family Phalacrocoracidae; genus Phalacrocorax; species Phalacrocorax carbo. The sequence goes on from NC_087515.1 coordinate 104,680,654, forward strand.
TTGTTCTGTCACAACAGGCCCTGCTAAAAAAGTTTGTCCCAATCTTTAAGTACTTAAAGGCTGCTGTAAGGTCTCCCCAGAGCCTTCTCTTCTCCAGACCGAACAGCTCCAACTCTCTCAGCCTTTCTTCATGGGAGTGGTGTTCCATCCCTCTGGGAATTTTTGAGGTCATCCTCTCACTCATGCCAACAGGTCCGTGTCTTTCCTGTGCTGAGGGCTCCAGAGCTGGACACAGCACTGCAGGTGGGGTCTCACCAGAGTGGAGTAGAAAGGCAGAATCACCTCCCTCAGCCTGCTGGCCATGCTTCTTTTGATGCAGCCAAAGATACAGTTGGCCTTCTGGGTTGCAAGGGTATATTGACAGCTCATGTCCAGCCTTTTGAGTACCTCCAAGTCCTTCTCTGCAGGGCTGCTTTCAATCTCTTCATCCCCCAGTCCATATTGAAATGGGAGGTTGCCCCAGCCCAGGTGCAGGACCTTCCACCTGGTCTTGTTGAACCTCATGAGGTTCACACAGGCCCACTTCTTGAGCTTGTCCAGGTCCCTCTGGATGGCATCCCATCCCTCAGGCATGTCAACAGCACTTCTAAGCTCGGTATCTTCTGCAAACCTGCTGAGGGTGCACTCGATCCCACCGTGTATGTCATTGATGAAGATATTAAACGGTACTGGTATCACTTATACCAGTACAGGATCAGTACAGGACCACTGATAAAAGTTTGGAGAACCTATGGCAAGTTTTATAAGAAATGTTTAAAAGATTATTGGATAATTTAGAATGAAGCTACACATTGAGCTATATTTAAGCTGGAACAGTTACCATAGCGACATTAGAGCCATACTAAATGTAGTGCATGCTGTAATCTGCTAAAATCAGCTGTGTTTTTAAATGTGAAGTTGTTCCCTGCTTAAAATTTATGATCTAGAGGTGTATCATCTTAAAATGTGACTTTTTAAAATAATTGCTCCCTTTTATTGTATCTGGCATCATGTCAATAGCTTTGTACAGTAATTCTGTGCTAGAAGACACATATTCTATTAGCTCAGTCTGATAATTATGATTGGTTTTTCACTTAAAGGAATATTTCCTGTAAAATAAGCCAAATATCATCCTAGTGAAGAGCATAGAAAAGCATATACAAGCACTGCAAAAACTAGAAAGAGAGTGAGAATAAGGAAAATAATTTCAGTCTGATGATTCTTGAAAGATTTTAGTGTGTGGTGCATAGGTCTGGATTACCCTCTCCAGACATATCAGCAAGGTTAGAAGCAGTTCCAGCATGATTACAGTAAAAACTGGATGGACTTTTTTTAAGTAAAGCAATGGAAATGCTAGAACAAGTAGAATCTAAATGCAGAGATAAAATAATGTGATATATCTATAAAATATGTATATTAGAGATATTACATTATAGCAATTATGTTATATGGCTTATATTTATTAGATACAGTAATATTAATTCTATTACTTATATGCCTCATGTTTCTAAACCTTCTTTAAGCTCTTCAGTTAATTTCCATGTTATATAGCTGATTGTTGGTTTGTTTTCCAATACATAGAAAAGGAAGAAGAGATTTGTTTACCTTTTCTTAAAGATTTTTTGTAAATCATTCATACAGTCCATCCAAATGGAATTAGTTTATAAAAGATACAGGTGACATTGCCTCACTATTTATTTTATGTCCATAATACAATTAGAGTATCCAAAGCTGTTCAAGATTTTTTTCTTCCTCATTAAAGCACAATTATATAGCTCTGGATCTTGAATGGATGTGTACGTATAGATGATCACATTTTTAATCCAGCTTTGGATCGATATAAGTGTCAGCAGGCTTAAAAAGATGAACATCAGTGTTTGCAGAATTAATGCAAAGCAGGCAGAACCGGATTTTTCATCTGTGGAGGAAATAAAAGTATTATTAGTTAGACTAATAATAATTAGATGAAACAAACCTTTTTGAATTTGAATCACTTGCTTAATTTGCTATTACATAAAGGAGCTTTAGATGTAAAACATGTTTATCTTGACTTGAAACTCTTGCTCGCAATGCCAGTATCAGTACTGGGAGCATAACAGAAGGACTGCGTCTTTGCTATGGCTGGAGTTCATATCCAAGTCCACCAAATGGCTAGACTTTTTGAGTCTGAAGGGCTCCTCCTTGTTAATTATTAGAACTACAAAAAAGTGGGGTTTGCGTAATTTTTTAACATTAAATGCAAATCTTAAAATACTTCCAGATATGTTCCTTTAGACTTCATCTTAAGTTATATGGTACTTAAATCAAGGTTGGATCTAGATATAGTGTTAAGAAGTATCGTAAAAACTCAGGCTGGATGTACGCATTTTGAAGTAAAATCAGGAGTATGTCACTTAGGGAAAGCATCCTTTTGAAAGTCCGATAATAAGTCTTTCCCAAGATGACTCCTCAGGATGGAGGTTTGTTTTTTTTTTTAAATTTTGTTTTGCTTTTTTAATTTGGACTGTGTATTTTATTATTTGCAGGTTAGATAAAGATAGGCAATTCAGATGGGCATAGATAGGACCGACTCAGGTTTGTGCATGTAAATGTGGCTTTGCCATAATTTTTTCAAGATTAAAAAATTATTTGACAAAAAAATTATCTTAGACTTCTACAGTATGGAAGAAAAGTTATTATGAAGCTAAAAATAATTTTGCAATTATTTTTTAACTTGGAATCTCTATATAGAACATATTTGTTCTAAAATTTATTTTTTCCTCTTTTACCTTACAATATGAATGTTATCTGTGCTTCAGTTTAAACCTAAATTATTATCCTTCAAAGTTTTGTCAGTATTTGCTAATACAAGAGCATGAACTACACTTCATACTTTTTAGTCCAAATTAATTTCCTAATACTATTTAAAAACACCTTTAAGATTATTCTGACTTCCTTATAAATCACCTCAATATCCTATTGAAAGGCCATAAAAATGTATGTGGACGTGAGAGTGATCTGGAACCAGCAATAATGAATTACTGCAATCTTGGCATACAATTTGACATAAGTACCTGGAGTCGTCTGAAAGTTACTTCTTCTTTCTGTGTTAATGAATAATTCCTATAACAGCTGGGTCATAAAACTATTTTGTGTTTCTCAGATAAATACACCAGCCAAGCACTTAGATATAATTCATATCAGTAGTATATTTCGATCTGCATGTTTCCTGTCCTGTTTACAGAGATCTGTCTTAATCTTACCACCCTCATTGTGAGGGGTCTATAGCAAAGTAATGCATGAGATTATGGAGCGGCCTAATTAGCTTTTTTGATAGACACTTATGGTAGTAGATCCATATATATGAGCTGGATATTTAGCTCAGAATTACATAATTATACAGCTAAAGAGCACCATCTATTGGTTTACTGTGAAAAGAGGTATTGCTAGTGTATGCACCGTCAATAAAGTTGTTGTTATACACCAGAAAACGACTTGTGGCATACCCTTGGCAATACAAGATTCTACTGTCTTTTCCTTCTCCATCAGATGAGGAAGGGTGTGCCATGGCCATGCAATGACAGGAAGGCAGTTAAGTTCCAGCTTCTTCATTTGAGAACAATTTGGTTTTAAATAATTAGTTACTTTAGCCTCTTTAGAGACCTTCTGACAGTCACCCCTTTTTTGTCAGCAGTGAAACTCTGCAAAGCCATATGTTAGTATGGGAGATGTTGGTAAAGAGTTCTCTTATTGTCTGCTAGTTTTTGGAAGCTTTTACCTTTCTCTAGCTTTTAACTGGATTTGCCCTTTTATCTGTTTTGGTTAGGAAACTGAGTCCAATAGCTTAGAGTTTCTGTACTTGATAACCTGTCTGTCTGACCTGCCATGAACCACATTTTGGTTTTTTTCAGGAAAAGAAGTTGCCTAGTTACCCCCAAATTCTTTGTATTGACTTCCATGTTGCAATGTTTCTAGTTACTGTGTAAAAATCCCAGTCTATCACATCTGAAAATGGCATTAATGCTGTTTAGTACTTGAACCTTATCTAGCAAATATATAAAGCAATACAAAAGCTTTTTAAATTGACTTACCATCGAATATTATGTAGTTCCAAACCCCAAAAATGCATCAGAAGGACAAAGATACTTCTAAGGTGAGTGAGAAAGGTAGAAAGTATGTCTGTATGAAGAGCTTTGTAAGAGTGAAAAATGCAGTGATCATGACAGAATATTAGATATTTTCAATTAATATGTTTATTTACCTGATTAGAATCAAAGTTATGTTGATTAATATGTTTTGCTAACTGGTTTCTTCCATACCCCGTTTGCTCAAACCCTTGCTACAGCACACATCATTAGTAAGCATTCACATATTGCAAACCGAATAATGACAGAAGAATCCTTGAAATAAGTAGTATGGCAAATGCCATGTCTCTTTAAAAGACTCAGTGGAATAGGTCTTTTACCCAGCTTCTGAGTCCTCTCTGTGGCTGCCTTTGGTGCTGATGCTTGTTTCTCCCAGTTTCTGCTAGCTATTTTCTGTTGGCAACACCTGTGCTCCCACTGCTCCCTTCCCTTCCCCTCCCACCATGTCCCGTTTCTGCATCCTTCCTCAGCATCTGCTGCCGTGTTCAATGGTTTAAGCTTAAAATCTGGTAAAACTTATTCCAAACAAGCATTGACACGTTGTAGTTGATCTTGCCCTTTCCCCCTTGGTTTCTAGTAGACTAAGGGTTGAAGAACATACCCCCCAGCCATTTGAAAAAAGGCAACTGTTAGTTATAGTCATAGTCAAAATGGAGTATAAACAGTTTGCAAACAACATGCTGAACTTGAGTGCCTGGGGAGTTCTGTAATATTGGAATGAATGTCTTACTAGTCTAAAAGTTGTTAAGCATAGTCTCAGAAAGGATTCTCACACTCACGTAACAGGAAATTTAGAAGGAAAATAGGCAGTGTTTTGCATAAGATGCTAGCTATGTATACTAAACATGTCATACATGCAACTGGTATACTCTAGTTCTTAAAGTATTGCTTTCCAGGGTCTTTTAAAATTCCCTGAGTGGGAAATAGCATGTTTTAATTCAGTATCTCTATCCAGTTCATTAGTATAGCCGTTGCTATACCCAAACATATGCAGATAAACAGCTTCTTATCTCCTACAGTTTTCAGATAATAAGGATTAATAAGCTGATCTCATCAGTGATGTATCTTGTCCGTTGCTATATATATCAAAATCTACATCCTCCAAAGTGGAATTTCTGCTTGAAAAAATTATGCACAGTTGTAAGTAAATTGCTAGCAGACTTGGGAAAATACAATGAAAACTGCTCAGTACCTTTGGTGTCCATAGAAATAATAATAAAAAAAATGTAGATAAGACAGGTAGTGAACAGTCCCCCCCCCGTCCCCCCCCAGTATTTCTATAGGAGGAAAGAAGAAACCTGACTATTACTGATACGAAAAGAAAGCTGCAAAGAAACTGTAATTTTAAGACAGGGTTACATTTCTTTCCTCCATCCTGGAGATTGTCTTCCTTTTCCTTTCAGCATCCTAACTGCAATTTTTTTCTTTTTTTTTTTTTTTATTTATTTAAATGCAGAAGAACAAGTGTGAAATTTTTTATATTATTATTATTTAAGTGTATTTTAAATAATATGGTACCTATTTAAGGCTCAACTAATAAATATGTTTGGTTGATGGTAATATCTCACATAGAAGTCTTGCAAAAGTTCTTAGGCTTTTATTTAAAGAAAACATATCTGAAATGCATTTCTTAGCTTTTGCAGTATCTTCATGATAAATTATATATATATCTTAGTAACTATAGGCATACAAGTACGTGGAAGCTTTTGCAAGGATTTTGACCCTAAAATAATTAGGAAGGTAAATGTACTTCATGCTTGTAGTAGTGACTAAACTAATATAATCTCTTGCCTGTGTTAGCTGTAAAGACACAGAGACCACTTAGCTGTTAACACCAGCATGTGAACGGTGTACGAAGTGAGAAGTACAGAAGCAGTAAATTGATGCTTATTTCACAGAACACTATTGCTTTCTTTGCACCTATTAATTTACAGCCTACAGTGCTGAAAAGGTATAAAGGCTTAATTCATACCACATCACAAACTGACAGGAACATAAGAGTGAGAGAACTCACTTAAGGAAGCACTGTGCCCCACAGTATAATTTTCCATCACATTTAAAATAACATGAAAAGCTCTAGATTTTTAAAATTAAGTATGTGAACAAGATTGAAATACATTTACAGAGAGCTTGGCCTGCTTAAAATACCACTAGCATTACTATCTTTCTAAACAGACTGTCTAATCCTCGGGATTCAGTGTGGTCCTAAACTTTCCTTCTACTAGGTCTGTTGCATTGTTCTAGAATATCTATACTGTTAACCTTGTTTTCTCACAAAATCCTTGACATTAGAATCAGGAAAGTAGATTCTAATGATGAAACAACCAGGTAATGTTAGAAGTTTTTCTTAAAGATATTTAAGAGTCACTACATTTCATACTTTTACAGGATACCTATCCATTGCAGTCGGCCTCAAGTGTTACTTCCTAGTAAAACATAACCTACAGATATTTTGAAATTTGAGATTAAATTTTCCCCCCTCCCTTTTGCCATATAGTCCTACCAGTGACTCTAGATTTCCATGCAGTAATCACAGTAGTTCTGAAAAAATGCATCTAGTCCCTGATTTTCCACCAAAAAAACCCCACCTTTAATTCAAACTGGAGTTGACTAATACACATCTGTGGAGGTCTGTGTTACTGTGTGAGAAGGAAAAAGATTAACGAACAAAATCTTGCTGAGAATGTGTGTGTGCATATAAATATGAAGAAAAGTTACAAAAATTAAGAAGTAAGATGATTCAGTTCATCTGGGCAAATCATAATTTACAGACATAATAATAGTTCAGTCTGGGAAACAGAAAGAAAAATACTCCCTGGAGCTTAAGACAAGTTCTAGTTTTGTCACTGGTACCTAGTTTAGGAATAATATCAGAACGAAAACCAATCATGGTATATGAAAGCTATATTGTTGTGAGTAGTGGTCTATTTTCCCATTAAGGATCACTGAAGATGAAGGAATGGGAATTTACCAGAGCACAAAACAACAAAAAGACTTGTCAGTAGGCTTGGGGTTTTTTTTCCCAACAAGATATACAAAAGTGGACGTACTCCTCCAGAAGGCTTCCTGAATCTCCTCTGCAAGGTTTTTTGGCCAACTACCTATTAGTTTGTTGTATGGTTCTTCTGCTGAGACCAGTTCTGTAATCTACGTCAGCTCATAGTAAACCTGTCAATGAACTGTTCTTGCAGTTAATAAATACCTCGGCCCCTGGTATCTTTATTTAGTTAGCACACAGAATCCGTCGATTATTTCTTTGACTCTAAAAGAATGTAAATTGAATTTAAATAACGTGTTTATTGATGGCTACTCTTTTTTTTAATGTCTGCACAGTAGGCTAGCAATTGGACTTAATAGGTTTTCTGCAGAGGTCTGCACTTAGAAAATACTGTGATTTTTTTTATCTCTGATGTATTAAAGCAGTAGTTACTGCACAGAAGGTTTAGATATGATGTGTAGTGGTGACTGAGATATTGTTTCTGTTCTTCACATCTACCAGGTAGGCAAGGGAGAGGAAAACAAGCAGGGATGGAAATTTCCTTGTGGATAAAAAGAACACACAAGGATTTTGCTGCTTAGACAGTTTAGCCAAGCTTGCAGCACCACCACAGTGAAGAGTATGAATTTCAAATATAACTGGTCTGAAATAAAATTAGAAATGGAAGTACTAACGATTATTTTTTATACATTGGATGCTTTGTAGCTGATGTGTATATTAACTGAAAAACTATTCAGTATGCAAATAAGAATGGCAAATAATTAGATCCCACTTGCAGTGAAGCAGATAGAAGGGGCAGTAGAGATGCAAGTTTCTTGGCCAGAAAGTGAGAACTTGTATTAGGCAATTGTTATTTCTTTAGAATTATGTGACCCAAATATTAAAATCTATTCATTAGAAAAAATACAGTAAAATATGATGTGCAGATCTGACTAATACAATGTCATTAATTTTAAATTTGACAAAATCCCATTTAGAGATGCATGATCACCTGCATTTGGAGGAACCAAGCGTATGATTTTTTTTTATATTCGGAGCTTTTGGAAATTATAGATAAGGTATTGAAAGAAAAGCTCAATTTCAGATATTATACTATATCAAAACAAAGTCCACACTTTTCTTAGAATGTATTCATTTTGCACCCCTTTGAAATTAGAAGAGCAGGACCAAATTCCCCAAAAACATGTCTGAAGTAGCATTTAAATTAAGTAACTTCAAGTGAGTTTTATAAACTGTGTAGTTACATTGTCAAAATATCTACAGTTGTCTTTTTTATCTGACTTGAGTGGGGGCAGTGTAGTTTACAATACACACTGAAACAGAAGAGGTTTATATTCTAGCAGGGCGTATATGCAGATTTACTGGAGTGTCATTTGTGATCTTTCTGCGTAAATAAAAATGTCATTAATATTACAAAGTTGAGCACTCAAGAATAAAGAATGCCAGCTTTAGTTTGACCCACTCATACAGAAAAATTGACATAGCTTTTTAATTATGCCATCAAATGCTTTTATTTCTCAGTGTGCTTTGAGACTGAATTACTGTTCTGCATTTAAAGAGGCTCTGGTCAGTAGGAGTGCTGCTACATATGTTGAAATGAGAAGTGTGCATTATCCAGGATATTAAAGGAAAAGACAGGAATGTTGCATGATTAAAACAAGGTTAAAGTGTACCACTTTAAAAATCTGGGTCTTATACGTGTTTTATTCATATGGTTGCTGTGTCATGGTAACAAGTGTCTTCAGTCAAGATTTGTGCAAGTTCTTGCTAATATTGTGACCCTCATTTCTTGTATAGCTGGGTTCGGTTTCTTTAGCTCTTCTTTCAACTGCAACTATAGCCCATGGGAGTTTGAACTGAGTAAACAGAATACCAGGTACTCAAGACATTTTTTTTTTCTCTTGGGGCTGAGTGTTGTATAAAATTAACAATCTTTTGTGCTGTTTTTATTGTTCAGACTTTAGTCATTATTGGGGAAAGAAAATCTAAAATCTTTAAAATACCAATGCCACAGAGAATGTTCCATGTCTTGAAAATAAATAGTTTAAAGGTTTGTATTTATCTTTCTTCTGCTCTAAGAAAAAATAGTAGTAGTATTAAAATAGTATAATCTTCCAACACTGTGCAAACATAAACAAAAATATTATTTGAGTTTCAGCAGTATTGTAAGGGAGCACATTAAAAAATAGAGAAAAACTTTTACTTTTTCGTCATTCATTATTTATGGACCCTTTTTAATTAGCTTCAGCCTTGTTTCACAAGATGAATTAATCTTTTTTCTTTTTAAATTAATGACTTAAGTAGAATAATTTTTACTTAAAAACCTATCACTTTGCCACTTATTCTTCCAGTAGTTGTACCATAGGAGTTGCTCAAGACTCTTTCTCTTGAAACACATGTAATATTAGTAATTTCAACAGGAGGCTGAGGGCTGCACCCCCGTTCCACAGTCTGAAAACAGTGCTTGGATATACCATTTAATAACATAAATGTCCCTGTTTACTCATCTTCACTCTGTGGGGGAAAAAAATAAATCTTATTTTATCTACCTTGAAAAAGTGGTTATTTTTGATAGAGGAAAGTATAGCATAAATGTAACTGATAGCAGTTTTCCTATGGAAGTTTCTAAAAATGTAGGTGAATGTTTATAAAAAAGGTGAAAGCATTAAAAATCACCACTAGCTTTTTCTGTTTCTGAGGCTGAAATTGTAGTTTAACATTTATGGACAGCCTACATCTTAGAACTATTTAAAGAATGCTAAAATATCTGTTTGATATCATTTCCTCGAAGATGTTAGGAGAAGTGCTACCTGCTACTGTGGTGTCATTCCTGATATTCCTATTTATTGCTCTTCTGTTCAGCTATGGTGGGTACTTAGAGAAGGTCTTACAAAGATAGACTGCAAAGAAAAAGGAAGGAAAAGTAAAGAACAACTCCTGTAGATAATGCGCAGCCCATGTAAGAAGTGGGTAGAAGAGACTGATTTCCAAGTATGGGCTTTATGGATTCTAACATCCATATGCAATGAATTTCATTTCAATCCAATTATGTGTTGATATAATTAATTAGTTTAATGATAGACTGACGAAAACTGAGGTCATTAATTCAACTGGTATGAAAAATGCTTGTCCTCATACCCTCAGAAGTGATACCAGAGGAGGAGGATACTTAAGCCGTTCACGTGAATCCCTATGACATGGTTCTCAGTACAGTATTGCAATGAACAGACCTTTGTTAAGAGGTGTACATTAAACAACATTAGACCAAAACTAGAACAATGGAGCCCTAGTGATCACAGGTTTAAAAGGATGTTTTGAAACTAGATAGGTAATTTAAAAAGAATGAAAAGATGATTCAAGAATGCATGCTTGTCTCATCAGAAAGCAGTTCCAGAGGTAAAGGTTTAGAGCATATAAATATATCCCTGCAGAGAAAATACTGGATCACACCTCGCTAAATTAATAAAGGAGGTTATGAATATGACAAAGAACCAGAATCTGTTACCACAGTTGAAAAAAGGAATGGCTTTATTAAGTGTTTTAGCAAATTTGAAAGTTGACATTGAATTTTCCATCTCCTCATTTTTTCAAATTGGATATGTCTTTGATTTCTGCCATAATCAGGTGTAGGTTATTATGTACAGCCCAGGGTAACAAGATTTCTAGTTTTAGGATATGGAACCTAGATCTAAAGACTGACTATATGAGAAGAATTCATTCTATCCGTTCCTTTTCTGTCTTCATTGTTGTGGAAAGAAATGTCGAAGTAAAAAATCTTATATTTAGCTCAGAAGGTGTGGGATTCCAGAATCTGGCACTATTTACTAGGAGAGTTTCTAAAGCTGAGGGTTTCAACTCTTCTGCAGAGGGTAACTATCAAGAGAAATCTTGGTTTCTTAGAAACTGATGTACAGGTTTTCACAATAAATATTTAGAATTAGCACACTGCCCTCTGGGTAGCAATATGGTAATAGAAAACATGGGTAGTGTGTTTGCTTCAGCTGCTGTGTTTGAAAGCAATACACTGCAGTCCCATTTGGCTAGATGAAGCTCTTAAAAATGATAATTTTTCTGTGTACAATAAGTAATAGAAAAGCCCTGCAAATCTACATAGACTTGGGAGCTGAATTAATAAGTTTTATTTATATTTGGGATTTATCCACATTTTAAATGTTTCTATACTGGGAGAATCTCAAGTCATTGCCAAATTTTAGACACTAATCACTGGGTTTACAACAAAAGAGAAACTACCCTTTAAAATGTTTAAAGATTTTAATATTTTCTTGGAAGACTGAAAAGAAAGATTACTTGTTTGATATGAAAATGTTTTAAAGAGATTGCAGCTCCTGTTTGTTCCAAATTTGGATATTATTTCAGAAACTTTTACTTAGAATAATAACAGCTTCATGTTTGTTCAAAATAAAGTATATAGAAGAGGAGCATTTTTCCATTATTTAGAAGTCTTTATACATTTGCATATTTTTTCTTGGGCTTTTCTTAGTAAGAAGCTGGCATGTGAAGCATAACATCCATTGATATAAATATGGACAAGTTTTCTCCTCTCATTATTCTAGAATTATAACTGAGTTTATTAACAAACCAAACCACTTGTATTCTGTATGCATCTCTGATGCGTAACTGATGTGCCCTTCTGTTAAGATATCATGACCTGATAAATTCAGGAAACATACGATATTTGTAATTCAAAACAAGACATTTACATTCTAATAATCAGCTGTGACCTGTGTAAAATAAACCATAAAAGTTTTCCATCTGAACAAGAGCATAATTTTCATTAAAAAGTTACATCTATCCCTGATTTAGTGTTCTTCAGTCCTTCAGAGTCTTTTGTAATCTGTTCCATTGGTTAATTATCCTTATTGTTCAAACCAAGCATCTTATTTCCAAGCTTGCATATGGCTAGCTTCAGGTACCAGCCATAACGTGTTCTGTCTTTGTCTACAAGACTGAAGAGGTGTTATCAGACTCCTGTTGTCAGTAAATGCTTACAAACTGTAAACATGTAATCCCACAGCTTCCTTTTTGATAATATAAATTGATATTTTTTTTCCGATTTTTATACAAAATGATATTTGATTTTTTAATTATAATTGATTTTGTTTCAAATCCTCTGCAAATTGCATTGTCCTCCTGGTCACAAACTAAAACTGTGAAATAGGAAAGAGCATTACTGTAACAGACATTTGCTTGTTATTTCCTTACCACCGTAACACAAGCTCGTGTTAAGCAGGTTACCCATTGGTCCCCATGTCACTTGGCATAGTGTTTGGTGTTCTTTCTTTGTTTTGTGGTGTACATATGTCCTGGGGGATAGCAGAAGAATTTTGCTGGGTTGGAAACAGATGGAAATAAAATAAGGAAGAAACATAGATACAATATGAGTTCTTGTTTTCTATGAGTTTACCAAGTTACAACTGGCTAATCTTCCCTCCTGCCAACCCAGAGTGATGAGTGCCACAACATCTCTTGTGATCAGACTTAGTCAGGAATTCTAACAAAAACAGTAGAGGAGCTGTGCAGAATGAATCCTGAATCCTGTGAAAACTTGTCCCCTTCAAGGCAGGTAGTAGAGGCTTCCAGTCAACTGAAGCAAAGGAGCCCTCTCCTCTGCCTTGGGATACAGTTTTGCAGACCACACTTTTTGAAAGTTACCTCATGAGAATCAAAAGCAAATGCCTTTTTCCCTTTCTGAGGTGGATTTTTTTTTGTTTTCTGGGAGTCTTATTCTCTGCACCTTACAATTTAACTTTATAAAGCAAGTCCAGCTGTCATTCAGGGCATTTAACGGGCCTTTTAAAGGGCCTGGGAAGATTAAGAAATGTAGGTAAATAGATCAAGGGCAGATTTTTGTAGGATCCACACAGAAAACCCAAGAACCCTTTCCAGAACATGTTTGTAGCAAGTAGAGAGGCAGGAAAGTACATAACAGCATGGAGTTTCCTGGCCTCAGTGTTAAACAAAAGCACTCTGTCCTCAATGATCTTTCTCTGAGACATTAGAGATCTAGCAGGAATTTGTCTAATTTTGTGTCTGGGAGGCTGTCAGAGAGCAGTTTTGGGGAATGGAGCTGAAGAACAGCACCATACCACTCATGGCATGTGGTCTAAGATTTGTTTACTGAGCTGGTTGGGTACACATCTATCTATTCATCCATCCACCCATCCTGTATATCTATATAAGCACACACACACATATGTCTATATACAGCTGGGTGGATAGCAATTACTGTTCTGTGACACAAACACAGAGCCCCACCACTCTGTCGTGGTTTAGCCAGCGACTCAGCCCCACACAGCCACTCGCTCACTCCCCCACTGGTGGGACGGGGGAGAGAATCAGAAGGGTACCGCTCGTGGGTTGAGATAACTACAATAAAAGAACAACAACAAAAATGCAATGGAAAGGAAAACAATGAGAGGTGCAAAACCCAGGGGGTGGGGGGAATGAACCACCAAAACGAACCACACTTGACACAGCCACTCACCACACAACACCCCAATGCTGCCACTCCCTCAGCCACAAACTGTCCCCATTAATATACTGGCCATGGTGTCACATGGTATGGGATGAACATCCCATTGGCCAGTCGGGGTCAGCTGCCCTGGCCGTGGCCCCGCCCCTCCTGGCCTCCTGCCGCCGCCGCGGCAGAGCGCAGCAAGCTGGAAAGGTCCCCGACCTCCACAGGCACCACAGTGAAGAGAATTAACCCCTTCTCAGCCAAAACCAGCACACACTCTTACAGCAGCTGGTTGTCGCATCAGATCTGCTGGTGTCTTGGCTTCTCTGTGTTCCACCTTGTGCTTGGTTTTCTACACCTTGTATTTAATGTTTGCGTATATTCCCCCTGAGGGTGTTTTGTTTTAACATTTTATAGCTTTCTACTTTAAAGCACTGGTGTAAGCTGCCAATGGCCCAGACCAGTCTCTAAACAACGAAAACTGACTGACCTTCTACATGTGACTTCAATACAGACAGGAATGTTAATTTCTGTCAACACCTGCTGGGTCCAAAGGAGTGCATTTTGCTTTGGAAACACTCAGTTGTGGAAGTGCAGCAACAACACCGTAATTCCTTGCCAATAACAAGTGGTTGATGGCCTTTGTGCCTAGCAAGGAGTTGTTTCTTCACTAAAGTAACTTGTTGCACAGACATGGTCGTATTTAAAGCATTTAGATCTCATGCTGACATCCAGATCTGTACAGATAGGTATTGCTCGCCTGCAAAAGAGCATGCATATTCCTTGATGCTGAACATACTGGAAGGTACCAGTAACTGTATTTGTGGTCATATGCAACTTAGTTTAATGCTTAACCTGACAGAAACAGTCATGTAAAATATACAGTACTGCATGCTGTGCATATACTGAATTCTGTTACCCACAACTCGGAAAATATTTTGATTTTTTTAATGTCTGGTTTTGGTGCACAACATTGTGAAAGCTGGGTTATTTTGAATTTAATAGACATGGTCAACATGGATTTACCTAGCTTATATTGTAAAGAAGAATAAACTTTCAAAATATAGTGTGACTACCTTTTCTTTTTAGCAATACAGTAGCAATCTCTCTGTTTTATTGATAAAAAAAGAAATGCCGATCTGATATAGCTTCATATAGAGAATTAAGCCAATAATTTTACTGGTTGGAGGGTGATGTTTATAGGAGGTACTAAGCCTGATTTATTGGACAAGCTGTAAAAGATCCAAAAACTTCAGAAGGTGTGGAGAAAGTAAATTTTGAAAAATAGGGTATGAAAAGTTAATGAACAAATAATCATTTCTATTCTCAGCATGTTACTAGAAATAGAGTACATCTGTCCCACCCAGCAGCTGCATCGTGCAGTAACTCTTGAGAGTGCTTGTGGAGGTGAGGAGAATGCAAATCACAAGTTGAACAGTAAAAAAACAGGCAGAGAGTCAGTAATATAGATATGCAGAGTCAAAAATATAGTCACTAATTATGTAAAATATATCAGAATAAAGGAATGTGTGAGCTTTTTATTCCATTATTTAAAAAATAATCAAAACTGAAAATTTGAATATTTTTTTAAAATTTTTTGTCTTAATTTTTAATATATTACTATAATAAAGTATCAGTACAGAAGAACATATACTGTTTTTTGAGCCAACACAAAAATGCTAGTATCTTATCTTAGAGGTATTTCTGATAAAACTAGAGAGAAAATAAAGATTTATTTGTTCAATTAGGATAATTCTTGGTAAATCAAATGTACCATCCACATTTATTTATTTATTTTAAATATTTCTAATTATTATTTTCTTAATTATCTAGTCACACTTAACAGAATTACCACCATGAAGCTATCATGCTGAAAAACATCCCATTTCTACTTTAATTTAGAACTAAATGTTCTCATTCACTGATACAAAGTAGTATTTATTTTCTTGAAAGTATTCCCTTAGCAGTACTCTTTCAAATTACTTTTTTCATATAACAGAGATCCCCATTCAGTTTCTAATCACTGTATCTAATAATTAGCTTTAGCTCCACCACAATAAAATAGTGCTTGGTGTGCTTATTTTATTTTGACTGTTGATGACTTTATTTACAAAAAGTAATTCTGACGATCTTATCAACTTGCTTTTTCCATTTTTTTTTCAGTTACTTTTAATTAGGATATACTTCTGCATGAACATTCTTTTTATTAGCTAAAATATGGAACTTTGGTAGTTTTGTATTCAATTGTTACATGTTACATAAAATAACTCTATAAAACTGATCTATCATTTCTTACACTTCAGTTGCAGACACATTTAATGTCAATGCTCGTTTTTATGAAGTTGTTTACTTATTTACTTTATACTTTGAAATAAGTATCCAATGAGCCCTGTTTGATGACTAATAAGCTTCAACCATGAGTCAAAGGACATTAAAATGAAAGCATTTTAAAGAGTTCAGTTCTTATAAACTCCAGAGACATCAGCATTCTTTTATTGTCAGTATATTTTTATTTTTAGTAGGTCAATACAATTTACAGCAAAGATACCCAACTGTCACAATAATGTCTTGTTTTTCCACAGTATAACATCTTTATATGCAATAGTTCACACTATGATGGCAGCATGCCTCAGCTGAGAGCTGACCTCCTATTCCCATCTGTCTGGTTTTTGGTGTGTAGCTGTACGCTTCTACGGGAGAACTTATCTTGGGCCGCATACCTCCGGGACACAGGGCTCTACCCACCCTGGGGACAGTGATGCACAGACACCAATATGATGGATAAAAAATGTCCGTCTATTTGGCTGCGTCACACGCTTATATAGCTCTTGCGGTTCCTGTTCCTGCCACTCCTATGGGGAGGAGTCTATCTTTCCGTCACATCCCGTGATCTTCCGGTCACCGATCCCTGTCTATTCCCCTACATTGGTGTTGGTTTTTTTTTTTTGTGTGTGTGTGTGGTTTTTTGTTTGTTTGGCTGGTTTTGTTTGTTTGTTTGGTTTTTTATTTGAGGTAGGAGGATCTACAGCATTTTAATATATCTGTTTTTTCAGGTTTCTAGTGTGAGTCTGATGAAAATATCTCAACCACTAAAACATGAATCTAATCATGAAGCTTTGATTTGGCTCAGATTTAAGTCTTCAAAACTTCTGTAATTTTTTGGTTTTCTTGTTTTTTTGGTTGGTTTTTAATAATGCAGAACAAATGTGCATGTAGATTGTGAGATATCAATACTAATTCCAAATTTGATTCTGCTGTAACTTTGAATCAGTCTTTTGAACCTTGGCTTAAGCTAGCCAAAGATGAAGTCAGCAGCAGTAGTTACTCGCTAACGTTGGTGAGATGAAGCTTTTACTGCAAATGGTAGCCTTCTGCTCTCCACTGTCTAAAGTATGGAGAAAATTCAACCCTTTGACATTTAAATTTTAAGTACAGCTATGCTTTGATTTCATATCTTTATAGTGAAATTTTATACCTAATAAAAAATCTTTAAAATTTTGCACTGAATCAGAGAGAAAAAATGTAGAGAGGTGTTGTGGTTTAGCCCCAGTCAGCAACCAAGCACCACACAGCCGCTCACTCACTCCCCCCTGGCGGGATGGGGGAGAGAATCGGAAGAGTAAAAGTGAGGTAACTCATGGTTTGAGATAAAGACAGTTTAATAGGTAAAGCAGAAACTGCGCATGGAAGCAAAGCAAAACAAGGAATTCATTCACCACTTCCCACGGGCAGGCAGGGGTTCAGCCATCCCCAGGAAAGCAGGGCTCCATCACGCGTAACGGTTACTTGGGAAGACAAACGCCATCACTCCCAATGTGCCCCCTTCCTTCTTCTTCCCCCCAGCTTTATATATTGAGCATGTTGTCATATGGTGTGGGATATCCCTTGGGTCAGTTTGGGTCAGCTGTCCCGGCTGTGCCCCCTCCCAGCTTCTTGTGCACCCGGCAGAGCACGGGGAGCTGAAAAAGTCCTTGACCAGTGTAAGCGCTACTTAGCAACAACTGAAACATCTCCACATTATCACTGCTGTTTCCAGCAAAACTCCAAAACACAGCCTGATACTAGGTACTACGAAGAAATTTAACTCTATCCCAGCTGAAACCAGAACAAGAGGGCAGATAGAGATGCTTATGCAAGACCCCTGTATTTATATATTACCAGCAAGGGGATGTCAAACACAGTGATTATTAATAAACTTTTAATGTTTTTAAAATCTTTGCATCACCATCACTCTTTGAAGATAATAATTTAACTGTTAAGGAAAGCAATGGTATTACACATTTATCCCATTTTAGCTGTCTTTCATAAGGAAAAATATAATTAAAAATAACTAAAAACATTACATTTAGCAATGTTATCACAAAACAAAGTACACAATACCTAATTTTGAAATACAAGGTATATTTAAATTAATAAAACATACAAACATTTTTAAATTTTAAATTACTGTATCTTCAGATTCTTGAAATGAAAGCAACTTGACATGTCATCTTTTCTGGGCTTTAAACTAAATACTAATATAGGGAAATTGCAGATTGGTTCATATATACTAAATATTATAAAATAAAAAAATATAGACTAGTCATAGGTTTTTTTCTAAATTGTAGTCCTTTTTATTGGGTTATACAGAGTGTTCAGCAGAACACATATTGATGTTTTAGAAGATGTCAGAAAATGTAATAGATGAGCAGTAAAGATGTTTGTCTGAAACCTAAGTAGATCAAATTCCTCGTTGTTCACAGATTTACATATTTCTCAATTAAAGCTGATTAGTTGTCATGCTACTGTTGTAATACTTTATATAGAACTGTTGACATACTTGAATTCGTAAGTATATTTCATTCATCCAGTTATATCTATCTTTACAGGTACCTCATTTTTTGAAGTTGTACAATGACTTGATTCAGTGGTTTTATCAAACAGTAGTATTTTCTTTCCACTACTTTTCAAATTGTTACTTGTATTTAGAAACGATCTGTCAACAGGCTGAGTAGCTAAAGGAATTTAAAATGAATGTGTTTCTGTTCTGAAATGCTGGTTTATATTCAAACTTAATTACTGACAGATTTTTACTGAACTGCTGGGGAAAAAAAAAACCACAACTGATCTAAAATACAGATTTAATTCCTTTCGAGCAATGATAAATATTGGTAATTGGAGAGTAATCTGGCCAAACTGAGGCTTTACAGTGTCATAAAAACATGGAGCCATATTTCATCCTCTTCTTTTCAACAATAACAGATTAATGATTTCTGAGCTGTATTTATAGACAGCTGCATACATGTAATTTAATGACTGCATGTGAGCAGTTTGGTGTAGCTAAGGCTGGCAGTGGCTAGGGCCCAGGGTACTTGATAGCATCTTAGAGATAATTTCTGCAGCACCTGCAGTTGGGTCCTGCAACATGAAATGTGATCTTTGTGACACATTTCCCTCTTTTATCGTCCTATGACTGGTATTCTCAATGAAAAAAAAAAGAGAACTGGACCCATGTAATTATACACTATATATAAAGATACACAAATATAGATATTTTAAAAATATACAATGGAGGGAATATATCTGCATAGCTGCAAGACCTACGTCTATTAAACTTAGACAAAAATACCTTATTGGTTGGAATAAACAAAGAACACAAGAAGAAAAAAAAAGTATATGGGAAGGAATGGGGCGTATGAATGTGGAAGTGTACACAGAAATAGACTGCGATATTTGTCTACAGTTCTGTAGACAGTATATTTGTAGCACAATGAGAAAGCATTTCCTTACCACTTTGCATAGAACAGGCTTCTGGGCTGCTACCACTACCTGTTGTTGGTGGTGGTTTGCTGGGTCTTTTTAGTTTTGGTTTTTGGTTGTTTTTATAGTTATGGTTAAGATAACACTTCTAGATGTTCATCTGATGTTCCTGACACTTTTCTAATTTATGAAACATTCATACTAGTGGCTTTTGGTGGATAAGTAAATAAGGTTCTCAGAGCGAGGTAATATCTTTTATTAGGCTAACTGCTAGTATTAGATAAAACACGCAAACTTTTGGGTACCTAATCCATTCTTCTGGAATGAGGTAGAAGAAGCAAATATGAAAGCTAAATACAGAGCAGCTGTTCCAATTTCTTTTTTTTTTTTAGCTTCCGTTCTTTAACCATTTAAATGATTCAAGGCAAAAAGCTCATAAGGTAACCATTGAGCCTTCATAGGTATTAAAAAGGAAAGAGGTGATAAGTATGTCAGTTCTTATGAGACAGTGAGAAAATAATTTTGTTCAACATTAAGGGAATAGCTGGAAGAGAATTGCCATAAAACTCATCTCTCTCCTGAATCTATGGTGTTTAGTGTTCAATCTGAATTATTAATTTTAGATTCCAGACTCAGCTTTAAAAGGTATCTTGTGAGTCTCCCATAAGAATCTTGACCGTAGAGTAATGGTGTTGATTAAAAAGAAGAAAAAGAAAAACAATCTGCAGTTGTTGACTGGAGTTTCGTTTCCTCCTCATTTATCTGCAAGACATCGTTCTGCTATTCTGTGGTCATTTAGTTTCACTGACAAGTTCATGTAAATGCAGTTCAGGCACTGTATGAAATGTATTGCATTTTGGGTAGTACATGGGTAGAATCCACTAATTTTTATGTTAATTTTATTTTCTGTATCAAGTATAAAAGAAAATTGGATGATTGGATATCACATTAATACATTAATAGTAGCAAAAGTAATAGGATTGGGAATAAATTTTTCTGTTTTATAGGATCTGAGATTATACAGAGAAATATTTCTAAATAAAAAAAGAAAAAGTAACCATTGTGCAAGCCGTACTCAAGAATTGTCCTCATAACAAAATTGTGATTTACCACAATTTTCCAGGAAATCCCGTTATATGACTCAGATCTGTTGAGTTTCTGGGTATTTTGTCATCAAAAAACCAAAGCAGAATAAACAGAAAAAAAAAAGAAAGTGCAGTTTTCTAAAATAAAATGCAATGAACTAGATTACATTCCAGAGAATTTTTATATCAGTTCCTTACTTTGTTTTTTGTTTTAAATGCGTATGCATTTTATAGAATCACAGAATCACAGAATGGTAGGGGTTGGAAGGGACCTCTGACGATCATCCTGTCCAACCCCCCTGCTTGAGCAGGCACACCCAGAGCAGGGGGCACAGGAACGCGTCCAGGCAGGTTTTGAATGTCTCCAGGGAAGGAGACTCCACAGCCTCTCTGGGCAGCCTGTGCCACTGCTCTGGCACCCTCACAGGAAAGAAGTTTTTCCTCATATTGAGGTGGAACTTCCTGTGTTCCAGCTTGTGCCCATTGCCCCTTGGCCTGTCATTGGGCACCACGGAAAAGGGTCTAGTCCCATCATCCTGACACCCACCCTTTAGGTATTTATAGGTATTGATGAAATCCCTGCTCAGTCTTCTCTTCTCCAGGATAAACAAACCCAGGTCTTTCAGCCTTTCCTCATAAGGGAGACACTCCTGTCCCCTGATCATTTTCATTGCTCTCTGCTGGGCTTGCTCAAGCAGTTCCACATCCTTCTTAAAGTGGGGGGCCCAAAACTGGACACAGAACTCCAGTGTGTGGTGTCACTAGGGCAGTAGGTCAGTAGGGGAGGATAACCTCTCTCAATCTGCTCACCTCACTCCTCTTAATGCAGCCCAGGATACCGTTGGCCTTCTTGGCCATGAGGGCACATTGTTGGCTCCTGGTCACCTTGCTGTCCACCAGCACCCCCAGGCCCTTCTCGACAGAGACACTTTCCAGTAGTTCAGCCCCCAGCCTGTACTGGTGCATGGGGTTGTTCCTCCCCAGGTGCAGGACCTTGCACTTGCTCTTGTTGAATTTCATGAGGTTCCCCTTGGCCCAGCTCTCCAGCCTGTCCAGGTTGGCACAGGTGGCACAACATCTTTCTGGTGTATCAGCCACTCCTCCCAGTTTGGTATCGTCAGCAAACTTGCTGAGGTTATTCTCTGTCCCATCATCCAGGTCACTGATGAATATGTTGCACAGGACTGGACCCAGCACAAACCCCTGGGGAACACCACTAGTGACAGGCCTCCATCCAGACTCTGCTCCATTGATCACAAACCTCTGAGTTCTGTTGTTGAGCCAGTTATCAGTCCACCTCACTGTCCACTCATCCAACGCATGCTTCCTTAGCTTGCCTGTGAGGAAGCTCTGGGAGACAATGTCGAATGCCTTACCGAAGTCAAGATAGACAACATCCACAGCTCTCCCTTCATGGACCCAGCCAGTCACGCCATCGTAGAAGGTTATCAGGTTGGTCAAGCATGATCTTCCCTTGGTGAATCCATATTGACTGTTTCTGATAACCTTCTTGTCCTCTACATAACTGGAGATGACCTCCAGGATGAGCTGCTGCATCACCTTTCCAGGGATGGAGATGATGCTGACTGGCATATAGTTCCCCAGGTCGTCCTTCTTGCTCTTTTTGAAGATTGGAGTAACATTTGCTTTACTCCAGCCCTTGGGCACCTCTCCTGTCCTCCATGACCTTTCAAAGATGATGAAGAGAGGCTCAGCAAGAACATCTGCCAGCTCCCTCAGCACTCGCTGGTACATCCCATCAGGGCCCATGGATTTGTGAGGATCCAGTTTGCATAGGTGATCTCTGACCCAATCCTTCTCAACCAATGGTAGGTCTTCCTTTCTCCAGATTTTTCCTCTCTTTTCTGGGGGCTGGGATGCCTGACGGCCAGCCTTAGCAGTGAAGACCGAAGCAAAAAAGGTATTCAGTAAATGTGTATTCAGTATTCGGTATATGTGTATCTTTTCCTATTGTATCATTAATCATCCAAATAGGTTTTTGTTTGAAAAACACCATTATCACCGTAAACCTTCAAGACTACATGAATTTTAGTATTACCTTTTTTTATTGTGATTAGAGGATTTGGATTTTCTGCATTAGCATTCACATACTTTTAATTGGACACTGCTGTGCTAACTGTACTATACTGCAGGAAGATGCTGAAGCACATAAATGAATATTCTGCAATACATCATATAGGAATATATAAAAAACCTACTTTTAGAAAAACTTATTTCTACTCAACCACAGACCAAATGGTTTTCTTGAATATTAGAAGGTATATTTTTTATAGTTAATCTTTTTCACGTTTTTGTACTTTTTGTTGACCTGAGTGTCCTATTCCTATTTTCTTCATTTAAAATATACCCTTTCTAAGGCACACTTATTTAAAAAGAGGTTTCCTTAATTTTCAAAGGTAAGTTCAATGAAAAAGAATCAGATCATAACACAAGTGCTTTTGAGTATGTACATTTTAATGCATGCCTGTATTTCATACAGCTGAACAGTATATGATTAAAGCTATTCCAGTTCTTGTGTTCTATGTACTCTGAAGGTTTGTGGAGAAGCAGGAGATAAGACATCTGGGAAGTAGCGATCTGAAAGAAAAACCTTAGTGTCCATCATCAATATGATTATTACTAAAATGGCTATAACCGCACATTGTATGAGGCCAGCAAACACTAGTTTGTAACTGACATCAAGGAAATAAATGCTACTACCAACTTATACCACTGAAGTTATACACTTATAATAAGAATCTGTTCCTGTTCTCGTAGATAATCTTTTAACATCACTTTTTAAAAAAATATTGCCAGAGTTTTGTATGAAAAGTTTATTTTATTTATAACCAGTTCAAAACAAAGGAAAAGTGAAAAAAGCCCTATAGCTGCCAGTGCATTTGATAGGTGGTATCTGGAAGGTATTGCCAAGAAATAATTTTTGCGTACTACTAGTCAGTGAATCAAATACAAAAACCTGTGCACCTAAAGCAAGAGGGATTGAAGAGAGTGTTTTTGCCTGGAAGTTTCATGGTGTCTGCCGTAGGACCAGTGCATTTCCATTCGTAATGGACGTAGGGTCAAGCCACTTTGGGACTTGTCCGTGGGGCAGCAAAAGTCACACTCATAATTACTAGAGTCTCCTCTGCTGATTTCCCCTTGGCTGTATATAGACTGGTAAAATAAGGGATGTCTAAAATGGAAACCGGATGTGTGCTTAGAACTCCTGTACGTAACTGTCAAATAATGCTTAAAAAAATCAAAACTATAACTTATCAAAGTTGATAGAGAAGCAAGTGTTTAGTGATAGCATATCTGGTACTTCAGTTCACTAACTTGTATGTCTCAATTGTAGTGCGTATTTTGCAATAATTGTAGCAAGTGTTTATGAGGAAGATGATAACCACAATAGGCAAGTGAAAGTTAATCATATGTTAGACTGTGCTTGTTATTAAGAATGAATAGAATAGTTTCTTACAAATCTTCTTACTAAATTGATCAAAGAAGCAAATTCTGATAGGCTTTTCTTATGCTTTCATGTACAATTCATTTTGTAAGATTTTTTTTTTCTCTGTGGTATTGGGAAAAATAATTCAGCCACGTACCACATACTGTGCTGTTGATGAAAATAATTTATGTGGATCATGAATTCTTTTGTGTGGATTGTCAGCACTTCGAGTCCTCCAGTGTGAATGAAAGTTTGCTAAATCCCACTGTTTTCCAAGAAATGGAAAAACATATTTAAAATCAAATAGAAGTTCAGGAATTAAATAAAAATGCAAAGCTGCTCCTCAAAGAAACCTCTCTACTTTTATTCTGTGATGAAATAAAACATAGGTTTCTGCATATTTTGTTTTGTTTTTGTGAAATAATGATATGAAGTGAAGTCTTCTTGGTATTGTCTTTTAACTAACAGTAGCTGTAAATGCAGACACAGGAGTATTTGTCTTTGAAGCTTCACTATAAAAAACAGAGAGGTACTTCTAGTACAAAGAGCTGTACCTATGCACCCACCTGACTGTCGATCTATATTGTTTTAAAGTGTATTATTCATAAATAAAATGCTAAATAATTTATCTCCATCTGTGCAGCTGAATTTTACCACCGTATTACTCTGTAACTGTCAACTCTGTTAGCTAATATGCATGCTATAGAAGCTAATCCAGGGAAATTTGACATAACTTTCCACGTCTTTAAAAATAAAATGCCTACTGAGACAATGTTTAAAACAAGTACTCGGTAATGCTTAATTGCATTATCTGTCTGGGAAGATATCTGAGGACTGTATTACAGAATGAGGCTTCACTAAATGCACTTTCACTGACACGTCTTCCGTTACGGAAACGGCATGCAAGTCAGTGACTTTGATTTCCTCCCAAAATAGAAATTTTGCATCTAGTGGTCTTTTTCAGTGCTATTTACTGATTTTTTCCATGGGTTGAGACAGTTTGGGATATATTCTTAATATTTCAGGTAAAATATATACTATGACCTAAATTAATTCTTTGAACCTTAATTGTCACAATTAAGCACATTTGTGTGTTTATATGAAATTGGGCAGTTTTAAAACATAAGAAAATGCAGCTAGCAAACCTCAAAACGTTCTAATTATCTTTCAGGAAAATTACAAGATTATTTGGATGATTCTCCACATTCGGTGAAAGTACAAAATGTTTAATTTCAGAAAGAAGTTTAATATACACCTAAGTCTGTGTGTCTTCCTATTTGATTCACATTGAATTTCTATATAGTTGGGCATTTACGTAAATATCATATAGAGCGAACAGTACTGTGAAGTAACATAGTAATTGATTGTTTTCCCTGTCCCTGAGAAACTAAACCAGAAGCTTTTGATGTTCAGAAGAGACATCCTTTACCTTTTTTTTGAGCAGAAGCTTCCAGCAAGCAGTAGGCAATCAACACTATTCAGAAACTACAGAAGTAAACTCAAGAAGTGTGCTTTTGCTAAATGCAAATGTGTACCTACAGCACTCATATGACTCTTCTGCAGATACTTTATGGGGATTCATTTCTTCACAAGCTCTCTCTCAGGTACTACAACAAGATTGCTTCTTTACAACATATAAATATCCATTGTGGTTTTAACACGAGAAACATGTCAGTGTATTAAATTAACACTGATTGTACTTACAATAGCTTATAGTTTTTGCATAAGCTTGTTTTCTGTAGTCTCTTTCATTAGTATACTTTTATGTAGAATATTTTAAATCCATGTTGATTAAAACCTATACTAAAACCATACTGGTTTTGTTCCATAACTGCAGTATATCTCCCCCCCACCCCTCTGCTGCAAATGTGAACGCTGTATAATGCACATAGCACCGTGAAGGAAATTCAGAAATAAGAAAAAATTTACAGAAGATGAGAAGGGAAGAAAAGGAAAATTTGAGTCCTGTTAGTTTCAGTAACAGAACAAACTCCTAAATTTCCTCCTCTTTTCTCTCTACTCCTACATCTTCAGAGTTCTTTTTTTCTTTTCTCTGCTTCCAAGGAAACAGTCACAGGCTATGAATGAGATTTTCTTTACTGATGGCTTCACATAGGCTTAGCATCAAGTGTCAATATGTTCATTTTACGCATATGAAAGATCAATTGATTTTTACTGCCATTTTTGACCTTCCTATATTCAAAGACACAATAAACTCCCATGAAAAAATGTTACTGGAATTTTTGTATCTGTAAGAACTGAACAGGGACTTTAAGAGTGTCACATCAGACAAGGGCGTTCACTTTTGACCAGTTCCTCTGATGGTCAAAATTTTCCCAGACTGTCTTGTGAGCTCCTCCAATGGACCCCCATCAGGATTATTAGGGATCTGGAGCACAGAATATATGAGGAGACGGTGAAAGAATGGGTTTGTTCAAACTGGAAGAGAAGGTTAGAGGAGCTGGGAAACTTATGGCTGTCTTCAACCTAATGTGAAACTAGTAGATGGAAGCAAGACACACCCAGACTCTTCATGGAAGTACATAATTATAAGGTAGGAAAGGAAAATCCAATTAGATATAAGGGAAAAAAAAAATCTCACTGTAAGGCTTTGCCCAGAAAGGCTGAGGAATCTCCATTCAAATCCATTCAAATTTTTGCTGAACAAGGCCTATAGCATCACCACACAATTGGATCTACTTTGAGATGGGGGTTGGACAATATATTTTCCAGATCTTCCTTCTAATATGGTATACCCTATGTTTCTAAACTTGTTTCCAATTAAAGTGATAAATAGCACTTTTTTCATGTTCTGTTTAACTGCCACCATTATTTGAATTTTACAAGTTCATTCTTTTACCAAGAGCCCACCATCATTCCATGAGCTTCTATGAAGTTTGCAGAGTCTGTGTTTCTTATTCCTTGACTTGCTATCACTACTAGGATAAACGAACAGTAAGCAACAGTTCTTCTTACAGATATGGCTGTATGAAGCCCTGTCTACTACAGATAAAGCGCCAGAGAAATCTCACAGTCTTTATGTTGAGAAAGGGAGAATTTTACAGTATATGTATACATGAAATGTAGTACCACTGGGGACTGCAGTGATTTGCAGTGATACAATGAACCTGGTTGTTTTAAAAACTGTTTGTACTGCATTCTGTTATTACAGGAAAATCATTAAAAAGTTTACATTTTCATCTGTCTCATTCATATTTCTGTGAACCTTCATAACAAGGTTTTAAAAATACAAGCATACAATCAATCTCTCTTAAAATGAACCTATTGCATCAAGGTAAGCCTTTTTAAAACACAAAGAAGTCTCTTTTAATGTTATGGAGAATAATCAGTAAATTGTGATTATAATTTATACATGTGCCTGAATATTAATGTAAACGTTATAAATTAATCCTTTTCGCATTCCTGGAAGCTTACGACCTTTTTCCTACTGCCTCATTTACAGACATCAGCTGCATGACTGACAATGTTAATTGTAGTGGAATTTATGTCAGACAGAAGCTTTTCTCTAGAGCCTTGGAGTCAATGTTTATAGTTGCTACACAACCTCTGAAATGTGTGATGGTAAAGTGATTTTATGTTTTTGTCTTTGCAAGTGCAGAGGAGCTCTGTGTTGTAGTACTAGAGCCAGCAGATCATTCTGAGATGTTTTAAACAACAGCTTTCAAAAAAACCTGGCAAAGATAGTGTAGTCCTTCATCTTAATGAATAGGGAAGTTAGAAGTTCTAATGGAAGTGTGTCTTTGGATTATAGCTGTCAAAAATTCATGCTTTGGTTTTATTAAAAATCCAGAAATAGAATTTTGGGCAGATGCGTGTGTTCCCAGATACAGGTTTTGTGTGATGTTTGGTATAATGTTTGTTCTTTCCTCTTCTGTAATATTTCCCTATGCCATGTTCTGGTCCTTGAGTGTTTGGATTTACTTGTACTACTTGTTTCTCTAAGTCAGAGAAGACTGTTTTATTAAATGTCTCTCTATTGTTAGAAAGTACTTGTACTCCTTTTACTTACAGAACTCCCACATATGTGGCAAATTATAAAAATAAGTAAAGTCCACCTGACAGGTTTTATTAGGCCTAGATGTTGCAGTTTGTTTCTCTGCTGGGCTGACACAATGCAATGCCACTGAAGTCTGCAAGAGTTGCAATGAATGGTGCTCAGAAAATGTTTTATCAACTTTTTGTGCGTCCTAGCCTTAAATGTATTTGGTGGTTTTTGGTATATCAAAACCACTGTCTAGCTCTTTGGATTTTTTGGCCTCAAGCTTTATTTAGACATAGGCATTTTTTTTTTTCCTGTTATGTGTAAACACCATTTAAACTGTACATTAAATGCCTCAAGTAACACAAAAGAAAAGAAAAAAATGCCCCATTGAATTTTTATTACATAATCCTAGGATTACAAAAGATCATCTAGGTCATTGAGTTCAGTTTCTTTAGTCTCAAGCAACCATCACTAAATCAAAAGAATGACAGCAATATATTCTGAAGCAATAGCACACCTTATGCTATCTAACTACTCAAATATTAAGATCCTAAGGCTGAAATAGAATGTCATACAGGAAAACAGCAGGAAAGACCAAGGGTGTTGTGAAGAGTTCCTGCAGAGCCTCAAGTCCTCCATAGAAGCACATCCTGCTACAGATTAGAGCAAACCCTAAACTGTCTTGTCCTTAGTGATTTGATCAGAAAGAGAATTTGTTACCTGACCTCAAATATTAATTAATTCTGAGTAATAGCTGATGAAGAGATCCTAATTCAGCGCTTGTTAGGCCACACCTGGAGCACTGTGTACAGTTCTGGACCCCTCTATACAAAAAGGATGTGGACAGGCTGGAAGGGGTCCAGAGAAGGGCCACCAAGATGATCAAAGGACTGGGAAGCCTGCCATACGAGGCTAGACTGGGAGAGCTGGGTTTGTTCAGCCTTGAGAAAAGGAGGCTTAGAGGGGATCTCATCACCATGTACCAGTACTTAAGGGGCAGCTACAAAGAAGATGGAGACTCCCTTTTTACACGGAGTCCCATGGAGAGGACAAGGGGGAATGGACACAAGTTGCTCTTGGGGAGATTCTGATTGGACACAAGAGGAAAATTTTTCACAGTGAGGACAGTCACCATCGGAATAATCTCCCCAGGGAAGGGGTTGACTCGGCCACATTGGACACCTTCAAGAGCTGGCTGGACAGGGTGCTGGGCCATCTTGTCTGGACTGTGCTCTTCTTAGAAAGGTTGGACTAGATGATCTCTGAGGTCCCTTCCAACCTGTGATTCTGTGATTCGGTGATAATTTCCAGTAAGGACAGTCAGTCCCAGTGAGTGTTTCTCTAGCTGTGGCTGAATTGTTGTGTTTCAGAAGGGGAACAATAAATATTTCTTGGAGGACAATAAGGGTAAGAAGAAAAAGAAATACATTCTCAACATTTTCAAATTGTCTGTAGAAGCTCTGAAACACTGAACTAATAGGATATAATATAAAGCAAAAAACCATGTGGTCACTAGATTACTTTGACCCCACTTGAAGTTACAACAGCTCAGAAATTGAAGGACTAATATCAAGTGCATACTTTCAATTTAAAGCACGTTTATTAAACACTCTTTCTTTCCAATGATTTTGTGTATGTGTTTCCATAGATAGGTTTCTGCTTGATTTAAGTTGAAGGTGTTCTCAAGATGTTTCATGACTACATGTTAGCTGTGTGTAATAGTGCAAAAAACCTCCCAAACCGTACACTGTCATGTTTTTATATGCATGCTTTAACCTCAGTGCAGCACTGGAAGCATATGATGGTTGTCTCCATCCCACCTCTTCTTTATATGTTTCTTGGTGTTTGTTTCATCATAGGTAAGTTATCATCTACACTGTTATGGTTTATCTGATATATCTGATTTCCAAGTAAACATAGATGCACACCTCTTCACAGAACTATTATAAAGCAGAAAAACATAACCATCCCTATTTTATAAAGAATATAAAGAGAATATAGAAAAAGGAAATGGCGACGATCACACAGAAACCAGTGGCAAAACGAAAGCAAATTTTCTAAGCCCTAACAGACATCCTGCTTCTCCTCAGTTTGCCTGTAATGTCACTAATAATAGAAGTAATGTTACAAACTTCAGGTCGAAGAACTCTTCCACTGATTTGCATGCCAGCCTGTGTGGTCAGTATCCATGTGGCTCAGTGAAGAAACGCAGTTATCTCAGGGGCGAGTATGAATGCATAGGGTTGTCACAGCAATGGACTGTCTGTGGCTTATGATTATTATTATTATTAATGTTAGAAGAATATTGAGATAGAAGTAGAAAAGTAATTCATTTTCCTACAACACAAATATTCTTTAAAAACTTCTGTATTTAAGAGACACAAATAGACTGAAAAAGATATTAAAAGTTAATAGAGACTTCACTGTGTATTCAGGATTGTCTTTGTTTCATGAAGTCGGTAAACTTTCAGGAATTTACACAAATTATATGCTAGGATTAATTTTTAGGTTATTTTGTTTATCCTAGGGTATTGCTTTCGTTCTAGAGGATCTTGATTTGGAGACAAGCCTGCCTTTGTGTACCCATTTTGTCCTTGGGTGTTCCATTCAGATTTAAATTTCAGTTCAGAAACTCAATGTTTACTATCAATATTGAACACTGCCTCCAAAGAATTAATGACTGTCATAACCTTTCTTTAGAAATCTTAATATTCTTCTGGCATGGATAATCAACATTTTCTTTTGGCTATCTAGTACAAAATTATAGAATAAATGACATGGTTTTAATTTAAATAAAATATTTCTTTCTGTTGAAAATTAAATACCCTGCAGGATTGCATGGCAGATTTGAAGCCTTTGTAAATAAACTCTTTAAAAATTTTTAAAAATTATATGTCAAATCAATATGCATTGAGAGTTTTATATCAACTTGAGAAGAGATATAATGATATAAGAGGTATAATGGTTTATTATTAACTCTTAATAAAAATTGAAGAGAATTAAGCAGTTTTGGAGTGAGAAGTTTGTTTTAAAGATCTTTAAGCCTAGTTTTGAGAGAATCATGAACACTGAATCCCTACCTCTAGCTATGTGTAGTATGCATGACTGTCCTTGACTAGAAATTTAAGACAAAAAGATGATTATATTCCACAATAGCAGTTTGGAGTAAGGAGCAGTTGAAATTCCAA
Organism: Phalacrocorax carbo; assembly: GCF_963921805.1. Lineage (NCBI taxonomy): Eukaryota > Metazoa > Chordata > Aves > Suliformes > Phalacrocoracidae > Phalacrocorax > Phalacrocorax carbo. Next base: position 104,711,696 of record NC_087515.1, read on the forward strand.
ATCTTAATTTGCAACTTTAAATACAGTCATGGAAGTGCATGAAAAGCACCCATGTTTTGTGTTAAGTCATCTTTTATATTGCTGGGCAGACCAAGAAGTTTTGAGAATCTTTGACATGTCTGTTGTATCCCTTTTCCAATGTGGGTGATCTTTAAATGGTGTGGCTAATTTCAGCACTGATTTTTTTTTTTTTAAATAAAAGAAGTTTGGTATTTCCTATAGCTCTGCAGAGAGGTTTCACAGTGCAAATAACTCTTCAGAATGAAGTCTGAAATGGTAAATTTCACCGGAGCACATCTACTCACAGTGCAGGCTCCTGCTGTTTGCTGGTGTTTCGAAATTGCAGGCCAAACCAGCATTTGCAGGGTTAAAGCCCTTCACAATCTCAAGGAAAATTTTGTCTGATGTTCATGGCTACGTCCTTATGAACCATCTTTTCTGCTGAATTTATTCACCATCTAGTCCATCTAGTACTCTTTATCACCAGTCTGTGCAGGCACCAAAACATTCTGCTTAGGAAAGCTACTATTTTCTTCCCTTTTTAAAAAACGTATTTGAAAATTGCCTGGTTACTCTTGTGTCCTCTTGATCTACACCACAAGGGAGGCAGTTGGACTGTGAGGAAGTGAGAAGGAACAGCAACCAACTACTATCCTCCGTGCAGCTGTTGCTCTCAAAGTGATCTACCAGCCTGATTCCATAAGCACTTTCCAGCCCATCTGAAGGTGGAGTGAGGAGGGAAGTCCATTAGATACAGTCCATTAAATATAAATAAGCAGTATATTTATTTTCTGATCTTTTCTATTTCCTTTCTTTCTTTGTGCTTCTTTGCATTGTGGCATGGGAAGTTATTAGTGCTAAGGTGATAAACATCTACTTAATAATTATTTTACTCATAATTATTTCTTCATTATTTTGCTCACTCAAAAAAAAAAGATGTTCTGGCTGACAGAAATAGTATTGGGTAAATCCTGTTGCCTGTTAGCCTGTGAATAATTACAATCTGAATTTCTTACTTTACCTAGGACTAATTTAATCATTTCAGAGTTTGTGTATGGAACTTTGTTAAAAAAATTATTAGAAAAACTAGAAAAGCTGAAGATCTTCCATGCAAATTAGGAAGGAGAATTTAGCATTTTAATTATCTCAGAGTTAGAAAGTTGAATTGAAAACAAAAGGCTTCAGACTGTTTTGTTTGTTGGTTTTAATAACTTTTAGCTAAATATGTAAGAACTACCATCCACATTATAATATTTATTAAATGAAGCAATTAATTTAATTTCTCATTAGGTTTAAGGAACTCTCTGTGTACTTATGATGTATAATAATTCTCTCTCTAATCTATTTTATCCATAAGCACAATTAATTTTCTTAAGTAACTATTTAGCTTTGGCTCATAGTATTTAAAGAGAATTATTGGTCTTTAACTCAGCTGTTCAGTTTGATACCTGTTCAGTTGAGCAACATACAGACAGATTTTTCATCAAATCTATTCATTTAAAAAATTATGAGTCCTTTAAAGTTGTGACTATATTCAGAACAGCCTATTTTTGGCTTCCTTACTGTAATTGAAACTTGAAATATGTTTATCGGTTTTATAGCATTATCCAGAAGTTAGCTAACAGAGTTCTACTTTGGTTTTTCTTAATTTGTTTGGTGCTTGCTTGTTGTTTGTTGTGGGTTTTCTTTTTCTTAAGTCAGAGTGTAATCATGTGATCAAAATTCATACACAACCTTACTCTTCACTGCGCCTCTTCAACATCTATTGGAGGTCAGTGACTTTGTTTAAATTGTTCGTGTGCGTGTGCGTGCGCTTAACATGTCCTATGAAACTGTTGGCAGCAAAAGTTGTTAGGTAAAACAGCTTAGAAAACTGAACACAGTAACAAAAAGAAAACAGAGAAAGAATGGTAGAAATTAAGAAATTTTCATTGTTCATTATTTCTAGAAACAGAAATTTAGAATTCCTAAATGAAATTACTGACATAAAATGTTTAAAAAATTAAAATATCTTCAGAGAAATAAAATTTTATTAATATCTCTCCATGAACTATTTATTATAATGGCAGAAAATCACCCAGAAGATGGGAGGCAACCCTTCTGAGTTTGTCTTACTTTGAACTGCATATATAATCAACATAATTATTGTCAAATAAGCAGCTTCTGAATACTTTGTTTTTTGAAAAGCTTAACATTTGCCTGTATTATAACAGTTGCTAAATCCAGCTACCTGTTTGGAATTATTTTATTTTCCTCTCTTTTTCCCTTCCAAAGGACATAGGTTAATTTCTGGCTTTCTTGTGTTAAGACAGAAGGACATTATACTCAACTAGAAGATGGTTTAAGTTGTTCATTTTTAGTTTTATTTTTATCTCAGATGCAGGTAATTTGGTGTTTATATTTGTGTATTGCTAAAATGTGCACTCATCAAAATTGGTATTATTTTCCTTGTCTTTATTCATTACTATACTGGTACCCCACTGAATCCAGTATTTTTCCATTTACTAAGACATAAAAAATACTTTCATTAAAAGAAAACAAAGTAGGCGGAAGGGGAACACCAATTTGGCAGCACTTGACAGTAAGTGGCAGTGATTCAACCACAGTAGTTACCAGTGAATTGATGTGTGATTTTCTAATAAAGACAAATGAAGACATCATGATGATAAATTCTTTATCCCCTAATTAAAAATACCAGCAGTACTGTTCTAATGAATGTAAAAGTGTTGCTGTTAGTTTTGTATCTGTCAGTATGTCCATGTATTTTTAATTATATTAGTAGAACAAGAAAATGCAGAAACAGAGATTTTTAATCATATTCAACTTCCTTATGGCCCCTAATCTGAAGAAAAATATATATGAGTAATATTGCTGCCAGTAATTCTGGAATAAAAGGGTTTTTTCCTCCAATAGGAGTAGAGAATGAAAGACTAAGGAAAATAGAAACTGTCTGTGAGCTAGATGTCATGCATTGACACAGGCTGAACTTTTAATATGCATGTAAGCAGTCTGAACTCAAACTACGTGTTGGATGATAATTGCTGATGTAGAAAGCATTGGGAAATGAAACAGGAAGGAAAACACAAGCAGGGCCTATCTGTTTACCTGATTATTAATTTAATAGGTGTAACAATGTTTACTTTTCCCTATGTTTAAGACTAGTGCAAAGGCTATTAAAACATATCACCTGTATAGAACTCATTAGAGCACAAGTTGTTACTGCAGGACCAGATTTTTGAAAGACATATAAAAAAATAAGGTTGATGTTTTAACATAAAACTTTGTAGCTTTTAGGGCTGGTTTCTTCTTTTGGAAGTTATGTGAAACCAAGCACTGAAATGTGCGGCCCACAATCTTAATTAGTTTCATCCATAAGTTTCAATTAATGGAATTAATTAAAGAAGAATTGGAAATCTTCAGTCTTACATTTCTTTTCTGATTTTCATTAGCATTAATTTTAGGTACTTATTTGTGTTTCTGGAGAAAAGTGTGGAAAATGTATCTACACTTGCTTCAGAACTATACAAAAGGTTTGTTTCCCTTTTTTGTCTCCTTAACCAAATAGTATTTCTAATTGTATTACAGTTTTGGAGGCAGTAAGATGTCCACTGAAACAAACCCTTCATGGATAACTTTATGCTTATGTATCAAAGGAACGCAATCATATATTTTCAAAAAGAATTTTCAGGGTACAGTGAATAATTTTGTGAAAAAGCTTGTAGTGTGAGGTTTCTGTCTGTTATGTACTACTGTGTTTATCCTGTCTTGCATCAGACCTAATTGCCTTGTTTTAGATCTGATTGGGATGGGAACTGTTTTCATTGAACTATATAAATAAAAACCATCAACATATCGAATTTTACTTGGTGTCAGTGTGTTTTCAAAACCGGGACTCCTAAAAATGCTACTGTGCTTGAAAGTAACCTAGATAATGTTTAATTAATATGACTGGTGCAACATATAAGAAGAGTACAATTACTCTATTTTCACTTTTGTACTTCTCCTGTGGCTCTCATCCATTAGCCTTTCTGGTTTCCAGGCAACCCTGGTTCATTTTGTCCCAAATAAGATGTTGGTACACTTCATCTGTTTCCAGTCTCTTGCTTCTTCTTAAGAGTATTCACATTGCTATGACACCATTTTACTTTATTTTTATATTGAAGTTTAACATTACCTTGGTGTTAATGGTAATGATGGGCAAATGAGAAACTAAAATAATTTACTTCATCTTTAATACTCTGTTCTACTAGTCATACTTTTTCAATTTTTTGCTGCACCACTGATTTCAAAAGCAGAGTCCTAGGATGTACAGATCAAGTTTTGTAAAGTGGAATCCCTTCCTCCTCCTCTGTATAGACAATTTTTCTAGTTCAGGCTGTTCTGTAGAACTGCAGATGCTAAAGGTGTACCAGTGAACAACTTCTAACACACTGTTTTTTCAAGACAACTCCAAACTTCTGGCTTCCTCAACATCTATGGCACCACTCAAATTCTCATGACTTATTCATATGATGTCTTATCTCACTACTTGACACATGGGATGGTCCTCAACTTATACAGCACCACTGAACACAAGCAAAAAAATTCTAGACCTGCTTCTGTGGAAAATAATGTTGGAGAAAAAATATTTTTTTATTTAATCAGATAGGCTATTCTGTCTGGAACACAATAATTTACAGTTTCCTCTGTAAATTACATAGCTAATTCTGACTTTAGTAATTAGCACATTACAGTTTGACATAACCTCTGCCTGGTTAGTCTATTGTGTTTTATTTTTCAGGATGTAGAACACTGATAAAGTTTGAGTAAATTTTTTAAAATTAAATGAAACTGAATAAACCATTTCTTTCAAAATAAAATAGATATTCAAACTGTTAGCTGGTATGAATATTAAACACCACACTGTTAAGACACAAAGTGGTGTTGATCCTTTCTTATGTTCTTCAGGGAAAAAAGAAATTTAAAAAACTACCTTAGAAATGATCATGAGATATAAAACTAGCTTACATATTTACACAGAAGCAATGGAGTGATACAACAGCATCCGAGTATATATTATTTCCAAATTATTGCATCTTTTTTATTTTGAGAACACACAATAAATGTTAGAGTAAAACCAGATACATATTATAAAATCATTGCTCAGTCTATCAGTTCCTTCCTTAATTCACAAAACTGTCAGTCTGAGTTTTCAGTGAAAGTTGATACTGTATCAAGACTCAAACTAGACAGACTAATATTGAAGCTGCAGTGAGCAGAACTGTAACTATGTGGACAGGTTGATTTAATAAGGTTCACATCTGTCACTTTCAGCAAGTTTAGCATTAAGACCCTACATATCAAGATCCTGTTGCCAGGCTCAAGATTAGTTGCTAGTGGGAAATACCAAAAGGAAATGTCAATGTCTTTGGCATCTGTTTCAAGTAAAAAAAAAATTCCCAAATGGTGTTATTTGTCTTTACTGGTGACATAATGGATATTGCAGGAAGAAGTTATATTTCTGGGGTTCTTAAGCAATCAGCGGAACCGGAAATCTTCCAACATCACAAGTTCAGCCAAGCTGGGTTGCAGTGCCTTTAGCCAAGGGTGTGCAATACCAGAATAATACTGTTTGCATAAGGCCCCTGGGTAGCCACACACACACACAAAAAGTATTTTAAAACCAAGTATTTTATTTTTCTTTTCTTGTTTTCTCTACCTATTTTCATGTTACGTTTTGTGCAAAACCAGGAGTAACAATGATATTCTGTTGGCCTGTTCACGCCTAGCTCTGCTCAGTTTCTCCCTGGAAATAATAAAGGTAGAAGACTGGGAGTCATGCAAAAGATGAACTATAACTAGCATTTCATCTGTACTTTGCTGTCTATTTTATGTACTTTGAATAATGCTTTCCTTTGTGTCTTGACTCACCAAATCCGAGTGACTGAAACTTGCAGATGAGTTTCTGTATGAAAGGTATAGCAAAGCATCTTCAGACACTGCTTTTATTTTATTATCATTCACTATTTAATGAAAGTTCTAGTGAAAAAGACATTACATTTCCTCAGCCTAACTGCAGGAATCCTCTAACTATGACATCATTCACTCTATTAGAACTCTTAAGATTTAACTTAGATTTCAATTTATGTAGTTTTCTTCTTATCCTGCTGTGGCTCACTTTCTTCATCTTCATTTTGAAACATGTTTTTTCCTATTTTTACCAAATCGGTCCTTGAGATTGTGGAAAGAGAATTCTTCACATTGAGGCTTACCTCTGATTGTTGCAATGTCTCACATCTCTTTTTTGGCCACCTTTTTTAGATCTAATTGTTTATATACTCAGTGATACATGAGTGTGAGTTGGCTGGGCTGACGGGATAATGACATGATAATCTAACGAGAAGCTCTTTCCTATTGTTAAGCAATATGATAGGATCTTCCCTTGCTAAATATAATCTGTGGGAGTAATTAGGGAGAGATTCATGGATGAGGCAGTTCAACAGTCTGCATCTTCCTAAATGTTCTTGCGACCCACATATACTCTTTGTAAGTCCTGCAAGTGTGCTGACTAACTTTTCATACCTTCACACCTGACATTGGTGTGAAGGATTACACAGAGCAAAAAAGGAAGGGGCAGTCACACCCACAAAAATCTTCATTACAAAGTGATGCATTTATAGCGTAGGTTAATTTCCTAAATGAATTAATTTAGTATTTATTTTTATGGTTGCATTTTAATATAAAATAAGATTCTTGTATTATAAAAACTTAAGTTGTCCAACTTTGGAAACTTTCTCCCTCCCTCCTCCAAATACAGTGGCATATAAAACTAAAAAAAAAAAAATAATCTCATCCCTCCACAAAAAACTGTTGTATTTCAGTCTATAAGCTAATCATTTTAGGAGCAGTTCAGAGAGCATGCAAACAAAATCGTTAGTTAAAAAAAGGTTTTTTGATTTAAAGACTGTGTCTCCTTGGCACAAAAGCAAATTGTATCTCGTTACTACAGAAATGTATACGTAAATATCCTGTACAATTCATAGGGCAGAAAGTCTTTTTCAGTATGTGCTACTATAACATCTGGGTACTTATTGGGCATTATAAGTATAGTAAGTCTTAAAATTGGAATAACTATTATCTATCAAACTCTAAACTCTATGTATGTCTTGTGGTATTATTAAAATTAAACTCTATTTTTGTTTCAGTAAAATACATGCTACATGCCTTTGGAGTCTTCTGATAGGATTTTGTATAGCTTTTGGATACTGCATAAATTATATCGATGCTTACAAATTCATTTTCCTTTATGTTCTATCCAATATATTAATCCATCATGTTATGTGTACTTTATTTAGTTGGACTTAGTTAGGTTTGAGGTTCATTATTACAGACTATTTTCTAAATTTTGTATTGGAATGGAATCTTAACTGACTGGACTTGCTTCTGCATGCTACATTAAATATTCTTAATTGGTCTTTTCAAAGGCTTTTATAAAGATATCACAACTCATCTGATATACTCAAAGTAGATTGTTTTCCTGCACTTTTTACATCATTTTCTATATCTCACAGGAGAGCATGGATTTGTGAATCAGTCTGAAAATATACAGCTCTGTTCAAAGTTTTATGCGGTAGCAATGGGAATCATTTCCAAATTGAGATATTTCTGAGTTGGTTGGTTCATTTTTGTCCTCATTTTTCCAGGTTTTCCCCCATTTGTTTTCTCAGTAATGACTTCAAAACAAAACAATCCTTGTAATTTCTTGTACAAAACCAATATTTCTTAAAGAAAGCTGCATCTTAGAAGAAGAAACAGTCCGTTCTCAAACCAAAGCCAGTGTACACACTTTGTGCTGATGTCTGATTTACTGAAATTTCAGTGCCTTAGTGTTTTGAATATTGTCTCATAACAACCTCAAGGTAACACCAGGTTTTATTACCCAGAGATGCTATGAAAATCCAACTGTAATTAAACTGTAGCATTTAAAAGTTATGCATTACCATCTAACCCTTTAACAATATAATATAATCTTAACTGTATTGTTGCTTTCTTGTTTTTTGCTAGTTAAAATTGAAATAGGAATTGAATAGGAATAGAGGAGAAATTGTTATTGAAATATCCCACAAGATGTGGTCAACTATATGACTTTTTCTTTCCATTTTGGGTGAATATTTTGCACTTTATGTCCTGTAAAATGCAGCACAAGTATTCATTGCATGACAACTGATTTATCAGTTACAAATGCAGACAGAGAGAGAGGCCAGCATTTCTGTTTTAAAATTACTTGTTGCTATGATCAAATGAGAAATGACTGGAATTAGATTATTTGGTGCATTAGACTACTATTATTTTTGTGTACAGTGTAGACCTTTGTTAAATACAAAGAAGCTACCGTGGTGTTAGGAAGTCCCTGACCCTCGAATTGCTGCCTGTATGACATCTGCTTTTTACGACTGACAGAAAGTATACTTTTCTAGGTGAACCTCTCATCTTATTGCTGGTACTGAAATAATGGAACCACTCACGTGTAAACACTTTCTGTGGTGGTGCCAATATTTATGGAATATAGTCAAACAAATAGCATTTGTGATAATATTTAATTAAAAGAAATGCAAACTGAAGACTTTACAAGTTCCTAAATTTCAGAACAGAGGTTAAACGAAGTAACATAGTGCTTTATTGATACTTTTCATATCAATCCTCACACAAAGTACTGCTTTCGAAGGATATTTCATTATAGTTAAACTGGTGCTTTAATTAGGTGATTAAGCATCCTGAAAACTAATCCATGTTCGAATCATTGAGGCTGAGTTAGAACAAAGGTAGATTATAACAGATAAATAACAGGAGGTGTTAATAAAGAGATGAAAGATGATTAAAAATAAATGAATAAAATTCCAGTGGGTGGTAAGGAAGTAAATCGTAGGGATTAACTGCGGAAATTACTTTGAACAAATAGAACATGCCTCAGTGGGAAAAATACACCAAAAAGACACAGTAGAGCATATATAAAAGGAATGGAATCCTATAAAATTTTGGGTTTGAATATAGCAATATGAAAAAAAGTCGTCATGTAAATTGCCTCCTACCTAAGTAGAGCAATTTAAATGAAGGCTGCAAATGTTATATTTTTGGGTTTTTTTTCTACATAGCTTACAATGGGTTTATTTTTGCTCATAATGGTGGCCATTAAAAATCTACAGTCTGTGGGTGTTCCATATATTAAATGAAATATAGAAATATAGAGCAGTGACAAATGGTACTAGGATAAGTTAAGCAAATTTATTTGAACTCTGATATTCCTGCTCACCTTCTGTCTTTCAAGAGAAGGTAGAAACATCTGCTTCTCTGCTTCTTATTGCTTCCCTGTATGGCTTAGGTCAATGGAATGTGGGAATAAATACATAAATTAGTAAGAACCCAAGTCCTTAATGCAGCCTGTTAGCTGCAGCTATGGATGTCCTCGCCAACCAGATATATTCACCCAGTGTCGAGCTGGCAGTGTAATATCAGACGCTTAAATTCTTCAACATATGGGACATGCTAGAATGCAAAAAGGTAGAAAAGGACAAAGCACAGCTAAGATACGCCCTTGACAGAGGTAAGTAGTATGAGCTCTTGGGAATTCGTTTTACATCAGGGTTTGTTGCCATCCTTAGGGCTGTTACAAATTTCAAGGGGTCTGTTAAGATAATTTTGTCATTTTGGTGGAGAGTAGAGTGAATTCATCCACGGTATGAAGTATTTTACTATTGACAAGTGCTAAATCTAGCTATAATATCTATACTTAAAAAAATATATAGCATTTGAGACCATATTGATTAAATGGGAAATTTTGCAGACTTCTCCCATGGGACTGTTTTTCTTAAATTATGATAGTTTGTGGATGCACAAAACCAGACTCATTTTATTATTATACACACCAATCACTACATTTTCACAGAGGTATTATTGTTCTGTGACTATAAACAGACTGACATTGATATTGATAGAGAAAACTGTCAGATATAGACAGATTCTACACTGTGTCAGTCTGTGATTTAAAAATTAATGTTATTGGGGTTTTTTTTTATGTGTTGCCTAGCAAAAATAGCCAATGGAAAAGAAAAATGAGTATGTGCTGCATGAACAGAATCATTACCTTTAATACTTTTTCTGCCTAAAATCAAATAATATTAATGGCTTCTGGCCATGTACCTTCAGGATGAAATCTTTTACCTTCTTTAATCATTCAGATGACAAAAAGGCCAAGTAAGTGTTATTAACACATAGATAACTTAAGTGCTAAACTTCCAATTTTTAGTTCATTGGAAATACAGAATTGTTTTTCCCTTACTCATAAGCTCCTAAACAATTCATAACTGGAATATAATTCAATTTTTTTAAAAATCTGCAGTTTACACTCACAGTAAACATTAGCCCATTGTTTGCATCCTATATAATGTACTTTTTATTGTGTATTAGTTTTTCTTGTATGCATCTATCCTATGGAATGGCAACTTTGCAGTGAAAAAAGTTATTTAAATTATTCTTGGGTATAAGTAATTGAAATATTTATTGTACATTTTTTTCTATAGACAAAAGAGGTTCCATTTACACTGGTGGAAATTTGCAGGATTTTATAGAGGTTTTTCTTATTATATATTCAAAATACCACTTATTCTAATATATTTTAGAATTGCTCAGAACAAGGCACCAACATGTACAAAATATTCATACAGCATGCTGTCATCCTGCAGTAAGTAGAGCTTTTGGGGAAATTAATGGTACTTCTTTATAGACACAGGTCTAAATGTTGGTTATTTGTGTATGACTTTTGCATGCAAGTTCAGAAATTTATAACTTTGCGTCTTATATACATGAATTTGGAATATATACCTGTGTTCAAGGTGGTCTATAGTGAGTGTGATACAGTACAAAATGAGTATCTTAGTTTTTTGATCTATTTTCCTGCTCTTTTATTTTATGATATACCTGCATACTTAAGGTACCTTGTGTCATTTAAAGAGCTGATTTCCTACATTTGAGTTTCAAATTGAGTTTGATTTAGAGTTGCCTACAACTCTTGTGAAGTCAAATTTAAGTCTACAGATAATTTGGAAACAAACAAACAAACAAACAAAAAGTAATAGAAGTATATGTGAAATATAATAGAAAAGCAAATGACAAAGCATGAAAATTGACCTTAAACATGTAAAGTAGCTGCTTTTGAGCTTATTTCTTGATTTAATTGAGTATAATACAGACCATTAAAAGTAAGTATTCTGTATGATGTGCAAGAAATCAGCCTTCCCAACCTCATTAAGACTAATAGAAGTTGGGTAGTTACTGCTATCTTTGGCTACATTTGTCCCTGACAAACTTCACTGGAATCACTGCAGCTTATTCTGAGAAAAAAAAAAACAAAACCAAACCCATTTTGCTATTTTACAAATGTGTTTGGGTTTGGTTTTGTTCTTAACGGAAATGATTATGCTGATAATAACGTATAGAAGAAAACAGCTAGATTTCTGATAGCTTTTTACGTGATAAAGTTTTGTTTGCATGCCTACAGGAAATATTGACTAATACCCAACATTGCTATTGAAAATTAGTAAATGATTTTTTTAAAGGCCTTTCTTCTCAATTAAAAAATCAAAGCAAAACAAAACAACCCAACCTTTCAGAAACTACAGTTATTACTAAAATTCTTAAAATAGATTAGATTAGATTGTTTCCCCTTAGCTAACTCATAATCTCAATTATTAAAGGTATTTTCTGTGCTTTTAGTATACCTGGAACCATACTCTGCTCCAGTGGCATGTTCAAATAAAAGCTACATGTGTGAAGACATTTAGTTTAAATTAAATTTTTAAGATATCCTTTCATACCCTGTACTTAGCTAACTGCATTCATAATAGTGTACTCTGGGGGTAAACAGTGTACTAACAGAACATTACCTGATTTGTTTTTATATTCCTAATGGTTTAGGGGAAAACACCAAAATGCCCATGTACATAATAAAACTGAAACAGCGGACCTGACAAATAGCTTAATTAGCAATATTGAGCTGTTTTCCTACTCACCGTAATAGCAGTATATTAAAATAATTTGTCTTTCTCTATATTAAAACCAGAACACTAATATATTTGGAATAATCCTACAAAACTTAGTTGCAGGCTACCACAAAAAAGAAAAAACCCTTCTATGTTTGGATGACTCAAGTATAGAACACTCCACAACTTATTCAAACCTACCCACTATTTTATTAATTTTGTCATGGACAGAGTTTTGTGGCCATTTATGAAATTCCTGCCAGAGTAAAATCAGAATCATAGTGGGGGTTGATGTTCTCTGATTTGTAGGGAATAAGACAATACTTGAGAGATTTAAGAAATTAATACCTTAAAGGAATAAAATATAAAAGCTTGGCAGAAAGCCAAGTCTTATCTGATGATGCCAAATATTACAGATATAATTATATATAAAAATATATATAAAAATGTAATGACAAGTTAGTATAGAAATAGTGGTTGAAGTATCAGGGGCGAGTTTAGTAGTTCAGTTTAGCAGTAGTAGGAGAGTGAATACTGAGGCAGTTCAGAACATCTTTACTTTTTCCTTCATATATACTATTCTTTGTCATCATCTGCATTTGGGAAACTGTATAAAAACCAGCTACAGTAGTACCCCTTTTCATATATCTATTGAGGGCAAACACAAATCAGAGTACCAAAACTGCATGTGCAGCTACTGCTAGCATTATATATAATTATTAACGTACATCTTCCTCTATGAAATCTGTATCAGGATGTGCATTTGTTTTTATGTAAACACTTTTCAGCAGAGTGGTAACTTGCTATTTAATTATGCTATTTCTTTACCACAGAAAGTGGGTGATTTGGAGTTTTGGTATCTGTGGGATCCTTTCTTGTTTGCCTTGTACTATGTCTCTTTGGTGTTGTGTATTTTGGGGAATATCTTGTCTTCTAATATCTATCAATCAGTCATTTGCTTAATCTGGAGTCTCAGGACTGCGTGCTTTTCACTGTATTTGATGCCTGTGGTTTTGTCTTTCACTTGAGTGAGGAAACAATTGCAGATTTGATGAAACAGATGTCCAGTCTTGCTCATACACATGGGCTGCTTTCAGGAATATGATGCATTTAAACATTTGAAAGACTAGACGTCTGTGATGTCTTTAAGGTTTCTGGCATGGTATCATTTCATGGTTCCCTTTTTTACCCTTTTTTGTGATATTCTTTCCATCACTGCTGATCAGAGTAGTTGTATGGATATGTGAACAAATATTTGATTGATGTCAAATACAGTATAAAACATATATTAACACACATGAGAGAAATGCTAAGCTAAAGGGTCAGTTGTCTTATATTTCCCTGTGGGTTTTGCTGCATTCTTTTCTGAAATCTTATTGATATGAATTTCCCGTGCAGCTTTGCCTTTTCATTGGCACTGATATACTGATTTTGCTACTGGGGAGCTATGCCATAAATGTGTGAAAAACACTGTTTAATTGAGGTATATTGTATTGGCTTTGGTTTGTGATTTTTGGCATATATATATAATTATTATCTTATAAACAGTTACATATTTTTTGTACACCTGTTTTGTTTTCAGTCAATAACAACTGTTGTACAGAACAAGATAACTCCCAAATAATGACAGACCAAAACAGAACTGGAAAGTATCACTGTGATTCAACTTCTTCTTACCACGCAGCTTGGGGACTTTACTGACCAATGCTAAAAGACAACAGATTTAATAGGCTGCAAGACAGAAGGAGGAAGGAAAGGAGAAGGCAAAAAGCTTGCTTTGCTTTAGGAATGGACATGATGAAAAATTTCTGAAGAATTTAGATGAGAGTGATAGGAAAACAATCTGAGTGGAATGAGTTTAGTGTAAACTGTGACATCAGTCAATTTTAGAGGGAACCGATTAGCAAATGCCAAATGAAACTGTATGTATGATACCTGTATGAGGCATTTAGTACCTGAGAACTGCAGCCTGGATCCTGTCTATAAGTGATTACATTTGATAATTCCAATTTGAGAAGAAAGATTTTGTGGAAATTTAAATATGAAATATGTAGGCACTTAGAATCAGAAAGGGTCAGACATATAATTAAAGCTGGTTTTTATTTTTGGTGGCAAAATGGAAGCTTTTTTTTTTTAACTGGGAATTTTACTCTTCCTCCTGATGGCAGGGACTATGGAACTGAAACAAGATAGATGCAACCTTTCCTTATCCCATACAACTAAACAGCCTATCTCAGAAACTGGGTCTTACAGAATAAAGTTATTACAGCGTATTTCCATATAGCCATAATGTTGATATGAGGATGACCAATTTCCTTTTCTTGATGAAACCGCACAGATGAATAAAGTCACAGACTGAAGCTACAAGGGCTCCAGAGAGGATAAAGTCCTTCATGGCTTTCTCCAGGGTGATCTTGTGGTTGTAGACAACTGTTTGCTTAAATCACAACAATCTCAGCTTTCTACAACAACAATGTAGTTTGATTTGTGATGGAAAAAGTCTGGGTTTTTTTTAATGTCTGTTAGCTCTGTATTTTCATTGTTCTTTTTTTCTGTTTGATATTTGCTTGTTCACACACTTCATAGTTGTTTAACAAATTTCTAGTATTCTAGGTCATGCTTGTGCAACAGATGTCATAGTGAGGTGACAGAGGTGTTATAGTTAGACTGGTTTCAGATATGGAGCCTGCCTTGGGCACTTCATTTATTTCAGACATGGCTATATTTCTGTTAGGCAAGTAGAACTGCCTCTAATGATTTCCAATATTGATTAAAGATTGTTTTTTCAAGCACTTCAGTTCCCTTCAGCCTCTGATCAGAAGCTGTGTGCAGGTGGACAAGAACATGTTTTGCAAGCCTATCACTATATTGTGTTTTTATATCAATTTGAATGGCTTGCCTTTTCCTTTAGTTTTCATATTTTCATGCTGAAGACTGCTTCTGTTTAGTTTTACTTTTTTCTCTCTCTCAATAGAAATAATATCTCTTAGCTAAGCAGGTACTTCTTCATGTCCATCTGCTAGCAGGAAACAGCCTGATACAGCCATTCTCACTGTCTTCTCTGTACTTTTAGATTCCTGATTTCATAAAGAACCCATTCACTTTACAACATATTCAGTTTAAGTATAAAAAGAGTCAAAGTTCTCCATTATCCAGCCATTATATCTTCCTTCACATAGATTGATAACTTGCCAATAATTTTTTGAAAATAGATTTTGGTCATGATTGTGTGCCAGAGCTATTATAGTACTGAATATTGGGAAGCTAGGTAGTGTAACAAAGGGGGTTTTTCGCTGTAGTGTGGATTGCTAAATAGGGGATTGATTTTCTTCAGTCTTTGCACATTTAAACCTGAAATATATTCAGAATTCAGATAGTAATAAAGACTGTAGAAGTTACGTGTTTTAAATGCTTTACATATCAGTTTATAAAACTGTAAATCCTACTGTAATGTAATTTTCTCTGTTAAAAATATACATTTATGTTTATATAAACACATAATTATTATGCTTTTCATATCATCAGGCAAAGTTAGCAGGGAGCTATAACAGGAAAGTTATCAAGTCTTTAAGTTTAGAAAATGTTTACCGTTGTTTGTGAGGGTTATGTGCACACACTGACTGACAGATTGCATCCTTATTTCCCATTAATTCACATTAATTCAAACTCTCACTGAGTTGGAGGAAGTACAAATCCCTCAAGCACTTTGTCTCCCAGGAGGTGTACTGATTCCTGCAGCTGGTCAGCTCTGGCAGTCTGGAGAGGCAGAAGGTAGTCTGGGTCTCCGAGGAAGTCATTCTGTCTCTCAGAGAATTTGCAAGTGGACTCACAACATAGAAAAAAGCATTACAGCCAAGTCTCAATTCAGTTATCACAAGCTTCCTGTACAGCCTTGGGCAAGTCATTCAGTCTCTGTCTTCTTCAATACAGAGTCTGTAATATATGGAGTGTCTGAGCATTCCTCACATATTCTTGGTTGTTGCCGAAATACTTTGATATACTCATTATATGTGAGGCTACTCTATACTGTGGTGATTTTTCTTTTGGAAAGGTAGATAGGTAGGTATTCCTCCTAAAAATAACCTTTAAAATAATACTTCATAATCCTTCACTAACAATATACTGATTGCAGCCAGAGTTCTGAATCTCTGGTCCATACTGACTTTTAATACATTCTGATGCTCAACTGTGTGTCAGAGTTGAATTAATGAAAGTCAAAGAGTTCAGTATTACAGGGAAAATGACAGCTTTTGCCTAATCAAACTAAAATTTAAGATTAAATACTTTAAAGTGTCAGAATTGTGTTTCATAGAAATGTGATTTTTAAAGCTTGATAACAAAACCACTTACTGATACTTTGTCACATGCAAATAATGTTGCAGTAATCAGTATGACTACTACTTCTTAGTAAGAGCTTCTTTTTAATGCTCTGTGAGAGATTATGAAATGTGTTCATTCTTGACAGGTAAGTCTTCCTGCCTACTGACAACTTCTCTATCTCCAGCTTTTTTTAGGTCTTCACCCTTATTGCTTCTGTGTGTCTCTACCCCTCAGGGCCTGCCTGTCATCCCCAGCAATGGCATAAGGTTTGTCAGTATGAGCTTTGGTTCAGTGAATGTAGTGAAGTCCCTCATCTGAGAACTTTGCCCTTACACTTTAGGAAGCACATCAAGTAGATAGAAATTTTCACTTTTTAATATCAGTCATTCCATTTCCTCTCTGCAGTGCCTCTCCCCCAGAACTGATAACAATCATACACCTGAACATGAATGTTTCACAGTAGGTTTACCACAGAGAGGATGGAATTGAAGTATGCATTTGACTGAGATTTCAGGAAGGAGCTACAAATACCTGTTTATATTCTGGAGCGCAGAATGTAAACAGACAGCATGCTGACTGAGTGAAATTTTAGGTGTGGCTGATGATGATAGATTTGTAATCTGATATAAAATTCAGCTGATAAACCCTAATTGGAAATCTGTCGGCCAGTCAGACTCACCTCTGTCCCTGGAAAGGTGATGCAGCAGTTCATCCTGGAGGTCATCTCCAGTTATGTAGAGGACAAGAAGGTTATCAGAAACAGTCAATATGGATTCACCAAGGGAAGATCATGCTTGACCAACCTGATAACCTTCTATGATGGCGTGACTGGCTGGGTCCATGAAGGGAGAGCTGTGGATGTCGTCTATCTTGACTTCGGTAAGGCATTCGACACTGTCTCCCAGAGCTTCCTCACAGGCAAGCTAAGGAAGCGTGCGTTGGATGAGTGGACAGTGAGGTGGACTGATAACTGCCTCAGCAACAGAACTCAGAGGTTTGTGATCAATGGAGCAGAGTCTGGATGGAGGCCTGTCACTAGTGGTGTTCCCCAGGGGTCTGTGCTGGGTCCAGTCCTGTGCAACATATTCATCAGTGACCTGGATGATGGGACAGAGAATAACCTCAGCAAGTTTGCTGACGATACCAAACTGGGAGGAGTGGCTGATACACAAGAAGGCTGTGCTGCCATCCAGTGAGACCTGGACAGGCTGGAGAGCTGGGCTGAGGGGAACCTCATGAAATTCAACAAGAGCAAGTGCAAGGTCCTGCACCTGGGGAGGAACAACCCCATGCACCAGTACAGGCTGGGGGCTGAACTACTGGAATGTGTCTCTGTCGAGAAGGGCCTGGGGGTGCTGGTGGACAGCAAGGTGACCAGGAGCCAACAATGTGCCCTCATGGCCAAGAAGGCCAACGGTATCCTGGGCTGCATTAAGAGGAGTGAGGTGAGCAGATCGAGAGAGGTTATCCTCCCCTACTGACCTACTGCCCTAGTGACACCACACACTGGAGTTCTGTGTCCAGTTTTGGGCCCCCCACTTTAAGAAGGATGTGGAACTGCTTGAGCAAGCCCAGCAGAGAGCAATGAAAATGATCAGGGGACAGGAGTGTCTCCCTTATGAGGAAAGGCTGAAAGACCTGGGTTTGTTTATCCTGGAGAAGAGAAGACTGAGCAGGGATTTCATCAATACCTATAAATACCTAAAGGGTGGGTGTCAGGATGATGGGACTAGACCCTTTTCCGTGGTGCCCAATGACAGGCCAAGGGGCAATGGGCACAAGCTGGAACACAGGAAGTTCCACCTCAATATGAGGAAAAACTTCTTTCCTGTGAGGGTGCCAGAGCAGTGGAACAGGCTGCCCAGGGAGGGTGTGGAGTCTCCTTCCCTGGAGACATTCAAAACCTGCCTGGACACGTTCCTGTGCCCCCTACTCTGGGTGTGCCTGCTCAAGCAGCGGGGTTGGACAGGATGATCTTCAGAGGTCCCTTCCAACCCCTACCATTCTGTGATTCTGTGATTCTATAAAATGCATACGCATTTAAAACAAAAAACAAAGTAAGGAACTGATATAAAAACTCTCTGGAATGTAATCTAGTTCATTGCATTTTATTTACCATTCTGTGACTCAACGATTCTGCAATTGTAAAGTAATGAAGTTTTAGACTAGGACTATGTGCATTCATGCTCAAGTGTAAAGGATGTATTTTGATTAAAAATACGAAGTCAATTAAGAAGCTGTTACAGAGTTTATACCTGAACAGCTCTGACAAATGCTCTAACAAAGAGAACAAATGTTTAAATCACCTTTTCAAATGGACGGTAGAAACTGTTTTGTTTTTCTTTTTCTTTTTTTTATGATACCTGTTTGCTAAGTAATATAAATTTCATAGTAGGCTTACATTAACTCTCATCAAAAATGTGATGATTTGATTTCTACCCAGTGCACTGAAGAGCAGTTGGCAATACTGTAGGGAATTCAGAACAATTTTTCCAAATTCTAAAATAAGTATATATTTATATTATTTATACTATTTATAATATTTGTGGGACATTAAAAATGCATAATTTAAATTAGCTAGGAGTATGTTTATATAAGGGTGCATGTTTTAAGAGAAATATTTAATAGAAACTAATCTTCATCCTTAGTTAGGTCCTGAACGCTTTCTATGTTGTATCATGAAAGGCTGTGGTGAAAAACTAAAGTAAATATTCTCTTGGCAGTTCTTTGGAGACAATAAACATTCCTCTATCATTCCTTCTTAAAAATTTTCCTTTTTACTTTGCTGATATGTGATTCCTCACCTTCTGAATGAGTTTAACAGGTGCAGTACAAAATTATTGTACTCCAGGTAGAATGAAGTTATGAAAGAGATCTCTAAATGAAAGCATCTGTTAGTGAATATTCCTATGACTTGAAGACAAGCAAATAAAGCAAAAAATTATTATTATTTACCTTAAATGATATTTTTTCAGTTTGGTTAAAATGATGCTACTGCTTTCTCAGACTCTCACTAACCCTAAAGCAGATATCTCCATGCAAAGTAGCTGGTGATCAGAGTACTTGTATGGATGTTTCCAACAGCTCGGCTCATATAGGCCTTTCTAAAACTAAATATTTTGAAGCTGATACCTGCCAACTGTAATTTCAGGTAGATGAGAAAGTGTTTTCTTCTACAAATAATGCAATATTACTTAAAGATTATTTGTTTGTTGGGCAGTTGGAAAATATTTTTTATAGGCATGCCAAAGAGAGAGGTAAGTCCCCACTAATCCTAGAGCTAAATAACACGTGTTGTGCAGTTCAGGTATTGGTAACATTTATTGTCTGAAGAAGTGCTGGTACAGTCTACTTCAATACCTACAGAACACCCCCCCTCCCCTTAATTATGATACAGAAATTTACAGCTACATAGCTTTTAGGTTTGGTTTTGTTCTTTGTTTCCCTAATTCAGTTGTCATTCTTTCTCCAAGCAGAAATCTTGCAAAGGTTCTGGTAAAAATGGAGAACGATCAGAGAGAGGTTTTATGATTTTCGCACTTACAGTCACAGACACTCTTAGTCATTAATGCATAAAGTCAGCTGAAAAATTTGTCATTTCATATTCTGATTTTCACACATTTATGTTAGATACCAATTCTCTTGCAAAAAAAGGAAAATAACGGAATGAAAAATCTAGCCAAAAGCAATAAGGATATCTAAAATATAGTGACCTGTGAGGCCATGGGCTTCTTCTCTTGGCACTCACTCATCTCTTTTACCTCAGAATCCTCTGGCAACGTTGGACATGTACAGCCTTCTTACAGGCTTATTCTCTTCTTGCAAAGGGTGAAGGTAGTTTTGTTTTCTCCATCCTACACATTGCCTACTGTTTGAGATTTTACTCTATAAATGGGTGTACTGGATCTGGCTGGAATGGAGTTAACTTTCCTCATAGCAGCTTGTATGGTGCTGGTATTTTAGAACCATGGCTGAAACAGTGTTGATAACACAGGTGGTTTAGCTCTTGCTGGACAGTGTGCACAGTGTCAAGGTGTGCTGGTTTTGGCTGAGAAGGGGTTAATTCTCCTCACTGTGGAGGTCGGCTGCCTTTCCAGCTTCCCGCGCTCTGCCCCGTGGCGGGGGGGGGGGGGCTGGGAGGGGCGGGGCCATGGTGGGGACGGCTGACCCCGACTAGCCAATGGCAGGTTCATTCCATACCACGTGACACCATGACTGGTATATGAAGGGGAGGCAGCTGCGGCTCGGGAGCGGTGCGGCGCCGGGGGGTGAGCGGCTGTGGTGTGTGCGGTTTGTTTCAGCGGTTCGTTCCCCCTCTCCCCTCCCTTCCCCGCTACCCCGGGGCTTTGCGCCTCTCATTGTTCTCCTTTACATTGCATTTCTGTTGTTGTTTCTTTTAATTTTAATTATTAAACTGTTCTTATCCCAACCCACGAGCGTTACCCTTCTGATTCTCTCCCCCATCTACCGGTGGGGGAGTGAGTGGCTGTGTGGGGCTGAGCTGCCGGCTAAACCAGGACACAAGGCAATCTCTGTTTCTCACTCTGTCCCTCAGTGACCGGCCTGGGGTGTGCTCAAGAGGTTGGGAAGGAACACAACCAGGCAGATGACCTGAACTAACCGAAGAGATATTCCATACCATATAATGTCATGCTCAGCAACATAATGGAGTGGAATGGGGTTTAGAGAGGTTAGCGATCTTTTGCTCAGGGACTGACTGGGCATGGCATCACTGTCTGTGGGAGGTGGTGAGTGATTGCCTTTGCATCACTTGTTTTGTTTTCTTTCTGTCATCTTTCAATGTTTATTCACTTGTTAAGCAATGTCTATCTTGACCACCAAGTTTTCTTGCTTTTACTCCTGCCTTCCTCTTCCCCCATGCCACTGGGGTGGGGGAAGTAAGCGAGAAGCTGTGTCAAGCTTAGCTGCCTGCTGGGGGTTAACCCACTGCAAGGGGAAATCCAGATTCTGTTTCTTCATCTGCTTAAAGATGTCAAAACTGAAACTTCTTACTCCCCAGGAAGTTGATATTATGATCTCTCTGTGGTCATTGAAAGTGAGGACACATTCCGCTCCTGCTGAAGCTTTGCCACTGTGCAGTGTTCCAGTTTCAGAAGGCAATAAAGGATGCAAGAAAGAAGCAGCACATCTGTAGTTTACATTTTATAATTATATAATTCACATGAAGACCTGTTACCTGAGGTTTTCAATCCCTCCTCATTGGATTGATTATTCATATATTAAACCTCCAGTGAATGAAGCAATAAAAATCCTTGAGACAGGAACTAGAACCTAAACCTGAACACGCTAATTACTAGATTACAGATCTGTGTTCTTCCCAGCACACCCTTAAGTCCTTTACATATCCTTAGTCCTTAGCCCACTTTCCATTACAGACTGCAGCTGCTGGTGTTTACTGCAATATTTTACTAAATGTAGATTTGACCCATATGCGATTAACAGAAATGATAAGTGGTGGCAACTCAATCCCTAGTGTAGCATGTTCTTAGAATAACTATTAAATCAGACCTGTCAAGGGACTTAGGAGGAAGAATACATAATTTCTGTTTCCTAATTAGATTTAGCTTTTTAGTTTAAGCCTAACCAGAATATAAACTGTAAGTATACAAACAATGTGTGCCTGCACGCGTGCATGTATAGAAGCCAGTGGAGTATAGCGCAACGATGACAGCAGTATCTTACAGAGCAAGAACAGTATAGGTTATTCATTATCAAAATAATGCTAACAAAACTATTTAGCTGGTATGCATTGGAAAAAGAAAAAAAAAATCAAAAAGAATGAAAAAACAGTCATTAGCTTATAGAAGACTGTAACTTTCTCCAGTGTATTGGTTTTTGTGCTTAGCCTGAATTGCCATAGGTCCATCTCCCGGCTTTGGGAACAGCTGGGGAAATCATCATTCAGGGTGAACTCACAGTGCAAAATACTTACTTTCAGCAAGTTGTAGTGCTGGGCATTGTCATAGCATAGCCACTTTCTGTGCTTAGTACAAAAGTAAAAGATGACTCAGGAAAATACTGCAGAGATTTATAAAGTTCTTGGGAAGAACTACCTCAGTAAAAACCAAGGTAAAATCCACTTTTACTTCACCATAACAGTGGTTCCATTGGTGACTTCTGTAACTCCTGTGAAACAGTTACTTTGTTTTACAGCTTGCATTGTTACAAGAAGTTACCAAATGATTGCAGGATTTCCATGAATTTATGAGTCAGTCTTTAGAGTTTGTTGTATACCGAGGTCCTTCAACTGCTAGAGGACATAGCTGTACTTAGCAGTTAGAATACTTAAAATTATTCAGGACTTGAGTTTTGCTTCACATAGGTATTCTTCAAAACGGTTAAAACCAAAGGTTCAGAAAAATCTGCATTTGAAATATTTGTTATGCAAGAATATAACATATATAGAAACAACATTTAGTTCCTGAGTGGTTAATTTTTCTGAGTCCTCATACAATTCCACAAATCTACAGGCTTTTCATGTTTAATCTCAAACATTTAAAAAAATAAAATGAATAGCTCTCTTTATCACCATTCATGTAGCCATATAAGGTATTTCATTGGCAGTTTTTCAGTCTTATTTCTTCATTTGAAGCATTGTCCTTTAGCTATCATGAACTAACTCTTTGAATGACATGTGTGAAATTTTAAACCCAGACGAACAGACTCGCAGTACAGAATTAGAACACTGACAATCACATTACTTAAAATAAAAAAGAATTGTGGTGCTATTGAGTCTTTTTTAACCCTGCTATTGTTCCAAAATATTTTACTAGATTTTAGCATGTCTGCAACTATCGTTATAAATGAATTTTAGCCATTATTAATGACAGTGTTGGCCAAATTAGGTAGCTCAATAGGTGCAAGGTGGCTGCAATCCCACGTGCAGTCAGCAGCAAGGTACAGCGTTGGCTCCTGTCCATTGTGCAGGCACTGCAACGCAGGGTGTGTGCACAGAGCTGCCCACATGGATCCACACAGGCAGAAAACACTCAGCACAAACCACTTGCACGCTGAACATAGAGTCCTTCTTTGCCCAGGAAGGTAGGAATGGAGTCAATGAGGAGAGAGGGCAGACTGCACTGGTGAGGCACAGGGCACGGCCAGACAAGTGTCACGACCAGGGACCATTTCATTCCCTTACTCCTCTCTGTTCCCATGCTCAGTCTTCCACAAACAATCTTGATCCTTCCCTTTCCCACCTTTAATTCGTCTTCAACCTTCCTGTAATCAGCCTTGTGCGGTGCCCAAATGCTCTTCCCCTGCACCTCACAATGAGCCCCGTACCCCTGGGCAAGGACCCCCCTCAGTCTGTGAGGTGACCAGAGAGCTGCCTGCACTGAATCTTGGTGTGGGGTGTCCCCTGGCACCCAGGCCTGAGGATCCCCTGAGACAACCCCACGGGGGCATGGGGTGGGGGTGCATCCCTGTCTCAGGTATTGGAGTGCCCCTGCCTGCCCTGGGGTCTTTGGTCCTCACTAAGTCCTTGTGTTTGTGATGATTAGCTTTTAATCATATAACCCAGCAAGTAATAAGAGAGAAGCTTGAGATTAGTTACATATGATGATGACTGTCCACCTGAAAACAGTTCAAACAAGAATAATAAACCAGAGCTGCCTTTAATCAAGGTACTTTCAGGTCTGAAACTGGTTTGCTGATTGACTTACCTAATAACTAGCTTGTCCTAGTTGAAAATTAATTTTCTTTTTATGAGCTTTAGAATACCACCTTACCTACCACCTCTAGGCACTTTACATCACTTTGAAAAACAAAGTCCACTTTAAAATCCCATGTGTTGGCAAGTGATTATAAACAAACCTTATGATTAAGTACTGACTACTGTTGTCAGAACTTCGGGGTGGTACATTTAATGTAGAAAAAACTTCTCCTTGTTCTTACTCTTTGTCAAGACAGTCATTCATACAGTTGGAAAAATCAGACTAAGATCAATACACTTCTTTTCTCTCAATTACCCTCCTGTTAGCAGTATCACTGAGCATTTATTTCAGGCACAGCAATAAATATTTATTTTCTTGTAAATAGTGCAAGTCCAGCAACAAATCAATGCAGAAAATAAGTAAGCTTGTTACAGTTGTTGCTTGTCCTTGAAATATGTAAAAACCTCCATTCCCTCTTAAAAATGTTAATTTTGGTAGGATTTTTATTTTATACAATGTATAGGTTATTTTCTATTAAAGGACATTACTTATTTACTTATTTACTTATTTACTTATTATTATTTAAACATCAGTTATGTTCATATGTATGCTTTCCCTTTTAAATTCTATGTCTTAAATCTAAAAAGTAGAAAACAAAAGTAATAAAAGTTTACATGTAATGTTTTTAAAAAGATACGTATAATGTTTGCCTAATGTAATGCTACCGTTGAAAATAGGTATTCTAGAGTTGTAAATGCACATACACCTTTTTATCCCAGCAACTAGAAGAGTCATGGAGCTGCATTGCCAGGTTTCTGAATTTAGTTATGAAATGCAAATGCAGGTAGAAATTTCCTATTTTTATCACTTACACTTAGCTGGTACAGCATTTTTTTGGGGGGTTGTTATAAATTCCTTATAAGGTCAAATGCAATGAATGTAAGGTTAGGGCAGTAGCTGTTCTATCCTAGGAGAAGCACAGACTAGGAGTTTTTTAGACATATTGTCCATGTAGACACATGGACAATAGTTTTGTCCTTGAAAACAGTAATCGTGGCATCTTGTCTGCACATTTGTGGATCATTTTACAGGGTCAGAATCGTTGATATTATGGTCAGAAATTATACGTACTTAGGAACTGAGCAGTTAGCAGGTGATGGGTAGGATTCTGTAGACAAGGCAGATGGGGGTTCAGATGGTGAACAGCTCCTCATTTCCTAGGTGCTTTTTTGTATCTCCATATGACCCTGTGTGTAATCTTAGGGTTGTAAGTTCATTTGCATAGGTATGGTCATTATTAAATTATTAGAGATAAATATAGCTGGATTCATTAAAATCCTGGAGTTTAGAAGTTGTTAGATATTGACCTTTAAAGTCATCAGTGGCCTACCTGTGTGATCATCTCTTTATGCTCCTGAGGCATACTGATGTTTTTGATGGCTAAAGCAGATGGACATAGCTCCTCTTCATTATAAGAAGGAGAAGCAGCAGGAATATCTTTAATTTTTTTTTTTTAATATAAATTTCCAGCTGAATCATTTGAATTTAGTGGTACCTGAGACATCCTTAAAAAAAAAAAGAAATAAAGAAAAAGTTGTTTGATAGGATTGTGGGAGAAGGTAGGGTATAAAGAGATTGGGAATAGTAAATGGAGATCTTTGACATACAGAGTTATTTGTGAAATTGATTCATCTGAGGTATTTTTGTGAAAAGTAAGGACACTTAGAGTGTGATTCATCTGACCAAACATAGACAGATGAAGTGTAGTAAAGGTCTACATCACTTCAGGTTTCCTTTATAAGAATAAAGAGAAACTGAAAATGCCTAGTTGTGATTCACCTTGCCTAATGTAGATATCCAAATAGGTCAGATGAATCATAAACTAAAATATTCTGTTCTCCATTGACTATAAAAGTATTTTGGGATCTCACATGCTTGACACTACACTTACACTGTGGCCATTCACAGTTCGAGACAGACACATCTAAAAATATACATTAAATAACTATATATATTAAGAAATAATTTCACTGAAAATAGGGCAGTCGACATGTGAGAATCTCACACAGTGAAAACCCCAAACCAAACCGAGACAAATTTTTGTATATATGCATTTATTCCTTTCACTTTTTATGAATTTAGTGCTCTCTGTTAGGAAGGGGTTGGTAGGTGCCAGCACTCTTGGGCTGGAATGGGCACTGACACAATGAGACCAGGATGCTTGATCTGTCCTTCCAGGAGCTCCCTCATTAGCTGGGGAAAAGACCCTGTCTCCTCCCTTTCTCTCTACCTTCCCTCCTGTGACCACAGAAATAGATTTGATTCATGTGGCATGCACAGGACAATGGGTTTAATGTATTGTTCTGATTCTGATGGCACTGGTCAAGCACCAGGCTGCTGGGCAGTTACCCCCTCAGCAGCACCAATGGCACACCTAATTGCCCTTTTTCCTGTTCCTTAACTCACCTTTTTCCTTTCTTTATACCTCCCTTTGTCCACCCCAGTCTTCTTTCAATTAAACAACCTGATATAATTACTGTTTTCCCCACTGGTCCCAGTTTTGCGATATTTGTGCTCATGTTTGATGTTTTGATAATATTACGGAGGTAGTCTTGGCTTTACATAGTACTGATGATATGGTTGCCTATGTACTGCTGGCCTTGGAAGACCATACTTTCAAAAAGGTCTTCAATTCTCCCCTCAGGTGTCTGTGAAGTCCAGCTGCTTCACCTGTAACTTCCCCTTACCTTCCTGTGAAATCCAGCCATCCCTCATAGTCTGAGCCTTAACTTTGGTCAGCTTCTCATATTGTTGTCTCTCACATCCACCAATTTTTAATACCATCTCCTGTAGTTTCTCATGTCCTGTTCAGTTAGCTGAACCTCAGGCAACAGCCTCATTAGTCATTTGCCTGCAGTCCTGATATTTTCAAAGGGTCGTTACTAAAAATGCACCAATAAAGGAGAGAGGGGATGAGATGCTTTAGGTATAACTTTATTTCATCTTCCACATCAAACTGTCTGTAATGGATATTTTTGGAATCTGTTTGAAGCCCCACTTTCTGATAATAAAGTCCTGATGTTCTTCTGTATGTACATTTCTGTTGACATTTTCATTTTCGGTTTCTCTAAATTTTTTTTTTCTTAGGTAAAGATCTGTCTAGTGACTTTTTAATTTAATCACCAGAAAAGGTTATAAAGCTTATGGTTTAATGGTCTCCAGTACAACTTGGGTTTTAAAGGAAAGCTTTCCTCCCAAAAGCGACCTTTTTTCTCTTTCTTACATGCTCTCCTGCACAGTCGCCAAATTCATACGTAGGTGTACACAGACTCTCACCCTGTGAAGTCACATCCTGTCTTACCCATTATGACTTTCGGACTTGAAAACTTTTTATGAAGCAATTCTAGGCCCATCAGTGCTCTAGTCATGTGTGTGAAGTACCAGTACCAGTGTCAGTATTGGTGCTTTTCTGAAAACATTTGATCTTAATATTTATTCTGAAAATTTACTAAACTTAAACACTAAGTTGAATGTGTTATCAAAGGAAATGGGTTCCTTTTCTGAACTGGGCTAATAGGTAACACAATAATATGGTTGCTTCTATTTTCCTCTTTTTCAAATTTATTATATTGAGGCTGGAACGTTGTAACCTTTTAAAATAAGAAAGTAGTCTCAAATAAAAATATTGTTGTTAAGAGTTACGCTTTCTCAAGGGACATTTTGGTATGTTTGCTACACAAGAAGTGGACAGTTGTTTCATGGATAGGGATTAATACAGGAAAACAAAATTATAAGGTGGAAGGGAAGCCTTGTGTTTATTTGGAATAAGGTTTGAAATGGTTTGGAGGAGACAAAAACTAAAATACAGGAAGCTGAAAGGCTGAATAGGTCCTGGAAAATAAGAATTAAAATTTTTCATAAATTTGTTCAATAGATATGTAGAAAAGTAATGAATGTTTCTGGTACCTGTAAAAATAGAATAAGATAGAGAGAAGACTAGGTCTTTATAAGATTAGAGTGTTTTAATGTTTACAATCAATCTAACCTATTCCAGTAGTGAAAGATTGTGTTTGTGAAAAAAGTCATAGTTCTTCAGCTAGATGTTTATGTACAGGCAGGAAAAAACTACTCTGACAGCTTTGTTGGGGCAAATACGTATTTCATCTATGTTGCTCATTATCCCACTACATGTCAGAAAGCCCTTGTAGCTTTAACCTGTAATTAAGGTACAGGCACTTCCTCTCCTGGTTCCTGTGGTATCATTTCTTAAGCTGTCCTATCCATCTTCTCCAGGGATGCACACATTTGACCATCCTGATGAACTTAGTGGGTAGCTGAAATACTTCCTTCTGATGTAGTTAGAAGGATGCCTTCTGAACTTCTCAATTATCACAACAACCCAATGTCACAACACGGGCTTATTGTCATTGTCATAGGAAAGGAACAGGGCATTTTTTTCATTCTTTACTAAGGCACATTAGGCCACAGACTCTGCTTTGCAGACACCTCTGCTCTGTCCACTGAGGAAGAAGTGAGCCTACATTGCTCTCAGTTTAAAATCCACACAGGAATTTAAAAAGTGATTTTATCAAAGATTTGCCTTGCTTTAGAGTAATGTTAGCAGCATTTCCACATAACATAAGTTTATTAAATAAGAGAACCAAGTGAAAAATTATTAATTAAAATATAGCATAGACAAATGTTTTCAAGGAACAGACCCTGTCACCATTTCACTGATACATCCTATATGGAAATTCCTATAAATATCCTTGCACTATGATTACAGTGTAAATAAGGTGGTAGAATTCAACTCCTCATCCTTTATTTATAAGCAATATAACAGTCCATGTGCTTTTCAACCTGTTAAGTTGTTTTTCCACATTGCAAGTATTGGCAGTGATTAGAAAAAAGCACAAGCTTATTTTTTTTTTTAATATAAAAGCCAGTGGTTTTGTGGGCTATTGGTTCTTTTTAGTTAACTTCATTTTTTTAAAATCATATGGTATTGCTTTCAAAAATATGAAAAAGCCCTAATATACATGACATTTTGGATTTCATGCTATTTCCTTTCTTCTTAGTTATTCCTGAGATTTAACACATTTTTAATGTCTTATAAATTATCTTTTGAAGTTGTACTGAAAGCTGGTGTGTTTAAATTAGAATGCCAGAAAATATTTTTCAATATATTTTTGGGCTGAATAGTTGCCAACTTGGGTTATCCATGAACAAAGGAAGGAAAAATTCTCATTTAGAACTCATGGTGTTTGGAGGGGAGGAATACTTGGCATTTCTGAGAAGACATTAATTCAGTAATGGACAATGTGCTGCCTTGCTGCCTCTTTTACTCTTAGAGGAATCTCAGAGGACACTGATTCGATTTCAGAAGCCTTTGAGCATTCATTACTTGTAACAAGCATAAATGGGATATGAAGAAACGTCTGCAATTCTGCAACTTTCAGCTCAGAAAAGCCATAAGAACATAAAAATTCCTTGCAGTGGTTTCGAGCAAGAGTCTTTTTTATCCTGCTAGGTATCAATAGGTGCCTAGAAGAGAGTATAAAAAGGCAACAATATGTGAAACTTATATTTTCCCAGCACTTGTCTGGTTTTAGCTGATGAATGTTCTCCAGCCTAATATGGTTTATATTTAGTATACAGGCATTGCATAATCCTCTGTTTATCCTTTTCAGAAGTGCTTGTGAAGGCTCCAGGCTCCACTTAAACACAATGATGTTTTGTATCCACCCCATTCCAGAGGATACATTCCAGAATGGGGAATCCACAGGTCTACCTCTCATGACCTGAAGTCATACAATTTGACATCACTGAATTAAGCTCATGATCTCCTGACTACCATAGTAACAAAAGTAACAAAAGAAAAATGGAAGCATTTGCTCTGTATGTTACTTAAAGGTAGTGCTACAAAGATAAATGACATTTTCCTCATTCAGTTAATTCAGTGTTTATGCATCTGTAGAATAAAAAAGAGCACACCACAGAAGTAGTCAGTGATTGAATCCAGATGTTATTGGCTTCCCTTCCCCCCATTACAATTTCATAATTAATTGCTTAAACAGTTGGAAGAATACTGTGATGATACAGCCTAAGCACTTGTATAGCTGAAACTATTTCATAAATAAATTTTATCTAAACGAGGGCATAACTTTTATTGAAAAAAATCCAGTATTGATTCCATGACTGGAGTGCTGCAATGAATGGATGGAGTCCTATTAGGAAGTAAAGGACAGGAATGTGAGAAGGGAGAGTTGACCTTAATGTGAGGAAGCAGCTGGGAATGGATGATGGGCCATATGAGAGTTTACGGGTCAGGGTTAGTGGGCGACTAGTATGGACAACGCTGTTGTGCATGTCTGCTACAGATTGCCTCATCGGGAAGAATTAGATAGGGCCTTCTTCAGATAACTTGGAACAGCCGTGTGTTTGCAGGCCCTAGTCAGCATGGGTGACTTTAAGCATCCTGATACTTGCTGGAAGAGCAAGGCAACCGTAGCAGAGATCAAGCAACCCGGTCTTCTGCAGAGCAGTGATGTCAACTTCCTATTACAAATGCCTGAGGAGCTGATGAAGGGAGATACTCTGCTAAACCTAATGATTTACAAAAAGCTGGTTAGGGTTGTGAAGGTCAGGGGCTATCTGAGCTGCAGCAAACACAAGGCGGAGTTCAGAAAGCTGAGGGGAAAGATTAAGACAAAAAAGAAGGACCCGAACCTGAACTTGGGAAGAGCAGTCTTTGGCTTGCTGTGCTTTGGGAAATTCCATGGAATGTGGTCCTGGAGAGGATCAGGCTCCAGGAAAGTTGGTTGATTTTCAAGGAACACCTCCTCCAGGCTCAACAATGGTCTACCCTGATAAGCAGGTGATCAAGCAAAGGTGAGAGGAGGCCTGCATAGATGAACTACTTGCTCTTGACAAAACTCATAAACAGAAACGGAAAGAATATAGGAGGTGGAAATAGTGTCAATTGACCCAGCAGGACTGTAGAGATGCTATCTGGTCATGCAGGGGTGGGCTTAGGAAACCCAAAGCCCACCTGGAGTTGAGTCTGGAGAGGGATAATAAAAGCAAAAAGAAAGGCTTCTACAGGTGCAATGGAAAGAAGACTAGGGAAAAATGTGTGCTTACTGGTGTGTGGGGCAGGGAACCTGGTGGAAGGGGCTAAGGTATCAAAAGCCTTCCTTGCCTAGCTAGATACACTTGATGGGAAGAATAACATTTTGATTCTTTAACAAGCTTTTTTAAATTATTTTTTTCAGTAAATTGCTCTTGCTTCTCTTTTATGTTTGTGTTAAATTTTTAAATACAGTGCAGTCGGGAAATTGTCTATTAGAGCCGACATTATGCTTTGTTGTGTCAGACTGGGTCAATAAAAGCTGTTGTTCTTGTTGCAGGTGTTTTTGTTTAGGACTCCTACAGAGAAAGCAAGCGTAAAGAGTCTTGTCTGTGGTTTTCTTCTGATTATCTAGAAATCTGAACAATTTGTTAATCATGGGATATTATTTAATCAGCAGGGCAAATACTTGTGGGCATTACATCTTTCTTGAACTGCACATAATTGATATTGGAAAAGCAAAGCAAAACAACATCAGCATTGCTGGATGGAACAGTATTGGTTAGTGAATGGATGTGCTTTTTTTAAAGAACAAAAAAAGATTCAACTAACTTGGATATGTGAAAACCCTAGTATGTGAAAAAGGTTTAACCTGTCATTAATACGCAAGATTACCTTTATGAACATATTTTTCATTATCACTCTGATAATGAATTTTGTCTCTTCTTTATTTTCCATATTATTCCCTGATGACACTAGTTAGCTGGTAGCAAATATGTACATAAGTATTCGTTGTTCATTCTTATTACCTCCTCATCAGCTTTATTTTTTTTTTTCCAATTCTAGCCTGGCAAGTACTGTACTTCATTTTAATGTGCTAGCATTTGAGAAAAATTGAGAAAAATCCCAGATGTTGTGGGTGGAATACTGCCTTTTTTCTGGTTGAAATTAATGAACTGATTAAGGGCTTATCCAGTAATTTAGACAGGATAGCTTCTATTACTGAAACCATAGCATCAGCTCAGCGCATTTTGTTTTATTTTTCTTTTAGGGAGAGATAATAATTTTTATTAGACTAGTTTTTAAATTAGGAAGAAATGGACAAACTTATTGGGCCGTCATTTTTACTGGGTCTGATTGCCAGTGCCTGGCTAAACGTCTGCTTTTGTCTAATTATAGAATTCTATTACTCCGACCTGTGAACTTTCCAAATCTAAACAAGTATGGGTTTGGAACTGCATGAAGCAGATATTCACTTGAGAAGTCTGGTTCTTGCTAGAAATAATTCAAGGACAGGCATACTTCCATTAGTGTGGAATTGCCATTTGGAGACCTTGAGGAAATGGAGAAACACAGAAAATGGAAGTGAGAAATATAATTGATTAAAATTCTCTTTTAGCTGATGTAAAACTGCTTTAGGTTAGGGTTGTTCTACAGTAACTTAGAAAAGAATGTTTTCTTTCATGCTCTGAGAGGAGAAACATATCTGATTCTTATGGAAGTGAATTATTTTCTAGTAATCAAAAAATACTAACCCATGATCTAGGAAAGAAATAGTGTTAGCTAATCAGTGTGCGTATCTGGATAATGAATTTGTTGTTAAATCAGATTTCTTCTGTTTGACCTATCATTTTCCAATTCCAAACTCTAGTCCCACAACAAATTAAGTTACTTCATTTTTTTTGAACTATAGTTAAATAAAAATATATTCTTAGGGAAAAAAGCTTCTTGTTGTGTAATGGTGCAAAATATGAGAGGAATTGATGTTGCTGGGCTGACTTCAGTTTAAAGGGATGATGGACAAATTAGATGACACACTGAAATTGTCTGTATTGCTGTTGTAAAAAATGTAAAAAGTTTTTCATTTCTGGTACATGTAAGTGGGGGGTTTTCAGAATAATTTCCCTCTTATTTTAATAACATTAATTCAATAAGTGTTTCCATTTTAGAGGTAGTGATATTTAGCTAATAAACTTTCAGTTGAAGTTCTTGTAAAAATATCACTGCCTCGTGGGAGAGGGGAACTTTGGAGTTCCCTTTGCTATATACTGGTGTGCAGCAGTCTGAATCAGTCCTCTGCCAGCAGATGTTGAGCCATAGGGATGCTGAAAGTGACCATGCTCTAACAGACGTACACAAGATGTGCAGTCAGGACCCTTGTGGACTTGAGCATTATAGGCTTAAAAATTGTAGGTTTAGTTTATAAATTTAATATTAAAGATTATATTGTTAATTTATGAAGCTTAACATGTTTATTTAAAATAACATACCAAGTGTATTAATTGTACTTAATATAATGTAAAAATCTAAATACTTCCAATTTATAAGTAAAAATAAAAATATTAGAGATTATAGCACACACATAAATTTGAGATTACAAACTTGTAGACTATTGGTTGACATTTGTTCCATTGGTGATTTATTCACTAAGACTTTGCAAAATTATAGTCATTGCAGATTAAATAGTATAAGTTTTATAATGAGTTGGAAAAAGGTATTTTCAATGAAGAGTTTCTATGAATTGACTGTAGAAACTGAACAGGTTTTTAGTGTGATCATCAGGAGATCTTGAATTCTGCAGTTCAGCTATGGCCAAATAATTTATAGTATTCTGTGATCAGGCGTTGTCCTCATAACTACTCCATTGGCAGCTTCAGGCATTTAGCTTTTCATTTAACAATATAAATGTCACTTGGAGTGCCAATAAATACTGGCAAATCCCTGAAAAGGTCACATTGGTTCTATAACTCAAATACCTGTCTAATGCTAATGGCTTCTCAAGGTTTTGTGTGAACACTTTAAAATAAACAGCCTTCCATCAGAGTTCTGCAACAGATTTTTTTTAATATAAGCCTCTCATCTTTATATATATGTGTCTGTATTGCTATTGCTTTACAGATGTTACAGTATTTATTACACAAGTTCATTATGTTAAGAAAAAAAGACATTAAAAGGCGGGAAGATAGAATAAAAAGGATTAAGCTTGCAAAATAGAAGCTGAATGTCCCTTGTCCAGTCAACCCCCCTCTGCACTGCTGCAGAAATTATTTCTGACACAGAGAGATTCACCCTCTCCTCCTGGCTTCGTGTTAGTCCTTCCACAATTTTTATTGGTATCTGCTCCATGCTGAAGTTGGAAATAGCATTTTATGATTTCAGCTGTAAATCCTCTTGTCCTTGTCTGCATTGTCTGATTTTCATTTTTTAATTCATTACATCAGAAGAAAATAGACATCTAGACATATTAAAAATCTGTTAAGTTATAGGATGCATATTACATATATACATTGTAAGTATAAAATATGAGTGTCAAAGCTGAGTACCACAAAAAAAAAAAAAATTGAAGACAATGGGTAGCAACTTAGTGCAAAACCAGCAGAGATAATCTTCCTGACTTTTCTTGCCCATCCCAGCTTCACTTCTAAAAGAATATATAGACACAGCTTTTACTTAGTTTGTAATTAGATTGGAAAAATTATTTTAAATTAGAAACTAAGACACCATCCTTAACACATTTAAAAAATTAGCCAGTAATTTTAATTTAGGTTTTTTTAAAGCTATCTCTTTTAAGGAATTTATAACTAAATCGTCTCTTCACTTGGTAGCTTTAATTTAATCAATGATTATATGGTTTGTGAGGATGCATCAATTCAGGTAAATAAATAGCTAATCAAAAGGATATTTGTTTCCACTTTTTGTTCATTATGAATTTTATATCAGAGGCTTAGCAGACCAGAAAAGACAGACGAAGTACCAGCAAGCTTTCCCTTAACGTGTCAACACAGCTTTATCTACCCTGGGGAGAATAAAATCACTCAA
The DNA here is from genome assembly GCF_963921805.1 of Phalacrocorax carbo. NCBI lineage: Eukaryota > Metazoa > Chordata > Aves > Suliformes > Phalacrocoracidae > Phalacrocorax > Phalacrocorax carbo. The sequence continues at coordinate 104,746,594 of NC_087515.1, forward strand.
ACCTTGAGCTGATTCATTCACCGTACTATTTTCAGCAAGAAATAGCAATTATATGTTATCCTTCAGGTTCTGCAAGTCTAACATTTCAGTTATATAAGCTACAAGAACAGACTAAATATTCCCTTAAACAGATCTAAATCCATTCTGATTTTGTTCTGCCCCAAGTGTCTATGTAACGTCTACCAGAATTTTTAAAAATTTCTTGGAAAGTGACTACTATTCCCTGTGTTAGGTGATCTGAAGCCCTGTCTTCCTACATCTATTGAACTGAAATTGTGACTATTAAATACACAGTGTTTGTCGTTTTTTTTTCTCAGTGATCATTACCTTTTGCACATGGTTTTGGCATTTTGTTTTGTTGCTCAACTTCTGTTTAAATTAGTATTGCTGAGCCCTTTTTTTTTTGTTGGAGCTAAACAAAATGCTGATTTTGAGAATTAGTTTTCATACTGTCTCTGTTTGGCGTAGGTGCGTAGAATTTCATGAGGTTACCACTTATTTTTTACCTAGTTGCTGATATGGTCCAGTCTAAGATTCATCTAAACTTTTGTGTCCTTTTTTCCTTAGTATACCTTTAGAATATCTAAATCCATCTAAAATATCCAAAACCATCTCTTACACTTGCAGAGATTTAAATCATGGTGGTCTGGTCTTTACAGTTACAGAGGGTGAATCTGCACTTGGCTACATGCTTCTGCCACAGAGGTTAGTCAGGTCAGGAAGTCCTGCAGTAACATCCTTCCCTATTCACGTTTTCAGAAGTCATGACCCAAGTATGCCCTCTTGTACTGGTCACAGAAAGACCAGAGATGAATTGTGGCTGAGAATTTGTAACAGAAATAGATTTTGTGGCAGAAAGCACTTTTCATACAGTTAGTTCAAAATTAGACAAATTTTAATCTGGAAATGACACAGTAAAAACATTTTTCTTCAAAATTAAGTTTTTCCCAAAAATTGTCTATGATAATACTATATATATTATAGCATTAATATGTTTTGCTACTACTGACTTACCATGATACCACACTTGTATTATAGAATGAAATTATTGTTTTGCTTGTTAGAAATAATATCTATTTAATATTAGTTGAAAAACTGTGGTAATGAAGTACTGCTCTAAAACACAAATAAGACACGTGACCTCAAAACGTAAAATAATGCTCCAGTTGTTATTGTTTACAATATTTCAGGTGTAAAAAGTGTATCACTATAGACTTCCTCCAAAATCACAAAACAGTGTGAAATATAAAAATAATATAATTTATAAAATGTGGAGTGAATGTCCAAAACTCTTGTGGTCTGGGGATCAGAAATCAATCTTATGAAACAGAAGTGATCAACTATTTATTTTGTGAGAAAGAAATGTGAAGAACAGTACTATTTCCCTGGATTTGGAATAGTAAACAACTTGTGATTTCCCAGACATTTCTCCATAATACATTTCAATTTTGTGAAAAGAGTTTTCATCTCTTCAGAAACTTTCAAAATCCTATTCCATTACATCAGTTTCATTCATTTGCAGATTAAGGTAAGGCTGTATGATGCCTATAATCTATTCAGAGAAAGTGCATTTCCTATGTTTTGAAAATTTTAAATGACATCCAACAGTGTTTTCCCTGAATGGAATTTATTTAAATGTAGTTCCTAAACCCAAGTGAGTAATTTTTACCTATTTAAATCAAAAAAACCATAAATTACTAGCTCATAATTAAGTAGTAATCATTCCAGATATTTAAGAAGTGACAAATCAATGCATAGAAGTATTCTGGCAGAAAGAAACTTTAGGAGGTCTCCAGTCCAATCTCCTGCTCAAAGCAGAGTGAACTATGGAGTCAGACAAGGGTCAGACCTGAGGGTCCAGGTGCATCATAAAAATTGCCCAGGATGAAGACCACACAACCGCTCTGGTCAACTAGTTTCAAAGTGAAGCCTGGTTTTTTTTTTTGGGGGGGTGGGGTGGGGTTTTTTTATTTGTTATTGAAATGATTTTTTTTTAATGCTGCCAATAACAATGTTAAAAAATAAATTTCAGAAAAAGCATCTACATATGGCATAGTAGCATATCTGCACAGGTATGTGAATTTTTAGTAAGTGACTGGAATGAGACTTTCTATGTCCTAGAGGCCCTTTTGATGTGCTAATAAAAGTGGTTTTTTCCTTTTGTTCCTTTTCAATCTGGAGCTAAACCATTCATCTTGCAAATTTTATGACTCAACTAATTCTTTAAAACATTTTTCTCTTTATACTAATTTAGACTAGGATTTCTACTGACTACCAAAATGAGATCAGCCCCTTATTTCTGCCTTATCATTATTCAACTCAGTGAATCTGAGCCTCAATAGAAAAATGGAAATACCAAAAGAGTCAGGAAGCTTTAAAAGAGGTAGACGCATTTTGAGTAAAAATAAAAAACTGTCATAAAATAACCAAATCTGTTAAACTATTGATAAAAACATAGTTATGGATTTGTTTAATTTTATTTTAATATATTTAAAGTATATTAATTTTGGAAAATAGCTAGTTTTATTGCATATATTTATAATCAAATTCAATCACATTATAAGAAAGCACTGATGCATTAGAGTGTTACTTACCCCTTACTGACTAAATAAGATAATGGAGTTTTTTCCTTGCCTCTTGTATACTTTGTTTCATTCTTCTCAGTGACAGCACTCAGGTGAAAAGCTTCTAACAAAACCTAATCAAGTGTGTTGAAATATGATGAAACTAACAAACATTTTTATATTCAAGCAGGATATTTTAAATTCTTATTTTCCAAACAAATGGCAATTGAATGAAATATTTTGGATATGTAAGTATATAACCTGAAAGGACTGGTTAGTTCTGGATTGTTTTTTTTTTTTATACCTTTGAGATATTTGTGTAAAACCTTAGTAACATAAGGAATTTTAAAAAACATAAAGTGGGATGACAAGGTTTTGAGCAGAAGGTTTTTAAAAGCTTGTAGAACTAACAATAGTTTGGTTCTTATACTTATTTTTCATATATTTACGAATCACTTTGACACGATTTCCTGTTCAGAAGACTGCAAATGAGATTTGTGTGGTTTTTAAATATTTTAAGCATATATAACATTTTAAACCCTCCTATGGCCAGACTATAGGTTAAAATTGACAATTTCAATCCACTTGACAGAAACTAGACAATTTTGCATAATGTCTTATCCAGCTTTGGTTAACGTCAGTAAGTATAAATGTGTTACCAACTGCCATAGATGTGATAGCTCATTTCTGTGAAATCTTTGTGTTCTTGCCTTTTTCATCAAAAATAGCCCTAACCATGGATGGTAAAATCTTCCTGGAAATTACCTTATGCCATGCCAAATTATCTGCTTCAGTCTTATTTAATGTTGTAAATTTATCAGCACAGGAGATGTTAATTGATTTTTTTTCCCCTAATTTAGATAATTTTTAAAACAGAGCCATTAAAAGGCCAAATACAGGGGCTTGTGTGTTTTTTGACATTGTATATTTTGTATATGGTGAACTGCTCTAGTGGAAGGCATTCATGTTAAGTGCATGTCATGGGGTGTCTTGTTATAACTTGGCACAGGAATTGCCTAATCAGAACAGGAAAGGAAAAGCAATTTTTAAAATTTTTGATAATAATATAATGTAATAATAATATTTAAATAAGTAACTGGATACAGAGTTAACTCACATCCAAATATTTAGTTTTCAAGAACTTCTTAGTTCTTCCTTGTTTTTTCTAAGTTATTTCCATTTCCAATAATTTTGATTATTTCTTTTGATGAAAATAAGTCTAGGGCCTGCAGATGCTCATTTCCTTCTCAACTTACCCTGCTTATACTTTGGTTCTCCTGAGAACAATGAGATTTACTGATATAGTTGCTAGGTACTTCTGAAAGTATTTGAAAGCTTTTTACTCTGTGTTTTAGAAAAAAGAAATTAATTGTTTTATAGACTAGGAAGGAAAATACTCAGTCTTCTTGTTTGTCTCCCTTCTTTTTTTCTTTTTTCTTACTCCTTACTTTTCCTTACTGTTCATTTCCTAGTGTATTTGTATAAATACAGAGAGGGATGAGATGGAGGCACTATTATGAATGGAGTTTTTTTTTTTGCATTGCATAATTTTCATTGCATAAACTGCCCATTTGAGAAGGAAAAGGGAATATGCTTGATGTTCATCATAAAGCAATGAATGAACATAGATTTGCTGAAGGCTTGTGTAGTATCCAGAAAAAAACAAGCTGAGTTTGGAAGAACAGCTTTGAGCTCAACGGAGAGCTGTACCTGCCCAGATAATGTAATGGTACAGAAGATTGGATGTCAGCATCTCAGGCCCATGCTGTGTTTTAGGTCCATACATTAACTTACCATTTGATAATCTCACTGTTTAATTTAGTAGCCTAGATGGAGCCTCAGGGACAACGCAATTACTTTTGGATCAAAAAATGCCATTGCATTGGTCAGAGCTTGATACAGTGAATTCTACTTTCTGAAGAGCTAAAGAGATAATTTAGCATTAATTTAGCTTAAGATGGGGAAAAAACTGTAAAAGATGAAATTTGTAAAGCCCCTAAGATTTACCTTTGCAGTTTACCCTATTCCTTATCATATAAGTACTCCTGTGAAAGTTTGGGTTTTTTTAATGTAAAAATAATAGATTAGTAAATGGAGGGCTATTTGAATAAGAAATTAATGGCTGGAAATGATTTAAAACCATAATTGTATTTAACAGTTATAACATTGTTTATTGCATTGTTAATTTTAAGTAACTGACTTGAAAAAAAAATTTTTTTCTTTGTGAATGCCCATTAAAATAAAAAAAGAGCCCACATTAAGGTTAGTAGAGGAGTTAGAGACGTGCACACCTGCAGGGCTACAATCTTATTGGCATCACAGAGACATGGTGGGATGGCTCCTATGACTGCAGTGTTGGAATGGAAGGATACAGGCTCTTTAGGAAGGACAGGCAGGGAAGATGAGGAGAGGGTGTCACCCTCTATGTCAATGACCAGCCAGAGGGCATGGAGCTGCACCTGGGGATGGATGAGGAGCTGACTGAGAGCTTATTGGTTGGGAAGAAAGAGAGGGCAAGGACAGGTGACATTATAGTGGGGGTCTCCTACAGACCACCCCATGAGGAAGACTGAGCAGATGAGGCCCTCCATAGACAGATAGGAGCAGACTCATGTTCACAAGCCCTGGTCCTCATGGGGGACTTCAGCCACCCCAATATCTGTTGGAGGGAAACCATAGTAGGGCATAAGCAATCCAGGAGATTCCTGGAAAGCTCTGATGATAACTTCCTTCTCTGAGTGATAGAGGAGCCAATGAGGAGAGGTGCTATGCTGGACCTTGCTCTCAGCAACAAGGAGGGGCTGGAGGGGAATGTGAAGCTCAAGGGCAGCCTTGGCTGCAGTGACCATTAAATGGTGGAGATCAAGTTTATTAGGGCAGCAATGAGACTTTAGCCTCTTCAGACATCTGCTTGGTAGAGCACCATGCGATAAAGCCCTGGAGGGATGAGGGGCCCAAGAAAGCTGGTTAATATTAAAGGATCACCTCCTCCAAGCTCAGCAGCGATACATCACTACAAAGAGGAAATCAAACAAAAATGACAGAGGTCTGCATGGATGAACAAGGAGCTCCTGGACAAACTCAAGAACAAAAAGGAAGCCTACAGAGGGTGGAAGCAAGGACAGGTAGCCTGCGAGGAAAACAGAGAAATTGTCCGAGCAGCCAGAGATCAGGTTAGGAAAGCTAAAGCCCTGATAGAATACATCTGGCCAGGGACATCAAGGGCAACAAGAAAAACTTCAATAGTTATGTTGGTGATAGAAGGAATACTAAGGAAAATGTGGGCCCTCTCAGTAAGGAAATGGGAGACCTGGTTACCTGGGATATGGAGAAGGCTGAGGTACTCAATGACATTTTTGCCTCAGACTTCACTGGCAAGTGCTCTAACCACACCACCCAACTCACAGAAGGCAAAGGCAGGGACTGGGAAAATGAAGAACTGCCCACTGTAGGAGAAGATCAGGTTTGAGACCATCTAAGGAACCTGAAGATGCACAAGTCCATGGGACCTGATGAGATGCATCTCCAGGTCCTGAGGGAACTGGTGGATGAAGTTGCTAAGCCACTATCTATCATATTCGAGAAGTCATGGCAGTCCAGTGAAGTTTCCACTGTCTGGAAAAGGGGAAACATAATGCCATTTTTAAAAAGGGAAAAAACAAAGACCTGGGGCACTACAGGACAGTCATGCTCACCTCTGTGCCCAGCAAGATCATGGAGCAGATCCTCCTGGAAACTACACTAAGGCACATAGAAAATAGGAGGTTACTGGTGACAGCCAACATGGCTTAACTAAGGGCAAATCATGCCTGACAAATTGGTGGCCTTCTATGACAGGGTTACAGCACCGGTAGATAAGGGAAGAGTGACTGATAAATCAACCTGCTCTTTTGCAAAGCATTTGACTTTGCCCCACACAACATCCTTGTCTCTAAATTGGAGAGGTATGGATTTGATGGATGGACCTCTTGGTGGATAAGGAATTGGCTGGATGGTCACACTGGAAGAGATGCGGTCAACATCTCAATGTCCAAGTGGAGGCCAGTAGATGAGTGGCGTTCCTCATGGGTCAGTTTTGAGACTGACACTGTTTAACATCTTTGTCAGTGACATGGACAGTGGGATTGAGTGCACCTTCAACAAGTTTGCGACAACACCAAGCTGAGTGGTGCGGTCAACACGCTGGAGGGAAGGGATGCCATCCAGAGGGACTTTGACAGCCTTGAGAGGTGGGCCTCTGCGGACCTCGTGAAGTACAACAAGGCCAAGTGCAAGGTCTTGCACATGTGTTGGGGCAATGCCAAGCACAAATACAGGCTGGGTAGAGAACGGATTGAGAACAGCCCTGAGGAGAAGGACATAGGGGTGCTGGTTGATGAGAAGCTCAGTGTGACCCAGCAATGTATGTCTGCAGCTCAGAAAGCCAACTGTATTCTGGGCTGCACCAAAAGAAGCATGGCCAGCAGGTTGAGGGAGGTGATTTTTCCCTCTACCCCACTCTGGTGAGAACCCCACCTGGAGTACTGTGTTCAGCTCTGGGGCCCCCAACATGAGAAGGACATGGACCTCTTGGCACAAGTCCAGAGGAGGGCCAAGAAGATGATCAGAGGGGTGGAGCAGCTCTCCCATTTAGACAGGCTGAGAGAGCTGGGGCTGTCCAGCCTGGAGAAGAGAAGCCTTCAGGGAGACCTTCTTAGCAGCCTTCCAGTACCTGAAGGGGGCCTACAAGAAAGCTGGAGAGGGACTTTTTGCGAGGGCATGTAGTGATAGAACAAGGGGTAATAGCTGTAAACTGAAAGAGGATAGATTTAGATTAGATATGAGGAAGAAATTCTTTACTATGAGGGTGGTGAGGCACTGGGACAGGTTGCCCAGAAAAGTTGTGGCTGCCCCATCCCTGGCAATGTTGATGGCCAGGTTGGATGGGGCTTTGATCAACCTGACCTAGTGGAAAGTGTCTGTGCCCATGGCAGGGGGGTTAGAACTAGATGATCTTTAAGGTCGCCTCCAACCCAAGCCATTCTATGATTCTGTCATTCTGTAATCAAAAACCTTACTCATGAGAAAAGAACTGTTCCTCTCTTTTTGTGACAAAATCTTAATGATTAAAATTCCACGTGCATTTGACATTGTGACTTATTCCTTTACAAGCTGGACTGCACCCAAAAGTCAGGCCCTAGAAGCATCCTTATCTAACAGGTGACCACAGGAAATGTTAGTCTCAAGAGGTCTAAGCTGGCATATGCATATCACTGTAAACCACTGAAAGAATCAAATCCTGATTGAGGAGGTGCTATTTTGAAAGGGACAGGAAGATAGTAACACTAAAGGATAACACATTGTCAACAGGACTATGGGTTTGTGGGTTTCCTGGATTTTGGTGTGAATTGGTAATGTCAAAAATAAATATATTAGTTACCATGGTGTATAGGTCTCCATCTAGTTCCATTTTAGCCTTCTGGCTTTTAGTGTATGTCATCATGTCATGACAAGTAGAGCAAATAGAAATACACCAGAAGTTAAATTTTCCTCAGTGATGAATGCAGTGGTTCTAACATGCTGGACAACCATTGGGTCAAGTGTAGCATACAGGATTTTTTTTCTCCAGGTAAATAAAGTAGTGTATATTTTTAAATATCATCTGGTAACCATTTGATTTACAATTCTATTTAAATTTTTTTTGTTTAAACTTGAGGTTTCTAATGTGTTTAAAAGTTGATTAGTGTAGTCTGCATCCAAAGTAACAAATTTGCCATAGTGCTAAAGAATGGCAGGTTGCAATCTTGTTTATACTGAAGTATGCTATTTTCATGCCTTTACAAGGGAAATAAATGGTGAATGGACTGAAATATATTTGGAAGTATGGATTGCTCCTTTTTTTCTTCCCATTTCTCCTATGCTTCCTTTTCTTTGACGACTAAGAATCTAGGCAGTTTGGGGATTAGCTGTGTAAAAAGCCACTTCCTGAGAACTTGACTGTGGTACGCAGGTCAGTGTAACAGTGATGGTCTTTCATGAGGCCAAGATTTGCTTTCGATGTCCTAGAGTAATGTAGATCCACCATCCTACAACTTGTGTATACCTAGATGCTTTAAATGGCCCTCTTTTTGCAAAATCTATTACTCTTAACATTACATGATAAAGTAGTGTAGGATAGAAACTTGCTCTACAGAAAACAGGAAAAAGACTCTCTCCCTCCTTGTTGCCCCCAAAAGTATACCTATGTCTTGAAATGATAAATCATTTTCTACATGTATTGAAATGGTTTGTGTGGTTAGTCACCTTTCTTTAACTGTTTAATTCAGCCTGCATTGTTTGTAACAAAATATTAAAACAGCAAGGTGTTCCTTGATTCTGTTACTTGAATTATAACAGCTGTGATTTTTGATCAGCAATTATAATTCCTAGTTGAAAGAAGAAATTATCTAAGCATACTAGTCACACACTATCATAGCAGCTAGGTAAAAATTAATATTCAAAAAGCCAACTATTATCTTTGTTCAGTAGAAATTTAATTTCCTAGTTTCTATCAAATTTCCCTTACTTAAACATATGTGAGCTTATCAGTTACCTTTATGTCCTTGGGACTACAGTGGTGTTCTCCAAAACACTTTTGCTAAATGACAGCCCACGTGTTTGGAATAGAGAGCTAGCTGTGTGGAAGAAATGCCTTTTTTTCCCTGACTTTATTTATTTAAATCAGAAGTAAGGTACTAATGGGTGTGAAAGGAAATGATAAAATAATTTCATGTTCTACTTTGATTCTTTATTTGAAATAATAACTTCAGAGAAATAAACCTTAAAAAAAGTTAGTGTTTTCTCTGATTTTAAATAACCAGATTAGGTAAATAGCTGAGGTAGATATAAAGTTTCATGATTACCATTTGTTGTGCATGTTGAAGGAGAGTTGAACGGTAAAATTCTGTTTTATTTAAAAAAGGAACTTAATTGTACTTTGAGGAATAGAAGTGTGAGGAAATTACATTATAAAAGTAAGTGAAACCGATTTTTGTGTGTATCCCAAGTATTAGGTTTAGTAAATTGAAAATATTATTGTTCTAAAATAAAATTTTAATTGCAATATCACTTTTAAATGGGAAACAACATGTTTCCACTATATTGATTGTAATGGACGATTTTGCTTCATAAAAACAAAATTTATTTAAAAATATCTGAAAAAAAGAGAGTAATTTCCTGGTGCTAAGTTAATTGTTAATGCACAAAAAAGAATATTAAGAAAACATTTCTGAACTGGTTCTTATCATCAGTTGTCTTGGCAGTTCCTGCCACAGATTTTTAATGGAACTCTAAGGGAGTTCAGATTGATGGAAAGTTCCTTTGTCTAAGTTGGTTACAAACATTAAAATTATGATTGGAAAAGGTATGTTAATAAAACATTAAGCTTTTAAAGGTTAAAACTGATAAATTTAGATTGCCTGAATTTGGATTAAGTTTGAATGCAAAACAGTGAATGTGTCATTTTAGTAATTTGTTTTAAAGGAAGTTTAGTGTGCAAAATGTTAAAGCAGTTTCAAAAATAGAACCCTATTTAAATAATGTTAAGAAAATGGTTATTGATCACTTTTAGAATCTTTTTGTTTGGATGTTGAAAAACATTTTAGGAGGAGAGGGTATTTTTGTAATGTAGTCTAACAATTAGATATCATGTACTGAGCAGAGATCTACACTTTTTTGTTGGATGGTATTCTAGCTGAAACCAGTGGCTGTGATAGTTGCCACATTTCTCTCAGGCCTGGAGAAGAGAAAGAGTGCTGTGACGGAAGGTGAAGGTATATTATTTTTACAGGTCTGCGTATTCAGTGCTGAGATTTTAAATTGGTAAGTAATTCTATAGAATAAGTGTTCTGTATGTAATAAGAATGGTTGATTAGTGTGCAGTAATTTTAAATAATTTTTTCACCCAACGTGTCAGATAACTGCCATAATCCTGCTAAGTACACACTGCATTTATCAATAAAGAAACTTCTAAGTTTGTGTATAAATATACCTACAAAAATATACATTTATAAATTTATTTATTTGTTTATAAATGTAAATCAAATGTAAACATTCAAAATATATTTTAAGAAACCCCATTTACTCCTGAGGTTTATTCATTTATACTTAATTATTTTTTTCCTGGTTCATGATTTGGGAATTATTCTGAAGGTACAACAGAGGAAGTATCATATATTTTTCAATTTGTGTAGCAGAGTAAACATGATGAAATATTCTCTAAATACTGTAACACTCAATGACTGAAATAGTATTGAGTTGCTGCTGAGCTAAACCACGCGATCCTAGATAACTGTGAACTGCCCGTGAAAAGGTTTCACACCACAGAGAACACTGAAATTCGCTGTACTCATCCCTTTCTTTCCAAAGTAGCGTAATAAATTACACTGAAGGCTAAGTATCTCTAGAATTTCAATTTCTTTGGAAGACAAAATAGTAAAATAGGATAAGAGCAGACCATAAACAGGGAAAACCTGGAACTTCATGGAAAAGAAAATTAAGCCTTGGGAACAAATCCACTCCTTCTTAGCAAGACATCCTTCCTTGCAGTCCTTCCTTTCATTCCAGCATTCCTCAGTGATTTCTTGCATTGGAAAAAAATCTTGAAAATTCTTTCTTGAAAAAGAATATCTTTCTTTTCTATCACCTTTGAAGTCTGGCCATGGGTCTTCATCCTGTAGCAGGAAGGTGTACTACTTTTCCTAAGACATCTGTAGCTCTGAGCAGCCTGCCTGTATCATCTGGACTTCCCAGCATCGGCCAACCTGAGCTGCATCTGTCTCCCTTTGAAAAGCTTACTGTGTATTTGTACTTAATAAATATGTAGCCTTCTGCTCTACTTTGATTACCCAGCAAGCTGTTCAGTAGAACACACCATATACAATATTTGTACTGCAATTTAAGAACACATCTTTCACTTGTAACATTTGTCATATACCTTTTTCCCCTCTCAGTCCTGCTTGCCACTATAAATCTGGAGAAGAAAACAAGAGTGTGGAAAAGGGTAAACAAAATGAACCTGTAACCTGTCATGCATTTTATCAACTTCTCATCTGCTTGAGTTGATTCTGTGACATCTCACAAATTCCATTCCCATAACAGAAAGTTATTGTGTCTTTATTTCATTAGTGTGCATTGAGGATTTTAGTACAAATAACATGGAAGTAAACCAAAAAGTCAAATTCATTGCAGGCTCTCTTAGGCACATTGATGCCTTTCCCAACGCCACATTTGACGGAATTAAAAAGGTGAAAGAGATGCTGGTTCAGTTTGAAATAGTTACACAAAATGCTCAAACTTCAGACAAGTATATTAAAATATTGATTTTAAATGTCACTAAGTATTGTTTTCCACCATATTGACCTAAGTTTTAATCAGTCTTGGCAGAGTGAGGAAAAACACCTAGCCGTGGCCTGAAAGGCCCAAAATTATACAGCCTGAGAATTTCTAGCGTTGGAAGATGATGCTTAGAAAGACATCTCTGAAATGGGAAATATGTGAATATTTTTGGTATCCATAGCAGCACATCTGATCACATAGATTTATACTATTTTAAAAGACATTCTATATTAATTCTCTGGCAGTACATTAGTTAACACTTTAAAGTGAACTAATTTCCATTTGGAAAGCATTGCATTCAGCAAGTGTGTTTAATGGCTGGATATATATTACATATGTGAATAGCTATAATATAGGAGATTATTTTAAATAAGACAAAAGTCAGATTACTTCTGCAGTTTCAAGTCGTAGAGGATGTGAAAGGACTCGTTTTTGCCTTCACACATGCAACGTTTACAGACTGTTGTCTAGCTATTACAGGGTCTGTTTTGTTCTTCACAGAAAACACAGTTCAAGTAACAAAACTTTGGATTAAGTCAGAAGCCAAGACATAGTTTTAATCCATCACTGTGGGACATGCTTTCATCAGAGAGAGATTAAATTTCATTTTGCCAACCTGCAGGGCACAAATAAAAGAACACTTGTTAAAAAGTAGATCTCTGCTTATAGAGAAAGATCCGATCTTGTTACTTAGCTTAGAGTCTGAAATTTAAGCCTTGCAGCAAAGTTGAAACCTGTTTAAGAACATTTTCACTAAAGAGTTTTCATTGCTGTAACTAGATTTGTTTTAAAATTAAACTATTCTTCAGGCATGGGTGTAAGAGACTCCATGAAAGCAGCCACAGTGGAACTTTAAATCACTGATTCTTATTAAACGACCATTAAATGAGAATGCTATTTCTCTGTGTCCTGATGATTTTCCATGCTATTTGAAATCACTTAAGGCAGCTATATTACAATTCAAAGTAAACTAATTAAAAGCTTGTCCTTTATTTGCATCTGCTCCTTTCCCAAAAGATTAAGTTACTGTAGAAAAGCTCTTTTTGCAGAACTGAAGTAATAAGGGAGATGCCTTATCAATACAGAATTTGTTTGTGTGAGTGAAAACATTCATTAATAACAGGTCTGTGTGATTGAGTGTAAAGTTTTTAGAGAAGGTAGTTATAAGGGCTATGTTCCTACTAAAACATAAGCAAACTTTAAAAGAATGAGAATTAGGAACAAGCTGAATAAGCTGGTTATGTTTGTGTACTGAAAAGACTTACAAAGAAATCTTGAACCACTAAGAGAGAATGGAATAGAATAGAATAGAATAGAATAGAATAGAATAGAATAGAATAGAATAGAATAGAATAGAATAGAATAGAATAGAATAGAATAAATTTCAGTTGGAAGGGACCCTCAGCAATCATCTGTCCAACTGCCTGACCAGTATGGGGCTGACCAAAAGTTAAAGCATATTTTTAAGGGCATTGTTCAAATGTCTCTTAAACACTGACAGGTTTGGGGCATTGACCTCTCTAGTAAGCCTGTTCCAGTGTCTGACCACCCTCCTGGTAAAGAATTGCTTTCTAACAGCCAGTCTAAACCTCTCCTGGTGGAGATTTGAACCATTCCCATGCACCCTGTCACTATACCAGGGAGAAGAGCTCAGCACCTCCCTCTCCACTTCTCCTCCTCAGCAAGCTGTAGAGAGCAATGAGGTTGCTCCTCAGCCTCCTTTTCTCCAAACCAGACAAGCCCAAAGGCCTTAGCTGCTCCTCATAGGACCTTCCTTCCAGCCCCTTCTCCAGCTTTGTTGCCCTCCTCTGGGTGCATTCAGGGACCTTCACATCTTTCTTAAATTGTGGGGCCCAGAACTGCACGCAGTACTCCATCCACGTGAGGCCTCCCCACTGTTGAAGAGAGTAGGGTAATTACCCCTTTCGACTGGCTGGTTATACTGTGTTTGATGCACCCCAGGATGTGGTTTGCCCTCTTGGCTGCCAGGACTCACTGCTGGCTCACATTGAGCCTGCTGTTGACCAGCAACCTCAGGTCCGTTTCTGCAGGGCTGCTCTCCAACCATGCCTCTCCAAATTTGTATTTGTGTTTGGCATTACAACCCCAGGCACAGAATCCGGCATTACAACCCCAGGCACAGAATCCAGCATTTGGACGTGTAAAATTTCATCCCATTAATCATGGCCCAATGCTCCAATCTGTCTAGATCCCTCTGCAAGGCCTCCTGTCCCTCACGAGAGTCAACGGCACCTCGAGGTTTGGTATCATCAGCAAGCTTGTTAATGGTGTATTCCACTCCTGCCTCCAGATCATTGATAAATATATTTAATATAACTGGCCCTCAAATTGAACCCTGAGGAACACCACTGGCGACCGGTTGCCAGCTGGATTAGCCCCATTCACTACAACCCTTTGAGCTCTGCCTCTCAACCAGTTCTTCAGCCGGTGCACTGTGAACCTGCTCATCCCGCAGCTGGACAACCAGTCCAGCAGGTTGCTGTGAGGGACAGTATCAAAAGCCTTCCTAAAATCCAGAAAAACTACATCCACCACCTTCCCTTCCTCCACAAGCCGGGTGACCTTATCATAGAAGGATATCAAATTAGTTAAACAGGACTTCCCTTCTGTGAACCCATGTTGATTGTACCTGATAAAAATATGGAACACTTCACAATTTTGCATATCATTTGGTTTCAACATGTCAACGCATAATGCTTTCAAAAACAAACCGAAGTTTTTATTCTGATTATGGAGGTAGCAAACAGTACAGTAATAGCATTTTGTAGGCTTGAATTGTCACAGACTTATTTTTAATCTCTAACATTTTAGTACAAGCTATTGGATGATGTTAGCTCACTTTTCACTTGTTTTGGATATTTTCATGTATCCTGTACTCAATCTATCCAAACTGGTTCAGTTGGAAAATCTAGATTAAAAGAAGATCCTGTAAAATCTAATCTTATATATTCCTAAAGTTTTCATAATCTACATATCTATATTTCTTCCATCTTACTAGGAAGAAAGACTCTAAAATAGTTCTGGAGCTAATCATATATGTAAACCAAAGTGATTGCAAACTTTTGTTGTATTTTAGAACACAACCTTTGGAAAATATTGGGTAAAAAAACAATGCCCCCAAAAAACAACAACAGCAACTTGGGAGAAAAAAAGCAAAACTGTTAATTTGTATTTTTTATTTCTTTTACATTTAAATCTTTCTTCAGACTTTGATTCTGATTCGGAGGGGAACAGAGACCTTACTTCAGTGGGGCTAAACACAAAGAATACTTTCTGTAGATCTCTATTGTCACAATGAGGGATCTATATTGTTTTATTTTCCGGTAAAATCATTGTATTATTCTTTCCATGTAAGCCCTCTTAACTCAAGTTGAAGCATCTGTAAGTGTATATATATATATATATATGCATAAAAATGTGTACTTAATTATTTTGAAGTTCTCTATAGATGTAGGTGCCCAGCATAACCACACTGAGAAGGTAGATTAACCATGCTCATTAAACTTAAAGAAGAGGGAGGAGGAAGGAAAAAAGGAAAAGAAGAAGAAAGTGAAAATGAAAGAGAAACATAAAAAAGAAAAAGAAATTTTTCTAATTTTTCTAATTTTTCTTAGAATAATTTAGGAAAGCCACTAAAGTGCTGGGAAACCCACTAAAACCTTAGCCTGCTTGTTACAAAACCCTTATCCTCAGTGAGTAATACTAATTAAAGGAAAACAAAACAGGTTAAAAGATAGTATTAATCAACCTTGGCTTCAAAGGTGTTGAAGCTCGCTAGACTATTTTGCTGTTACTTATTCCCACACAGAAATAAACTCTATGAGTTATCCTGAATATATTTCAGGAAGAGGAGAGAAAAATGTATTTGCATTTCCATTGTTTTCAATTACTTTGCTATATCCTTCAACACAAATTATATTTTTTTAGTTGGTTGTGGTTCTAAATGGTACTGAGGTTGAGAAGTACAGAGCCAAAATGAAAATTATCAGAATGAGCAGAAAATTTTTCAGCTGTAGGACTAAACTAGTTACAAGTAAGATGAGAAAGGAAAAAAAATCCTTATTAAGTAAGGATCTCACTGAGAATTTAGATGTGACCTATGAGATTAAACTACGTTTTTCCATTTCATGTGATAGTGAGTATGGGGACAAATGTAGGCTGGTTAATAAGAATGTGTACATGGAAATTACTTTGAGTTTTGCTTACTCTTCATATAGAGTTTAATGTTCCCAACGTAGGATGGGACAAGAAAATCTCCATCCTACAATTATGCAATGAAATCTCAGGTCAAGTAAAATGGATTTTTAATTAACCTATTAACCTGGGGATGAAACCATTAAGAATAATAGGAAATGCAGTATCCATATTCAGGGGCAGGCAGAAAAGTGTTTTTAGTTATTATTGTTCCTGAGTCCAACCTCAATTGCATGAACATCTGTTGAAGGAAAACATAATCAAATACATTTTGTTCAAATGGAAAATAAAATAAAAAACCAGTCCATCTTTACTGGAATCTAAATCATAACACATTAAACAAAACTCTTTGAGGCAGAAGTCCTCTCAAACCAGCATTCTCACCTTGCATGACCTAAAGGCCAATAATTTTTCCATTCCTTTATAGTTTATAATGGCTTTTGGTTTTAGCTGTGTGAGTGGACACCATACACACGTTGTTTGTACAGCAGACCCAGCAAATATGCTATTAAAAAAGGGAACTGTCTAGTTGGTGTTGTATGACTAGTGAAATTCTTCAAAGAACTGAAGTCTGATCTTCTTTATGGGCACAAAATGCATCATTATGCTATTGAAATCTGTCATGTTACAAAAATCAGAAGGCATGGTAAAGCACAGGAATATTAAAAAGAACCTAGAGGAAGAATTACATGACCTTGAAGATTGAACTAATAGAAGTGGGGTAGTTTTAATAATAACTGTTGAAGGTCACACACTTTACTAGCTGTCAAGTGAAAATTTAAAATAACCATACAGAATAGAATATTTGTATTATCAGTCACTGAGCGGTAGGATGCAGTGTGACTTAGGTTACCTAAATACACCTGTCTACCTATTGTTTTTTATAGGCATGGTAGATGTCTAGAGTCTTGTAGGTAATGGAGATCTTGATTTGTTTGCTCCCAAACTGAATAGGTGCCTTGTACTATCAGAGGTATGCTAGGATATCCTACTTGGTCTCCAGCTGCCACTCCACCACATGCTGGGTCTCTCACAGATTCTTTGTAATATCCTGCCAGCCCCAGGCATATGAGGTGGTGCTAGATGTCAATGTTTAGGTGACAGAACTAACTTTTGAAAGGAAGAAGTTTTCATATCAGTCTTGTGTCAGATTGGCCAGAGTACATGTTAAGGATCCTAGAGCATCGTCAATGAATTAGACAGGTATGTTTCAGTAACTGATTCCTGCCCCTAAATATCTGCAAAGGCCTACAGACCTTTGCGGTAGGCACCAGTGGCTGAGATCATAGCATGCAAGAGAAGTAAAGACCATGCGTGCAGGAAGATACCTACCTGAGGTATTTTATCCTCAGAGCAAGTTTCATGTAGATGATGATGACCACCTTTGTGATAGTGTGAAAGATGAATCACTGAAAAACATACCAGTAACAGCCTAGAATGTGTGTTACATTTAGGTTCTCACATGGTTAAGAAAGAGGAAGTTAAATTAGTAAAGGTTATATCTTGCTCTTTATTTCCAGAAGTTCTAGAAGGCTGCTAGAGCGATCAAGGTAATAGAACTTACCAGAGGACACTGAAATTGTCCATAAATTATTTTTTGTCTCTTTAAATGCATCAGAGGAAAAAACACCAAAGAGAGAAAGCATCTATTTAACCAAACTACTGCAGCCTGAGAAAACCTGTGCATAAGCATACCATAATTAAGTTTTGGCTGGAAATTAGTGTAAATTCTGGAGTTACCAAATAAAGCAAGTATGGAAATATTAAAATGAGAGGGGAAAAAGTCTTTATTTTTGGATGCAGGTTGATTAACGTAAGAAAAGCTGGCTACAGTTACAGGGGCAGAACTGGACACAGATTCTTTTCCACTGTATTCTGCATTCATCTGAGACAGTCTAACAAGCACTGTGAGCTGGAGAACTAGTTTTCCCTTGATAGAATCATTCTGTGACTGTGTCTTGTATTGACTCTCCTTAAAATTGCAGCAATATTAATGTAAAAGTGTTAGTCCACCTGGAGATAACCACGTCTAAGAGCTTTCTCATACTGTTTTCTAACATGTTTCCATGATGTAGTAGTTTATGTTTATAAAGCAGGCACTGGATTCCTAAAAAATATCTACACGTTGCAGTCAAACCTCCCTTTTTACAGTCTTCCACTTGACCGACTTGTAGAGCAGGAAGGCATTTTGAATTAGAGTTTCTGTTTTGTCACTAGACTTCAGACAGAGCCCTTTTGGACTGTTTGTTATGGTGTATTACAGCTAGCAGAAGAATTAGTATATAAGCATTATAAATGCTGCTTAGGGGATTGTCCTTGCATCGCTTCCTTCTGAAACGACAGAATATACTGTTGTGTTCAGTATTTACCATAACCAAAATAATTCAAGTTGACATTTTCCATATGCTTTTGGCATACAAAGGAGATAGATTCCTAAAATAAAATGGTAAATTAAACCATTAACATACATTTATAAAATTAATAATCTAAATGATAAAATAATTTAAAACTGTGATGAGGAATAAAAATTCTGATTTTAACAAAGTTATTTCATGGATCAGCATGCACTGGGGTAAGTATTTTCTTGCAGTCCACATGGACAAGTAATTTATTTTGATTCTTGCCCCCTAGATTTCCAAAGGTGTTAAGTATTTTCATTTTGATTACAAATGCCAAACACATTCTGAATTCTGCAGTAAAGCGACAGATCAGAATGATACAATATGCAGACAGATGACTGGCCATGTGGGACAATTAGCGAATTTGTACATCAATTACCCAAATTTACAGTTTATATAATGAAACATAGTGTGTATATTTAATCGATAAAGGCATATTTTTAGTCTGCATGTAAGTATAAATTTGAATTTCCTGTATATAGCTTGACAACTGTACAACCAGTACTAAATTGAGTGCATAAACATTTTAGAGTAGCTAAAGCATTCACTTTAATAATCATATTTTGTATACATTCTCATTATACGTATAAAATGGATTGTTTCCTAGTTCCTACATATTCAACTATCTAAACAACTTTCCACATAAGAAACAAAAAATTACTGATTTTCTTTTGTGGCTTTCATATAAATCTTCAAAATAGGATAAGGAAAGATGGAAACCATTATATAAACAATATACTATGTTTTCATTTTAAGGAGTTAGAAAAGGCTAACGTTAAATGGATATGTTGCCATCGCTTGCTGTAGTATTAAATGCACATGCTACATACTGTAACATTATGTGCTGCAGCATTGCATGTGCATTGTACACTCACATATATACACATGAAAAAATCTATTAAAAATTCAAGAGATATTTGTTAGTCCTCATGAACTGAGTTTGCCCATTAGTATATTTACATTAGAGATGAAATTAAGCATTTTTTCATGATCTTTTTCCTATGATATTGAAAAGGCATTAACACAATCTTTTTTAAATTTAAAAAGAGGAATGGGTAAGCTTTAAATTTAAAAAGTATTTTTTCTTGATCTTTTTCCTATGATATTGACAAGGCATTAACACAATCTTTTTTAAATTTAAAAAGAGGAACGGGTAAGCTTTAAATTGAAATAGAAGAGCCTGAAAATGATATACCTTTCAATCAATTATTTTGTTAATTTTTGTCTGTTTGCATAACTATTAATTTGTCAGATAACCATGGTTGTGCCATCCTGAAAAACAAGCTACCAGGAAATAGTGATCA